>NC_081828.1:159221810-159850143 GCF_030867095.1 Alligator mississippiensis | reverse complement strand
TCTTCACCTTTATGCTGCCCTTTTTTCCATTAGTATTTTTCCCCAGCACCTTTCTTTAATAAAACTGCTGATAGTTCAGTACTAGCAGTGCCTGCTTTGAGAATAGCCATGGCCCAAAGTCTGTAACAATGGAAGTTCATTATGTGCTCAATTTATGCTTTATATTTATACAGGAACTTTGTGGAGGAAAAACTAGGTTCAAAATATGTGGAGGGCACAAGGATAGACTTGGCAAAATCATATGAAGAGAGCAGTCCAGACATGCCCGTCTTTTTTATTCTCTCTCCGGGAGTAGACCCACTTAAAGATCTGGAGACACTTGGTGAGTCTCATTTCCTTGGGAGCTTTGTTTGCATCAGAGGCAGTCAATCCTGCCCCTGCTGAAGTCAAAGGATTAGGTCCTAAATTTTTTTTAAATCATAAGCAAACAAGAACAATAAAATTTTTCCCTATAAAGAAATAGAAATTACCATGGCAAAGTTGGGCTGGATTTATCTTCACTGAGAGAGTTAAGTTCTGAAGTTTCTCTACCCCCCACCACTTATTTGTGGTAAATTAGGTGGATGAAAAGTGCGAAGCTATAAGCACTACAGTATGAAGAAATTCTGAGGCTGAACATTCCTCTGCTTGGCATAATGCAAGTTTCTTTTGTGCTGTTTTCTACCTTTTGACTAGATGAGGGCCAGAGGGCAATTTTCTCCATGCTCATGTAATCTTGTGCCCCCTGTGACTAAATAATGGTCATTATACAAACTATATTCAATTGTGTAAGGCACTGTCGCTTTATACTTAGGATTACTATTCCCCACAGACTATACTGAGAATACCAGGTTAATACAGCTGTGACCTGACTGTGCTCAATTTAAACTCAGGCCTCACAAGGTGAGAGGCTTATGCATTTACCCACTGAACCAATCAGTTAAAAAACTGATGTGATATCTACCACATGTTGCTCCTTTTTTATAAGGGAATTGCTTTGCACCCCCTGTAAGAGTTTCTAAAGCTCAGTAACAATGCCTAGCATCTATCAAAATGTCAAAAGGTTCATTATCTTAAAACCAAGGGAACAGATTTCTGCAGGCTTTTTCTAATACCAGCAATAAGGCCACTGTTGAGAGCTCGCAATTTTGCTTGTTGAAATTGTAAGGGTTTAGTGAAGTGCTTCAGAAGAACTAATATATATTGCGCCAGTGATAGTAAAATTAATGAGGCATTATCATTTTTTTTCCCTTTTATGCTCTGTTCATTTCCCTACCCCCATTGCTCCTTTTACAGGCAAAAAACTTGGGTTTACTATCGACTCTGGAAAATTCCATAATATCTCACTCGGACAAGGTCAAGAGATGGTTGCTGAGGGGGCACTAGAGAAAGCTGCTGCACATGGGCATTGGGTCATTCTCCAAGTAAGTATTGAACAGAGCCAAAGATGTTGTTTTTGCACTTGGCTAGGAGTATGTTTTGAAAGTGAAATGACTGCAAAGTAAGGATGGTCCAGCAAAAAACAACTTATCTGCCTTTCAAATGAGGCTTAAAAAGCAAAGCGTTAATTTTCTCTGTTTGCGCTTAATTGTAGCAAAACAAACATTCAGGTACGCTGAGTGTATTATGTTCTGTAGAACTGCCATCCTATTCCCACTGGGGCCAGGAGAAATAATATAAGAAAGCTTGTGTGACTAGACAGGATTATGTCCTCAGGAATACGCTTCTGTGTAATTAAGAACTTCTGTTCCATTGACTGGGTCATAATGGAGGCTTTAATAAAATTAGAATGACTAGCCCTTGGGAAGCTGTATAATTAGCACTGGAGTGCTGTTCTTCAGAGATAGCAGTAGCAGGTTTGGCCAGCATTGTATGCAGTGAAGATCCACTCAGCAACAAACAAAGAGCTCTTTACATGGCCTACATGAACTGTCATCCTTGGTACAACCATAGAATTTGACGGGAGGACTGGGAGATGCTGTAACCAGCAGTTTTATATTGTATTTGTAGTTTATACTAATATTTGTAAGGGTCATATTACACTAAAACTCTGCAAGAAATGTATGTCCTGGACCTTGCCAATGAATTGTAAATGCAAAAGTTATTATTATACCATCCAGTTTTATTTTTATTCCACCAGCATTGCTGTTTCCTGTAGGCTTAAAGGAAATATATATGCTAGTATCTCTATGTACTCATAATAAAATAAATAACAGTACTGGCTAAAAGCCCAATTGTTTATGGCACTGTACAAACACAGTGTGAATGCTTTTTTTAATTGATATTTCAGTTAATGGTTATTTTTATCATTTTATAACCAGCTTTACTCATCAAGCTTATCTACCAATAAGTGTGTCTTTCACTTAACATTGATACAGTTGTTATTAAGCATAGAAATGCTGTTGTCTGAAGAAAAACAGAGATGAAAAGAGGCACAATTTGAAGCTCTTCATTTCCTTCAGAGGTTATTTTAGGAGCCTAAATACAGCATGGTATTACGTTTCTGGAAAAACCAATGACAAAAAGCCAGTGCTCAGAGGCTGTTGGTGATGTGCAGCTTCCCACCCATTGTCTAATGATTTTTGTCATGGTGTATGCAGGGTATTATTTTTAACTAATTGAAAACTGTAGTTCCGGGGAAGCTGGAGAAGACCCTAATTTAGAGTCTTCTAAGATTTTTGAACTAAACCTGAGTAATTCTGCATTCACTAATACTAATAATATAAGTGCAGGTGCTTGGAATTTCATCTAAATTCTTGGGATTTCATCTTTTGCCTTTTTACTCCAAAATTCTGCAAGCCAAAATATTTTTAAGGTTAAGGTAAGTACATGAAAAGTAAAGACACTGAAAGGTCAAATAGGAGCAATGGCATTTTATAGCCACGTACTGACTTCTTTTTGTATATACAAAGTAAATATTAAGCAAACCCACTGATGTTCTTAGTTTTTTGTCTACCACCTCTTGTCTTGATTATGAAGTGCAGCAATTGAAAAACCTTTAGTCATTAGAGGCCAGATTCTATTCCACTGTGTTAGGTGTCTATGTGTGGATTAGGTGCCTAAGTGTAAATCTATTCTACCCCGATGAAGACCTGAAAGTCTACTAACACATCTACATTTGTAACACCATCATCTTGCTCTTAAAACTGAGTCCCAAAAAACAGCTAAGGTGAGGAAGACCTACCCACTTTTGTAATTACTGTTTTTCAGGGACTCAAGGTGGAATAGAATTGCACTAAGGCACCTAAATCCTTTTACACACCTAATACTAGGTGAAATAGAATCTTGCCCTAAGGCTTGTATATTTGAAGTCATTGCTATGGGCTTCAATGGAAGAAGGAATAGGTCAAAGTAGAGTAAGTGGGAGCAGAGGAAAATCCAAAGAATGTTGCTTGCAACTCATTGGTCAGAGTGGGAAAAGAGAGAGAATGAGTGTGGGAGAGAGGTAGACTCGTAAAGTCACGTTTAGGTTTCTGATAGCAGAACCTGTTTTGCATGGTAACTAATGGATGGCAGAATAAAGAGTGCCTGGAAATGTTTAGGGAAAATAATGCATATGATGCATCAAGATATTGCTTTAATTGTAGTTATTAAACTAGTATTAGTTCTTCTTTCAGACCCTGCACTGTTGTAGAAGCTTTGGCAAAGAGATTCTTTGTTGTTAAAATGAATTTTAGTGGATAACCTGCCTAAATATTTACAATATGTTCATAGTTTTACAGAATTATCACATCCTCAAATACTATGACCTATCTATCTCTGCAATTATAACTTGATACTGGTTCCTTTGTTTCGTGTCTCTCAGCTTTGACCTCAGCATGGGCTGGAAATATATTGCCTCAAAGGCCCAAATTCCACAAAACACTTAAGCACAGGGTTAAGTGCTTTGTGGAATAGGGATAGAATTACTCAAATGTTTAATTCTAAGTGCATGCACTTGTGCTTTGCTGAATCTAGACCTGAAATCTGCAGAAGCTAAAGGAAAATAACAGGTTTCAAGAAATATCCTCTGCCTAGCACTCTTAACATCTTTTCTGCTCTCTTGGCTCATTTAAAGAAGACATGCTATATGGACTTAAATAAGGGTCTATATTTTGTTGTGAAACCACTATGGTACTGTTTTGCTTAAGGTATTTTTAATGTATGTGGTTACTTTAGTTCCAAAATAAGAAACATTTTTGTCTCCCCATGAAATTTTTGGCTGTTTTCCAATAGAACATTCACCTAGTAGCCAGTTGGCTGGGGACTTTGGAGAAACTCCTCGAACATTACAGCAAAGGAAGTCATTCTGATTACCGGATCTTCATTAGTGCTGAACCAGCTCCAACCCCAGAAGAGCACATCATCCCTCAAGAAATACTAGAAAACTCAATTAAAATTACTAATGAACCTCCTACTGGGATGCTGGCTAATTTGCATGCCGCTCTCTACAATTTTGACCAGGTATAAATATTTTTTTTAATTACTACACCATTCTGCAAAAATTGGTGCTGTTGAACACTGGTCGTGGAATCCAGGAATTGCTACACTAAAACAAAATTCACAAAATGCAAACCAGTTCTGCCCTGTCCTATCTCCTCTCAGTGAATCAGTTTCCCATCACCATGGAGCACATGTTTCAAACACAAAGTTTTTTACATTTCCCTGTGTCTAGTAGAGCAACAGTGCAGGAATGACCAACAGGATGCTCCACCTTTGTCTGTCAGAGATCAATATGTCACATGTGTTAGCTGCATCAACAACCTCAGTATCAGAAAAGTGTTACTGTCCTGGTTAAGTATCTAATGCTGTTCCTCTCACCTGCTAAACAGTTGGGAGTGCTGTTTGTTAGCCCTTCCTTTACCTCCAAACAAAGTTCATGCTCAGTTTTAGCGAGCTTCAGAATACACCAAGCCATTTTTCCAGACTTTTTCCTAAGATGGATTTATTAAATTATTGAGGCTTCTTTGGGTAGTGTTGTGACCGGGAAAAGAGTCAGGAAGGGCTTTATTTTGTGAAAAAAGATTTATGGGTGTCACTGTCTGGAGACCAAGGTTTGTTTTTAAAAAGTGAATTATTTCTGTAATGTTTTGTTACTCTGGCAGTGGTATTACATGTGGAACAAACAGCACCACTTCAAGATTCTGCCCACGTAGGAGAGTCCCCAGGATTTGGAGAGTTTCTAGCCACAATGCTACGAAATGGGCTGTCCCAAAACAGCCCCTGCAGGCTGTTGACAACTTGAGTAATATAGATCAGCTTTGTAGCCTGAATCTGCCTTTAGACGCACACAGTCATGTTGTCCAGATTGGCCTGTGTATTAGAGCTGTGCGACGCTTCGGTCCCTGATTGAATTTGGCAGAGATTTGGCCCGATTTGTTGGCTGAATCTCCAAATCCAAATCAAATCAGGAGACCCTTTAATTTCTCCAAATCGAATTGGAAACACGCCCCCCCCCCCGGGCGCGAATTGCTTGAGAGAGATTCGGAAAGATTAGGAAATTTGGACATAGACGCAGCTTTAAATGTTTTTTCTACATACCCCTAGGTAGCAGGGGCTTGTGAACGCTGCGATGGTGGGGCAGATGTAGCATCCCACAAGAGTGCAGGGGGTCCCCGGCGTGCTCAGCGGCAGACCCAGAAGTAGACCATAAGCACTCCCGGTCCATGTCCAGGTCCGCCAGGGAATGCACTGCCCCCCCCCACCCCATGCCCCACTGGCTTGGCAGCTGGTGCCTCCTGGGCCTAGGGGGGGCACCCAGGGTCCCTCCCATGGGCTTGCCTATGTTGAGCTAGTTGAAGAACCAGAGACCTCATGGCCAGGGCCTGAGTTGTGTCTGCATGGTCATACATGGTGCTGCATGCCAGCCTATGTAGGAGTTCTCTGAAGCAGCAGTATTAGGCCTTAGACATTACACCAGCTGAAGTATGGCATACACTGGACTTGCTGGCACCGCTGGATTGGAAGTACGGGCAGCAGGGATCTAATGTGGGCTGAAAGTAAGGTAAGATGTTGGCAGTGGAATATGTGCACTATGGCTGTGCATTCCCTATATAAGGAAAGCAAGCAGGGGGTCTGTTTCTGGGTGTGATTTCTGGGAGGACAGCCAATCGCCGCTCTCCTCTGTGCTCTACTGTCTTCAGGAAGCTCCAGAGGCAAGGGACTACTGCAAAACATGCTGGGATCATTGCACACTGGCCCCTGGCTATAGAATACTTGGCAGTACCTGTTTTTGTTGTGCTCTTTGGCACTCCAGACAACCAGGCATTTGAACAGCTGCACCTGCATTTCATGCTATGATTTTGTGGTGCTGCAGATTCTCCAGAAATGCTTTGCATTTTAAATGAATACCTGTCCCTGCCCTTTCTTACTGGATGAGCAGCTTGCATTATATTAAAGGGTTCTTCAGTAAATTTGTCTTAATTGAACCAGGTTATAGAAACTCAAAGTACCTAAACTAAGGGTGGTGTCCTACATCAAATTCATCCTTACTATGTGCAGTTAAAAACACAAGCAGATACAAGTTCAAGCAGTTTATCATGTGTTAAGTGACCTCCTGGCATTGCAGAGTTGTTCCCTTTCAGTTCGGGGTTATCTCCTAACATGTACTAGTATTCCCACGATTTGCAACTGTTGCAAGTGAACTTGTGATACCAAGTAGTAGCATTCATACATCAAGCACTAGCTTTGATACCTCACAAAAAAATCCAACAGTTTGCAACTGTTGCAAATGAAAGTGTAACAAGGCACTAAAGGTGAAGACTAATCTCCAGAGATCCTTGTTTTCTCTGTTTAAAAATCACAAATTCTCTGATTTAAAGGGAGGTGGGGAGAAGGAAAAAAAACACACAAATTCTCTAATTAAAACCTCCCAAATCTGTGTTTTTCCATGATTAAAATGAAACTCCACTATATATATATATATATATATATATATAGGCATCAGTTGAACACAATATTTTATCGATATAATTACAGTTTTAAAGCAATTTGGAAGCCTACCAGTGCCTCAGATACTATAATAAAATAAATTCTAAAGACCTATAAATTTTAGCATTTGATTTTGGCTTTATCATGGAAAATCCGAGCTCTCTCCCTGCTCTCTTTGCTCACTAGGTCCAGCTGTGGCTGTCTCCCACCCTTCCCCCACCCAACACTGCTTTGCAGCACTGAGCAGCCCTAATATGTTGGTGCCCTGCCTATGCCATTGCCCCTCACTACTGACCCACAGCCCTCCTGACCCTGTTGATGCCAGCTGCCAGAGCTACGGAGCCAGGGACCTGGGTCAGCTCCCTGCCCTTCCAGCAGCGCCCAAGCCCCAGCTTCTGCCTGAGAGAGGTGGCAGCTACTGTGGCAGAACAGAGTGCAGAACACAGCTCCCCCTCCCACCAAGGTGGTGTGGCTGGAGTGGAGTCCATCAGGGGACTGGATGCGAGCTGCCTGTTGTGGGCTCAGGGCTCCCTGCCCTGCTGCCCTCCCCCAGGGCCTCCACAGTCCAGCAGGTGGGACCTGGCATGGCACAGAAAAGCGGGCCTGGGCAAGGAAGTTTGTTGCTGTTGCTGGGAACTCCATGCTGCCCTGGCAAGGCACCCCCTGCCTGCCTGGCAGCAGCAAGGGGCACAACTCCATGTCACTGCTGCTGGGTGGGCAGGGGGCACTTTGCCATGGTGACATGGGGCTTACAGCAGTGGCACCAAGCTTCCTTGACTCACTCTTCCCTGATGCACCTGGTCTTGCCCACTGGGTTGTGGAGGCCCCGGGGGAAAGGCACCAGGACAGGAAGCCCAAGCCCTCAGTGGGCAGCCTGCACCCACCCCTGCCCCTGTCCCATGCAAAAATCTGGGGGATATATGCCTCCATGTCCCCCCGAAAGTGCACACAGTGGCAGAGAGTCAGCCCCAACCCCCGAGATGAGCCACCCATGATCCCATCCCGCACCCAGGCCCTGTGGTTGGGTATTCCAGCCTCAGGCCCCATGCAGTGCCCAGGCTGGGCAGCAGCCCCAGCCCTGCCCAACTCTTTCCTTCATTATGGGGGCCTCATTTCTCCTCCCACCCTTGCCACCAGACTTACCTGCTGGGAGCTGCTCTCCAGCTTGCCGAGCGGTCATGTGCATGGGTACATGTGCACAAGCACGTGGCGACTCCTGCCGACCACCCTCCTCCCACTCCCCCCAGCCGCTTGCAGGCTGGAACTCTGCCAGCCTGCAAGGGGAAACCCATCATTTCCCATGCTTTTCTCCTTTAAAGGAGAAAATCTGAGTTTTTCGCCTTAAAATTAGGAAATCCAGGTTTTACCACATTTTTCCATGGTGAACAGACAACACAGATCCCTGCTAATCTCTACACATTTTTAAGTGTGGCACCCAGGTCTGATGCCCCATTTCCTCCCCTTGAGTTATGCTACTATTAATTATGAATCCAAGTCCTAGAGGCCATTTTGTGCAGACAGCTTTATTTTAAGTAGGAATGCTTGTTTGTAAAATGAGACTCCATTTTGCAAGCCAGCAGCTTTGTCTGTATTTTGAAATTTTGGAAAATGGAATCAGGGAACATCTCTTCATTGCTAAACAAAACACAAACCAATAAAACCCATGTATTAGTCTATTGGTTTCCCCATCTTCTCTCCAAGGAAAGGCCTCTGAAGATTTGACCTTGCCCTTTGACAGTTGATTGAATGGATCAAGGTGGGCAATTATTTGGGTCCAAGGACCATATAGGGAGATTTGATCAGCTGTTGCAGGCTGGGTCAGCACCCCCCGCCCCTGACAACAACTCAGCAAAACTCCCTATGGGGCTGTGGGTGGGTGGGAACAGTATTCAACAGTTAGTGCCTACTGATACTACGTCACCATAGCAATGAGCTATATTGCCATAGCTTCTCGCTACAGTGACATAGTATCTTGTAAACAAGCCCGTGATGTCTGTTTTTGTATGTAAAAATAACTTATAGTGCCAACAATTCTGTTTGATATTTTAACAAAAAGAAAATACAGTGAGAAATACTAACTTACTAACCAAATAAGGAATAAATAATAACCGAACACTTATCTGCCTTGAATTCAAGTGTGGAAACCATCCTATTGGATCAAGTAAAGTAACTACAGCCGTAGATTAATGAGTATGCTGATACCCAGATAAATACATTGTCTTTGTTTTTTGGCAGGATACGCTTGAACTGTGCACCAGGGAGCAGGAGTTTAAAAGCATTCTCTTTTCTCTCTGCTACTTTCATTCATGCGTTGCTGGGAGACTCAAATTTGGTCCACAAGGTTGGAATCGAAGATACCCTTTCAACACTGGAGATCTGACCATTTGTGTCAATGTCCTCTACAACTACTTAGAGGCACATACTAAAGTAAGAGTTGCTGGTCAAATAACTTCTTTCCAAGGTTATAAATCTCTCATTTTCCTATGTTGAAAAATTAGGGCATAATTTTTTGCAGCTATTATTAAAATAGCTGATATTATATAATTCTATTGCTGAGTTTGAAAATAAACTAGATCAAAGGTTTTTTAACACTGGATGGATGAACTTTGTAGCATAGGTCAAAGCAGTTCCACATCAGCAGCTTAACCAAAAAAAAATGTCCTTCATTATGTTAACAAAAACAGTGGTTTACATGTGCATATATGCCAAATTCATTAGGCAGGTAATGAAGCATTTGCACAAATGTAATTACATACAGCAATTCTGACAGTTCATAACACTGCATTAATAATCACTACAATTAGTTCTGATGATGGAAGCAATTTACAGCACGTCACATGTATAAATAATGGTGCATTTCCTGCATGTGTCATTATTATGTATTAAGGATGCCACCTTGTTGTGACTTTCTCAGTAATGTTCCCCTGGAGTCAAAGTTAAGGGTAGATGAGTGATTTTATTTCTGAACTACAGCATATTTTACAGTTGTGTGGTTTAAATACTTAGTTGAGGTCGTTTTTGTAAGTTCTGTAAATGCAATGCCTAAATCATAGCAATGATTGTTCGGCATTTAATGGGGTGGATAGTAAGCAGCTCCTCTGACACCAGCTGCTTCAAATAACTTAAAGAAATGTGAGAGAACAGCATATGCTTTAAGAAAACCTGTAATATTGCTGTTTATGATATGGTTTTACCTGTGTGTCCAATTGGTAGTCATTACCCTAGAGTAATTCTTGTTTTCCTTTTTATTTTCACTGACAACTTTTGTTAATAGGACATGAAGCTGAATTTCCTTCACATGGTATTTGGTGTCACGTTTAAATAATTGCTTAATTTTGTAGTGATGATTTAATAATGGTTTTCATTTAGAAAATGACTCTATAAAATAAGCTTATTCCAACCTTTTATTTTTCTTTACCAGTAAATTTCCTTCTTTCCTTTCGCTAGGCTGTGTTCTCAAACCACCGCTCACGAGCATAATAATTATTTATAATAGTTCTGGTAGGGAGTAGGAAATAGAAGGTCAATAGGAGAGACGATTAGTTCACCTTTCTTTCAACAATATTGTCCTTTTGCACTTTAGTGGTAAGCAGGTTGCATTGCAGCTTTATAGTAATTTTAAAATGTAGGTAATGCAAGCAGGAAAAAAGATATTAAGACCTTCAAAATATGATACAGAGCTAAATTCTACTTGCCTGACCAACTCAGTTAGAACTTCTGAAATATGGGAAGAGACCTTCTAGTGAGGTAAATTAGTGTGCCTCTGTAGAGGTCAATAATACTAGCAATAGATGCTAATTTTTACCAGCTTTGTCAGGAAAACTTAACTTTTTTTGTAGTTCCTGACTTGGCCGAATTCATTTCCGCATGGTCAAACTAATGCCACAAAGCCCAAGCATTTTGAGTTCTCTGCAGGTGGAATGCAAAGCCGCTGGAGAAGTGACACCAACCAAGAATATCAGGTACAAGGCACCTGTGCTTCCACCCATTCTGGGTCATTGTTAAAATTTATGGAAGCATGATATCACGCCTTTCACACTTACTGTTTAGGGTACTCAGGCCACTTGTTCCCCTTCCCACCACATGGGACTGGGTCACACCAGCACTTTCAAGATCCTGCTTGCCACATGCAGGAATTGTGAGTGTACCCTGTGCAGACATTTTGTAGGCAAACTAAATTTCATTTCATGAGCACATCAGTTAAATATCTTATAGGGTACAATATTTGTTATGCAAACCTGATATCCAAGAAATCTCTTTTGTCCAAAACAATTCCTCATGTTTCTTATATTACCCTATTTTTTTCTTTTATCAGAAGCTTTCGTTCTCCAAACTTAATTATTGTTGCATGTGTCTAATCGAGTGTCACACAGAGTTAGAGAATTGTTATATGCTTCTATAGCTAAAAAGTCTAGAAACACTTTGAACGAGGGTATCTAACATGAGAGAGCAGTTTTCTTTCCAGCAAACACTGGTGTCTTGACATTAATATATATTTGACTGAGAAAAAAAACGCTAAATTGATTGACACAGTATACTCATTGAGTGCAAAAAACACTTTTAAAATGCAAGAATGTTTTTATTCCAAACCAGAAGTTAATATTTGTCTGAGTTACACTGTTCAGCTTTCCCCGAGTCATTATGTAGCATAGCTTATTCAATTCTGTGACTTTTTTTTAATTCAGTTCAAACCAGTTTAAAAGAAAGGTGCATTAGAAGTTCATTTATTCAAATTCAAATAAACTTGTAGCAAGCATGCTGGAATAGTATTACTTGTTCTGTTCTGTCACATCATGCAACGTACATAACCTATAATTAAGTTTTTACTTGAACTGTTGGGAGACAAATACTGCCCCAGAGGGTGTAAAATGTTCCTGTCTGGAAAGTCTTCATCAGAAACTGGCATATTTTGCAAACCAAAGGTAGCAAAAAGAAGCTTCAAATCTTGCTAAGTCAAATAAGGTATATGAGAAACCATTGTCAAGAGACAATAGTTTCTTGAATGAAAAATTCAAGGAACGGCACTAGCACTATAGTCCTACAAAACACGTAACGATTAAATGATTTGGTAGTGATGGGACAAATATAATTTCTGTTTTTTCTTGAATTCATCACAAATTCAAGTAATGTAGAATTTCTTTCTTGGTATTTCCTAGAGAGGATATATATATAAGACTGCAATCAGATACAAAGTTTTATTTCCCCTGTAAGAAAGACACAGTAGGTTACCTTTCTGTCACTCATGAGGATTTTTTTTCCAAAGGTCTGAGTAAACACATGCATTTGTTAATGAGTTATGTTCTTTTATATCACACCGTGTTTTGAAATCCTCCATTGCTCCTTAAAAGCTTTTATAAGGGATAGGATGAAAACTACGACTTGCAGCTTAATTGATATTTGTTTGCACAGTAAGTAAATTTTAGTTAAAGCCTAGATATTTTAACCAGATATTTATAGATACCAAAAATTGGCACGGAAAAAAATAATCACAATGTAGATATTTTATAAACAACAACAAAATCCCAAGCACACTAGGTGCATCTAATTTTCAAAGTATTTTGAAAATTCTAAAAGTATTTTGATTTTTTTTGTTCTGATGAAACATTGTTCATGCTAGTATTATTGTGAGTGACTTTGGTTTGTCCGTTGGACACCTAACTTGTTATTTATTGAATTATATATTCCATTATCTTTGGTAGGTTCCATGGGAAGATTTGCGCTATCTCTTTGGTGAAATTATGTATGGTGGCCATATAACTGATGACTGGGACCGCAAGCTATGTCGGGCATATTTAGAAGAATTCATGAGTCCTGCTATGGTAGTATTTCTTTGATATACATAAAAAGCAGTAAGAATTAAATATTACAATGTCTTGTATCTTGCTTTAATACATTAAATTTAGTATACCAGATCACTAAAAAAAAAAAAAACCTTAATCACTGAGCAAGAGTATCTTCTGAGGTGACCCCCAGTTCTGTCCTTCCCCTACAAAAATCTCATAAAGGTGTCTGGGAATAAATGACCCAATTTGTAATGAGTGCAATTCATCCCCCCCAAAAGGACCTATTCTGCAAGGCTTTTGTGACTTAGCATATTGCTTACAAACATCTGTTCCTATGGCGGCATGTCTTCCATGTTTTATAAAAACTCTACATAATGAAAAGAACAACCAGCTGAACTGCATACTGGACAGTGTGGTTGGGTAATGGTTTTTCTATTAAATCATTCTTTTATGATTTTCTGGTATTTTGAAAATATTGGATGAGGTAGAAAAACTTCTGTTTCTAAAGCACTTTTCAGCTGATATAACGAAAATATTACATCAGTTGTTACACCACAGAGCAACACAAACCCCCGACACCGCAAAATCTAGACTTACTGTTTGTATAGTTTATTTTCAGGTTGAAGAAAAGCATTAGGGCGTGATGCCTTGTACTCCTTTTCCTGTGTTCTCTAGATATGGGAAGCAATAATAGACCATCTCTCCCCCTTAGATACTCCTACTGAACTTGTATCTCTGTAGCAAACTGCCAGCAGAAGATATAAGAAGATGTAGGTTTAATCATAATTATGGAGTTGGACGGCATTGTGAGGAACATAACGCTTCTGTTAAATTGCAGTATTTCTTGGATGCCTTCTGAATTATGAGCAGAGTTAATCATTTTAGTATTGTATGCAATAGAAATTAAATATGAATAATAATTGGATTTGCCTAATTATCTTTTTAGGAACCCTAGCAGCTGTGTTGGCATTACTTAATTCTTAAAAAAGAAATCCTTGCCTAATTCTCTTAAGCTTGTTAATTAATCAATTTAGAGAAGTGACCATATAAAATTTACAGAAAATAGTAGGAACAGATTTTCCTATGTCCTGCCTAAACGTATTATTTTTCATTGTCCGAGATAAAAGCTTATTTGGAGGGAAAAAATGAGCACATAATGTTTGAGCAGACCAGTTCTGGAGCTTGGATAACTTGGGGGAATGCACTTTTCACCCGTGGCAATGTAGCTGGAGTCTGTCTTGAGGTTCTAAGTAAAATGAGTTTCCTTGCATCTGCTCAGTCCCTAATGAGGTTTTCATATGTCAAAAAGCCATACTCTGTTTAACACAATCGGAAGTCACTGCTCGAAGAGGCCCAAGAGTAGGTTACCATGGAGATGGGAAGGATAAACACTACTGTACTTCTGACCTCAGCAGAGGCTGATTTCTCCAAATGACAGCTAAGGTCATGAGGGCAGCGTGGGAAGCTCATTCAGCTGTTTCCTGCTCTGTCTAGCCTGTGGATAAGTAAAGAATTACTGTTTCCAGTTTAGGCAGTCCATTAACCTTCATAAACCTGAACTTTCGTTCAAATAACTGTAAAATAAATATAGGTGGTGGAACCTGAGGAGAATTGCTGTTGTTTGGACGCCCTTTGGAAAGTTTAGGGACCCAACCCTGAATGTAGATCTGCCGCAGTGTCGCATGAGAGGATAATAATGTTTTTGAGCTTTGTCTGTAATTGGCCAATGACACTTCCCTAAATTACCAGATATGGCAAAAAAATCATTCATCAATTGGCAGCCAACTGAACACAGACAGGAATGGCTACACACGCACTCCATCAGTGTGCTTGGCTTTGGTGTTCATGTGACAAAGTAATAGTGCCTGATGAGTTTATTTGTGTTTAATCCATAAAATACAAGGTGAGTTTTGCACTTACCTCTTGACATACTTCATATGCAGTGTTTGACATGTGGCCAAAGTCGTAGTGGGTTCCCAATGTATGCCATAGCCTGCAGTGTCCTGTTATGTATACAAATCTACAGCAGTACAAGGGGAGCTCTTTTAAGCGCCCATCAAAGAGCCCAGTAAATACAGATTGAATAATAGAAAATAACCTTCAACTGAAGGTTGCATGGCAAATTACTGGGAACTTTGGGAGTACTTTAAAGTGATACACGGAGACTGATTATTGTAGATGAGGTTTGTAGTTTGACTCTACTGTAAATGGCTAGCTCTGAGACTGGAATGACTTCTCAGAAGTGCCTCTTGGTAGCAGCATCAGAAGCAGCTTGTTCTTCTTGACTTTGCTAAATACCAGAAGCCTTTGAAGTTTGTTGTGGCTCCATGGAAAAGAACCAGCATTAGAAATAAGTGGCTGTTGTGAAAAGAGCCACTTGTAGCCAGAAGAAAATCTTTCAGCAAAGACACTCAAGACTGGAATGAGTCTCATTTTGTCTCATGTTACTGAATTGAAAGAAGTCTTTGAATCCAATAAAGTCCTTACAGCTCAATAGTGGGAGGAGAGTTCAAAGCTAATGCATTTGTACACATGTATTATTGCTTTTTTTACCCTGTTCTGTCACTGACAGATAAGGCTGAGCCCAAAGAACACATCTCCTCAACACATTGAGCTGCATGCAGGCTACTTATTCAAGTCAAGCTCTATTTCAGCATCCTGATTCTTAACTTTAAAGCCTTAAAGGGGCTCAAACCTGCTTACCTCAGTGACTTCCTCTCTGCAAGTTTTTGTGGCAGCTGGATTCTACCAGCATGTTGCAGCTGGTGCAGACTAGGTTCAGCCCTCCTCAGCAATAAGGAGCAAAAGGACTTTCCAAGCTTAAAAATGTATCATTGTTGTATTATCCAATTGAGGCCAAGCCAGGCCACCTTCAGGGTGCAATACAAAATGACTCTCCCTTTGCAGGGTTTTAACTAACCCTGCAAAGGGAGAGTAGAAAAAAAAGGAAATATAATCATCCTCTCCCTTCTACCTCTCCAACACTTGGAGCTAAGAGAAAAGATGCCATAAAAGCAAGGAATAAAACAAAAAACCTGCCATTCAGTGGGCAGGTGGTGAACTGATAACAATAATAGTGCTAAAAATGCTGGAGTCAGCATAATTCATTTTGTCCAAATATACTGTTGTCACTTTAACCAACTCAAAGTAACTGAATTCCTGAAACACTGAAGATGCCAAAAAAATAAATAATTTGAAGAACTGACCATAATATTGTTCATTCTCTTCTTAAAGCTGGAAGGAGAACTGGTACTGGCGCCAGGCTTCCTAGCCCCACCTAATCTGGATTACACTGGATACCACAAGTACATTGATGAAATACTTCCGCCTGAGAGCCCGATTCTCTATGGACTCCATCCTAATGCAGAGATAGAATTCTTGACAGTGACATCGGATAACCTCTTCAAAACTCTTTTGGAAATGCAGCCTAGGAACTTATTTATAGGAGAGGAATCGGGACAGTCTGCAGAGGAAAAGGTAAGGTAGTTCTCCTAACCATAGTTCCCACAGGGAATGCTGCTCAAAGAGCACATTAGAAATAGAGCATTGATTATGGTAGTGCACTGAGATACTAAGCTTAAGTTCTAGGGAAAAGAAATGTACTCAGTTTGCCAACATAAACTCTATTATAAGTAATAATGAGCAAAACTGAACCTCAGTGTAATTTAGAATTTGCATCAGGAATGATTTGGGGCCAGAAAATGAGAAAGGAAAAATGCTTAATTTTTTATGGGAACAGTTGCCATGTTTAATTACAACTTATTCATTGCTGACCTATGTTGTATTCCATCTTTGGTTTTTCAAGAGAGGAATTATGGCAATATTGGTGTAGAAAAAAATACAGTGTTAAGATTCACCTGATTCTAGTTGTTTCTCCCTCTTCATTACTCTTTGTTCTAAAACTGGTGGGTTAGGAAACAGGTAACCTTTCAACTTGATAGCCACTTCTGTGTCTGCTAAATGCTTGATGCTGATGGGGCCTAGAGGTGAAGATCAGGCATCACATCCCATCTCCCCATGTGACTTTGAGTGGGAAATCACTTGCAGGCAGATTCTCTGCTGCAGCAAGCTCCCACAGAGTGAGCAGGGCTTGGTGGCGAGGGAGCGGTATGTCAGGCAGTCGCACCTGACTGCCATGCACCCAGGATAGTTTAAGCTGCACAGTCTGGCAGGTAGGGATAGAAGTGTGTGGCATTTTCCAGCCTATCACCTTCTCTTCCCCCAGTCTGATTGCAGGGAAGAAGACACAGGAGCCTCACTCCTGCCTCTGAGCTTGCTGAGGTCTTTCCTTTGCAAGACGTGTTTCTTGCAGGACACTTGTAGGAAGCTTCTGTTCTCTGTTGTGCAAAGAAGACAAATCTCTCCAGGGAATCTTTCCATCAGTCTCCATAGGCCTCAGCTCCCCATCTGTACAAAATGTGTATGTTAATGGAACAGAAATACTTATTTCCCTTGCAGAGGTACTGGATGGATAAACCCATAAATCCTTAGCAAGCAATCAGATACTACCATGATGAGAACTATATAGGCATATAGATAAAGCTCTCGCTGGTCTTTATAAGTACTAATGCATTTTGCAGTTCTATTTAGTGTCAGGAATATTTCTATACAGCCAAAATGGATCCTAGTGATATTAAACTGACTAGATTTAGACATGGAAGCATATCGGAATGACATGGGGCTAAGATGAATACATCTAACCATTCTGCTACCAAGAGGCTCCCTTCATTTCACTGTAGCTAAGCAGAGCAATCCTCTATTTTTACTCAGGGTATTCAGAGTTCTAAGACTCCTGCCAGGCTACAAAGTGTGTGAGACCACTAGATCCTATGCACAATTTTCCATGTCCCATAAGCCATTCTATGCTTGGATCTTTTGGAAATTTCAGCAGAGATACCAAGGGCTGAATAGGCAAGCAGTTTTTTCAGAAAAGCGGGGGGGAAAGTCCATTATAGATAGAGTTTGCCAAAAAAAAGTCATCTTAATATCAATTACACTTGGTCTGGAGTCTCGGAGGGGAGAATATGTTCTGTGTTCCATTTCCTGAACTGCTTAAGGGGTTTCAGTCTCTTCCACCTCCCTGGAGAGGGCCCTTCCCACCATGCAATGTGCTATTTTTTGAAAGAAATGAGTGAGCCCTGCTTTAGATCCTGAATTGTAAAGGTTTAGGCACATACCTTCAGGGGAGGCTTCTAGGTAGTGAATCCTAAGTGGAAGGAGGTGCCTTCCTACAGTGCTGAGTAAAATGCATCTGAGGAGACATATGATTCAAGACAGGGGTTCCCAACTTGTTTTTACTGAGGACTGGCAAACGTGTTTAAACTAAATTTACATATTCACATTTAATTTACATATTTAAATTTAATTTTTACATGGGTTGGCAGGGGGGTTGTGAGAATCCAATCAGGTTGGGGCACCGCACTGCAGGCACCAGGGAACCCTGCAGGGGAGGGGGCTGCGCAGGCAGTTGCCCAGGGGGACCCAGCTGGAGCTGCACAGGTAGAGGGGGCTCCGCTGCTTTCCTTAGAAGCAAGCAGCAGAACTGCCTCCCCTGCAGGGGCTGGGGGTCCTGCCTGGAGTGGGCCCCGGTACTTGCTGCATGGGCACAGCTGGGCACAGCCATGGCAGTGGGAGCGAGACAGGATGCACAGAGCCGACTGCCTCCCTCCTGGGGCTGCCTCACCACCCAGTTTTAACCCCGCACATGATGGCCAGTGGCCTGGCAGCCAACCCTTTGCGGCCTGGTACCAGGCTGTAGCCCGGTGGTTGGGAACCTGTGCTTTAAGACTCACCCTTGTCCTCAGTTTTTCTCTATTGGCAGACTGAGGCCAATTCAGGTATATGACACAATTATTACAGAATAATTTATGTCAGGTTTTAATCTGTAGGCAATGTGCTCTGTGGTAAAGAGCATGCACATAGCCAGTTCTCTAAACCAGGTTGTCTGAAGAAGGAATAATTACAGTGTCTGACCACTAGGTGGTAGAGAACCAGCTCCCCCAGAATGAAAAGTAAATACATGACACACACTGCATCGTAACTTTTACTCCACAGTGGACATGCAATTAGCGCAAAGCACTAAATTCCGGACTTCATTGTTCCAGAGTTAATTGCTCCCAAGCATGCCATTTGAACATGAGCCCAGGAGCAATAAAGTCTAAAGCAATAAATTTTGGAGTTTATTGCCATTTGAACATGCACCCAAGACCACAGCGTGTTGACCTGGCTTGGAGCAGCCCTGGCAGGCAGGGCCTTAGCAAAGCATGCTGTATAGGGGCTGGCTGGGGCATGAGGTGCTTCAGTGTAGGACTAGCCAGCAGGCAGCCCCCTCGTGTCCTAGCCAGCTGGGGCAACATCTACACATGCACTGCTGTGGAGTTTTTTACTCCGCAGAAGAGTACTTGTAAACTACACTCTCCTGCTGCAGATTACATTATTTTACTCCAACCTAATAGGGGCACACATGTAAACACCAAGACATTTACTACACAGCTAATTAGTCTACTGCACAGTAAATATCTCATGTAGATGCACCCAGTTACTACGCATTTTTCAAGTAGTAACTTTATCCTTAAATTCAAGTGATTTACTATATGACAGGGCTGTGCGTTGTGTCTCCTCAACTGTTACTATTTGGTGAAGTCAAGTTAGTGTGTTGGTTTTTAAGGATCCTGGTATGAGGTGCCTAGCTCTACCCCTGTATTGCATAGAATTCAGGTGCTTTAGTGGCCAGGCATCTAAAAGTTGATGTCGAGAGGGCATTTCTTGGTTTTGATCATAGAGGAGTTATGCTCCTCTCTGAGTACTCTAATAGTGAAGTGGATAGAAGACATGTCATAATCATAAAGAAACAACACGATTAAGTTACTCACATGTTGGATAGCATTGTTGATCCCTATAAAAATATAGTGGAATGGTAGAGTGGGGATTTATTCAGCAATAAAGTATTTTTTTCCTATTAAAGTTAGCTTCCTGAATTCCTGACAACCAGTAACCCACTGTTAAATGAAAACAATTTAACTATGACTGTTTTAATGAGTCTGGCACACGCACACTTTTGTAATTAACTTAAAATATGACTATCTGTTATGTGAAGGCAGCTAGTCATGCCTATTCAGGTCATGATCATTACCTGATCTAATACAAATTATAGGGGGCGTCTATGATTTGTACTTGCCTCTGAGATTCACTCCTGTGTTCCTCTCCCAAATAAAAAGTTGCAAGTGAAAACATAGCCAGGAACCCACATGCCCATGGCTGCCCAGAAAGTCTGCTGTAGCATCCTTTCTAGGGGGATTGTTGCCTCTGCCTCTTTTCTCTGGCTGCTCACCATGTCCCAGGTTTCCAGTGGGCCCCTGGACTCAGCAGGGAAACTGCATTGTGCATGCAAGAGAAGAATGTGGCCCAGATCTGCCTTTTCCTGAGGATGGCTTATTGTAGCTTTTTATGATTTGCTCCTATTCACATTCTATGGCATTGGGAACTATATGACTTTAGGGTGCCTATACACATGTCCAGTGCCTGTTCAGATGCGTTCAAATTAGAATGAGTTGGAGCAGACTCGATTAATTGATGCTTTAGCAGCCTCAGCATCTCTTCATTTCAAAATGGCTGTGGGGGTGCTTTAACAAAAGCTCATTGAACTTTTGCAAGTGACTAGCCTTGCAAAATGCAAGGTATTAGTTTTGGTTTCAGTCCCTACTGTGACCCTGGTTCATGACTAAGCAGAATAGGTATAATCTTGATTGGTCCTGATTAATTATATAAGCACTAGTCATGACTAGTGCTAACCAGACCAAACCTCAGTGAACCTCTCTATAATATCGTCCCTTCCACAGCTGTACCTATAAATGAAAGCAGAAGCATAGTCTAAGGGACTGACCTAAAAGCTAAACCCAGTAATGATTTCAGCTCATCCTGTTGGTGTTGGTATGCTCAGGTTAAGAATGTCCTGGATGAGATTGTGGAGAAACTTCCTGAGGAGTTTAACATGATCGAGGTCATACAGAAGTTCACTGGTCCCAAAAGTCCCTATATGCTTGTTTGCTTCCAAGAATGTGAAAGGATGAATCTCCTCATTTCAGAGATACGCAAATCGCTTAAACAACTGGATCTTGGTTTGAAGGTAGGAGAAGTGACTCTCTTTTGCAGACGAATAATTATTTCTTGTTGTCAAATAAACTGATTATCTTTCTCCAAACAAAGGGGGAGCTGACATTTTCACCTGAAATGGAAGCACAGCAGTCAGCATTGTTTTATGACACTGTACCTGACACATGGACCAGACTGGCTTATCCTTCCACATATGGCCTTGCCCAGTGGTAAGTACACTGCAGCACTTTACCAAATAATGATAGCTTACATGGTTTCCTTGCCATTCATCACCCTATGAGCAGCACAATTCTTCCCCTTTTAAATATCAGCCTTAACAGAATGTGTTCACACCCTGGAATAAACGGGAAAGATTTCATGTTTCTAAACTTTTCCTTTTTAGAGGATGTGTCTACATGTGCATTAGATCCGGGAGCAGTTTACTTGTAAGTAAACTACTTGTGACTAAATGCTCCCAGGCAGGTGTCTACATGTGTAGGGAAGCAGTAGCAGTTTGCTGCTAATGGCAACAAACTGCTCTTGCTTCCTGGGCCCTGCAATTGGCAGCTCCCACCACCAGGAGTAGAATTGGTGGGGAATGTAGTAGTGGATGGCAACTTGGGCAGCAGTGACCACGAGATGATTGAGTTTAGGATCCTGAGGAAAGGAAGGATGTAGAGCAGCAGAGTAAGGACCCGGGACTTCAGAAAATCAGACTTTGACTTGCTCAGGCAACTCATGGGCAGGATCCCCTGGGAGGCCAGTCTCAGGGGGAGAGGAGTCCAGGAGGGCTGGCTGTACTTTAAGGCAGCCTTACTGGGAGGTACAGGAACAAACAATCCCGATGCGCAGGAAAACTAGCAATTATGGCAGAAAACCAGCATGGCTTGGCAGGGAACTCTTCAGTAAACTAAATCACAAAAAGCCAGCTTCTAAGAAGTGGAAACTTGAAGTAACTAGGGAAAAATATAAGAGCATGGCTTGGGCATGCAGGGATGAAGTCAGGAAGGCTAAAGCACAACTGGAGATGCAGCTAGCAAGGGATGTGAAGGGTTTTTACAAGTATGTGGGTAGCAAGAGGATAAGGGAGAGTATGAGTTCCTTACTGAATGGAAGAGGCAACCTTGTGACAGAGGATGCAGAAAAGGCTGAAGTGCTCAATGCCACAGGCAAGGGCAGCTCCTAGATTACTGCACTGGGCAGCACAGTTTAGAGAGGAGGTGAGCAGCCCTCAGTGGTGAAAGAACAGTTTAGGGACTACTTGGAAACGCTGGATGTGTACAAGTCTGTGGGGCCAGATGGGATGCACCTGAAGGTGCTGAGGGAGTTGGCTGATGAGATTGCAGAGCCATTGGCTATCATCTTTGAAAACTCATGGCAATCAGGAGACGTCCCAAATGGTTGGAAAAGGGCAAACATAGTGCCCATATTTAAGAAAGGGAAAAGGAAGATCTATGGAACTGCAGACTGATCAGCCACACCTCAGTCCCTGGAAAAATCATGGAGAAGATCCTCAAGAAATCCATTTTAAACATTTGGAGGAAAAAGAGGTGATTAGGAACAGTCAGCATGGATTTATCAAGGGCAAGTCATACCTGACCAACCTGATTGCCTTCTATGATGAGGTGACTGGCTCAGTGGATGTGGTGTACCTTGTTTTTAGCAAGGCTTTTGATACAGTCTCCCATTTCTTGCAGGAAAGCTAAGGAAGTATGGGCTAGATGAATGGACTGTAAGGTGGATAGAAAACTGGCTGAAGCATCAGGCTCAGAGGGTAGTAATCAATGGCTTGATGTCTAGTTGGCAGCCGGTATCAAGTGGAGTGCCCCTGGGTTGGTCCTGGGGCCAGTTTTGCTTAATGTCTTCATCAATTACTTGGAAGATGGCAAAGAGTGCACCCTCAGCAAGTTTGCAGATGGCACCAAGCTGGGGTGAGTAGTAGATATGTTGGATGGTAGGGCTAAGATTCAATGTGACCTAGACAAATTGGAGGATTGGGCCAAGAAATCTCATGAAGTTCAGCAAGGACAACTGCAGAGTCCTGCACTTAGGACGGAACAATCCCATGCACCAGTACAGGCTTGGGGTTGACTGGCTGCGCAGCAGCTCTGCAGAAAAGGACCTGGGGCTTTCAGTGGACAATAAGCTGAATATGAGTCAGCAGTGTGCCCTAATTGCCAAGAAGGCTAACAGCATACTGGACTGCATTGGTAGGTGTGTTGTCAGTAGGTTAAGGGAAGTGATTATTCCCCTCTATTCAGCATTGGTGAAGCCACATCTGGAGTACAGTGTTCAGGTTTGGGCCCCCCCACTGCAGAAAGGATGTGGACAGATTAGAGAGTCCAGTGGAGGACAACAAAAATGGTGAGGGGGCTGGAGCATATGACTTATGAGGAGAGGCTGAGAGAGTTGGGCTTATTTAGTCTAGAGAAGAGAAGACTGAGAGGGGGTGTAATAGCAGCCTTCAACTACCTGAAGTGGGGTTCAAAAGAGGATGAAGCTAGGCTATTCTCAGTGGTGGCAGATGACAGAACAAAGAGCAACAGTCTCAAAGTTGCAGCAAGGGAAGTTGAGGTTAGGTATTAGGCAGACTTTTCTCACTAGGAGGGTAGTAAAACACTGGAACAGGTTACCTGGAGAGGTGATGGAAGCTCCATCCTTGGGGGTTTTGAAAACCTGGCTAGACAAAGCTTTGGCTAGGATGATCTAGTTGGGGATGGTCTGCATTGAGCAGGGGGTTGGACTAGATGACCTCCAGAGGGCCCTTCCAGCCCTAACTTTCTATGATTCTATGACCTGCCCCACCACTCAATCACCTGATCAGGGCACCAGGCTGGGACCTGCACTTGTAAAACTAGTGGCATTCTTGGACTTGTCTACATAAATAACCAAGCAAATCCCACTCTAGCCTTGCTCTTCCATGATACTTGAGACGCATCCCTTGTGGCTACAGCATCCCCATCCTTTCTTCCCATACAAAGACACTGCACACCTCAGCTGTTACAAAGTACTTCTGTCCTTGATCACAATTCCACTAAAACTAAGGTCCCTGTTTCCCTGCTTCTTCTTTTCGCTCAGGGTTAAAGACCTTCTCAAGCGCTATCGAGAACTTGATACCTGGATGCAAGATCTTGTGCTTCCAGCAGTGGTGTGGCTGTCTGGGTTCTTTAATCCCCAGTCCTTTTTGACTGGTAAGTAGTAAGGGCAGATACCCCCACAAGGGAGCAGTGCTGGGGGAGTTGCTTCAGCTCCAAATTAAAGCTTTGGAAAAAAAATTACATTTAGTTTTACATGTTTTCAACATAATCATGCCTTCTGGGGGTTTGCAGTACTGATGCCATGTTATACTACTGCATGAAAAGGGATTAAGGAAATTTGCTTAAAGCAGTCCTATCTATTTTAAACTACAGAACACACATGCAAAAAAAGTAAAGAAATAACAAAATAAAAATGAAAAACTAAGATACTGAAATTTCTCATGTTTAACCATCTTGTGCAAAAATAAGATACCATATGATTTTGATTTGACACTGTTGCTTGAAAAATTGTTGCCAACCTTGTTTTAGGCTGTCAATGCCACCCATGCAAGTTGTTCAATTTTTAAAAACCCTTAAACATTTATGAAGTAGTTCTTCCCCATGCAGTGAGGCTTCTAAAGACTGAAACTTGGAAGTGGAGGAAAATTATGAACAGCCTCTTTCCGTCTCTTGTTATATTAAAATCTGGTGGCAAGAAGATATAAAAGAAATGCTACATTTAGAAACTTATACCTGCTAAAAGAAGTCTTATATTTGAACTGCTCATTTAGTCCTAGGTTTCCTATTCCATGTGTTTTAACCTGCACATTCCTTCCTTAATGTACTATTTTGCCTCACATCTGTTACTTTGTAAAATACTGTCACTAGTGTACAAAAAAGAAACAAGTTTGTCTAGACCAGGGGTAGGCAATGTTTTTAGGCAGAGTACCAAAAACGCCCGCAACTTCAACTTATAAGATGTTGGCGTGCTAGAGTGAATGGAGGGGGAGCCACAAGGAGCCCAATCCTTGTTGTGGCAGTGCAGCCCTGGCTCTTCCCCAGCTGTCTGCATGCCAAGCAAAATGCTCTGGCACCCATGCTGGGGGTTGCCCATCCCTGATTCAGACCACACTGCCTTCATTTGTTTTTAAAAGTTCAAATGCAGTTTTTCCAATGGATTTCTTGTGATTCGTTTCAATGAAATGACTGAAAGTTATGATCCATGTTCATTTTGGCTATGACATACCTGAGAAGAGTAACATTAAAATGACTTGCCTGCAGTGAATTAATCAAAAAAAAAATAATTTCAGCTGTTATGCAGAGCATGGCCCGCAAGAACAACTGGCCTTTGGATAAGATGTGCCTTACTGTAGATGTTACCAAAAAGAACAAAGATGATTATGGCCACCCACCAAGAGAAGGAGCATATATTTGTGGACTTTTTATGGAGGGTAAGAAGCCTGTTCTTAAGTCGCTTGATATCAGAGCCATTAGTTACCCCCTTGGAGAAATTGTGGATGTCAGGTAAAGTCCCAGATGACTGGAAAAGGGTAATAATAGTGCCCATCTTTAAGAAAGGTAAGGAGGATCCACAGATTTGCAGACCAGTCTGTCTGACCTCAGTAAAGATCATGGAGAAGGTCCTTAAGGAATCTAGTTTGAAGCAGCAAGGTGATCAGGAGCAGCCAGCATGCATTCACCAAGAGCAAGTCATGCCTGACCAACCTGAGTTTCCTTTATGACAGGTGATGAGAGGAGAGCAGTGGATGCAACAGACTTTGATTTTTATCAAGGCGGTATTACAGTCTTCCAGCATTCTCATTAATAAACTAAGGAAACAGAGACTAGGTGAAAGTACTGCAAGGTGGATACATAACTGGTGGTGGTAGCAGTTTGTGAAAATACACTGAAGGGATCCAAGGAAGAGGCTGAGTAGTTCAGTTATTTGAGGAGCTACTTCAAGTGCCCTCAGTTGGATCAATAACTCTACTCTGCACCTCCATGAAGCAGAACAGACTTCTAGGTAATCACAGTCAGCATTACAGTAGACTTTTAAATGGTCTTAGATTTGGCAGAGCTTAATGCTGGGTCAGCGGTAGATAGAGTGCATCAACCACTGTCTGTGCTTAAGACACCAAGACACTGAACCTCCACATACAGAAATAAGGTAATTTGGATGGGTTGAGAGAAGATGAGTAGTAGCATTAATCAGAAGGCAAGGTAACATAAGCTAGAAGTCATTTCCTTTGTGTGGCTAAAAATAGCAGGCTTCCAGTTATCCACTTGGCTATTTTTTGGCCCTCACATAAGCTTGTGCATTCAAACGGAACATGTGCTGTAAGGCTGTGCACTGGCCAGGCACATATGCAGTTAAGTGCAAGTCCTGGAAAATTACATGTTGGGGGCCAAAAAGCCGCCCCCTACCATTTTCCAGACGTGTCTTTGACACAGGCAAAAATGGATCCATGTACAGTTGGGTATATACCCAACTGTATACAACCCATTGTGCCCCATCTACATGTGCACTTTCAGACACCAATACTGCAGCAGTAATAGAACTGCTACCTGTCAGTGGCATTTATGCAGCTAAAAAGCTGCTATTTAGCTTTACAACAGTAATCAGAACTCGCAGTGTCGATGTGCTTCCTGGGCAAATGGACAGTGTGATTAAATGAGAAGTCTTTAGATGAAGAGATTTCTAATGCAGACCTTCACCCTGGTAAAAGGACTCAAACTGTACATGTGCTTTGTGCACGCACCAAGAACCAGTGCTGCTAAGTTTTTTTAGAAAAATATTAAGGGTCTGTAAATTTGACATATTACACCTATTTCACTGCTTTTTGGACCTAAACTTCTGTGCTGACGAGCATGTTCACCACCCATTGAGGTCTATCCTATCTGAGACTTCTCAGCACCAGGCATGAATCTGGCTTTTCTGTTCTAAACACCTGCCACAGCAGGTGTTCTCTGAGTGTAGCTAATTGAGATTAAACCAGGTGGAGCATTGATATTTGCAACCTCCACTAAGGAAAAATCTACCTAAGCTTTGTCTCCACTACAATACTACAGAGATAACAAGCTGTAGTTAAGTTGTCTTGCTCCACAAATACACACCTTTTGAGCTGTGAAGACAAAGCCTTTCACTATGCTTTAGCTCCATTTTAAGTCTATAGCTCCCACAAAAGTTACACTTGTTGCAAACTGACATAACTCTTCAAACCTTGTTAGTGTCAGAAGTCTACACTTACAGCACCAGAGGCCACATTACAGCACCAAATTTCAACTAAAAGCACTAAACAACAGCCACTTCATTTATTAAAAGCTGTGCTACTGGAAGGACAGGCCCAAAACACAGCATTCTATCTTGTATGTCAATAGGAAGGCTCAAGATAGCGCTGGATGATGATAAATGCAAGATATACTGGCACAGAGAAGTGCTAGGACATGTCCCACCACTTCTGCTTACTCTAGTTCCTACACTGCAAGTACCATAGGCAAGGCATGTCTCAGCACTGTTGCTGCCTTGTGCCATAGATTTAACACAAATCCCACCTGTAGCACAGAAGGGGTAAGCTGCATGGTAGGATGTAGTAGGTCACACCTGAACTTTGCCTATCTTAGCTTTGTTCTTTGGTATTCCTGAGGATATAGTAGTCTACTACTAGTTGTGTACATTGTGTGCTGCTAAACTGTTTGTGCATATTTTGTTACAGGAGCCAGGTGGGATACCCAGTCAGGGGTCATAGCTGAAGCCCAGCTCAAGGATCTGACTCCAGCAATGCCAGTCATCTTTGTAAGAGCTATACCAATGGATCAGCAGGAAACCAGAAACATATATGAATGTCCCATATATAAAACTAAAAACCGAGGCTCCACATATGTTTGGACATTTAACCTGAGGAGCAAGGAAAAGTCAGCCAAGTGGGTGCTGGCAGGAGTAGCCTTACTCTTGGCAGTTTAATACGGAGCCTCTGGTAACAGCTGCTCTTACAGCCTTACAATCAGACAGATATCGCGTTAATTTCACTATGTTTATAGTACATCCTACGTATCGCACCATGCTGTACAGCATATTATACAACAACCCCCTTCTATATCATGTGTGCATGTTTCTTCACCTAATAGATTGACGTGTGTTGACTGACATTATTCCCCATATATATAGGTTAGCCATGTTACATTACCAAGCCTCAAAACTCTTAGCAGTTTTAACTGTCAGCATTCCTCACTGACTAATTCTTTATTCTCTCTACATAGAAAAAATACAATATCTTACACAAATTTTAACATAAATCCAAGTTTGCAATAAAAGCATTTTTTAAACATTGTCTGAAAAGCCTGCTCTTACCTAATCAGATATGCTGTCTCATACATATCAAAATAGTATCCAAAAAGAGTTATTATAAAAGATTAAAAACTTTGCAATGTAAAATTAAACCATCTAATATTGTTCTAAAGCAGCTGGCTCAGAAAGCAGGTGCATCATATAAAAAACCTGTAATTGGTGAGCATCACATCAAAGCCCCCCGGTGTCTGTCTTTTACCATGATGGGTTTGTCTGTTTGTACCCTTTCCATTAAAAAAATATTTTAGTGGAAGGATGCATGTTCATTCCAGCCAAAGCTGATGGAACTGCATTGAAACTAAGGAAACGGATACCTTTTTTACAAACCCCATGCTTGCCCACAAACTGGATGACTAAGCATGCAGTTACTTGATCTGCTCATGCCCAGTAGGGAAGGCTTCAGAAAACTTACGCCTGTTGTCAGGTCATTGGTGGGGGGGAGAACCCTTGTGTGTCCTTGGATAGATTATATAAACATACCCCATGCAAACTGGAGTTGACAATGATTTTATATAAATAAAAATATTGCTTTGACCAAAATATTAAGATCCAAATTTGTAAGACTCTTTATGCTTACACAATTCCCTACTGTTGTGTTTTCAGAAATACTGCAGAACCACCCATACATGTTTTAAGAGCGCTGTTCCACTTTAGATACAGGTGTTTATGCACAAAAAGAATGTAATTTACATAGATTCCTTTAACCAAGATATTTTTGGAGAGATCTTTGATTGAGATCAATCAATTAAAAAAAATCCTACAACAGAAATGTTATGCTATATTCTACAATTCTATCTTGTATAAATTTTTAAACCTTGAACTAATTATTTTGAAGTAAATGTCTGTCTACAAGTTATCCAGGTCAGGCAGCTATGTTCAGCATCCTCATTCATCTTCAGCAAGTTGCTTTTGTAAACTGGAAAAAAGATGGAAAAAACATTACATCTTAAGAGGATCTAAGACTTCTCCCTTAAACCAGAAGCTTCTCTTTCAAATGGTCACTAACAACTGTTTTCAGAGCCCATTTAACAAAAGCAAACATCTAACAACAAGCTACTTTTTTTCAATATAAAACAGTGGCTGTTTTTAAGTTGTATTATTTGTTTGCCCAGTGAATGTGACTCACTTCAAAAATGTTTCCATCAATCTCTATA
Organism: Alligator mississippiensis; assembly: GCF_030867095.1. Classification (NCBI taxonomy): domain Eukaryota; kingdom Metazoa; phylum Chordata; order Crocodylia; family Alligatoridae; genus Alligator; species Alligator mississippiensis. The sequence continues at coordinate 159,820,865 of NC_081828.1, read as the reverse complement.
GGTCTATATCTTCCACATTCTGAAAAATCACTGCTTTTAAGGTTTAGTTAGTTTTAAATTCCTGTGACTGATTTTGAATTTGGTTTAAGCTGCACACAGTAATGACTAGTGACCTTCCCCAGCTACACTAAGGTAAAAACTACCTATGCCGTCTCTATACTATTATCTTAAAATGAGATACTTAAGTTAACTATTTACTTTGACTTCTGATTGAGTTGATTCAATATGAGAAGTGAATGAAGTCCACTAGCTGAAATGACAGAGAGGATGTTCTGAGATACCCTAATTAAAGCTCATGCAGCACACTGAATTGTAGCTCAGCTCTACAGCAACCACAACATTCCTCTTACCTTTCAAGATATTCTTTAACATTGTCATAGCCATAAAATTTTGCTAAGTGGATAAGCATTCCTGTGGCACAGCGGCCATCACGCTTGCGGCAGTAACTGCAATTACACACACCGCGACAAGGAGGACAAATCCAATCCTGAATTAGAGAAGAAAAGAAAAAGGCATAGTTATTAGAGGAAACTCAGGACCAAACCTATAAGTCTTCCTCCTACTGCCTTTAAACAGAAAGCAGTACCATATGTCCAGCAATGCATTTTATGGGACTATATTTTATTTCAGCAACATTCTACCAATGCATCTCGAGCAAGACCCAGGATGTCATCCTTCCACTGTACTCGGCCTTGGTGAGGCCGCAACTGGAGTACTGCATCCAATTCTGGGCTCCACAATTTAGGAAGGATGTGGAGAAGCTTGAAAGAGTCCAGAGGAGAGCCACGTGCATGATCAGAGGGCATGAGAACAGGCCTTATGAAGAGAGGCTGTGAGCTATGCGACTCTTCAGCCTGGAGAAGTGCAGGCTCAGGGGTGACTTGGTGGCAGCCTATAAGTACATAAGGGGTGTGCACCAGGATCTGGGGGAACACTTGTTCACCAGAGCACCCCAAGGGATGACAAGGTCCAGTTATCACAAACTCCTGCAAGACCTTTTTAGGCTAGACATAAGGAAAAACTTCCTTTACTGTCCAAGTCCCCAAGGCCTGGCACAAACTCTCCCCAGAGGTGGTGGCAAACACCTGCTCTGGACTCTTTCAAGAAACATTTGGACATTTATCTTGCTGGGATCCTTCTGACCCTAGCTGACTTCCTGCCCTTTGGGCAGGGGGTTGGACCCAAAGATCTTACAAGGTCCCTTCCAGCCATAATGTATATGAATCTATGAAATACTGATGACTAATGCCAACTAACCAGTCTTCAAGGTGCTCAGAAGATCTGCAGAAACACACTCTTCTGTCTAGTTGATTCTTTGTCTTGCAAAACATGAAATGCTAAGGATAACTTCCTCAAAATCAGCTTAAATTCTAGCAGTATTCATGTCTCTGACAAAAAAGGGGTACGACAGGAAAGCGGACCCTTCTGTTCCAGGACTGTATACACCTGGGTGACTAAGAACCTTATAGCATTAAGATTCTGCGTTAAGGTTGCTTGTCTCAAGATATAAGGCTGGGCCAAGGAACTCCAACTCAAACGTAAAGAAATGGAGTGTCCAAGCCAGAGAACTAGGACAGAAGGTCTAAGATTTGCATTTTATTCTTTAAACTTACTGCTAAAACACAAGTACCAGGAAGGGATGGGTGTGTACACTAACTTAGAGGCTGTGTAATCTGTTGTAAAAGCCATGTGAAACATGCAGTTAGATCTAAACCAATAAAAAGAAACATTTAAAACTAAGCATAGTTAAGCAGGGTTCAGAGGAAGAGAAATTATCTGGTGGCAGCAACATGTGACAATAGAAATTGGGTTACACAGGAGTAAACAAAGGTGGAGATACCTTGGGCATTTCTGCAGGGACAAGGGAGCACAGGGAACACAATGTCTGTAAAAGATGTACAGCTCGTGATAGCAGATGCAGGGTCTGAAAACCTGCTTCATACTGTACAGTAATTACTGCTCTGTCATGCTAGGAGGTAGAATCAATTAGCTCCAAATAGGAAGAAAGGTGTGCTTCTTCATGAGAGAAGGTTCCAAAGAGGCAAGCTCAGAGAGGAAGCTCAAGGTTAGATGTAGGTGTATTATGAGTCAGTCAGGGGGCTGGCTGGACCCAATGATCCCCCAAGAGGGAGAGGTTACAACTCTAAGGCCTTGTATATACAGCTTCTTTCCTGACCCTGGGTTTTCTGCTACCAACAAAATAAGCCCTGCCCACTCTCACACACCAGACAGTGACAAATAGCACAACAGCTAGCTTGGAAGTGGCTGTGTGTGCCCACCTCTCATCCATGTGCTCTAAGGCAAGCACACCCTGGGAACATGCACTCGGAGCAGCTCTGAGCCATCAAATCTGCCTAACTGCTTGCCTCTAGTCTGAAGATGATGGAGATGGCAATGGAAGAAGTAGGCAAGGCTTATATACAATCAGCAACAGGAAGTGAAGCCATATTAACACGCCTAAGGGCTAGATCTTTTTCTACCTACCAGGCACATTCTACCCTCTTGAATCCCTAAAACATTTTTACTTTTGTAATGTGCCTGAGACTTAAAGACTTAGTTACAAAAAAAACAAGGAAGACAATCTGCCCCTTATGCATCAATGATTCTTCAAGCAAGATGGAATACAATCACACTTAGATAGCTAAGTACCACTTAGACACCTAGTAGGTGCTGAGGACAGGATAGGGGCTCAGATCATTTATGGAAGGTAAAGAAAAAGGAAAAAGGTATACTACATAAGTTCTTGTGATTTTTTTTCCTTTTCTATGTTTAAGTTTAGTATATAAAACAAGGAGCCTTCCTTGTGGACCACAAAACATTTATGAGGGAGACAAAAAGACCACAAAAAAAATGAAAAGAATGAGAAAGAAAGAATGAGTCTATTTCATTAATCTTGGGAGAGCCTGATTTCCTTTATTCTAAGCTCTAGAGTAGTCCTCCCACTATCCAGTGGGCCTAAGAACAGATTAAAGGGCTCCAACCTAGACCCAAGCTCTTGTACTCACGTCCCTACTCCAACAAGGTCAGCATTAATCAATCATAACCACATCACTCAGGCTTTTATGTGGCAGAAAGCATGAATTTCATATTATCATAGGAATCAGAGATGAATGCACAGCAAACCTTAATCATTACACTATACTGTTTTAAACCAAAGAACCAAATACCTACTGGATTCAGAAGTGCCGATTTCACATCTTCACCATACCGATTTCGAAGACATGGTCCACAGAACTGTCCCCTTACACCGCCACAACCTTGATTACGACAGATTGTCTTCGTATCAATTGTCTTCTGTCGACACTGGTGACATGTACTACCCTGAAGTTAGAGAGGAGGGGGAAAGAGATGTATACAAATTCTGTGCATTCATCATGACATGCTGAACTTCCTGATGCCAGCTGCTGGAATTTCATAATAAATTTCTGTTAGCTGATAGTGGCACTTGAATTTTCTCCAGACCTGGAACCAAAGGTGACTAGATCAATAAAAGAACATTAGTAAAAACATAGCTTCCACTAGCATGATTATTTATACAGTGCCTTGCTGAATGCTAGGTATCCTGCAAAAGAGACAGGCATGAACTCTGCCTAGAACTGCTTTGGAATCTTGTGTAGTATACCCCAATCCCACATCCTTGGCAAAGCCTAGAAACCTTCAGATGCATTTACAAAGGAATTCCAGTTCAGGTCTTCATAGCATATAAGTTATTCTTTATAAGAGAGAGGGCAGGACAGACAGCTCCTTGCACCTCAGTCCTGCAAGTGTACACACACACACCCCGCAACCCCCTGCTCTTCTAGTCTTTCTTCCAGCCTCCTTTTCCTTCTCCCCATTAAGCTATGTGGGGCTTCAAGAGCTACTCAAAGAAACAAAACGATCATAGAAAAGCTTCTCCTACTGGCCATCTGCTGTGACTGTAGGCATCTCCAAAAGCAAACAGCAAAACGCTTGAAGCATTGATCTGCTGCCTACTTAGCACAACTCCATTTTAAAAACTAACTTTTGTCTTTTATAGTTGCTATGTGTGCTATTTCTTTTTAATGTATTTATATATTTAGTCGTAACTGTTGGAGCTGACACCGGGGCTTGGGGATAAAAGCCAAGAAAAAGAACCGTTTAATCTTGAATATCATTCACATCTACACTCACCTAACATTAATAATTATATTCATGAAAATTCTTTAAAATGTAATGTTATTTTTTCACAATAAGTTAACTAATTTGCAGGGGTTTTTTAAAGAGCATAAGTATCTAACCTATGGAAAATTAAAGTCTCTGTCTGCTTTTCTACTAAAATAATGCTTAAAATATTTGGCCATTATTTGAAAATATTTGGTATTATTTAACCGGTCAATTAACCAAACATTTTTTTGAGCTAACCCTAGCACAGACACTTATAAAGTAGTCTGCATTCTGGAAAGGTGAACTGTAGGCATTCATTAAATTTCATAGAAACATAGAAGTAGAAGGGGCCTCCTAGGCCATTGAGTGCAATCCCAATTTCCCTTTGAATGACCCTCTCTACTCCAGGTTTCAGTACTCCTCTCAAGTAACATAAATTACCATGAAGTGCTATTAAGTTGGAATGGAAGGCTAATGGGATCTGGAATCTTTTGTTTCTACTTACTAGGTCTCAATGAGCCCAGATCATTCATGGCAATGTCAATTACCATGTAACAGCTCTGCAGTAAAAAAATGATTCGGTGGTCTAAGCAGCAAAACGCCCCTATCACAACTGCACCTCTGCTTGCAGAAAACAAGCAATGGGAGACTGCTTGACCTTTTCTCTTCAGAGGGGATTTCTCTAACCTGAGGACGAAGCACAGTGTCACTGCAGGGTGAAGCAACTTTCACACTGTATCCATGAAGTAGATAAAATACAGGACTTCAGTCTCCTGAACTCTTGATTTCATTTACCTTAAATGAGTCCTAAACTCACTTTGTAAAATAAAAATATTTACCTCACCACACTTTAAGAAGTTAAAAGTAAAAGTAGGCACGTACCAGGACTTTATCATAGATTTTATCTTTAACTGTAATTGCGATATTCTCCAAGTCCTCTTCAGTAATATCTTCGACAGGACGGTAAGAGGAATATTTAGACGACCTCCTTCTTTTATGCGCTCCACAACCACCCTATAAAACAAACCATCTCACTACTTTTTGTCCTGTAACAGAAGTGTTTTTAATTCTAGGGATTAGACAGGCAATCCAGAAGGGCCTGATTGTAGAAATATTCAGCATCCCTTCCACCCAACCACTCCATCTGCCTCCACATTCTACTCTTCCTCATGCCTTGAAGGACATCTGCTTCCAGCCAGGACTCTTCTTCTGTTCTCAATTTTTCCTCTTCTCCTCTGCTCAGTTTTTCACACACGTCAAACCTACTGCCTACCTGCTTCCTCTTCCCTCTTTCCCCAAGGATCCACTGAAATCTCCACAGCTAAACACAGTCTCTCCTCTTCCCCTCCTTAAATCATCCCTAAGAAATATTCCTTCTCATCCAGGTTATCTTTTCATTACTTTTATTTGTGTTCCTGGTGAAATTCTGCTCTGCCTCTCTGAAGAGGGAAGAAGGGAGAGGAAATGACTATCTGCATTCTGGCTCCTCTGCCCCTACAGCTATCCAAGTGCAGCTAGGTAAGCAGAGCCCCCTAGTGGAGATGCAACATTTTTCAGCTGCTTTAGCTATAATACCTGGAGCAGCACAAGTTGACAGCTGCGTCCAGATGAGGGATTTTGTCAGCACAGCCAGACTGGTTAAGGAACATTATTATTTCACATTCACTGCCAACAAAATTGTGCAGCAGAAACCAAGCTTTAGTAATACCCTTTCCACCCCTCTAAATCTTCACATCTCCTCACATCCTCCTTTTTAACTTTGACACCAGATTCTTCTTTTCTCTCTCCTGGCAACCTCCTTGCTTCCTTCCTCTTTCACACTGATGCCCTTTGTCCACCAGGTTTCTTAGCCTCTACACTCACATCCCCTTGTAGGTCCTTCACACGTGGATCAATTCTGCCACCTAAAATTCCCCCTCCCCCATTTGATTTAGAGCTCTTCCCTCTCCAGTTTCTCCATAGCTGAGTTCCCTCTGCAATCATCTCTACTTCCACTTTTGCCCCCCCTTTTTTTAAGCCATGACCTCATATCAATGTGACCATGGCTGCTCTGCTACATTCAGGATGCCCTCCCCCTTCACTGTTGTTTAATCCTCCCTTTCCCCCTCCCCCCGCAGCCCAAATCTATTCTCTTCCACTGTTGATTCTTTTGCCCTGCTCAACTGAAAAACATCCTTCATGAGATTTCAACCCCAATTCACCCCCAAATCCTGTTCTTCCTCTCCTGCTTCACTGACCACATGAAGAGCACCATCTCTACATTGATTTCCCCTGTGAAAATACATTCTTTCCTCATTCAGGTCGGTCATATTCCTCATCTAGCAGTACTACTCTCTCCACCATTGCTGCTACTGTGACTATAATGTAGTGGCACCTCAAAAGTCAACCAAGGACTGGTGCCTAACTGTGCTTAGACATCATAAAAATATTACATGAGAATCCTCACCTCAGAGCTTAGAATTTAGTATAAGACAGGACATAAGTGACTATGACAAGCAAAAAAAAGAGTAGGGAGGATAAAAGGTGAATGAACCAAAATAGGCTCAGTTGGCTCCAAAACCACATAACTGGGAGGAATCAACTCATCAGTATTCACATGATATGCCACGCCAGTGATAACTTAGATTCTTTTGGGTAGATGTCCTATCAGGGATTGGTACTGAGGTGGGATTTAACAGGATTCAATCCTTACCTCCTGTTGCTTATTCGCAAAACAACTACTTCCTGAAATCTCTTCCCTGCCTTCTCCACTCAGGTTCTTCATTTAAAGCAAAGCCATCAAAGCTATATCCCATGGGCTGGATCCAATTTAAGGCCAATCATCTGGCCCACAGCACTACTTGTGGTCTCAGACCACTCCACATGCTGCATGCAGCACGAACTGGCCCCAGCCCCACAGGCTGCACATGATTTGGGGGCTGGCATATGCACTGCACATAGCACGAGCTAGTCCAGGACGTACGCTGCATGTGATGGTTGTGCCAGACCAACCTTACATGTTGAATCTGAGGTTGGGCTGGATTGATCCCAGAGGCCAGCCCCACATGCCAGATACAGTTTGCAGGGCCAGTCTAGTGCAGGCACCACATGCAGAATACTCCCTGGACCAGCCCCATATACTGCGTGCTGTATGGCACTGGGGCTGTCATGCACAGCATGTAGAGCCAGACTGTGACTCATACTGCACGTGGCATGAGGTGCTCACACTAGGCAGACCCTGCATGCTGGATCTGAGATTGGTCTGGGTCAGGCCCACATACCCCATGTGCCAGATCCAGCATGCAAACTCAATCTGGCACAGGCACCACATGCAGCATGCTCCCTGGACCCACTCCACCCACCACATGCACAGCTGTTGCCAGTGCAAGCTGCAAGCAGTACCCAGCACACTGCAAGCAGCACTCAGGTTTGGTCCAGTTCATGCACTGGATGCAGTGCCCACTGGATCAGCCCTGCCTGCTGGATCCAACCCACAGGCTGGCCTCATGTCCCTTATCTGACCCACGGAGCCGGATAAGTTTGACGCCCTTGATTTGCAGGTCAACATCTGCCTCTATTTTCCCTCCATTACCATCATCATTCTAGTATTCTTCTGCCCTCCTTCCAGTCACCAGAAACAAAGGTGCTCACCTCTTCTGCAGCTGCTCCCAGAACCCCTACCTGCCCATCTCCTTGCAACCTCTCACCCACTTGTCCCTCTACTTCGCGCAGGTATCAGCAACCTACAGCCTGCGGGCTAGAACTGGCCTCCAAATAGGTCTGATTTGTCACGGGGGAAAAATCGGTGGCACAGAACTGCCCTGCACCAGCCATCCCCCCCACAGGGCAAGATAGAATGGATAATGTATAAATTATCCGGGCTGTCATTTCTAATTTCCAGCTAACTGTTCCTAAATCACTGTTGCACCAAGTTATTTAAGCACAGACTCAAATAACGAAGGGTTAGGAAATAAAGAAAATCTGGCAAATACCCCACTCAGTCTCCTCTTTAGGAGGTTTTGCTGTCTATAACTACGGAAGTGTTCTGCAAATCTAGCAGCAGATACTGTAAAGTTTTCCAAGGCAAATTTATCTGGAGGACGAGCATTTCTGGTTGGATTTGTACGACGCTGTATCTGGCCTTCAGAAAATGTCCTCCTGGGGGTTTTCTTCTGTTTCTAGACAAAAGAAAATGTTTCCATTAGAAACTTTTGCTCATTTTGTTTACCATAGTGTCTTGCATGCCATACACCCCCAAATAAAATGTGTACTTTCTTTTAAGATGGCAGAATGTAGGAAAAATATGTTTCTTGCATCACAGTCTAGAGCTGTCTTTTATGGATAGGTAGTGTTGCAAAATGGCTGAAAGCTTCTTCCTGGGACAGCAAGCAAGACCAAGAGGGATGGATTCCACTGTTAACCCTTTCACAGCCACTCTCAAATTGGCAACAGCTTTTGGCTGCTCGTTTGGCATTTCAGTTGCAAACTGTTGCCAATTTGAGAGTGGCTGTGAAAAGGTTACCACTGGACTTCATTCCTCTTGTCTGCTGCCCTAGAGAAGCTGGCAGCTATCTTGCAACCCAACTCCTCCATGCTTCTATTCCAGCAAAGAAAAATCAGCTTTTCTGCTTAAGACACACATACCAATTTTGAAGGGCTGATTTCTGGGGAAAAGGTGTGTGTGATATGCAATTCAGTTTATGCCTAGGGGTGGAAAAATATGGCAGATCCATACGGTCTATGACCCTTGTCTAATTCTTATTGGGTGGACTTCTTCCACCATTCATTTTTTGTCCTTTCAGACATGCATTAGAACTAATCTTGCAGCTTCCTTTAAACACACTTCATAGCTTCCACTACAAACCATACTTTCCTGTTTCTTTAAGAAGGACCCAGATTCTACATCCCACTGAAAACTGAAATTCTTTATGAATTATATCCCAGGAAACCACATTGTCATTTATGGGGTTTCATGGAGTATACGGTAGAGCAGAAGTAGTGGCCCACTGTTCTCCAACATTTCAAGACCCTTACTCACTTTGGTCTTTCCACATCCAGCACAGCTCATTCAAGGAGTAACCCATGCTTCAAAGCTAAAAGAATATATTGACATACTGGTAGATACTGTTCAGTAAACAGCACTAACAGATGAACTGGTCACATTTCTGCATTCCCAGAAGATACAAGTTACCATCTCCATGCCAACGCATCTAATACACACACAAAAGATTTGCATGTGTTCAGCTACCATGAAATCATCCACAGGAGACCATCTGAGAAATATGATACCATGATTTGGTAGGGGATCGCTCAAAATGGTGGAATTTGTTATAATCTATAATCAGTATTTTAAAAAAATGAAAAATGAGTGGACACATGCAAGAAAATGGGGAGACAACAGCATAACAGCAGGCATACCCGAAAGGTTTTGTTCCAGATAAAAATACTAAATACATATAATAGACTAGACTCAAGAAACTTATTGAAGTTAATTTAATACATTTGAATAAATGCTTGAAGTGCAAACTAAACAACTTTTCATATATATATATTTTTTTTTTTACAATTCAGCCTCAGTCTTAAATGATGCAATTATCACAAGAACATTTTTACAAGGGCTTCCCAAAGCCATGGAAATGGGTACACAGTCCTTCCCATGAATATGCTCATTTTGAATATGTGCAAATTACCCACAGGTATCTCAGAGAATTAGAAATTCTCTGCTGGTAGCCAGAAAGTATCATCACTTGACACTAAGGGCATAAAATCATTGTGCTATTACGTGGGACTGGCTGAATGTTGCCTTCCCATCTCTGATAAACACATGGCCTTTATCAGAACAGACAACTGAAGAAAAAAACCTAACAGGATCCAAACAAACAGGAAAGATGCTTTAGTTTTCCAGCTCAAGAAGCTGTTCGTCTTCCAGACATCTCATTCTTAGATACATATTTGTTTGTTCATTTGTGCCTTTCCAGGCCAAAGTGCTGAACTCTAGGCGTGTTTTTTTTTAAACGTAACGTATATATTTGTGCTGTTTCTTTACATGTATTTCTTGGTAGCCTACCCTTTGTCTTTTCACATATACTAGTAGGTCAATACAAATAAAATTACCAAAAAACAGATAAAACATTCATCAGAAAACACAACTTCAATAAGTTTAGCAACTATTTTTATTATGTATAACCATATGCTGAGACTTACCGAAGGAGTTGAAGCGGGTGTTTTCACTGGAAACAATTCAGGTATGGAATTCAGTTCTGCTAATAACTGGGCAAGCTGAAATTAACAAAGACATCTTACTGACATCTCATTACAAACTTGCAGAAATTTAAACACAGTCAGGTCTTACCACGCTGTTTTCACACACACTCTCTGAGTTATTTCTAAATAGATTAAAGCCCAGCATCAGTACCCTCTCTCTAAACACTCAATTTACCCCTAAATAGTCAAAAGCTCCTCATAGGGTTTTAGCTCTATGACTCCCACTGATTTTTACTGAAGTCGTGCAGTTAAAATCACATCCAATGCTGTCAAATGTGGCAACACAGAAGTGTGTTATATAGAGGTTATAGTATCCGTGACCAATAATGACTGAAATTTGCAGTTAACATGGGGGGAGTTAATCCCTGACAACAAGAGGAGACCTAAATGCCTCAAAGGATTATACGAGGTAAGAGGTTTCTTGTGGGCTATCTTGGCACATACCTTTCTAACACAACATTGCTAGTATATTATAATTTATTTTGACAACACAGACCTAGTGACACCTGTGTGTGTTCTGATACTTGAAAGCATAGAAATGTTCTTTTAGTCATTCTTTATCGCTTTTGAATGAGGACGCTCATCAGCTTCCATCAATGCAGCACCAACCATGAGCTCCATTGTGGTTTTACACCTTCAGGAGATCCAAAACAGGGAGAAACTGGCTTATGCTCATCAGGCTTTTCATTCCTTTCCAAAGCCATGCAGTGCACATTTGCCTCCTTGGTCTTCCCAAACTACTAACACCACACATCAGGGCCAATGTGATATCACTGGCACAGTGAAGACTTTCTGTTGTATCATAAGGGAGACCAAAATATAGGTCCTGGATCTTGTACATCTGGCTTCAAACATCACCTTGACTGGCAGTTTTGATGGAAGTCACATTTAGGCCTTCAACAGGAGCTGTTTGTCTTCCAGAGATCTCATTCTTAGAAGCATACATTTGTGTATCAGATGGTATAGCTATAGCTTTAGAATACTATACTATACCATTTGAGGACTAACAGGTCTCCAGTGTCTTTACCCAATTCCTCCCATGTGCCCAAGAAGGGCCAATTCAGAGCAGCTTAGATTACTGCACAACAAAGCATCACTGGCAATGGCTGCAAAAGTCCTAGTGACATACATGGGTGAATGCTGTATCAGTGAAGTCGCAGTAACTTGAATATGACTTTGTAGTGTGACTGCTCACACATAACCTGGGCCAACCTGAATACTCACACCCAGATGCCAGTCACTCAAACTAGCTCTGCAGGGAAGGCATATCCTTAGTGAGGACTGGTATTTGCCTCCTTGGTCTTACCATGGCTTTATTTTCTTTGATGTTCATGGCTCTTTTAAGCAGAGCACTAGAACTTTCTTCCTGTGTCTCTTTAACATCTTCCTCAGACTCTGAAGCAGAGCCCTCAAATTTCTTCCACCTCTTGGCACTTTTCTCTCTTGCCAGAGTTTTAGGAGATTTACTGTCTTTCAAATGTAATTTGGAAAAAGTTGGTTTGGGCATTGTCTTCTCAGAAGACTTCCTTGTGGGGAATTGAAACGCCACACGAAGGCCAAAGCTTCTTCTCTTGGGAGAAACCTTCTCCTCTTCCTCTTCCTCCTCGCTTCCCGGTAAAGATAAATTATCATTCTCTTCATCACTCAAATCTGACTCTACTGGCTAAAAGCAGAGAGAATCAACATGTTACACCAGCAGTCATGATATGGGGAAATACCACTTGATATCATTATCAGCACAGATCATGTCTAAATAACAGACACTTGAACAACTAAACACTTCCTCCTGCATTTATCATTCTAAACCAATATATTAAAAATATCTGTCTACTGTGATTAGAATTCAGCTCTGAGACCAGCACACGAATACATATCACATGAGAGCACAGGGCTTACATAGCAGGAAGGCTTTGAGTCAATCCTCCATATAGGAATGAATTTCATTCACTGTGATCAGTAACCAACCTTCTATTCTGCCCTAGAGGGGATTCTGCTACATGCATGCCAAGATATTGTCCATCTTTGATTTATAATTAGGGACCTACTCTAGGGCAAACTCTGTCAAATGGGGGGGGAGGGGAATGGAAGGACTTACTAAAAATAAAAAGTTGCCTCCCCAGTGGGAGCCAACAGTCCACCTAGCTGCACAGCCTGGCACAAAGTGGTCTGCCAGCATGAAGGCAACCAGGCCTTGCCACTCCCACCCCTCATCACGGACTGACAGAGAGAACTGCCTGTCATGCAGTTCTGCCCCTCTTCACCAATCAGCAGTAAGGGGCAGGGCCACATGAAAGAGCACCCTCGCAGAGTCATATGGCAGACAGCCCTCTTCACCAATTGGTGGGGGGCAGGAGCACCAGGCCCCTTGGCCAGAGGCGACTGGGGGGAAAATGGCAGCTAGCCCCACAATCTGCCTGTAAAATCGGCCAGCCACCTCTAGTTGAGTAGACCCCTATTTATAATATATTAATAAAGGATTTTATGTTGATGACTATTTAGGATTCTTTTCACACAATGCATATTTATCTGCATCCTAAATATGGGATATAATTATGCATTTCTACCACCTGAATAAATACAGGAATTCACAGAGAGAAGAGAGAGGTATATGTCTCTTTGAACACAGCGAAAATACTTTCTTTACCATCATTGCTTTCTTGTTGGCTGCATCCAGCTCGCTTGGAAGAAAGCCTTCAAACACTTCAGTTTCTGAATCAGTGTCTTCAGTGAAAATCTTCCTCAGTTCCTCTGTCAGGTACTTGGACGGAATACGACCATTCTGTTAAGAAGCATACAGAAAATGCAAGAGGTAAGAAACAGTTAGCCATACACTAAGCATTTACACAGCTTTGCCAATTAACAATCAGGAATGCTCAGTTTTAATCAGTTAATGACTAGCTACTAAGTCCCAGTGAAATAAAGCAAACCATGGCACTGGGTTTCAGTATTATCAGTTATTTGAAACGTACAAATAGAAACTTTCTAGCTCAATGTCACTTTTAAAAGGTGACTGGCAAAGGATTATTTTATGTTTTGTCACTTTATTAGAAGGGGCATCTTGTTTAGAAAAAAACTGGGGGAGAGAGACCTCAAAAAGACCATAAATATCTTCCCTGGGTTCGTTAGAAAAGTGTCCCAGAAGAGGAATGTTGTTCTCTTTCTCACTTTAGAAGTGGAATAGGCACCAAATCTTCAACAAAAGGTTTCTTCGATGCCTAGTGTTGGGTGCATCACTGAAGTCAAATATGTGACAACAAAAATGAAAATCCTATAAACGTGAAACTAAAAATTACCTCTCCCCTTCCAACTACTCAAATGTTACCCTCTCTGTTTTTATGGTGTGATTCTGGTTAGCTTTCCAATCTTCATAAAGTCTTCTAGACTACATAAAACCCAAATTTCTAGTGTTAAAAACAAGTGGAAAGAAAAACACTTTGTACAAAAAAAAAAAATCACCCAGCACCTTGCAGGGCTGGGTGCATACCAACATTAAAAAAAAAAGAAACAAGGGCATAAGACCAATTTTTTTTCCTTTATGAGTCACCTTCAAGAATAATGAGTTTACTACACATAAAAAAGTAAAAATATATTTTCAGCAATAAGGAAGGGAGAGGCATAAAAGAAACAAAGATCTGCAGAGCAGCTGGCAATTTATCCTCATTGCTATCTTGAAAGACAGGACTGGATCATGGTAGGGGACAAGCACAAACTCACACCACACGTGCTACTAAAAAGTCAACAATGCTTACTCAGGATAGTTCGTTTCCCTGGTTTTCCTTTGCTGTTTCTTCCACCCACACAAGATGCAGAAATGACCTTTCATACAACTGCACTTGGCTAAATATCTTTATTCTCTCCCTTTAATTTCCTCCCTTCCCCGACTTTAATTATACACTTCTTTACGCTGAGATAATATCTGGTGAAAAACAGATATAACAGATGAGTGGAAAACTTGCAGGGGAATAGAGGGGAAAAATCATTGCATATACTGTTTCTTTACGTTTAAAATGTCTCCTACAAATTATTATGGGTAACTGGAATGAGTTTTCTCTGAGAAAAATTACTTTGTTCTTTTGTTGATAGCTGTGGTACAGCTACTTGAGAAAGGAACATATACAAAAGGGAAGTTACTTTAAAGTATGAGAGAAGCTGAAGTTTGTGGGCACACTGTGTGCTTTCAAAAAACTTCAGTGCTAGCTAGAAAGACTGTCAATTTGCTAACTCTATTAATGTGACAGAAAATAGCAAACCAGGACCGATGCTATGCAAAACCTGTGAAGTATGACACAGCCTACACAAAGGTATCCCTAACGGTTATTTTACCACATGGGAAAAAGGAATTAGTACAAATGAAACAAGTGCAGAGATTATGGGAAGTTTTCCAGGAAAACAGATCTATAAAACTATGCATTCTAAATTGCTGGGAACTAGTAAAGTGCAAATCTTGTCCCAACTTACACCATGTCCCACCTCCCATTCATTACCCTTTTCTCCATCCATCACAGAGCTTTTCTTTCCCTCCCAACAATTTCTTCTTTCATAGCAGAATAGCTCTTCCTGTAGGTCTGCCTCATTCAAAGCAAGTGTATATGATCCTTCATAGCAAAGAACTCACAGTGTGGGTTTGGGGGTCACATTAGGCAAAATTCAGGGAAGAATCTGTCCTTTAACTGTACTGACCATGGAAGCAGGATCAATATTACCATGGATTTAAAATAATTCACAATTTAACAAACAAAACAGAACAAAGCAACAGAGAATCAGAAAGCGGCAAGACAAACAAAGCGCTAAATGCAAATTCTGACGAGCTCTCATGCTTATGAAAGGAAAACTGGAATTTCCCAAAATCTCACACTGAGTTAATAAAAATATCTAGCTCTTACAGCTTGCTCTTTACGAGTAGATCTCTACACATCTTACAAAATATAAAATGTATAATCAAATGTGTCACTGGAATGCAATATCCCCAGTTTATAGATAACAAAACTATCCACAGAGGCAACAGATATGCTCATGAGGCAGAAGGTGACACTCTGTAGAGCTACTTGAGCTCAATCTAGAACAGGAAACTGAATTAGTACAGACCTGGAAACAGGCTAAAGTGCCCTCAGCAGTATCAACTAGCTCAGCCACAGTGCGATGTTAATGCAACTACAACACTTTTGGTTCTAGAGTCAGCATGTGCGGAGAAGCTTGGGCACTGCTGCCTTGCTTCACGTAGACTTCCATATACGTATACAAGCTAACCCATTCATAGCTGCTTCAAGGCGCTTCAACCCGGTACTGCTCTGTGCTGTGCACATGTGCTCACAGTCACTTGCTAGCAAGGGGCAAAGCCAGGAATATAATCCAGGTCTGAATCAGGCGGAACCAGGAGTCAGCAATCTGCAGTATGTGGGCTAGATCTGGCCTGTGGATGTAGCGCTTCAGCAATGTTTGGCATCAGGGGGGCTTCAGCCACAGGAGCTCATCTTGTGTCACCACAGAGTGAAGCCCCAGCTGCCGGCAGGCCCTAGCACCCATCTGAGGGGGTCCAAACCACAGTAAAAAAAGGTTTCCTACCACTGCACTATATCACTCATTTCTCTGCACCAGTAACTGAGTGTGGGGAACAAAACCTGGAAACGCTGCTCCATAAATCTCTTCCTTCTTGTTAAAAAGATACCACTAAGGCTGTCAAGAAACAAGGCCACAAAAATGATTTAGAAAAAACTGGGTTTTTTTAAACTGACTGTTCCCCCTACCACTGACCAAGCCCCTGCTTCCATACTTTACAGTCCTCTAAGACAGACCTTCCAAAGATTATTTTTCCACCCCAAGTCATAAGAGCATTAAGATTTTTTTTTATTTTTCCTGATTGCTACTTTCAACAACAGTGATCTTGCCATCAGGAGCTCTAGATTCTGAGGGGTACAGGTCTGGTTTTAAATTGGGTCACCTTAACTGAACAGAGAAGTAAGTCTCATACACAATACTGCTATACTGAATACACTTCAAACATGTTACACCCTACATCTTACTAAATTTCAAAAGTGTTAAGCTAAAGAGATTAAAAACCACAGAGGACTGTTTTTCTTCCCCCCTTGCTAAAGGGCTACTCTTTCTCTACCTTCCCTGACATGGGCAACTGGTGCCTCCTGAGTCAGGGGGGCACTTGCCCCCCAGCAGCCAGTCACTAATGATCGTATGGACCCGGGGGGGGGGAGAGGGGGGGGGGGCGGCGCAGCAGCAGCCCCACAGCTGATCGCACTGACTTGCTGGCACTCACAGGTTGGCGTGATCAGCTGTGGGGGGAACGTGGGGAATCACTTCTCCTAGGACCTCCACTCCCTGGCCAGTGCTCTCAGGGGAGACACCAGTGCTCCCCCCTCAAGCAGGGAATGCTGGCTGTCAGGGGGTGCACATGCACCCCTGTGTATCCCCTACATGTTGCCACATCCCTGATGTTCATTCATTTCATATTCTTCCCTTGGAGCTGTGCTAGCAACTCAGGACCGTATCCTACACCTGCTCCCCCCCTTCTCTCATATACACACTCTCTCTCTCTCTCTCTACATGAATTCACTTACTTACCAAGTTTCATCGACATCATTAAGTTAATTCCCACTAAACTACCTTCTCATTTCCTCCCCGCCCTCTAGAAATGTCTCGCATCAGCTGTCTCCAGATCAGCCTCCCAAAAAAAAATAAAAACCAAACAAAAAAAAACCCAACAGACATCTTTTCTTCCACATACTGGTCTACTGTCCTTTTTCCCATCATCATTGAAAACTCCAGTATCTCTACCCTTGTATTTGATACTACTTACTCTCTCTTTGTCCTCAGCATCTGCTTTCTAAGTTCTGCGCTTAGAAACAAAAAATAATATCTACTCCTTTTTAGCCAGGCTTGCTATTAAGGCCTCTTGTCCAAGAATTAGTCATTTCTTTATGTTTTCTATAACCAGCTCTCCTCCTCCAACCTCCCAAATATAGTCTTAAAACCATTGGCACAAAAGTCATTTTCCTCTTTCACTGTGCTAGCCCTGTCTTGAATTCCTCTATTAAACTGATGATCCTTACAAAATTACATTTAAACTAATTGCCTCTCAGCCCTGTAAGCCTCACTCTCATATAACCCAGTTGTTTATACTTGTTCTGAACTCTCCTTTCAGCACCCTGTCCTATTCCCTTCCTCTCCTGGTATCCCACACTTCTGGCCACTACTAAACTCCCAATTCAAAGAATTGACAATATCAATTATAAATCAATCCACTGTGCTGACTGGCTATTTGGCTGCTGAATCATCTTCATGATGGTCTCTGAATGGTTCTTGCTGTTAGACCTGGTAGTTTTTACAGAGCAAAGTAACTAAAATAACAGTTAGGACTGTGGTACTGAAATAGCAGCGGAAGGTGCAAAGCTCCAACAGAATCACACTTCAATACTGCAGAGATGCAACTGACTCCTGTTAGCATGTACGAGTGGAAATAGCCACTCGGTGATAGCTCATGCTTATAAGATATGTGGCCATGTGAGAGAGTTAAACAGAGTAAATTCTAAACTCACTTTAGGTTCTTCCCTGACGCAAAAAGAAAAATGGATTTCATTATGCAAGACATTTTTTCAAAGTTCATTAAAAGTGACTAGGGGTGAAAATCGGTTTAAGTTTGTTTGTTCCTAGGATTATAGATTTTGGTTTCTGCCAGGAGTTATGATCAATTTTGTGCCAAAACAGATTCTAAGAAACTATACTGTTCCAAACCAATACCCTAGGATCACAATAAAATGTTCCTACCTTTTTTCCAGACCCCAATGAATCAAAACTATTACAGCCGTCCTCCGATGACGTAATTTGCCTAGGATCATCGTGTCCAAACCCAAGAAAATCTTCATCATCACTGGGGGCATTAAAAATGTCAGCCACTTCCTTGGGTATCTGTTTTCAATTCAAAATAAGATAAATATAAGGTCAGGCACCGCAATAATCATTCAGTAAATACTTTCATGGGAATAACATCCCCTTTTTAATTTGCCACACACTTATTCAGTTACTAGTATACATTATACAGCGCGTGTGCAGCAGAACTGTCTCTCAGTAAGCCAACTCCAAAAAATGCAGTGTTTGTTATTTTCATATATATATATATATATATATATATACACACACACACACACACACACACACACACACACACAAGCCCCAATCCTATGAAGGTTTATGCAAGTATTTAACCTCATTCAATAAAGCAGCTCATGGAAGCAAAGATTAAGCATAAACACAAGTGCCTGCAGGACTGGGAACAAGGATTTTCTCACAGGAGCACACTACGAGAAATATATATCAAAATACATATATCATACATATATCAAAATTACTACCACGTGTAATTCAATTAAACACCAATGGTTCAGAAATGAAGATTCATAAAGATTTCATTAATTTCAAAAAGGTCTATCTGTGTAAAGAAACTATATTGTGTGTGCTTATATTTTATAGCAACTACATTACTTTGCTATTTTAAAAATGTAATTAATAAGACTCATTTACTGGCTGTCCCTCACTATAAACGTCTTGAAAAGAAAAACCATCTAATAGAAACCAAGATTCAATCAGCTGAGAAAACATGGGAAGAGATATCTTGCAGATCTCTCTAAAAGTAATCAAGATTGCACTTAATAACACTTCTGCAAGGAGCAGACTTCAAAGTTAAAACCCTAATGCTAAGGAAGCCTTGGCCACCAACACCAACAGCTGCATCTTTGTGATGTTATATCAAACATTCCAAATAAACCTGCACTGCACTAGCCCTGGGGTAGGGGGTGTCTTGTGTTACTCAGATCAGTCTATTTGACACTATTTTCCTACTTTGGTGCTTCAGAATATGTGCTTCTACAATGATCTCAGATTAGAAGCATTTAAAGGGGAGAATATTTTTGGAAATAATTGCTCAGCTGGAGTGTATTCACTCCAGTGCCTAAATGGCTCACCAATGACCAGGGTCAGAATTCTATTTCCCTTTATGAACCTCAATGGCACTTTTCCAGCTGTGTAAGAGGCATTTTTGACACTTACATACAATTTGCAATTCTTATGTGGACACAAGCTTATACAAGGCTACTGTACATGCTCAGTAGCCTGCACACTAGCCACATACCTGATTGTAAGTCCCAGAAAAAAAACAAAAAAGGGACTGAATAATACCTAACCTGTGGCACAAAAGGTTAGAGCACTGTGCTAGGAGTCAGAGGGACACGTTCAAACCCCTTCTAGGTGAAAGGGGGCCTAGAACCTAATTTTCCTACTTCCTGGGCAAGTGTCCTAACCACTCAGCTACTAGAGCGTTGACCCAGAAGAGTCCTCTTGCTCCTGTATCTAACATCTGCTAGTCACAGGGTTTGCCACACAGACTGAGAAGCATGCACACTTGATATATGTGTTTATCCCTGTACCCAAGTACCAGCCCAGCCAATGCTTAGCCTACTGAGCAGTAGCTGTGTGGAAACTTATATATCCACACTACACTAGAAACAGAATTGTAAACAGTGTACAAGTGCCCAAAATGCCATATACATGGTTAGAAAAACTGCCCTTTCAGCACAAAGCAGTTAACAGAATTTGGGACTGGGTATTTACTGCATCTTTAAGGCACTTCAGGCAAACTTCTCTCATGGACAGTACTCGCTTCTCTGCATTCTGCACTCTACACACACAACAACCACTGCAATTGATCAAATTGCAAGGACATGCAAGAGCCCCACAGCTCACTGATGAGAACGATGTGGTCTTAGACAAAGGTTCATGAGCCTGTATACGGTAAGAGAATGCCTCCAAAGTAAACTCATGAGATGCAGAACACCACAGTATTATCGCCATTAATAGACAAAAACAAAGCATGCCTACACAACCTCAAACACCACGCTATTTCTGCATCTTTTATGTGTGTCAAGAACCATGTCTTTCCAAAAGACAGATGACATTTTCTAAATTCAACAAAATATACAAGCAAATTCCACTTCCTTCAGAGGACCAAACAACATTTTCGCAGGCATGGATCACACTCAAATAATTATTACAAAACCACCTAAGGGTCTAATATTAACATATTTAATTTCATGCCACTGACATCCATGGATTGAATACTGATTTGCAGTGGCTAAATCAAGATACAGCTCAGTCCCTAAATAGGTGGAAGATATAAAACAGCTCAATCCACTGCACCACAGCTGGAACAGCACTGAGTATGCTGGAATTCTTTTGGATTTCCATGCAATCCCGTTCCTACAGATGGGTAGTCAGAATTTCATTTTGTTGCTGTGAAGGAATTTCTTCACTCAGCACAGACAAGGGTTAAAAATGGAGCATTATACATTTTAATGACTTAATGGAAAAACATACAAGGAGCTGTGAGCCTTGTTGCTATGAATAAATTGCTTCCAGGAGCAACTGCATTAGTTCTTGTACTATTGTACAGCTGAGCTAGCCACTGCTGCGATTACTGTATGCCTAACTAATTTCTTCTTCGTCGTCTATTACTTCTACATCTGCACCAGAGGAGCCATTATGGGGGTGTAATTACCGATTATGAACAAAGAAAAAAAAACATACTTTCCCAGTAGAGGACCTTTTTTTCATCTCCATGCATTCCCAGATACTGAGGGGCTCTGATTAAAGTAACTTGCTGCAGAACTTCAAAAGACTTTCAGTTTGTGGCCCCCTCCCCCCCATCTGATTTTCAAGAGTCTCATTAAAATGTTCAGGAGTCCCTATTCCGGCTAAATGGCTTAATTTAATAGGAATAGCAAAGAAGGCATGATTTATAAGGTGGACATAGGCAATGAGTTTGCACAGGACACCCGCTAGTGCACCATAAAAGTTGTGCTCCTGGCACCAAGAACTTGTCATTTTCTTGTCCATCTCCTTTAAGTAATTCTGTTCAGTTCATCAATGATTTACTGACTAACTACTGAACAGTCTAGACACAATGCACAACTGATTATTTCTTTTAAAGCCTGTGGTCCAAATGAATCAAAAATCCAAAATAATAGGAAAACCCCCCTCACAATTTGTAAGGAAAAAAAAGATGATTTGGGGGCACAGAGAGAAGCGATGGAAACAATGGGTTGCGGAACTTGGTGTAATTACAGCTCATCAATTTTACACTTTGTTAGCTTCTAAGCAGAAATTGTAAATGCATTAACTGCTGTTTTTTTCCCAATGTTATAAAAACTCTTTGTGCAGCATAGCTGTGTCAGGTCTCAAAGCCCCTGCTCCCTGAATGGAACTGAGCAATGTGACCAACAAAAGTTGAGTCTCAAACAGCTCCTTAAAGCTGCACAGGATTTGGGTAAAAGAATAGAACTGTAGGGTGTGTGATGAACTATCAGATTGCGCAGGTGTTTAAACCCCCCCCCAACAATTATAAGTTATAAGGGAAAAATATTAACTTTTATAAACACAAAAGTAAAAAGCAGACTTTTTAAGCACCACAGAGAGGATAGGAACTCTTTGGCAATTTACCTAAGTGTCTATCAAACAATATAAGCAAAGCTCAGATGTGCTGCAGGCAAAAAACTCGCATCTTTGCTCACTTCTCACAGGCTACCTTATTTATTCCAACGTTCCAAGACCTGGGACAAGCCAAATTTATTCCTGGTCTGAATCCAGCAGATATCAACAGACAAAAGGTAGGAAGGAGCAGGGTGGAACCTTAGCAACTAACTAAGTCAGAGAGGCATGAGCTTTCACAGGTACTTGGAAGGGCGAGGTGCACAACTTCAACAATGTTATAGAATTAATACAGAAGACATTATTGCTGGTTCATTCCTGATGTTGCTCTGTTGATATCAGAGGTGGTTAGTCATGTAAGTCTGAAGTCAAGGCATGGTGGCAGACTACAGGCTAACTGGTTCAGAGGCATGAGCTTTTGTAGGCACCAATCTACTTCATCAGAGGCTATGAAAAAGCATCTGACAGTTTTTGTAGCTTTCTCCCTACAACAAAATTAAGATAGAGCTGCATATCCAACGTACTTGTACACCACAGAAAGTCTGTAAACTGTTCATGAGATGCCAGTGGGAAAAAGTGAGGTGGGGGAGAGGGAAGGCACTAAACATTCAAAATTTATTCAAGCAGAATTACAGCGGGTGGTTTAAGTCAGCATTTCTCAAGCTGGGGGTCGCAACCCAAAAGTAGGTTGGAAGAACATGTGAAAGGGTTACAAACAAACTTTAAAATGAATCAACAAACTTTAAAAATGGCTTCTCCTCTAAAGGAGCAAAATGTAGGGGAAACAGTGGCTTTTCCCTTGCAAGCTGTCAGAGTTCCAGCTTGCAAGGGGCAGTTTGGAGCTCCCCATGCCCCACACACTGGAGGGCTGGGGCCTGGGAGCGAGGGGCACTGGCCATCGATGTTTACAAATGGATCTAGGTACAAAAAAGGTTGAGAACCACTGGTTTAAGTGACATAAGTCTGCAGGAATGCACCAGAGATCTAACCAAATATTTTCTTTCAAGGACATTAGTTACAAAAAAGCAAATGCTGAAAATGGAGGAAAAGCTTTCAACACAAAACCTTTCAAACAGCCTACACTGGCTTGGAATGGAACACTACCCTACAACCGAATCCAAATCTGAACATCATCTCAGATAATCTCTAATAGCATTTTAAGATTCATATTTATATTTAGTATTTTACAGCCACCAAACACCCAGAATTTCTAGTGTCTTTTCAAAGACAGAAAACAAGCAAACACAACTCAACCTCCACCTTAAATGATTCCCATACATGCAATTCCCAGAATGACCACATTCACTGGGTTGTTAGAATCAGAAACAAATATCCTTCTTAGATAAGGGCAATGCAGTGGAACTAATCTCTAGATGTAAGCAAAGTATTTGATGCTTATGTCAAATTATTAGCTAAAATGGAAGAGACAGGGAATTAAACTGTAGTTGTAAAGTGGAGAAGCAGGCATCTGAAAAGCAGATAACTCCCCTTTCAATATAAACTTTTTCATCTGATTGGAAAGAGGTTAGTTAGTAGGGGTGTGCCTGAGGGAGCAGTCTTGAGGCCCATCCTGTTTAATGTTTTCATTGCAGACCATGACACAAGATCAAAATCTATGCATATATCATGAATGCCAGGAAAAAGGGTGGTTTAGCCAACAGTAGGGAGGACTGGATAATCATACAAGCAAATTCAGATAATCTTGTGAGTGGAATAATAGTAATGATATGAAGTTCAT
Source organism: Alligator mississippiensis (assembly GCF_030867095.1). Classification (NCBI taxonomy): domain Eukaryota; kingdom Metazoa; phylum Chordata; order Crocodylia; family Alligatoridae; genus Alligator; species Alligator mississippiensis. Next base: position 159,797,272 of record NC_081828.1, on the reverse strand, counting down.
GAGTATTAAGTGCAAAATTATGCACTAAGGGGCTAGTAGCAAAAGTTTATGCTATAAAATGGGGAGATGCCAGAAGAGAAGAACTGGTCGTATGACCATAAGCCATCATAGCCATCATGGACAGCCCAGCCTGAAGAAGGAGAACATTGGGAACCTGAAAGCCATGGGGAGGCCAGCACTACAGATCAGGTAAGGAACAAGAAGGTAAGAAACAATGGGCCCCATGGGACTGGGAGCGGGGGGGCAGCAAAGGCACCAGTCGCAGGGCTCAAGTGCCTATATACTAATGCTAGGAGCATGGGGAACAAGCAGGATGAACTAGCGCTCCTGCTTGCACTAAACACCTATGACTTAGTGGGGCTAACAGAGACCTGGTGGGATTCATCCCGTGACTGGGCGGTACATATTGAGGGCTATAGATTGTATAGAAAGGACAGGTCGGGGAAGAAAGGGGGGGGGGGTTGCACTTTATGTCAGTGAGCAATACACATCAACCCTCATCAAAACAGAATCCGAGGTTGAGGAAGTAGAAGGATTGTGGGTTAGGCTACATGGGGGGCAAGGAGAAAGGGATTTGGTGGTAGGGGTCTGTTACAGACCCCCACACCAAGGGGAAGAAATAGATGCGGGGCTCCTGAGGCAACTCTCGGAGACCATAAAAGCTAAAGAGGCGGTAGTCATGGGGGACCTAAACTACCCGGGCATCTGCTGGGAGACACAGACAGCAAGGTCCCATCGCTCACGCAGGTTTCTAACTTGTGTACAGGACCTCCACCTGACACAGGAGGTGCATGGTCCCACTAGGGGGAATGCCATACTGGATCTGGTATTGGCAACAGGAGATGACATGATAGCTACCGATCTGGAGGTCCCCTATCTGGGAGACAGTGATCACCTTATAATAGAATTCAACATAAGACGGCGAGTGGGTAAGGTAACTAGTAGGGTGAAAGTGCTAGACTTTAGGAAAGCTGATCTCATTGCACTCAGGCGATTAGTCAAGGAAGCACTGCAGAGTAGGAGTTTTGATGGGATGGGTGCCCAAGAAGGGTGGCTGTGCCCAAAGGAAACGATCCTTTGGGCACAAAGCAAGACGATCCCCGAGCGAGGCAAAAGAGGGAAAGGGGCCAGGAGGCTTCCATGGCTGACCAGAGAAATCCAGGGCAGCCTAAGGGCCAAAAGGGGAGCACATAAAAAGTGGAAACAGGGTGAGATCACTAAAGATGAGTATACCTCCTCTGCTCGTGCTTGTAGGGAGGCAGTTAGGCGGGCCAAAGCTACCATGGAGCTGAGGATGGCAACCCAAGTAAAGGACAACAAGAAATTGTTTTTTAGATATATTGGGACTAAAAGGAAGGCCCAGGGAGGAATAGGACCGCTGCTAAATGGGCAGAAACAATTGGTGACAGATAGAGGGGACAAGGCTGAACTCCTCAACGAGTTCTTTGCCTCAGTGTTCCTAAGCGAGGGGCACGACAAGTCTCTCACTGGGGTTGTAGAGAGGCAGCAGCAAGGCGCCAGACTTCCATGTGTAGACCCTGAGGTGGTGCAGAGTCACTTGGAAGAACTGGATGCCTTTAAGTCGGCAGGCCCGGATGGGCTCCATCCGAGGGTGCTGAAGGCACTGGCCGACGTCATTGCAGAGCCACTGGCGGGAATATTCGAATGCTCGTGGCGCACGGGCCAAGTCCCGGAGGACTGGAAAAGGGCTAACGTGGTCCCCATTTTCAAAAAGGGGAGGAAGGAGGACCCGGGCAACTATAGGCCAGTCAGTCTCACCTCCATCCTTGGTAAAGTCTTTGAAAAAATTATCAAGGCTCACATTTGTGAGAGCCCGGCAGGACAAATTATGCTGAGGGGAAACCAGCATGGGTTTGTGGCGGGCAGATCGTGCCTGACCAACCTAGTCTCTTTCTATGACCAGGTTACGAAACGCCTGGACACAGGAGGAGGGGTGGATGTCGTATACTTGGACTTCAGGAAGGCCTTCGATACGGTATCCCACCCCATACTGGTGAAGAAGTTAAGAGGTTGTGATGTGGATGACTGCACAGTCCGGTGGGTGGCGAATTGGCTAGAGGGTCGCACCCAAAGAGTCGTGGTAGATGGGTCGGTCTCGACCTGGAAGGGTGTGGGCAGTGGGGTCCCGCAGGGTTCGGTCCTTGGACCGATACTCTTTAATGTCTTCATCAGCGACTTGGACGTGGGAGTGAAATGTACTCTGTCCAAGTTTGCAGATGACACAAAGCTATGGGGAGAAGTGGACACACCGGAGGGCAGGGAACAGCTGCAGGCAGACCTGGATAGGTTGGACAAGTGGGCAGAAAACAACAGGATGCAGTTCAACAAGGAGAAATGCAAAGTGCTGCACCTAGGAAGGAAAAATGTCCAGCACACCTACAACCTAGGGAATGACCTGCTGGGTGGCACAGAGGTGGAAAGGGATCTTGGAGTCCTAGTGGACTCCCAGATGAACATGAGCCGGCAGTGTGACGAAGCCATCAGAAAAGCCAATGGCACTTTATCGTGCATCAGCAGATGCATGACAAATAGGTCCAGGGAGGTGATACTTCCCCTCTATAAGCGTTGGTCAGACCGCAGTTGGAGTACTGCGTGCAATTCTGGGCGCCACACTTCAAGAAGGATGCGGATAACCTGGAGAGGGTACAGCAAAGGGCAACTCGTATGGTCAAGGGCCTGCAGACCAAGCCCTACGAGGAGAGACTAGAGAAACTGGACCTTTTCAGCCTCCGCAAGAGAAGGTTGAGAGGAGACCTTGTAGCTGCCTATAAGTTCATCACGGGGGCACAGAAGGGAATTGGTGAGGATTTATTCACCAAGGCGCCCCCGGGGGTTACAAGAAACAATGGTCACAAGCTAGTAGAGAGCAGATTTAGACTGGACATAAGGAAGAACTTCTTCACAGTTCGAGTGGCCAAGGTCTGGAACGGGCTCCCAAGGGAGGTGGTGCTCTCCCCTACCCTGGGGGTCTTCAAGAGGAGGTTAGATGAGTATCTAGCTGGGGTCATCTAGACCCAGCACTCTTTCCTGCTTATGCAGGGGGTCGGACTTGATGATCTATTGAGGTCCCTTCCGACCCTAACATCTATGAATCTATGAATAGTAAAGGCTAATGCAATTTTGTGCATGGTATTTTTTCAAATACATGAAATGCTAGTATCACTACACTGATAAGACCCCATTCAGAATAATATTCACAGCTCTTGTCCCCTATGTTACAAAAGATTAATTTAAACTGAAACACGTGCTGAGAAGGGCTACCAGATTAGAGGAACAGAGAACCTATCTTATTAGAGGAGATCAGTAGAGCTTGGCTTGTTTAGCTTGGAAAAAATGAAAGCCCAAGAGTATATAATTACTGTTTACAAGTTTGTAGGGGTGAATATCAGGAAAGGAGAAGAACTATTTAAGTTAAAAAACAGGATCACGTAGGGATACAAGATCATATGGATACAAACAAATTTAGATTGGAATTTGAAAGGTTTCAAATCATTAGGTGAGTGAAGCTCAACGGTATCCAAACAAAGCAAAGTGGGCAAGGGGCCAAAATTCTTCCACGATGGAATTTGGTAAGTTTATGGAAGGGACTGCATGATAAGAAGATACAGGTGTCTCTGGAGTAGATACGAAGCCAGGAAGTCATTTTCCCCCAGATAAGGCTGGCAAAAACCACTGCATTTACTTTGCAGCATGTGGCTTGGTTCACTTGTTTTGATCATCTAAGCAGCATACTTTACCTAGCAAATTCTGCAGTGGTGCCATCCTCGTCTTTCCTACTCACTTCCTGTGGCAAAAAATATGCTCTCTTTTATCAAGTGCTTTTGGACTGCGACACAAAAGAGCCCAAGTAGATACTTTTGTAGACCCTTTCGGACAGTTTCCTGCAAACAAAGGAGACTGGGCCTGATAGACTTCCCCGGCTACATTTCTATATCAATCCCTCACTTTTTGTCTCATCCTTGAATGTGCAAAGAAGAGTCCTTTTAATCCTTCACCTAACATCTGCTGGTCATGGGGTTTTGCCAAATACATTGAGAATAATGTTTCTGTCTCATTCTTAAAAGCATGTCCAAAGCACACATGTACATAACACTTCCCTCAGTTTCCCCATCTCTAAATTGGAAATAAAAATATCTTATGCATCTTCTTCGAGAAAGTTGAGATCAATAACTCTTTAAGTGTAGCTAAAGTAGATGAAACACACACACAATGGAATTAATAGCATTGCATTGGTGTAACTGAGAGAATATGGCTTGTTTGTAATCATGCAAATCTTTTTGATCCTATAGTAAAGGAAGCTTGTGAATAACAAAAGGGGAAATGGGGGATTTTAACATCCCCCCCAGGTTAAGGGGGGGAGGGGAGTTAAAACTACATCAAAAGTAAGAAAACTCATAATTTTAGTGACATCTTAGTATTCAATATATGACTGATGGAGAAAATAGATGACATCTGGTGCCTCAACAAGTCAAAACAAGATTTTTCTTACTATGATCCTTACATACTACACTTGCCTTGACAAGCAAATAAAAATGAACCACGTACCCAAGTGGGCTCCAATTTTGCTTCATCAATAGTAAAAATTCTGAGGTAAGAATTTAATAGTCAGCTTGGCCAATGTGAGAAAGACAAAATGAAATATGGCTTACAATTCTGCAGCTCCATTATGAAGGGCTGGACCATTTAAAGAGATATACATTTGTTTACAACTGAGCTCTATTCAGTGGAAATCTTGAAAAATAATATATAGTCAACCTGTTTTATTAAATACATATGCAAGTTACATTTAAAAAGTTTTAATAAATCAGTATCAGCCATATGCTACCTGTGACAGCATGCTCTTCCACACAAAAAGATGGCTATTATATCATTGAAAGCAACCTCTTCTCTATTTTTGTAGTTTTTGATACAGTAAACAGTCAATTTCACTGTTTTTCCTGTAAATTCATTCTGTTTCCTTGTTTGTTTAGGACCTTTAGACACCAGGAATTCAAATCAAAACAAAACAAATCCCCAAGAAACCCAAATACAAAATCTGGGACGGAGAACTAAAGAGCTGAGCCTGAATCTATTCTTGGTGCATTTACAGTACAACCTCACAACCAACCAGGAAGACAGGGCATTTTAAAAAGGGTGTTTACTCTACTAGGGTTATGCCATAATAATGGGAAAAGTTATCAGTTCCTGCTGGTGGGATTGTTAAAAGAAACAGCTTGTTGTTATGAACAAGATTTATTATAATGAGGGTGTACTGCATTTAAAAATTAACAAGATGTTCTTTTATTTAAACTGGCATATCTAGGAAGATGCTATTAATTTTTATGGTGTTCAACAACCTCTGCAAATCTGTGTGTGGACACTCTTATACCAGGTGAACCAAAGCCTCCATTGTTTTAGGGCCTGAACACAGAAAAACACATAAAAATTACAGTGAAGTAAGCCAGGGTGTGAACTTATAGTCCATTAGCTGCTCCTCCATAACTTCCTACATGGATGCTGTGACCCTAAGGTAAAGCCAAGGTAGCCTGACTCTCAATTATCACAGCAGGCAGTTACCATGAAGCAGACAGCGGATGCTGAATTCAAACCCTAGCTTCCCTCACAGAATGTGTTTGTGTTAGTCGAACCAAATAATCCTGACTGAAGGAAATGTTCAGGCAAAGTAAATTCATTTAAAATCATAATTCAGGGTGGTCCAAGTAAATCTATTGGCATGTCCAGCACTATCTGAATGTATATGAAGAAGGGAATTTCATTCACAGATGCCGTACCAAAAGGGAAAAACCCTCTCATACCTCTAGATATATAAACAAATACCTTAACTGCTCTACCTGCCCTAACTAGCTATTGCTGCACCTAGTTACTTAGATGATTTTGCCTGAATTAAGACCACTTCTGTCTTATTTGAGATCTCTGACCTACTCCTGAATCTTGGTTTTCCAAACAGCATACATGTATGATGCCACTGCATCCTGAGTTTGCCGCCATATAAACTACTGTAGTACAGAAACAACTTCAACATAAGCTGTGCAGGTGACTGCTGAATTACTGACTTGAACAGTTTCATGCAAGCACATGGGTTTATCTGCATAAAATCACTTGCAGACCTGGAACCTTAGGATTTTATGGCTGCCTTTTTGTGACAAAATTTCAGTTAATTAGTAAATGCCAGTTTTAAAACTTAAAATGCCTGGATTTCTGCCATACCTGACATTCATACCAGGCCCCCATACGTGAAGTACATGTAAAGAGCAACATTTATTTTATACAACTCCAATTTTACCCTGAAGACGTCTATAGAACTGGGACTGGACCAACATATTCCTATCTTCTTCAAAGAGTGCATAAATTATATTGTCTGCCAACCGAAACACCTAGAAAACCAAGTACGTATTGTGACTAAAGTAGTTTATTATTCTCTACTTGGCTAGTAATTGTCCGCAGTACGTCATGAATATCTTACCAAACTTTGCACCTGAAGACAAGGAAGCCCTGGCATACATTTAAAATCCTGAAGGTATGGCTCCATGAGGCTCAGCAGGAAATAAACACATTGCTATCAGCTCTACAGAAAGAAGGAATACACAAGACAGAGGGCAGAACTGCAGTCTCTTTTGCTCCCATCAACCCCCCCCAAGAACTCCTATGAGAAAGAAGAGGAAGATTAGAAAAGATAGCTATTCTCTCTCCCTTTCACTTCCCCTTGAAAGTCTACATTTATGTATTGGGTTTTAATTTTATAGAAAAAAATGCTTTCCTTCAGGTAAAAATGCTCCCCCCGTGTAACACCAGGCATTGTAAATACTTTGCACTTACATTAAACGTTTTTGGCCAAAACATCTCAAAATTATTTGCAACCACTAATAGCCTCACAGCATCCCTAGTAATACTGCTATGTTACTTTATAGACAGAGATGGTTATAGTGCTATGGCAGAACCAGACACAGAGTTGTTCACCAGGCTTCAATAAGCATGCAAGTCAACGTACTATTTTCTGAAATGTTCCATAAAAGGGCACTACTCTGTGTTCAACTGCAAACCGCGTAAATCTACCTTCCCCATAACTTAAATTAGAGCCACTACAACTAGCTCTGACTGGTGTGATGACACGAGGGTACAATCCTGCAACAATGCTTCAAGGAGGTGCCGATTCTGCAAACACTTAAACAAGTAACTTTGCACGCCTGAGTAGCCTCACTGACATCTGAAGCAAGTGAAGCTCAACAGCCTTGCTCAGAAATGTAAAACTGAACCTACACACCCATTCCCAAGGCCTCAATTCTCCCAGCGTTTACAGAGACTTGAAGTTACAGGTGTCTGCAGAACCTGGGTCCAAACTAACACCTTGTCCATGAGTGAGAAGAGACAGAAGAAGAGAATTATTATTACTATTAAAAGTTTTACAAGTTGAGCCTTCCAGAACCTCTTTTCAAAAGATGGCCTTTTGCAAAGCAGTGACTCAGGTAACTTCTACCCAGCATCTCTGGATTTGTTAAAACCATGATAGCATCTACTGCAGCAGCCTGCTTTTACCAAATCCAAATTACAATGGAAGTCCTTTTGCACCCTCTTGACCACTGCATTGAGAGGCAAAGTGTAAGGGGCAGTAACACCATCTTCCCCAACGACATTCGGCACAGAAGTTCGAGGAAGGGCGCTTCACCACGAGTTAAATGCCTCACGTTTAGCTGCAGGCCCTGAGCTCACATCAGTACCATGGGTGTGATGGGGGGAGAACGTTTTACCTTTTGACATGCAAGAGTGTACGTTTAAACGTAGCACTAAAACCCCTGGGTTTGATTTTTTCCCCCCGATTTTCGCAGCATGTTGAGCAGGCAGCAGGATGGAGGGGGTGGAGCATGGCTGCTGCCACATTTCCTTTGCCAGCCACTCAAGCTGCAGAGTTGCGCGCCAGAAGGACACTGGCTTTTAGTTCAAATCTGAGGTGTCCAAAAAAAGACTCAAACCGAATATATCTGTATTTAAATGTCAAATAGACACACTATGTCCGGGCAGAAGCGAGACCGGACTGTCCCGAAGGGGAGGAAAAGCTGCCTCCTGCCCGCACAGCTCCAGGCCACAGCACACGGAGGCGGAGGCGGACTTTCAAACTTCTGAGGAAAAACTTCCTGCAGTTTTTGCCCGGCGGGAGAAAGGAAGGAAGGAAGGAGGCGGGCGCGTGAGGATAAACCGCGGCCCATCAGCGGGACAGCACTTTAGCACCAAGCAGCAGTAGCGACCACCTCCCCGCCCGCGAGCCCCTGCAAGCAGCCGGCAGCTGAGGAGAGGCGGCCCGGGGGCCAGGGCAGGGCAGGACCCGGCCGCGCTGCACGTCGCGAGCAGCGAGGCGGGCGCGCGGGAGCGGGGCTGCGATTGGCGCCAAAGCCGCTGCAGGCCGCGCTCGGCGGGAAGCGAGAGGGGCCCTGTGCGGCCCGGCCCGGCCCGGCCTGCTCCGAGCCCCTCACCTGGTCGTGGGTTGGCGCAGCCATGGCCCGGCGCGGCCCGGCCGCTCGGCGCCACAACGCGGCTGCTCCGGGACAGGCGGGCGGCGGCGGCGCGGGGCCCCTCGGCGCTCGCACGGCTCCGCCCGCAGCTGCGTGGGGCCCGCTGCGCCCCCTTCTGGCCTGCGCTCGGCGCCCGGCTGCCCGGGGCGGGGCGCGGGAGAGGCCCGGGGCGGGGCGGTCGCTACCTGAGCAGCGGCAGCGGCAGCGGCAGCGGCTCCCGGCTCGTCCTGCTGGCGCGGCTCTTCCTGGCGCGCCTCGGTCCCCGCTCCCTCCCGCTAGAGACCGCCCCCGGCTGGGCCGCACGTTTGACAGGGTGCCGGGCGGGTCCGATCCCCTCACTCCAGCCTCCTGCCTAAGAGGCTGCCTGTGCCGGCCATGCCTCTTCCCCTCAGGCTTCCCTAAGTATTCAGCTCCCAAAGTTGGGAAACGGCGATAAAAAGCAGGAAGGTTGGGGGTGAGTTTCCTTTTCGATGGGGGGGAGGTTGTTTGGTTTTTTTGTTGTTGTTTCAACCCCGAGGCATCCTTTCTTACAAGCTTTTCTCCTGGACAAGGAGGGCTGCTGGGATTTGTGTCTTCCTTTGGTTGGAAAAAGCCACCAGGGCTCGTGAACACAAGTGATATCTTTTATTAGACCTATTGGCGACGCGTAGGGGGTGCACACGGGTACATGTGCACCCCCTGAGGTTGGCCACTGCTAACGCTGCCGGCGGCTCCTGCAGGCAGTCACTGCTAACACCTCCCCACCCGCCTCCGCCACCGCTGGTGGCGTCTGTGGGCAATCGCCACTGGCCACGGACGCTGCCAGCTGTGTCTGCGGGTGGTCACTATCAGAGCTGGCCAGCCCTCCACAAACACTGCCGCAACCACCTACAGAAGCTCCCCACTTGCCACCGACACCACCACTACCATGGCCGCCTGCAGGAGGTTGCCACGCCCTCCCTGGCCTCAGGAGGCATGCAACATTCATGATTAGATCAACAAGATATTTGCAAAAAAAATTCTTTAATTGCAAGTTTTCGGGCACAAGCACCCTTCATCAGGCTTCCTTTGGTTGGGGAGCTTGGTTAATGGAAGTAGAGATCTGTGGCTGCAGGACACCGATGATCACCACGTTTGTGATCAAAGCCTCAGACCTTTCAGAGCCAGCAGCCAGCTCTTCATTCCCAGACAGCTTCTTGGTGAGCCTAAGAGTTGGGAGGGAGAGGCTGGGAAATGATGGGTCTTGAAACTGTCTCTCTAGCCAGCTGATTCCTACCGCAGTCACCACTGCACCTGACAGGCCACATGCTGTATGAATACTGCACAACACCCTGATGTGCACTGCCAGGGGATCCTCTGCTCTTTCTGGGGTTGCAGATTAGGCAGTTCTCCTAAATTACATTTAGAAAGAGGCAGCCAAAACTATTACATTCCAATATGAAAACAGTCTTTATGTCTTAGCCTACAGCCAGCATCATTTCTTGTCCCTGCCCCCACAAATAGAAGTAAAATAAGTAGCCAGTGCTATTCAAAGGGACTGTGGTGGGTTAGGCCCTGATTTTACAGGCATAGTGCACCTGTGTTGATTCTGATTCACATAGAAAGTAGAGTACATACCAATGCTTCTCAACCATTTTAAACCTTTTTAGATTCAAGAAAATACCAGCTCTTAGCTTTTACTTATTTGGGGTTTTTTGGGTACAGAAAAATAATAGAACAGTTCTACTGTCACAAAGAACTTAGGAAGACCAAAACACATCTGAATGTTTTTGAAACTATGGATTTCTATTTGAAACTTCTGGGTTTATCTTGTGCCTAACCTAGGTTAACACACCAACAGAGCTAATATTGTGCAGCATCCTGGTTGAGAATCACTGGTGTATACACTTGTATTTTCAGGAAATAGGCCTTAAAATACATTCTTTGTTACCATATAAAGTTTTGTAGAGAATAAAAACATTTTAATCTTTAAAAGTTTTGTATGAATATCCCTGTGTCTTTTTTTAGTCCTACTTCTGCAATACAGGGCTACAGCAGGTGAAACCAAAGGTGAAACTGATTAGCAGGGATCTTGGTTTTCTCTGTTTAAAAATTGCAAGCTCTGCAATAACCCTCCCCCCACAACCTGAAATCTGCAATTAAAATGAAACGCCGCTATATATATATAGGTATCAACTGAACACAATGGTTTATTGGTATATTTACAATTTTAAAGCAATTTGGAAGTCTATCAGTGCCTGTATCATTATAATAAAATACATTCTAAGTACCTATACATTTTGCTACTTGATTTTGGATTTTTTTATCATGGAAAACTTGAGCTTCCCCTGCTCCCTTCACTCACCAGGATGCAGGTCCAGGGCCCTCACTCCCAAAACACAGCCACCCCAGCCCTGCTGGTGCCCCTCACTCCCCACCCACAGCCCCCTACCTCCCACAGCCCTGCCAGAGGGGGCCCCCAGCTGCCAGGGCTACAGGGTTAGGGACCCAGGTCTGCAGCCCCCTGCAGTAGTGCCCAAGAACCAGCTGCTGCCCGCAGGAGGCAGCAGCTGCTGCAGCAAAGCAGAGTGCAGAGCCCAGCTCCCCTCTCCCAAGGAGAGCATGAGCAGAGCAGAGCCTGTTGGTGGGGGTGAATGAAGATTGCCCACTGTGGGCCTAGGGCTCCCCATCTTGCTGCCCTCCCCCAAGGTCTCTGTTGCCCAGTGGGCGGAACCTAGCATGACTGGGCAGGGAAGCTTTTTGCTGCTGCAAGCTCCATGCTGCCCTGGTGAGATGCCCCCTGCCTCGCTGACAGCTGCGGGAGTGGTGGCAAGGAGTTGTGCCCCTCGCTGCTGCTGGGCAGGCAAGGGGCACCTTGCCACGGCAACACAGAGCTCCCAGCGGTGGCAACGACTTCTCTGCCTGGCCCTGCTCTGCCCTGCTGTGTCAAGTCCCGCCTGCTGGGCTGCAGAGCCCCCAGGGGGAAGGCAGCAGGGTGGGGAGCCCCAAGACTGCAGCAACCAGCCCACCCTGACCCTGTGGACAAATCTGGAGGGGGCACATGCCCCTGGGAGTGTGAGCAGCAGCAGGGAGCCAGCCCTCACTTTCCACACAAGCTGCTCATGGCCCCGTCCCGCTCCCTGCTCAGGCCCTGCAGCCATATGTTTCAGTCCTAGACCTCAAGCCCCACACATCGCCCAGGCTGGGCAGGAGTCCCAGCCCCAGCCCAACTCCCCCCCTCCATCCTTATGGGGCCTCAATCGCCCCACCCCCACCCTCGCCATACTTACCTGTGGGGAGCTGCTCTCCAGGCTGCCTGGCAGACGTGTATGTGTAGGGGTGCACAAGTACATGGCGACTCCTCATATATATAAGAAGTCCAAGAAGTGTAGAAGTACACACACACACACACACACATATATACATACATATATATATATATATATATATATATATATATATATCCAAAGCATTGATAAAGAAACTATCTTTGCATCTAACTGTAATCTTTGTTAATCTTTGTAATCTTTGTAATCTATGTTAATGATACCACACGTAGGTCTTGAGAAACTACATTAGGATCTAGAGGCATAGGCAATGGCTGCAAATGCCTACATATCACCCCTGAAGCTCTCTGGGCACCTAAAATTCAGATTCTGCTCATACCTAGTAACCAAACAGAGCAGCTCAGTACCCCACTGCACTTTTTAGACCCATTGGGATCCAAAAACTAGGCACTCCCCTCACCATATCCCTGAGGGACCCGGCCCCCTCTTGAACTTGCTAACATACACCTACATAATTGGTTTCTATGCAGTGATGGCCACAGCTTTTGTTCAAAATCTTGGCCAGTGTTCATGTGGGCACCCAGTACGTGGAAGACCTAGGTTCAGTTTCCTCCTACCTGAGAGGGTTCAAATCATATATCTTACTTCTCATAAGAGTGCTGTGATCACAAGGCAAGAGCATCAGCCCGACCACCAACTCTTCCAAAAGCCATATTTTAAAAGAAAAAGAGAATGTTTTCTTTTTTTGAAAGAAAGGGCTTAGGTATCTAATTTCTAGAGAAGTCTCTGGGCGTTTTTCTGCAGCCTGACACTAGGCACTTCAGGCTTAGAGGGATGGAAGACAACAACATTTATTGTTGACCAGTTAAGCATGTGCGCTGCATAATACCTGTTGTGAATCCCATTATGAGGTACCTAACTCTCCCCAGGAAACTTAATCATGGCTGTGGGTTCTGCTGGGCAAGCTAGCAGCCCAGAAGTTAGATGTTAAAATAGTCACCTTTTTAAAACCTCACTCTTTTTGTGGTTTTAACCCTCTGTGGATGCATAACCCAGGAAATAGTCCAATTGATCCTCCTCATGTTGGGTAGGTACTGTAAGGCTGACAAAAGTAAAATAGTATATTTTTTTCCAACTCAAGTAAATACACATAGAAAAAAACTGTTGAGTGAAATGTCATTCTTATAAAACCACTATTCAGAGTAACAGCATGCTTTAAATAGGCCTACAAGAAAAAGACATGCAACTACAGAAAGGATTACTGAGTGAGCTCCCATAGATCTAGGATCGGAGCAATGGGGGTGCAGCCATACACACCCCTTCAGCAATGTGGCACACACAGTGAAGAGAGCTCATTGTACATGTGTCATACAGCCAAATGGGGTGTGGATGCACCTCCCTGGTCAGGATCCTGGATGCCAGTAAGTGCTCTGAGCTCACAGCATGTCAACACAGTTCCTGCCCAAAATCCAACATGTGTAATGAGTTCTATGATCTCACTGGCTGGTGAGCGTGGGGTCTGCACAGAGTTCTCATTTTAAACAGTTCCAGACCCCAGGGGCTCACTGTGCATGCAACACAGGGCTAAAGAAAGAGCTACAATCACACTGCCACAACCCTCCTTATGCTACTGTCACAGTCTTACAGTACCTACCCAACACTAGGAGGATAAATTGGCCTATTTTCTGGGTTATGCATCCACAGAGGGTTAGAACCACAAAAAGGTCCCGGTTACCTGCTAATTGTCATCTCTACTTACCCAATTTTCCTTCCCTGTAATCTGGACCCATATTCTGAAGCCTCCAGCAAGGAAGCTAGGCTGACATAATCAGGAAATAAATGTTCTTATATACCTGAAAAAAGTGGTAAAGGAGCGAAATGCTTGTTTTTCCCCCTATTTTGAAGAAAAATAAAATATATTATCATTACAGAGTTAGTGGTTATTGCTGGTTCTGCAGATTTGCAATGTGGCTATCATCCCCTCCCCCCAGCAGCAGAGAAATATTTGTGTGGCTGAAAATTCTGTTTATGGAAGAACTGTCATGAAAGAATTAGTATTATGGAAGAACTAGTTGCAGCAACAGGATTCACACTGGGTGTGTCTACACAAGACATTTACTGTGAAGCTGACTGTCACAGGGAAGAACAGACAGGAGGACCCCAAAATGCCAGGGAGGAACCCCAGGGGCAGGAACCCTCGGAGGGAAACAAAAGTAAAAGAAAAGGAAAAGGGAAATATTTACCTACAGTGGGACCCGCGGCGAAGCCGGAGCCTGAGGAGGGACCCACACGGCTTATTAGCCACGCCTTTATACAGTTGCGTCCGGCCAATGATGTCAGCCGCAATCGCCGGCCGGCGGAAATAAAACGGGCTGCCGGCAAGAACAGAGGGGGCAGATCAACGCTGGCGGGAGCACCAGTAGAAGAGGTCTTCCTGAAGCTCCTACAGGGGCAAAAGGAGCCGGAAGCTGCCCCTCCCAGCGGGGGAGGATGCTGCAGAGCACGCTGAGGGACAGACGCTGCTGGCTGCAGCAAAAGGAGCCAGGAGCCGGAGGTGGCTCCCCAAGACTGGGAACCCAGACGAAAGGGCAGAGGGGAACAGGAAGATCCCAATGCCAGTGGCCACAGCAGAGGAGCTGGAGAGGCCAGCACATTTCAAGACGCCAGACCAGGTGGGACCGTTGAGGGCACTGGGAGAGCTGAACAGGCACACCAGGGGGGAGACGGGAGGCAAGAGCAGTGTAAGGGGCTGCGAAGTACAGCCCTCAGGGGCGTAGAGCTGACCCAGCGGGTGATGCGGGGACAGGCATCCACTGGAGGACCACAGCGGGTCCAGCAAAACCAAAGGCTGGGCGACAAGGGAAAAGAAGTGTGGAGTAGCCTGCAGGCTACCATGGACACATGGTAGGGCCGAACATAGTACCTGAGGGCGGGTATTGGTGATTAGGCCGGGGGAGCCAGGGAAAAAGGGGCGGCTGGGCCCCTCAGAGTATATCAGTGGTTTTGTTTGTATTTTATGTTTCCCACTGTTGGAGGGGTTGAGGGGCAGGGCTCGTGGAGCCTGATTGTTGGTTGAGCCTCGAGGTGGTTGGTAGCCTCAGGGAAAAGAAGATGGCCTCGGGGTGCAGGTAGGATACTGTGGGCTGTTTACATGTAGGCTGAGAGGACCATTCTGGTAAACATACTCAGGGACTCAACAGTCGGGGATCTGGCCAGGAGGACATCTGTGACCCGTCAAGGCTGGGTGTAAGGGTGAGGTAGAGGGGAGGTGGAGCCTCACAGAAGACCGCCAGACAGACATCCTGCTATCGAGAGACTCCCAGTGGTCGGACCCTCCACTGAAGTAAGATTCAAAGTCGTGGCAAGTGAGATTGGGGAAGACTACGCCGGAGGTAAATACCTACTCGACGGAACACCTGGGATGGACAGGTGAACACCACCGAACATCCGGGCCAGAGCAGCATGTGACCAGATGTTCGAGGCCAGACGGGCACACTGACTAATTAGCTCCACGGTAAAACATCACCATCTACACATGCCATGCTATTAGGCTTGAGCAAACTAATTAACTCTGCCATAGGGTAGTACTGCCAGATACAAGTACTATCCTACAGTGGAGTTATTTACTCTGCTACAATGCAAGTGTAGATACTGACAGGGCTGGCTAGAGCACAAGGAAGCTTCAATACAGAGCCTACCTGCTGGCTAGCCCCTCATGCCCTATAGCACTCTCATGCCCCAGCCAGCCCCTCTGCAACATGTTTTGCTGTCAGAGCAGCCCTGGGTCTCCTGCCAGCTGGGGCTGCTCTGCCCCAGCTCAACATACTGCAGTCCCAGGCACACATGTAAATGCGGCACCCAGGAGCAATAAACTCCAGCATGAACTGCGCTAATTTCACATTTAGATGCACCCACTGAGTTTTGCACATCCAGGAGGGATTCATCTTCAACACAATGCAGTTGCTTTCTGTACTAAATGGAGTTTTCTGATAATTTATTTGTAAATCTGTTAATTAAGATGACTGAAATTTAATTAAAATGTGAGCCTTTTAAGAAATGTAATGCCTTCTTGTCAGATTTTTTCCCCTTGTTTTAATAACAGAATAATGCAGTCAGCTTCCAATATCTGATGTGTAGAGTACATTTTAAGGTTATTTGGGATCAATAGTCATTTCTCCCCTATTTTCCTTATTAGAAAGGTTATTCTTCAGCTGAGGCTGAGGAACAATATTTTACTTCAGACAATTTCACATAGGACTGTTCTCTTTAAAAATGGTTGTCACCAATTACTGTTCTCTGTGGGACCAAACCTGCAGTTGGATGTCAGCTAAGATGCTCCTTTCAAAATAGGCACCAGGGAATCCAGTTAATGTAATCTGCCTTAATTATAGACATGCCCTTTCAAACCCTTAAGTTGGCCTTAATGATTTTTATTTATTTGTTCTGGGAATTGAGCAAAAAGGCAAAAACATACACCAGAAAGCCCACAGTGACTATCTGAACAGGTTTGCCTCAATAAAGAGAAGTGGATACGGCTGCCATTCTATTCAATAGCATAATGTCGTATCTTATGCCGAATACACTAGCAACAAGCTACTCAAAACACTAATATCATTTTTTTTCAATGTTTTCAGATCACCACAAAATTTACTTACATTTGCAAAGTTTTAATTGGGGGGGGGGGGGATGGAAGGGAGATTGGATCTGACTAGCACAATGGGCCTTCAGTACTGATTAGACCTTCTAATAATTATAATATAAACTTTAAATAACAGCATATAAATAGCAAGAAAAAAGGCCTTTTCTTTGTGGAGGTGATCAAAGAAAGAACAATCTATTGTTTTCGCCTCTTGCTTGAGAAAAAGCTCACATCCTAAATGTTTATCGTACAACCAAGAAGTGACTTCACATAATTTAGTATTTGATCTTGCTCAATGTAACAAACACTAACTGATTCCTAACATGAACCTTCCAGTTGAGCAGCAAAATACTTCCATGCCTTTATAGTCCAGCCATATGGGATTACTTATTAGAATCAAATATGAGGAAAGGGGTTACTAGCAAACAAAGAACCATTAAGCCAAAGCAGTACATTTAAATAATGGTTTGCATCGCAGCATCCAGTATGGAGAAACCTGCAGTTGTCACTCAGGGCACTGTTGTAAGGAGCTTTGCAGAGAGGGGAAGAAAGGAAAGTTGGAGACTCAATAGAAAACAAAAGTTGAGAATGATGTATTATATTAGCAAAATTGATATGTGGACATTTAAAATTATAACAGTCTCTTGTGTGATGGAAGGCTCATATATTCTTTGAAGATCTGTGCTTTATATATTCTATTGCCAACCCTCTGTTCCTGATCCTCTTGCTTCTCCCCCACAGTCTACATTATGAAGCACTTCATTCAGTTAAAAAGCTGTCAAGGAGCTAGCCTGGATTATGAACAACAGGTTTGAAATTATTGTGTTAGAATGTCCTGTGTTAAATTAGATTGAATTAAATTGCATTCCATTACAATACAAATGTGCAACTGTTATGCTGTTACCGATACATTATGAACTGTCTGATACCTAGTGCTATTTTATGCAATTTACTGCTTTGT
Organism: Alligator mississippiensis; assembly: GCF_030867095.1. NCBI lineage: Eukaryota > Metazoa > Chordata > Crocodylia > Alligatoridae > Alligator > Alligator mississippiensis. Next base: position 159,779,902 of record NC_081828.1, on the reverse strand, counting down.
TTCTCTGTTCATAATAAAAAAAAACTTTCCACTTACTTTAGTGTTTTCACAATCATCCTCCTTCCCAGTATTTTTAAGCCTTTTATCTCTTCTACTGCTCTTTACATCCCTGCTTAGACACACTAGATTCTTTGCTCTTTTAGCTTTCTTGACTTTACTTGAATTAATCTGATAATAGTCTCTCTGACCGTACCTCAAATACTTCTCACTTTACCATTATGCATTTCCTATGGATTACTGAATTTCTGCCAATTTTCTTTACCTCTTTTCACATTACTTCATTTTCTAAGCGCCAATAGTTTTTGTGTTATTGCTTTTTCTATAGACCCTCATCAGCATTTCAGACCTGATATAACTAGATCCAAGGTGCTCCAACTTCAACCTTAATGTATTAGACCTGAATTATTTTACAACTATTGGGTCCAGAGTGGCCTCTGACCTTTTCCATCATACTGTAAGAGCATTTTTGATATTCTCTCGGTTCAGACCTTAGACTTTTAAATCATGTAATGAATGTCATAACCATAAGTTCTGGCTGAGGCTATAATTGGACTTCAGTACTTTTGAACCGTAGCTTTCTAAACAATAAATATGTACTTGGTGAAATCATTAGCGTGTGTGAATATATATCAAGTATAGCAAATCTATCAATTTATATGACTTCATCATCACTTCAGTGTCATACTGAAACAGAATGTAATTAAGAAGCAGGGTTGCTGTCTCCCCAGAATCCTCTTGTAAATTAGAATAAATGTTTACCATCAGTTTTTAATTGGATAAATATAATTCTAAATCAGAATAATAGTCCTTAATGTCTTCAGTTCACTAAGTAGGTGAATATTAAACCTGGTTCTCAATCCTGGGCTCCATTTTCACTGCTGCCTCCAATAGTTTCTAATTTGGGGGCCATTGTAATCATGACTCTAGGGATTTTTGCTCCTATCTTCCTGCCACCACATTTCTCCAAGACCTGTCAAGCATTTTAAGTAGAATGCACTTTCCCACACTTCTCAATGAATGCTGACATACCTAACTTAAAAGGATTATTTTCTGCTGAGAGGAATTGTAATCCTCTTTTCCTGCTCTGTAAATCCTCTAGTAAGTGAAAAAGAAAGGCCAAGATCTGTTCTGCTGTGCAGGGCAAATCATCATCTCAGAAGGTATAGCTGAAACCAACAAATCTAAAATTTATTTGTGGTCACACTTGTACAGGAACTGTGTCTATGTGTATTAATTTAGTAGCCTCTGCCATCACTTTTTGGTGCTTTCATATTTTCTGTTAATTTGTAATAACTATATACATAGCCGAGTGTGTGCGCGCGCACACACACAAATATTACATTAATTATATTCACAAGAGAACTAAGAAATGTTTGTGGTGCTTAGTAGAAGTCTCTGAAACTGAATTGCCTAAACATTAGTAAAACTTCAAAAATTGTAATCACGAAGTCCATTAAAAGAACACCAGGAACACTTGTGACATATTTTAAAATAAGTGACTTTCCATATCATCTAAAAATAATTCAGAAAAAAACTTCAGAATTTTCAAAACTTATAATAAGGAGGTTTTTGGATACTGAGGAAGGTCCTGAGTCCCAGAGCTTCTCTTCACTAGCAAGTTTAAACAAAATATCAGGGGCATAACAACACAACCAGGTACCCAGGGCAGTTGTGACAGAGGCAGCGGCAACTTTTAGCTACTACCATGCCCCCAGCTAGATGGTGTGGCTGCAGAAGCAGCTAGGTTTTTTTGGCCCACAATGAGCTATGCTGGTACTAGTAAAATTGGTAAAACTCCCATTTAAGTGAAGCTCCATGCTAAATTTTCATGGAAGTTGATGGATAATTTGGTTGAGAAAGAAATACAGGGTTCAGTCCTTATTCTGTAGTGAGGGTAAGCAGAAGACATGCTAAAAATTATATTGATTGGTCTACAGCACATAACTGTCATAATCCATACAAATATTAGTTTGAGTGAAAAGGAGCTTAGAGTTAATAGGAATGTATGTGATATTATCTTGCTATGTGGATGGAGGCACAAATAAAGACAAAGAATATTTTAAGATGTTTCTACAACAGATGCTTTTTTGTTCTTAGCATTCTCCCTCAAAACCTGTATGTAAAACTGCATATAAAAACAAACAGATGATAAAGAAAAGAGACCAAGGGTAGAAATCCCAAAAACATATGAAGAAAGCCACAAGATTTCAACCTTCAGGAACCCCAAGCAAATCTCAAATTGTTTTCCCCAGAATACTTCCCTAAGGATACGTATTATTGCATGGTTTATAGAAGTCAGTGACTTTCAGCTTTCCTGAAATTGTCATGTTGTTTATTAGCACAGATTCTAATCTCTGATAAAGGCATCCTACTTTGCAAGTTGTGTGTCTTGCTTGGTAATAACCTAAAAGAAATTTTAATACCCCATTCTTATTATTTTGAGGAAGTTTTAAGAGTGAAGGGACAGAAAAAATAACAGACATCAAACATGTTATAGACCAGAAGCAACAAAATTTGGTTAAGGCCTGAATGCATGGAGCTTAGAAAGAGGGTAAAATATAAGATAACATTTGGATTTCAGGTCCGAGTTACCAGAAGAGGCAGGTGCTAGCAATACTGAAAGAGAAATGGGAAAGATGGGACAATATCTGAGGCAAGTAAGAGGTTATATTTACCCATGCAATTATTTTCCTATATACTGCAAATGGTCCAGTAACAAGATCCTGCTTTAAGTTACTGCCAGCCTGTCTGGCATGGCCCGTGACATACAGATCCTGGTTTTCTAAAACCAAGGATGACCATTAGTCTCTGCAGTCAACCCATGTCCTTGCGCAACCAGATAGCTACTCCATACTGGAAGATGAGGAGCTCTGTCTTCCAGGTTTTGGTACAAGACATGTATGTACAAGGAGATCTAAGAAATGGTTTTCAACAGGAATTAAAAATCTGTAACTCTAGGGTCAAGCTCTTCTCAGGGTTTAAACCATATGTATTATTTTCCAGTTTCTGTTCCTCTAGGTTTGTATTTTTGTCCAGCAAGTTGAACAGGTCAAGCAGTTCTACTATCAATATGATCAACATTATTGATGACCTGGAAGACTGTTTCAGGCTCAACATTAGGAAAAACTACTTCACAACTAGGGTGTCCAGACTGTGGAATAAGTTCCCTCCAGAGGTGGTGCAATCGCCTACCCTGGAAATCTTCAAGAGGAGACTAGATGGTCACCTTGCTGGGGTCACTTGACCTCAGTTGTCTTTCCTGCTTGGTGCAGGGGACTGGACCCAATGACCTTCCAAGGTCCCTTCCAGCCCCTTACAATCTATTAACCTATGAATTATTGTTTCTATACAATTAAGAATTAACAACTAAAAATGAAGGCAAGTTAGGCCTCTGGTTTTCATATATTAACAATCTCTCTCACTCTAATTAAGTTATTTAGATCAGCAGGTTTTCCCTTACTACTGAGAATTTGGCTCCATCCATTGGATTCAAGTATCTCTCTTAACAGTTTATATCCTTTCTTTTATTTTATTTGGATAACGGTCAAAACAAATCTCCAACACTTTTATCTCCCCAACTTTTATCCCTGAAGAAAACTAAATAATACTTAAAGAAACCACTTTTCTCATCTTTTTGTTGTAGATTCTGCAGAAGCAAATACAACTCTGACATTACAACCCTTTCAAGAGACTGACACACTCTGAAAGCCAAGCAAAAAATTAGACCTCAACATTTAAACAGCTCTCTCACTCCACACGCTAGACATTTTATGACTATAGACTGTGGTCTCAATGTTGAGCTGTGCAAGTCAGCTCATACCTGGCACAGTTGGAGTTAGGGAAGAAATTTGATTCTAAAATCCAGTTTTGGTTTTCTTTAATCTGACTAAACACAGCTTACTAATGAGTTTACACTGCATATGTCTCTGTTGGAACAGTCATGATGACATAAGATTTCTGTTGTTTATGCACAGCCTACAAAAGGAAGATGAGAAAGCTAGTTAACTTGCATACTGGTAACAGTCTAGCTGGGGTGGCATGGAGTTCAATGCAGACTAATCACCTGAGTTTTCACCCTGGCTTGAGCAGGTTTTGCAACTTGAGCTGGAATCTGGGCTGCCACAACTGCATTGCTACTGGTGTACAAGGTAGCTAGTTTAAAAGTAGCTCAAATATGTCTCCTTGAGCTGCAGTCATAGCAATGGCTGTCACAGCCATGAAGACTACATGTACATGGGAGTCTGACGCAGGCAGTCAGGGCTTGACCTTGAGGGTCACAACCAAGATGTCAGGAACACTCAGGGACAGAAATTAGACATAAATTGACATAAGTGATCAGAAATGGGTTCAAATCTGTAACACAACAGAAGTTCAGTGCACATAACATGTTTTCAAAATGGCCAAAACCAGTTTAAGATAAACCTGGATGGAAAAAGTATCAGGCATAACTGATTTAAGTTAAATTTGTTTATTCAACTTCTTTCCCACATCCCCTCCAGATTCAAGTTAACTCACAGTCCACCAACATCCCAGGATGCACAGGCTACCAGGATCCCTCACAGCTTGGCCAGACTAGCCTTGGCTCAAGCTGTCCAGTCCAGCCAAACAGGGAGGTATACACTCTAACACCCCCTGGCTTCTGGCCTGGGCCACTGCAGGCATGTAGCTGCATTTCCAGAATCAAAAGTGAATGTCTGTTCACTTGCTTATCTACTCAATCTGTGCAGCTTAAACTAACTTGCAAAGATTGAATCAATTTAGCCTCAAGCTTTTTGACTGTTTGTACTTAGCCTCAAGGTCAAGAATCAGGCGTCATGAGGCCAAGGTCCGTAAAGAACTAAGATGTAGGTTATCACCCTGGGTAGAGCCATAAACCAGAGGGGCAAAAACAGAAAGCTGGGCTCTAGACTGAAGTCACTGCCCAGAGCAGGCAGAAATAGCTCTACAGGACTGGGACAGATATTTAGACTAGAGTCAGGAACAAGGAGAGGAAAGACCAGGAGCCAGCAATCCTGGAGCAAGGGTTCAGCAGGCAGAAACCAGAAATAAGAATGAAGTTGGGAACCCAACAAGCAGGAGCCAGGAAATAGGAACATGGGAGCCAGAAGCCCCAAGGCCTCTGTCAGGGATGTGCCCTCTGATATCCCTAAAAGCATCTACTATTGCCACTGTGCGAGACAGGATGGTTGGCTAGATGGGGTATTTATCTGTCCAAGTATGGCACTTTTTATGTTCTTCAAGCTATACAGAGAGGCATATGGGCACTGAAAGACCTACTGCTTCTGAGCAGGCAGTTGTCACCATGCAGGTGATCGGGGGCAAGCTGCAAATAGATTGCTGACAGCCAGGCCCACTCAAGAAACTAGGGCCAGATGCAGGCAATTTAACTTGCCTGATGCCCTGACTCCAAACACTAAGCTGTGTTGGATGCAGTCATTCATACAAGCCAAGGAACAGCTCGGGCCAGTCCTAGCTCTATTGTCTCTTACTCTCATCATGGCCTTGTCCGTGCCATAAAGCCTGAGAATTCCACTGTGCTGGGGAATACTTAGGTGCCTGCCTGAAGCAGCTTTATATGTCATTCTTCTATTAGTGGAAGATGCCTGTCAGTGTTGATGCCTGTCAGTGTTGATGGCAAGGCTCCCACTATAATGATACAAATCAGATACTTGGTAAAAGATGAAGTCCTCAGACTTTTTAAGGTTTTTTCTGCTCATACACTTTTTCCACACTGCTTACTATTATGTGTACACACACACACACACACACACACAAAATCAAGTCAGGGAGAAGAGAATTTGGGTCATTTTGCTAAGTCTGAAGCCTCACAAATCTTTCCTACAGTTAAAATTGATGCCACAAAAAAGCCCAATTCTGCTGGTCTACTCATACAAGAAAGGATGGCAGAGTTGACATCACAGTTACATTCATCAGAGGCAACAGCAAAAGAGAAGTTACACTATGTGAGTGAAGGCACTATTTATTCAATCACAATTATCTGGAATAGTAGCAATAAGAATATCCAGCATTACAGGCCAAGCATTGGCTGTTTTTCTCCCAGTTTCCTCATGATTAAAACTAGCTTAGTATTTTCCTACAAATCAAGTTTTCATCAAAAAATGCCTATTTATCAAATGCAAAAAAATTCCACAAAGACTCACTTGTACTGATGAACTTCCAACAAAGCACAGGCAGGTTCCATCAGAGAATCGCTAGGCTAGGGAACTTACCTTCACCTCAGCTGGAAGGCTACTGGAGGTCTCAGGCTTCCAAGGCCATGAGGCAGTCCTACTATGCAGACTGAATGCCTTTGCACTGGGGTTTTCAAGTCATCTAGGCTCTAGTCATGGTCTAGGTATGGACCTTGGACCCTAAAAGCCCTAGGAGCAGTTGCTTCTAAGCTCTGGAACTCCCTCGCTCTTGAGGCCCACTAAAACCTGAGCCTGGCCATCTTTTGGAAGCACTGTAAAACCTTCTCACTTGGTCAGGCATTAGCAAACAAAGCTAGGCTGAGCTATTTTTGAAGGGGTTTAGATTGGTATTTGGTTGTTCTCTTATCGTCCTCCTATTTTATAAATTATAGTGTTTTCTTATTGTAAACTACCCCAAGCCTTTGTTGGGAAGGGTAGCATATAAATCAAATGAATAAAATAAATAAATGATTTAGAACAGTAGCATTTCACTGCTGAGGTATAAATATTTTAGTTTTCTTCCATCATAATTTTACCTTTTTGAGGTAATGAGTAAAATTTTCAAATGCGTCTAATTGACTTAAGAGCCTAAGGTTCTGTCTATCTACAGGTTTCACAACATTAACTATTCAGGTGTAATTCAAGTGATACAACACTCTGTAGTATGGATGCAGTTGCATTGGTATAAACGTTCTTTGCCTAGTAGAGTTTATTTCTTGACCCATGGGTGACGGGTGCCTCCTGAGACTGGGGGGGGACACAGTTTGTGGGTGGCAGTGTCAGCATGCAGCAACCACAAGCAGAAGCTGGCAGTGGCGTTGGCGGCAGTGGGGAGTGGGGGGGGGTGGTGAGTGGCAACTGCCTGCAGAAGCCAGCAGCGGTAGCCAGTCTCAGGGGAGGCACATGCCCCTTAGTACCTCCCCTACCACTCGCCTATGTCTATACCCAAAGGACGCACCTACACATGCAATTAATGCAACCAAATAAACTTGGCACACTTTGAGCCAGAGTAAACTAATCTAGATGTCACCATTTACACGTGCATTTAAGCACAGTAATTTCCTGTGCCATAAGATAGTACTTGTATCTGACAGGACTATCTGACAGCACAGTAAATTAGTTTACACAGGCATAATTGCTGCGCACATGTAGATGATGATGCTTTACCACATAGCAAATTAGTCTACTGTGCAGTAAAGCACACATGTAGAGGTTCCCAAAGAAAATAAGTTGCACCCATATGAGCACTTTTATACCTATCTAACCATGTTTACATCCAGGGTTTTACTAGCACAACTATGTCTTACAAACAAAATCACACCCCTACACCGCTGCAGAATGTGTGTATACCGGCACTAATTCCTATTGCCTTCCAATGAGAAAACAGACCTACCTTCTAAGCGACTTAGTTCTCAGCTTGACAGGAAAGTTTTGCCAGGTATACAACTTGCTACACGCATATAACCTCTCTTGTGGACGTTCTTTAGTTCAGTTTAGCTACAACTTTTTCAAAAGTGACATAAGCTACATGTCCACACAGAAAGTGAGACCAGTATAACCTTTATGTTCTCTTATAGTTCTCTTTAATGCAATCCTCAAAATTTATAGTGAGCACAATGCTTTCATAGTTAAGTGGGCAATGGAAGCAGTGAATGGCTGCACCCCTCAATTCCAGCTTCCTCTCCATCCCTATTCGGATGGGCAGAACCTGCTACAGGGACAGCTAGTAGTGGATGGTTTAGAGCAGGGGTGTCAAACATATGGCCTACCAACTGAATTAGGACAACAGAGGTGGGTCAGTCAGCACCAGGGGTGAATTGGGAGGGGGGATGCACTGGTGCACTTGCACCCGCTTTGACTCCTGATCCACCCAAAGTTTAAAACCAATTTCCTAGCAGTAGCAGCAGCATTTCTAGTCAGGCAGTGTTGAGGGAGTCGCTTGATTCCCTGGCTCACTGTAATCCACCTGATCACTTCCAAACTCTTTGTTCCACAGTTGTTAACAACCCTCTCCTTTTTTAATGGACTTGAAGTTCCACCAATCAAGCCATCCTTTGTTCTGTAATTCTGCTGTCTGTTAGCTGCTCCTGGTAATGAAGCTCAAATTCCACAGCTCTGCAGACTGTTTTTAACTCCTTCCCACTAAGTTATATTTGTTTTTGCTTCAATCTTAAAATGAATAATACAGCTGTAAGCCCCTAGCATATTAGTAAAGCTTCTAGTTTATTTTTAACTGGAGAAACTGTGTTATTTCATATGTGATGATGCACCTCACCATCTGCATTCTCCCTCCCCCACCTCCCCCTGCTTTGAAAAATTTTGGATCTGCCCATGCCCAGCAAGTCCTCTTTTCCAGGAATTCCCTCTTGGGATTTTCAGCACCCTCAAGTATGACAACTATGGCATCAAGAATGACAAGTTTCCTGGGAAGTCACACAAAGACAAACTGAGTTAATTAGAAGTCATTAAAAATGCAGCAACCCATCTTCCCACAAGCATGTTATATAAGTGACAGAGCAATAAGTGCCAGCTATATCCTTTCTCAAGAAACAGCTGCTTCTTCAAAACCTTTTTCTGAGCTTGAAGAAATGTATGATGAAGGCTGCTGCTCATTGTGTACCTAGAGAAGTGGTAAGCTTTTACAAATATCAGCCCCACAAGAAACATAGTAGCTGGTAGAACCTGCGATTTATCTGATCATTTACAGAATTAACTCCAGAGCAAGGCAAAGACTTTTAATAGCAATTGATGAAAGCACAGATGCATAAGTGGATCTAGGAGACCTGCAAAGGTGGGGTGTAGGAGCAGTGAGTGGCTGCACACCCGCAGTCCCAGCTTCTTCCTCACCCCCACTGGGGTGGGCAGAACACACTACAGGAGCAGCAGCAGAAACTTTAATTTCCCAAAACAGGTAAGAATTCTACTTCTCTTTCCCTCCCTGCTAATAGGCATGTCCCCTTTCCCCCATCATCTGCTGCTGCCACTGTGCTAGTGCTGAAGGGAGCTCCAGACATGCCAAGCTACACAAGGGCTGGGCTCAGCCTGGGAGAGTGGCAGTGATGGCAGAAGGTGAGCATATTCCCCTTCCCATACCTGCTCCTGTGCTCATAGGAAATATCTGGAGGGACAAGGCAAAGAGTGGAATCCTACCCACCACTCCTACTGCTGCTGCTGTCCTAAGCTAAGCCCAGGCCCCACACAGCCCAGGTACAGCAGCTCTGGAGCTCTCCTTGTCCCTGGAAACACAAGCCAGCAGCAGTGAGAGATGGATGCCTATGGGCAAAAAGGGGGGCATATAAAAAGTGGAAACGGGGAGAGATTACTAAAGAGGAGTATACCTCCTCTGCTCGCGCTTGTAGGGAGGCAGTTAGACAGGCCAAAGCTACCATGGAGCTGAGGATGACATCCCAAGAGGGATGTGGATAACCTGGAGAGGGTCCAGTTGGCTCTGGAGCCTATTCATGTAAAGCACGTGGAGCCTGGTCTCAGCGGCTTTGGATGGCAAAGGGGCCCAGGGGGCAAGCCTGGAGATGCTCCAACCAGGCTCAACAGGCTACGGAGGAGCTGGCTGGAGCATGAGGATGCTTCCGTGTGGGACTAGCTGGCAGGCAACCCTGGCACTGAAGACACCCATGTGCCCCAGCCAGCCAGTCAGTATCTACACATGCACTGCTGCACATGAAAAAGACTTTGCAGCACTTTGCAGTACAGTAAATACAAGTACTACCCTGCTGCAGAGTTTATTAGTTTCCTGCAGCCTGATAAGGCCTCACATGTAGATGCTGAGACATTTACTGCACAGCTAATTAAGCAACTGCACAGTAAACATCTTGTGTAGATGCACCTGCTGAGTCACAGGATTGTCATGAAGTACTTCTTCAAACCATGATATGAGACTGAAGTATTTATGAGTGACATAGTGTACATAATGGTGGACATAATAGGGAACTGAGTATTGAAATACTGTGAACATAAGAATGCAGGGTCGGAACGAGGTTGTGACTCAGTTTTATGACACGATGCTTGCCTTTGAAATAAAGTGGTATCTTTGGGAGAAACAGCTCTTTCTTGGTGCGGTATAGCACATTTGGCCACTTTGAGTCACTGTTGATCACCACTGTGACAGAAGGTGGTGAGGACTTGTACAAGCAGGTAGGATTGTCAAGATTGCTCATCTCAGGCACACATTCTAGGACAGGTTCTCTGACTCTCAGAGCCACTGCAAAGTTCAGACTTTTGAGCACCTTGTTCTCCATCCTGGTGCAAGATGTCCCACAGGAGCTGCAAATGAAACTCACTGATCTTCAGAGTAATGCCATGCTGAAGGATAAGTTCTGTAAGAACAGTTAGGGTTCACAAATTTTACTGATACCTAGGAAAAAACTATCCAACAATGACATCTTTCACATAAAGGATGTTATCCATGTAAGTAGGAACATGTCTGTACAAAAGTCTTCTTGATGACAAACATCAATAATTCAAAACTGTGCTCAAGACTCAGGAAAAAGCATTTGAATGACATTCTGAAAGTGGCCTCGGCATAGTCCTTGGAACCAAACACTGAGAAACTAGCTGCAGCAAAAAGGTACCAGGTGCCTGGGAGCAGTGTTAGCAGTTCATGAAAAGTTTGTGGGTGCAAAGAGGATTTGGGTTTTTTTTGTTTGCTTGTTTTTTTAAATTCATTTTCCTGATAAGAGCTGTACTAAATGCTTTAAGAAAATAAAACATTTTCCCTGTGTATTTGGAGTTCTGTTGGTAACACATTTTTATACATCCATAAATTTAAAATGGATAGATGCCAAAAAACACTATTGATGTGCAAAACAAAGGTGTGTCAAAGTGGAAATTGAGCTAACCAAGCAAATAACAAATGTTGGTGAAAAATTATGGGTTAGACTTTTAGGCACCCACTAGGCAGGGAATATGGTCCATCAACTGATTTAAGTTTGACATCCCCACTTTAGATCACTGTGGACAGGCTCCATGCATATGCTCTCCCACTGAACAAAGTAAAGTAATGCATTAATACTACTTTTTTCTGACCACAAGGTTTCTCCTTAACAAAAAGTGAAAACAGCTGATTGATTGAGTCTTCAGATTATCAGCCTTATGCTTCTGAAAGGCAATTGGTCTGTAACAAGACACAAACAGCTGAGTCTTCCCCAAAATAGCGGTCATGTTTAACATGGCTTAACATGTCTTTGCCTCTGAAATCTACCAGAAGGAAAAATGGCCATGGCTAGTTTCCCGAGACAAATAGCTCTGACTTTAGCCATGGCCTTTCTATGTGGTGAGAACTGCATTTTAAACAAAACATAATTTGGTCTTTCCAGCTAGGGACAGACATTACACATAAACCAGTTTAGGTGATCAGAAACTGGTTTAAACCTGTAACAGAATATAAATTTAGTTCACATTAAACAGTTTCAAAATGGCTGAAACTGGTTTAAGATAAACCTGGATGAATATAACATCAGACTTAACTAATTTGGGTCAAACCAGTTTATGTAATGTCTGTCCCAGACCCCTTCCTGGTTTAAGTTAAATCAGAGTCCCCAGCATCCCAGATGCTTTGCAGCCCTGGGCTGGGCTGAGCTAGGCTGTGCTCTCTGCTCCAAAGAACAGGCTGGCCCTACCCCTCTCCTCCCCAGCCAGAGCTCCAGAGGAGACTGCAGGCACAGCAGAATCTACCTGGGTTCCCTCCCTGCTCAAGCAGGGATTCCTCCCTTCCTCCTTCCCATCTCTCACAGCACAGACCCCAGCCCCACGGACCCTAGGCATGTGGTATGCTAGCTAATGCTGAGAGGTGCATGTTTGCATGTGTGTCTCCAATTTCACTAGGACAGGACAAAGGCATACAGCACAGTGGCCACTTAGGGCTTTTTGGAGCTAATCAACAGGTTAACTAGTAATATCCGTCTTTGGAAAAAGCTGCTTAAGAGCTTGAACAAAGAGGCTTTTGTTTTGCTGATGAGCTGATAAACACTGTGGTTTTATCAGCCCCCCTGCAGGTTTGCAGCCCTGTCAGGTTTTCAGACAGGGAGAGGGAGATTGAAAAGCTCAGTACCATTAACAGATACATACACTGCACACCCCTGCTTTGCCTCAGAGTGCTATCCTGGGGCTGGGATCTGGCAACACTCCCGCCCCTTGAGCAAGGAGAAGCCTGGGGTGGTGCAGGCAGACCTCCCTAATCAGAGGTCCTGCCAGGGCCTGGCCACACCCTTCCCCTTAACTCAGCACTGTAAAAGGGAAGGAAGGGCCGCTTTAGCACCCCCACGTTCTAGCCTGAGCCACTGCAGGCATGTGCCTGCATTTCTGGAATGAAAAGGGAATGTCTATCCACCTCCAAATCAGTTCAAGCTTTGCAAGTTAAACTAACCTGCAAGGATGGAATCAATTCAGGCTCAGGCTTTTTGACTGTCTGTTCCTAGCCTCTCTGGTATGAAAATCCTCTTCTTACCTAAATCAAGACAAGGAAATAAGAAATGCTGTCTATTTCTGAAACATGTCGTTACATTTCTTCTCTGGTTATTCATTGATATCTCTCATCCTGATCCAAATCCCACTGCATCAGTGGGAAGACTCTTTGGGTCAGATCATATCTGCAATAAATGGAAAAGTTATTCCATTATCCCAATGAGTTATGGGCGTATTTGTTACAGAAATGTAGGCTTATAGTACTGTACAATTAGGAAAGTACTCTGTAGTTAAGAGTCTTTATGTCATTTGCTAAGATCTTTCTTTTTTTAGTTGTTATACAAGTGAACTCTTTTAAAATAAAGCTTACTCTACATTTCAAAGAGAAGGGAAAGATAGTAATTAAGGGAACTGTGCAAACTCTTCACCTGCCCTTAGCAAAACATGTTTTGCAAGCACCTCTGGGTGAAGAGCTCTTGAATACCTCCTTTAGCCAACTCCAATTCCACCTTCACAATGAGAAAGGAGGTCAGCAGCTGGGTTTACAGAGGGAAAGAAGGCCGTATTTTGAGAAAGGAGGAAGGGAGAGAATGGTTTAAAGGAAACTGAAAAATGGTAACTCTAACAAATAAGCCATATGCCCTTGCTATTTTGTGTATGCCTTTATAGATGTTTGTACAATGACTAGCATGAGGCCTTGGATGTGATAGTGCCCTGACCTCCCTATCTCAATACAAGGACATTACCTTGAAAATGTGACAACAGCAGCACACTTAGCCCCTCAGGAGAAAGGGGATCCTTAAACTCCAAAAGGACAATAGTGGCAATAGCATGAGAGAGCTCCACAGAAAAAAAAGGAGAAAAGGGAGAAAAATCAGGAGAAATGGAGGCCTTTGCAGAGTACCAAGAGAAGCCTGAGGAGCGGTCTCTTCTTTCCACAAGGAAAAAATACAAAGCTTTATTTCTTGTTGATCTCAATATTTTCTGAGTGCAGAAAACCTCATGCAACCAACCATATTATTACAGAATTATAATGCTAAATGCTAGACCTAGTACGTAGAGGCAGTAAGCAGTACACAAGTCTCCAGTCAGCCACATAAGTCAGTTGTGTCTAAGCAGTCTGATCACTAGGGCAGGATCTGTACCTGCTCTGCTGAAGGTAGCTGTAGAACTGTTTGGTAGTTGGAGAATAGGTATTTATGTGGATTTCTGCACAATTGTGTCAGGTCATTTCATCAGCATTAAGATCATCCATACAACTTGTTATTTAACAGATGGGAAACTGGGAAATATAGAGGCTTTAAGACTTCTCCAAGGTTAGACAAACAATCTGAAAAGCAAACCCTGGTCTGCATGAATCCTAGCCCCATGCCTTCCCTAGACAGCACTGGTCAGAGCCTGTTGCCATCTCTACCACTGCAATCCTGCATTAACCCAGTAGGGCTTAAAAGGAAAATACAAGTGGGTTAGTGTGGGTTATCTATGGAGTAGCTATGGTAGCTAGGTGTTCCTCCTTGTCTCCATCAAATTCCCTTTTTCTGTGTGAATAATATGTGAAACCAGTTGCTTTATGCCTCCTTGCCCTTCCTCTAGTGACAATCTACTCTTAGTTTTTATCCACTCTTCATCTATTTTCCTCTTGGACCTCTTTCTGCTCCCAAAAGGGGAGAAAATAGATATGAGGACAGATGGGCAAGGCTGCAACAGTAGAAGTAGTAGCTGAGAGTCCTCAGCACCTAGGAAAGCAGCAGGAAAAAAATAGCAGGGAGTTGTAGAAGCAAATCTAACATGAGGATGGCCGGTGGTGTTCAATGGTGGGTCCACATTTGAATGAATACAAACATTTCAAACATTTTCATGAAACAGAATTGTGTCAGACCATCCCATTTTAAATTGTGAGGTTTTCAAATTTAGGCCTGTCTTTATCTCTCCATCATTCTCTGGTCAGAAGTGACTAGAGAACTCTGGACCCTAGAAACCTTCCCATCAAACACTTGCTCTATGCCAAAACATTTTAGCTTCAATAAAACAACTTTAAAAATATTTCAACTGCATTGGTGGCCAGTGATAATTGGTGTGATGGTTTTAATTTATGGAGAAGGCAATCGGAATTAACTGTGGGGAGAGGAGGTTTCTTTAATTTAACTGGGTGGCAGGAGCAGCAAACACCAATTAATTATTTTTATAGGGGTTTTTACAAAAGATTAAAAAATAAGTAAACTAGTTTTACACTGGGTGTGTTTACACCTGCATTAATGTGCTTTTGCTACTGCACAGTAAATTTAGTACCTCTAATATGGGGTACTACATAAATGCACATTAGACTGCCCTAATGCACAGTAGCAGAAGTGCATGCCTTTTTAGTGCACCTGATGAACAGTGGCCTCTTTCTACTGTGCATTAGCACTGTTTTTGGTGTGACACTTTAATGAGCAGTAAAATAAGCCAGGGGTTGTCAACCAGGGGTATGCTTACCCATGGGGGTACTTGGGCAGGCCCCAGAGGGTATGTTTCACCTTTGGCCACCGGGGGACCCCCACTGCTCAGCGATGGGCCACTGGGAGACCCCCCACTTGTCGACTGGCCCCCAGGGGACCCCCCTTGCTCCACATCCGGAATGGGGTATCTACCAGGAAGGGTACCCACCAGAAGGGATACACTCCTCAAAAAAGGTTGAAACCCCCTGGAACAGGCTACTGCACATTAAAGTTTAAAGGAAACTGAAACACCATAAGTATAACAAGTAAGTCACATGCCCATGCTAAGTCATATGCCCTTGCACCCACTGTGGGCATAAAATGATCCCATGTGGTAAAGTTACACTGGCTGTTCTGTATAGGAACAGAAACTATCAGTAAAATCTCAAAAAGTGGAAGTTCCGCACGAGAGCAAATTGAACAGTGGTCTGCTCAGGCATGCACTAATCTTTTAATTTATTACGGATTCATATAAGTTTACCATAATAAATAATTGGGGATGTTCTCTGTGTGCTTCATTAGTTAGCTGAATCAAACCTGTTCTTTTTAGAAGGCATTATATTTTCTTTGTATTTGACAGACCACAATAAAGGAACACCTAACAGCAGCACTGGAATAAGTAGTTGTCATTCCCAGTGATATGACCAGTTTGTAACACTTACACATGGAAGAGGGATGAGTTCAGTTTCCTTTAAACCATTCTGGTCTCTTCCTAGCACTCCTATGTCTTATATTTATTACTGCGCAACAAACCTTATGCTGTTGGAGAACAGTCTGATCATCCTGAAACTCACTTTTTGACTAACTACGTTACATGGGGGCACAGGACACAGGACTGGAAGGGATTACCTGCCATCAAATCCAACCAGTTCTATAGCAAGCAACAACAATATATATAAAAACCCATATTTTTAAAAAGCCTAGTGCTTCCTGCAAAACATGATGCTTTGATCATTGTTTGTTGAATAGAAGGAAGCTTATCTCTCTTTCCCAGAAACAAGTGCTGGTATAGAAGAGCTCCAGAAACTTGTCACCGCACCAGGAACAAAATATTGGTTTAACATCCAGTGCCAAAAAATTATCTGAACCCTCAGGAATAGGGTGGTCTTAAAAAACAGTTCCCTAAGATATGTGGGTTCTAGCTAATTTTTCAATGATCTGATCATATGTACTTTCAAGTACTAATCACCATAATCTTTAATATTAGATCATTTTCTTATCAGATATTCCTTTTTCAGAAGCAAAATGAGCATTAATTCTAGTGCAAAAGGTACCATTTTTTTGTATTAATTTGTAATTAAAATTTAAGAGTAGATGTATGATTTCTAGCAGATGGAGGCAAAGGCACTGCTTTAACCCTAGTTACAGTTTTGTTTAACCCCCTCCAGAGAAGCCCAGTCACTTTGCATTAATATACAGCCTTTCACCACCAGACCTGTTAGTGTACATTATGGCCTAATAATACTAATTATACTGTCAAACAATTCAAACTGGGTAACAATACAGGCTCCTCTGAAATGAGAAGTGCTACACGTAACAAAACCCACTCTTCTTTATACGCTTAGAGAAAACCTCGATTTGAGCAATCTGATGTTAAAATAAATAATGGGTCTGATGGCCCCCTCCTACAGGAAAAGCCATGGGAGGGAACAGAGTGGGAGGAAAACTCCAGGAAGTTCTCTGTGTGGAGATTACTTCTGAATTCTTCCATGCAGAAGGCTTCCTCTCTTCCCACAGAACAGCCCTAATCTCAGGGTGGGTGTGCATGTGTGAGCAAGGATATAAAGACAACCCAGCCTGAACAGATTTTCTGGAGAGTCTCTGCTGGACCAGAGAGGGGGAAGATACATGACCCCTTGACTCACCCACTCACTGCTTTTGTATTCTAGGGTGTGCAGAATGAGGCCTGGAGCACTAGCATCATTGTCATAGAGACTACTGACTATCCTGTTCATACAGGATGGGCCTGACTGATACACAGGGGATCATCTCTGCCCAAGGATCATGGAGGCATGGTGTGGGAGGAGGGGGGGGGGGTGCAGTGGCATTATCTCACCTTCCTTTAGCACCAAGTACACTCTCAGCTAGCAGATGTATGCACAGTGGACTTGCTGCCACCACTACACCTCCCCACCCCCTTTGCAGCATCCTAGATCTGCTACTAGAGGCATAGTATTCAGTCATAAATACAAACCTGAATACTGTAAACACTCCAGTGCAATATCACAGAGCTCTCCGGTGACAATGAATCCAGGAAGTGTAAGGAGCAGGGTCTATGCCCAGAGGTAGACAGGGGTCTATTATCATGTGAAAGACCTGAATTTGAGAATGACTGAAAGTTCCTTGCAACTATTTGACTATAGAGGCTGAAGGCATCATGTAGATACCTTCCTTAGTTCATGCTTAGGCTAATGGTGGGTTAGGACATCCTATGATAGCAGTAAATGTAATGCTTATTGGGCTGTATGCAAACACACAGACCCAAAGGGACAGGAACCACGGGAATGCCACAGCAGTGAGATAATGCAAAGACAAAGGGTGTGTGCAACAGTCTAGTGACCCCATTTTCACTGATATGTTTGACTCCTCCAGTGCCAACTGTTGCAGGTGGAAACCTGCCATCCTAGATCAAAGCCAAGTGTGTGAAAGAAAAAGAATCATTCTAGTTTCTGGCAAAAAAAAAAAACACAAAACAAGATAAAAAGAAAGCTAGGAGATCCTCCTGTGGGAGGCCCTTTTGGTAAAGATGTTTTCCCAAGAAAAGAGCTTCCTTGAATATACAAACAAATCATTGGCTATAATCCCACTCTTAGTTTGCAAGACTCAGCTGAAGTTTTCTTATTCTAGCAAAGACATAAGGCAGCTTTGTGCCTTGGGCAGTGGTAGCACAGCCATTTTTGTATGCCACCCCGCCCACTGCACACCTCAGTTTCACTTTGGTGCTCATTTTTTTTTTAAGTTGCCACCATATTTTTAGCCATATCCATTAAGTCTTTAAGATCACTATGCAAAAGGGCTTTTACAAAATAATGGACCAGATCTTCAGCTGTATAAATGTTAACAATGCATCATCCTTTTATAGGTTTCTCTGGTATACCTAGGGGCTCTGGGAAAAATGGTGCAAGTTTTCTCATTCTCTTGGTTTTGATACAGTGTGGACAGAAATAGATATTTTACTCACAACCTGCGCAGTAGTTCCTTTACAGCCCTATTTTCCTACGAGTTTATGATTTTTTTTTTTTTTGGTGCTTTTGTGCTGCAACACTGCCATCTGCTGGAATAAATCCAAAGTGCAACATCGTTCCAAGTACCCATATTTTTATGGGTACTTTTCTTTATGGGTATGGCATTGGGATCTGTTTTTCCTAATGCAGAAGTTCAGCATAGAAATCTGAGGTATTTTTTCTCTGTATTCATCCTAAATATTAGCTCTGTATTTAAGGGATTCTCCCCAACCCCCAAAATACTGATTTTTATGACAGTTTGTCTGTATAAGGACAAGAGGATTGAGAACCCTGGCGCGCACATAATATATCAGGGAGGAGCTCTACTTCAGCCCTTCCTTTCCTTTTTTGTGTTTTGTGACAAGGTATTTAGCAAAGTTCGCAGATTCATTGGAATCTGATCTGGCCGCACCGTGAGCACTTCTGCTATGGCCTCAAATCTACTTCAGTGGTTCCATACAAAGTAGAAACCAGTACAGAGTTTGGGGGTATAGTGGAAAATTCTGGCCAGTAGCACAAGGGCATGGCATGTCCACACAAAGCAGAGAAACTGGCTCTGAGAATCTCATCTGAAAGCTCTACGCATGTGAAACTTATCCGGTCCTCCCTTACACAGTATATCCCCCACTGGTCACAAAGGAGTGACTCTTGACCGATACCAGCACAAAGAAGGAACAGACTCAGGTCTACAGAAAGCCACATGGAATTTACCTTATCTTATAGAAAAGTTGAATGTCTAAGTCAGCTACATCAGGGTCAACCTATGGTTTCCAGGTGGTTAGATGTGTCACACTTGATGACTGAATATTAAGGTGGTTGCAGTTCACTGACTAGTATTGCCATAGAAATGTCCCTTCAGAAAATGACAATGATATTTGTAGAAGCAGCAAAAAAAAAAAAGGGGGGGGGAGACTTTCTGTCTGTTCATCCAAATGCAAAGCAGCTGAAACAATACTAAATATGAAGGAGGAAAATATTCTGAATCAAAAATCTTTGAATTAAAAAACAAAAACCAACTCCCCCCCTCAAAAAAACCCTGCAATAGAGAATAAACCTATTAGTTCATTCTATCCACCTCTCTGCCAGCACAGAGAAACAGCAGACAACAGTTCTTATTAGTCTATGCCATGCTGCACTGTACAGTATGGGTCCAAGTTCTCCTCCCACCTGCACTGATATAAATAAAAAATGTCTCCACTGAAGGCAATGGAGTTGCACAGGTATAAAACTGGCATTATCACCTCCTAGGCCTCCTTAAATGCTACTGAACCCTGCTGTTGATTCCTTCTTTGTTTGCCTGTTAGAAATGATTACTATAAAGGCACATGCTTTTATCTTTCATATACTGTATCATGTGAAGTTCTCTTTTATTGCCTTCGATCTTTTTCGCTCTTATTATTTCTTTGAAGAAATGCAGAATTATTATCCCAAACATTAGCCAGCTGGCCTGCTGGGGTTTCCTTTTCTGGATTCGGGGGTTTCTCTTTTTCTAATCTTCTCCTTATGGATAATCCTTTGCTACATTCTAATGGCTCTTGGCTGTGGAACATGTTTTGTTATTACTACCTGTTGATTAGAAATTCACTTTATTTAGTGTGGGTGGTGTTAATTGGTTGCTAATGAAAACCTAACTAAAATCAACACAGGTCAGGATTATGTTGGTGCTCTTGGCAATTAATTCCCCTGACCCCCCAATTTCCTTATGTATTTTTAGATTTTAAATATTCATCTTAATTCTCTCTTTACAGCCTAATCCCAGAAGGTGCTAGCTACTTCCAAAAAGCTTTATGTGCATTCAATTCCTATGCAAAATTTAAAAAAGAAAAAGTAAAATTGGGAATTTTGAATTTGTGGGGCATGTGTATAGACATACATATGCACATGAACAATGAACTACTTCATATGCAAATACAGTGGCCTCTAAGGTAAGCAAGGCAACTAATTGCACAAAGCAACCTACACCACAGGTTTTAGGACAGGAAATAAAGGTCATCCTATCTAATTGAAACTGCAGGTGGAATTTAGGTAGGATGACTATAATTTCCTAAGGTGGAATTTGGCCAGGACTCTTTGGCTAAAATCTCTGCAGTTATATAAACTAGTCATATTCTAATACCTAAAGGCTGCCACCAGCGTCAGGACTCTGTTGCTTGGGGATTGTGTACAAAGATCTCTCCATAAACATGAGCACACAGAGAGCAGAGAGACAGTCCCTGCCTTTACAATTCCTAGAATCAGCAAGACATTGACAAAGCATTGCAAAAAACCCTACGTTACATTTCCCCCAATTCTCTGCTCTGCTTAATCATCTTAAAACAATCTAACCCATTGCCCCACCCCCAAGCAACAGCCAACTTCCTTTACTTCGTTCACCTCACAAGAAGAGTTTCAAGCTCAGTGTGGTGGGAAAAAAAACTCCCCAAAAAACTGAAATCACCCCTCAAAAACATCCTATTACTGAGCTCTCTAAAAAGCGTATCAGGAGTTTGGTCGTATCAAATTAAAGTGAAACCCAAGCCAGGTTCTAGGTAAAAACACTAATAAGTAGTGTCTATTGCAATTAGAATATACTGTACCTTAAACAAACATCTAGCTAGGTTCCTGCTCCCTATAATGGTCAGAAATGAAGGGTAATCAACTAGTGTTCATAGGGGTGGTGGGGGGTTGTCTCTGCAGAAGCCATTCAATGGTGATAAATGGGTCTTTACTTCCAAACCACTGGAAGTGAGAAGCAACTCATGCCAAGGATGAGAAGAGCAGAATGAAACTATCGGGTGCCTCAGCATTTTTTCCTCCTCCTTGCTTCAACCTGTAAGGGAAAGCAGAAGGGAAAAATGGCATCTGAGGCTATTTTCTCTCCTCCAAATCCTAGGATAAACTAAGATAGTAGAACTGCTGAAAGACAGTGTCCTGTCTATTCGGGGAAGGGAAGGGGGGGGGGGGGGAAACGGGACAGAACTGCAATGAAAATCCATTAATTAACAGGTCTGACCTTTAGCTGCAAATCCAACCCATCTAATGCGGAAATTCTTAAGAAACAATATAACATTCCCAGACTAGGGGGATCAGAGCTGTCATTAATTAATTTTAACTAGAGTTATGTCCTAATTAAAACTCTAAATCAGAACAAATCCAAACTTGGGGGAGCCTCAGCTCTGAATTCTGTGATTCAGATCAATCTGTCAATGTTTTCTGTGATTCAGATCAATGCCATATGTTTTACTAGTGTCAAAGATTAAAAAATATTACATAGTAATGTGGACAGATCAAATCACTGCTAAAATGCAAAAGGTTAACAGGAGGTTAGCACCTCTGAGCAAACTTGAGAAGATCCCTAACTTATAAAAAGAAAGATTCTTTATCAGTTTTAAAAATCTTATTCTTTAACTAGCTCTGCTGTTTGTTTTAGTATCTGCCAGGTTGCTGGACGCTAAAATATGCTATAACTTATTCCCCCTTTGTCAGAACCCGGACCTTTCTAAATTCCTTTGATAGCTAACTATGTGGTGCACTACTATGACATTATTCAACTGATCTCACAATTATGAAAATATAAATGTCTTTATTAGCTTTTCCAGTTACCATTGCCAATTCTGTAGTGTGCCAGGCAACAGTTATTGTATGTGGCTGATGACACCAGGGCCATCTTGTGTAGCCATATTATTAATTTGCTCATTTAGTCTTAAAGCTAGAAATAGGTTGGCACTAGCATTACCAAACTGGCCTATGCAGAAGCTCCCTTTCTTTGAGCACCACAGAGAGTAAAAGGAAAGACAGAAAGAAAGACTTATAGCAAACCGCTTTGGAGCGGGCAAAAAAATCAACTGAGTCACATCACATTAATTGCACTTCTTGAATTTGTGTGTGCATGCGTACATGCGTGCGCACATGTTAAATCCAGACATAAAATTGTTCCTGTTAATATAATGTAGTCTTAGTCTTACTGAACTCTGCAATGACTTAAGAAACTGACAGGACTTTCACTGACCCAAGTAATGCAGCTAGGTGGTAGAGAAATTTGCATAACAGGAAGGCCAGAGGTGGGAGAAGGTCACAGCAGAGATGAGTTTTATCCTATGGTATGGTATAGCAGGAAGCAGTGGTGATAACTCGTTATAATTAAGCAGAGTTTTGCTACTATTCAGAACAGGATTTTAAAGAAGGAAGCCACTGTTCTAAAAGGCAAAAACTGTCATCCTAATAGACTGAAAATACAGTACAGGAGATACTAGTTTGAACTATTCTTTCATTTCTTCCCCCACACTTTCCAGTCATGTCACATCATGTCATCTCTCTCTCTCTCTCTCTCTCTCCTCTACATAATTCATTTCTTTCATTCAGTCAGTCAATCTCATCTTAAAATAATGTTCTGGTCTAGTTTGAAATCCAGATTAGAGTTGCAACTGCCAGCCCACTGTTTCAGTGCCCTAGCTGACTCAGAGGCAGTTGCCTCTCTTTCAGAAAAACAGGAGTGGTAATGACGGTGTCCAGGATGGTCAATATTTGTATTAATGAAATATACTGTAATAAGCAAGTTTCACTACCTGAAAAGGCAGAAGAGTTATAAGACCCTGAATTGGGATTTGTATAATTAAGGAATGATCCAGAAATGTACAACAATGACATTGTAGGTTAACAGAAGCAATATTTAGAATAAGCAAATACCTTTACTATTTCCTATAGCACACAGTCCATGCAGGGAAGCCAGTGCTACAACTAGGAAGTGACAAATACTAAAACAAGGTTGGGAGTGAGAAAGAGATTGGAAAGTTTTATTAGCAACCATAATATTGGGGCCAACTCAGTGCTGATTTACACTCAGTGCAATACCACTGAAGTTTAGTTTTACATTTTCCCCACTAGAAATTCAGTCCTCCTTCCACTGGAGGAAATTTTGTTACAAGCTTCAGGCAGAACAGGATTCAATTCTAGATAATAAAGAAATCTATCCAGACTGTGCAGCTACATGTAAGGTGTGGTCAAGAGAGAGTGCCAAAAATGTTTACATCTAAAAAAGAACTGGATCTGATAAGAACATCAAGTAGCACCATATTGAGTCAGACCAATGGTCCATCTAGACCAGTATCCTATTGCTTACAGTGGCAGAAGTAGATGCATATGAACTTGGTATATCCAGTGATCCATCCCCTGTATCTACCATCATTGATTTTGAGATGACAAAGGAAACCTCTCTGACTCACCTAACAGCAAATAATTCTCTAAAATCTAACAGCACCACTAGGATCATTAGCAACTACACTATCTGGTAATTCTCATTAATATTACTCCTATCTCCTAGAAAAGAAATAAAACTAAACTTTTGTATTAGTATATATTAGATTACCTGCAGCAACTCTTCGCTCAGTCAGCTGCAGTCAAGAACACAGTAACAAATCAAACATTAAGTAAATTTTTGTTTCAAATAAATCCTCATGTCACGTCCCTACATCGCACTAATTATGTCATCAACAACTGTTACATGCTTTTAAAACCTGGGCATCAAACTTTGCCACAGTTTCCCCATAGCTTCTGTCACTCACCATGTCCCAGGACTGTCAGGTTACTGCAGTGACCTAGACCTCTGGCTAAGTCCATTAAGCTCGCCACTTCCACATCATACATGAGAGTTCAATAAGACACAAATCTTTCAGCTTTTACCCCTTGTGGGCTCAACTCAAGCACTTCATCCTTTCTGTGTCAGCAGGAGTCACTACACCCTCTCTCAAGATTACAGGGTCAATGGTCACAGTCTTCCTGTTCATAACAAAGGGCTATCCCCTCTCACAGGATTGTAGCCTACAGGGAACTCACATGCACCTTCTCCAGTAGATTCTTGGCCCAAACACTCCCACACTACCCTGTTTTCTTCCCAGCACTTCTTCCTATACCCCCAGATATCCTGCTATCCTTCTGTGCAAAGCACAGACTCCCTTGTCTGCTCTCCCTAGAATCCCTCTGTTCAGACCTCCTGACCGAATTAGATGCTGCTGTTGTTTTCCCTACAGTTCTGTTCTTAGTCACATGGGCCCAAATTCACACCAAGATCAGTGGGAGTTGGGCACCTAAATGGCTTTTTGAATATAAGCCCTAACTATTTGTCACTCATTGGTCCCATCTGGAGTAGCAAGCTCACTCTGGCATAGCTGAGATTCAGCATCTTAAACAGGCCAGCCTACCATGTGACGTCTTATTTAATCATAAGGTTGTATTTCAAAAGAACATTGCTTTTGGTGCTGTTAGCAATAGGGTTTTTCCCATGGTGGCTTCCAAAGTTGAATAGTTAAAGTTTACACCCTTCCTTGCACAGTGGCCAAAACAGTTGCAACTGAAGGCTGCTGAGTTCATCTCTTTTGGAATCTGAACATATCTGAGTTTTTTTCCCTGGATATGAGAGACTTAAGCTGGAAACAGATGTTGCCTTTGTGCCACCATAAAAGTTTTTATGGAGGCACAAAGGCCAAGTAAACAGAGGTCCATACCCCTTGTTACACCACAAATATCCCAAATTTGTGGCCACAACATAGTTGGCATTAATGTGCAGCTTTTTTGGGGACAGACCGACACCTGTTTGGTTTATGGCAGGAATTCCTGGGGTGTGCAGGACTGGGTCACTGAAGCTCCAGGGGTGCCTGCCTGGGTTTCCCTTTTTGAAGAGGTACAGGATCTAGTGCAGTGGCACAGAGTGGTATAGGGCCTGGTGTGGGTCCCAGAGCAGTGCAGAAGCACTCAGTGGCATGGATCCCAGCACTATGCAGCAGCACAGGGCAGAGTAGGACCCAGCATGGCAGTATGGGGCAGCATAGGACCTGGGCAATCCCTGGGCATGCCTTTGCACACAGGCAAACCCAGGGCTCCCCTGTTTGCAAAGGCATGCCCCAAGTGTTGTCCTGCAGCATTGGACCCATGGCAAAAACCTGACCCTGCAGGACAGCAAGGATGTCCGTTTCATCCAGCAAAGCAGATCAGCTGTGCCAGGACATCCCAGCATAGCTGATCTCCTTCATTTGGCAATGTCCCTTTATACCCATAGATGCATGAACCATTGGCTTCCTTTCGGGCAGTAACAAAGCTCCATGTTTTTATTTGGGTGAATCTACCTGAACAGCTATTCAGTTGAATCATGCATGAGAAATAAGTTATTTTATTCTGATAAAGGAAGAAAGGGTATCCCAGGAAATTATAAATCATCCAGTGGTAGCATATATTAAGATGCAGTATAGATATATCAAGCAAGGTCAATCATATCTCCCATATTTTAAATGGGGACACTGGGGATAGCTGCAGTGACAGGTGGGGGTATAAGAGGAGGGGAAGGCAGGGGAGAAAACATGCCTCTGAGCAGGGAGCGGGGGAGGGGGATTCTTACCACTTCGAGCACTTAAAAATACCCAAAACTACTGCTCCTGTGGTGGGGTCTGCCCTCCCTGTTGAGGGGGGGAAAGGGGGGAGAGTGAGAGGAGGTTGGCAGCAGAGAGTGGAGCTCCTGCAATTTCAGTTACTGCTCCTGCACCCCTCTTTGTAAAATCCTTGAATTGCTCCTGAGTATATTCATTTAGTTAAAGGAAACACAAGCAAGGAGGAAAAAATAAACTAGAAAAGAAGAAAGAAAAAGCCTAAGAACACACAAGGAAAGGTGATAAAAATGGACTCTCTCACTTGAGAGCAAAGTGGTTCAGAGGCCTTCGAATGCAGGCAACCAGCGCCATCTCTGAAGTTAGCTCCCCCTTAAGTCATCATTAGTAGTGGCAGTGAGGGTAGGGCAGAGCAGCGTCTATCTGATCTTCTCTGCTCTTTACTGCCAGGGATGGATACGAGGCAGTTTTTAGACTGCCAGTTAAGTAGAAGAGAGTAGTAATCTAAAAATCAAAGAACAAATATGGTCTTGGGCTTGGGCGACTGGTGCCTCCTGCATCTGGGGGACACCCGCAGAAGCTGGCAGCGGTGTCAGAGGCAGGGACGGGGCTGGCAAGCACCGGCAGAAGCTGCCGGTGGGGTTGGTAGTGGGGACAGGGCTGGTGAGTACCCGCAGATGCCGTCAGTGTCAGAGGGGACAGGGCTGGCGAGCACCCACAGAAGCCACCAGCTGCATCGGCTGCAGGGGACGGCCCTGTCAGGGAGAGCATGTGCCCCCCAACCAGTCACCTATGGTATTGGGGTTAAGGAGCTGGTCTAGGAGTCAGAAGATGTGGCTCAGGCCCCATTCTGCCTTGGGCAAGCTAATCGGTTTCTTTGTGACTTAATTCCCCATATTGAAAATAGGGATAATAATGCTCCCTTTATCTGCTTGCCTATTTAGAATGTAAGCTCTCTGGGGCAAGAACAGGCTTGCTATCTGTGGCAAGACATGTAAGAGGGAGCTATCTCCCTGGCAAAAGAGATTCCAGAATTACCCAAGCTAGGACTTGTGACTTCTCCTGTAACAACAACAACAACAAAAAACTGTAGCAGCAACTTCAGCAGATGAATTTGTCCACCAGATAAAGGTGGTATTCTGTCCTCAGCACATTTACAGTGCGGCTGAAAAACTAATACCAAATAAAGTTGGAAAGTGCTTTCAAGGTGTGGTTTCCAACACTTTTGGCTAGAAATAGGTAAGGAGTGGGTAGAGGAAGGGGAGTGACCCTACATGTTGTGGTGCAGGAAATAAAACCTAGCTAATTTAAAATATCTTTTTAATCACATAGTTGCCTTTCCTACATTAACACAAAGGCTTTTGAATGGGGAGATTCTGTTTCCCATAATAGTAATCTTTTTGCTATTAAATGCTCTTTTTCCTCTACTCTACTTCTGGCTTAAATGAGTGATGTGGAGACACATGACTGGCTTGGTGAAATCAGGCACTTAGCAACACTAAGACCAGATGCCCACTGAATAGAATGCCAAAGAAAAAAGCTGGCGTCCTCCATGGTTTGGAAAGATGACTGGATCTGATGATTCCATGGCAACCTGTTCTGCAGGAACTTAAAGATCACAGTCACGGTCCATGGAGTGCTGCACCCAATAGCAAAACCTAAGGATAATGTCTGATTAGTTACAGCATATAGCCCAGCAATCAGTACTGCAGAACTGCTGTTGACTACAAGGAAAACTAGTTTGTTGGTCCTCATTTTAGCAATGATCATAATTACTCCCTGGTGTGTGCTGCTTGCTATCACATTTGTGAAAAATAAAGAGATTCTAATACATCGCTAATTTTAGAGGGAAGGATTTTTGTGGGTGATATCTCTTATTGGATCAACTGCACGGTTGCGGTAAAATTAGACAAGCTTTTGAATGCAAGCCATGCTTTAGATTACTCTATTAATTCTTACTCCTTCTGTATGAGGTTTTCAGCATCTGCATCACAACACAGCACTACCTCCTCAGTAGGTTAATGTGATTGCATATGAACTCCAAGAAATGTTGTCAAATTTTGCAATAACATGATGTTTCACAATAAATGTTATTTTACTGAGAGTATCAACTCCTTCTGACAAGTGTTTATACAGCAACCTTACCTTTCAATTAAATACAGAGAGAAATTACTTACCAGTAACTAGAGTTCTTCCCTCATGGGTTACTCCAAAGCAGCGTCTGATCTTCCTGAAGGTGGTTCTTGGAGTTCTGTGAGAACAGAAACTGGATAACTGCTCACTAAATTCAGTGTCCAGTCACTGCACCCTGTAACTTTGGAAACCTCCAAGCTGACATAAAGCTTGATAAAGGTATGTATGGAACTCCAGGGAAACCACTGAAATTGCTTGTAATCCTGTCAATTGTGAACAAAGGAACATAAGAAATGCCACACTGGGTAGCACAGGTCTATCTATCCCAGTGTCCTCAGAGTCACCCTCAGTACCTTTAATGAATCCACCTTACCAATTTTGCAATGCACCTGTCACCAGACAAGATCCATTTAGACAGTCTTTGGGTGAAAATTCCTGTTACTTTTGATTTTTCAGCAATGACAACAAAAAGCTGTTGGATTTCTTGGAATTTTTAGTCCTGTGCTGGCAAAGGCACAAGGCTCTCCTTATGTCTAGTTATATGTACTGATGCCTCATATCTGAAGGAGTGAGATTTTGGAAAGAAACCTGATAGGTGAATCTGTAGACTATAGTGAAATTCAATGACAAAGCTGGGTAGAAACATGGGAGTGCTCTGCAAGACGACTTTGTCCTGATAAAATTCAATATAGGGAGGATCTGCCATCAGAACCTGGATCTTGTGATCTTTAGAAATAAGGTCGTCTTCACTGGACAGATGGAGCAATGAAAAAGTTGCCATTATAGCCACATCAGGGAAGTGAGGACTAGGTTCAGGGCCCATTGAAAGATCAGATCTCTCACCAGAAAGAATGTCAGGCCATCCTTTGAGGAACTTCAGCACTGCTGGAAAAATCCCAGTAGTGCTGGACCTCGACAGAACTGGTTAGTTTGCTATGCTTCAGCTGTGCTAGGTGGTATGGGATAACTAGAAATCTTGCACAACACCAAGTTTAAAACCTAGTCCTTTTAGCCAGGTAAGTCCACCTAGTACAGCCTTTCCTGCTATGGGTAAGAATGTCTCTGACAAGGGAGAGACAGGCCTGCTGTACCACTGAGAGCTGTCCAGTATCCTTGCTGTGAGATGGAAGATGTTGTTCTCCTGTTCTGTATGAGAAAGTCCAAGAGCAAAGGTAAAGTCCTGAGGCTCATCACTGACATGCATAGCAGGTTAGAAAACCAGAACTACCTCAATCAGCTTAGGCTCATTGCTTGCAGTCCTACCACACTAAGAACAGCATTTAAGGCAGTTAATGGTATAGAAAGGAAGACATATTAGCATTCAATGAAGGGCCGCAATCTGAAAAAATATCTCATAGAGCAGTCCTTGATTTCTCTATTCCTAGTGTAGAGAGAGATGCCTGCTGAGGCTGTCTGCTTAAGTATTCTGAATGCTCCAGGATGGTGTTATCTGGAACAGTGCTCAGCCTCCCTTCAGGTCTTGTGCCTCCTTGCTTGTTGATGCAAACCACTGTAGTAATATCATCTGTCCTAATTTGGATGTGTAGCTCCCAATATGATGTAGGAATATTTAGCAGGTGCTGTCTGTCAGGGAAATCAGGTGTACTAGGCAATGCCTGAGGTGGACCAGGGGTTGCAGAGGTAAGTTGTGGTTTGGAGCAACAGAGGGAAGATCCAAGTTACAAGCCAGAAGTCAGAAGCCAAGCACCAAGCCGGGGGACTAACAAGGATCAGGGTTCAGGAAGCAAGCTGAGGTCAAGCCAGAGTTCAGACACCAAGGCGGGGGGTTTACCAGAATCAGAGGTCAGGAAACAAGCTGAGATCTAAGTCAGAGTCTAAAGTCCAAAGGGGTAGATATTAGGCCTGTGCGAAACAGCTAGTATTCATTTCGGATTTGGACTTGGCCAATTCGGGGGACAGTGATCCAATTTGGTGATTCAAATCACTGTTTCAAATCATTTCAAATCGATTCGAATCAGCAGCTGAATCTCTGAATCAGCAGGCCAGGCACATTCCCCACCCACTCTCCCAGCCTGGCTGCTCCACCCGCCCCAGCTCCCAGCACTTTGAAAAAAAAAAAAGCCCTGACTCACTGGTGCTGCCTGGTGGGGGGCAATCTTCACTGCCCCCCTACTGCCCCACATTATGTGGAGGGCTCTGCACAAGCCTCCCAAACCCGCCCTGCTCCCCCAAGTCCCCCCCATGGCTGCCCCGCCGGCTGCGGCTCCAGCCCTTTAAGAAAAAAAAAAACAAAACGAGAAAACCCCTGGACTCACCATTCCTGCCAGTGGGAGGTGATCCCCCACTGCCCCACCCCACATGAGGGGCTCTTTCATGATCCCCCTTAAGCCCTGAGGCCACTGCAGGAGTCGTAAGTCCTGGGGGTTGCTTGGGTTTGTTTTTTTTATTAAAGGGCTGGCATTGGGGTGGGCAGGGGGCTTGTGCATAGCCCACCATGCCATGAGGCAGCAGGGATAGCCCCCCCTGCCAGCAGTACCTGGTGAGTGGGGGCTTTTTCTTAAAGCACTGGGATCTGGGGCAGGCAGGGAAGCCATGGGGGGGGGAACTGGGGGAGCAGGTGGGGGATGGGGCCTGGAAGAGGTCCCTCCCCCCTCCTCCAGGCCCCCCTCCCTCTACTTACCAGCTCCAAGTCTGAATCATTGAAGCTTTCCAAATCTTTTCCAAAGATTCATAGAGCTTCAAATCGATTCGGACCTTTTAATTGGTCCCCTGGTTCTATTCAGATTCAGAGATTCAGCCACTGAATCAGGCCGAATCTCCTCTGAATCAAATCAGCACCCAAAGCTTTGCATAGCTCTAGTAGATATGCAATCAGGGGTACCAGGGCAAGAACCAGGGAAGTCACAGAGGCAGGAGCTACTCAAGGACTGAAACCAGTACATTCCACAGCAGGGCCCAGGTGCTGTAGGAATTTCTTAAAAGCAGACTTATAACCAATCAGGGGGCAGAGGCTGGGGCTCAGTTCTGGGAGCTGGGCCCAGAACATAGGGATCCCCTCACGTACCTCAGGGGGTGCTTTCATCACTAGTCAGGCTTTCATCACTTTCTGGCTCTGTGCATCTTGCATTCCCATCTACACAGCTTCATCAGGACTGGAAGTGGGTGACTGCCTCCTCCTCCCCCAGCCTATTCTGTTGCCAAAGCAATCTCCTGGGAGACATGCTTTTGACCATATTTAGGCGAAATCGGGTATCCCCCTCCTAGGCAAGTTGCTTTAACCACTAGAATGTTATATAAACAGGACAGTGGTTATTGGAACTTAAAATTGGAGGGGAGATCAAAAGCAACAAATAAATGAAGGCCACATACTTTGGTTAACATAGCCAGTCCCTAAGGAACTGCCTAGAATTTGGAAGCCAAAGCATTAGGTACTAAAGGTCAAGACTAAAGTGCATTGGCAAAGCTATGTAGAGGCACATTGCACTATCTGAAGCATAGCCAAGACTGGAAGCTCTCATTTTAATGAACACTAGAATGTCACTAAATGCACTGAAAGCAGAAACCTAAATTGCAGCTGAGTAGAGTTACAATGGATGATTACAATACAGAGCAAACTATTTCTAGCAACAAAAGACATGAGCATATTAATTCATTCAGCTATTTGCATTGTGTATAATTTTTGCTTACACTTGCTGTCATGCACTGGAGTTAAAATTTACACTCTTATTGATGTGAGAAGATATTTTTATATATACTACTTTGTTAGCCATTTTGCTTCCTAATAATTAATCAAATCCCCAAACAGTATCATGTTGGGGAGTGTGGATTTATTTGTATTATTAAAATATTCTAACAGGGCATTTCTGTGTGATAACAGCTCTGCTACAATATGGCCCTCTTGTTTTATGACAAGTTACAATTTTCTTGTAATGTTAGCTGCAGTTCATCTCAATAATTATGCTAAATTAAGTAGTCATGCACATATAGAAATAAACATTAAAATACATTAAAATAAAGTAAAGAACATAATTTAATCTCTCTAAACCTAAATAAAGTCAGAGCTGGGATTACTGTTCAGACCTTAATTTATCCAATCTGATTTAGTATAGAACTCCCACTTTCTTCACTCCTATTTGTAAGACCCTAGACCTGGAAGGGACCTCCTGGGTCATCAAGTCTCGTCCTTGATATCAAGGGCAACCACTTCTTATAAATTGATATTATCCATCACACAATTAGTTACCTGCTCTTGTCCTGAAAGACCTAGTATAAGACTGTTCCAGAATTCCATGCCTTTGTTGGTTATAAAGCTCCTTTTAATTTCGAGCCTAAATTTATCCTTGGACACTCTATACCCATTTGTTCTTGTCCCCAAATTGTCCTTCAGCTTAAATACCTCTTCTTCCTTTCTGGTATTCACGTCCTGTGAAGTACTGAGATAAGGCAATCATATCTCATCTTTGATTTTGCTAGACTGTACAAGTAAATCTCTGTTAGAGTATGTCTACTCTGAGTCAGAGCAGTGACTGAGGTTAAAAGCAGCCATGCCTAGCTAGCTTTGAATTAGCTAGCTTGGATACCAGAAGCAGTCTGGCTGTGACAGCATGCAGCTCAGTGCTGGCTAACCTTCTTTGCTCCTCAGGCAAGCTTCCCAGCCATGAACTGGATCTGTGCTGTAGCTGATGCTTGAGATAGCTAGGATACATCTCTCTAAAATATTTAATTTGGATACTGAGTAGGGTTAATCTAGACATTCCCTGGTAGCCATTAACTTGTTTTTACCTGTTCTTCTGTGCCTTTAATGCTAGCTGTAAGGTGAAGAAATGCATGTGTTGTGGCTCACATACTCACAAGACTGAAGACTATAGGGATTTCATTAAAAACCTGTGGAATAGCCATTTTTATAGGCAGTGCCAAGAGGCATGGCACAAATTAGAACATCGTTCTCACTTGCACAAAGATGCTTCCTCCTGCCGTGAACCAGGATGTTAGATGATTCTGAGCAGTCCTGCAAGGGCTCCCAGCTTTGAGGGGCAGCATACTTTTTTGAGTTGATCTTGTCCTTTATGATACAGGATTGGAAATGGGTCAAGAAGAAGGAGTGGATGAAAATGATAATCAGATGAGTCAGAAGAAACTACACAGCATAAGCACTAGTAAGACAGTGGAGACCATAACTAGGAACAAAGCAAGTGGGGGCAAGAGAAATCAGGCAAAGAACACTTGCAGTCACAAATGGTTATGTCTGAATCACAGACACAAGGAAAGGCTATTCAGGCTAAGGGCATGGCAGAATCTCTAAATGGGAGCAAGCTTTAATGTACCCAGCTTCAAAAAGCAGGATTTTCTCATAACTGTAAAGGAAAAGAATGTTTTAGTAACTGATGATGGCCTGCAGAGCCACATGGTATTTTTACAGCTCCAACAGATCTCAGGAATTCTGTATTAGGTACTGCTATAGGCAGAGGAAGGTGGGGGATTCAGCCCCAACACATGCAGAGGCTCATTCCCCCCCCAAATGCAGGGCAGCAGGTATGGCTATAGGGCAGCCCGGCCATAGGCTGCTGCAGCGGGGTGGAGGGGCACACACATTGAGATACCCTCCACAGTCAGGATTGCAGCCGGCTCGGCAGGCAGGTAAGTTTCTTTCAATCTTCTTTCTTTATGACTGCCTGGGCTTGGAGAGGCAGATTGAGACCCCCACAATACAGGAGGGAGTGGGGTAGGGGCAGGGGTGAATCATTCACCCGTGCCCCACTTCCTGCTCCATTGTGGGGATTGTCTCACAATCTGACCTGGCTGGGGCCGCATTCATGGTGACTGGGATACCAGTTGGGCCAGGTCATGGGACAATCGGAGACTGGCAGCTCCTCCAGAGGCACGATGTGGGAGAGCCTGGGGGTGAGGGGGAGTCACATGGTCCCACGATCTTTGCATGGGGTAAAGGTGGGCTGCCGCTGCAGGCTGAGCTCTGCCTGCTTCCTGCCTCGCTGCCTTGAAAGCAGCATGGCACGGCACCATGTGCCTAGCTGCCCGGCCTGCCCAGTGGCGGGACTCACATGAAGCCACACCGCTTTCAAAGGTGGCAGCGAGGCACAGAGGCAGGGAGCAGGCAGAGCCCAGGCCATAACTGCAGCCCACCCTTGCTCTGCGCAAAGATCAGGGGGCCGCATGCTCCTCCCTTGGCTCCCAAGCATCGCGCCTCTGGAGGAGCCACAGGGCTGTGCTAGGCTCTTCCCAGGGATGATTTGGAGTGGGGTGGGGTGGGCATGGGGGTCCTGGGGGCTCTGTCCCCTCCAGCACAGTGGTGCAACTGAGGCTGGCCCCACTCCAGCCCTCGGTTCTGGGCCCCCCGGGCAGTGCGGGGCTGGGGAGGCAGCCAGGGCTGGTGTGGGGTTGGAGGGCAGCGATTTCACGGGGGCCACCAGTGCCAGGCAACAACCCCAAGTGTGGGGGAAGGGGCGGCTGCATAAGCACAGCAGGCCCTGGCCCCAAGCCCAGGCCCACCTCTGCTTCACTCCCTCCCAATCCCTGCCTGGTCCCAGCCCCACGCCCTCCCCACTCCTCCCGGCCTTCTCATGGGGGGGGGCGGCACGTGTGTGCTCACCCCCCCAATCTTTTCTCCCTCTGCCTATGGACTGCCTTCAGCAATTGTGAGCTAAGAGAGGACCCTATGGAGCATGGAAGAAAACACATAAATTGGGATAAGGAATAGAGGAGGATGGTGGGATCAATGGATTACAGCCACTTCAGAAGGGACTGAGTTGGGATAATGACCTAAAGACTTGGTAGAGGGTCCCAACTGAGAGAAGCAAGTAAACAGTCCATAACAATAAAGGCAGCTAAAAGAAAAGAGAAATAATAAAAGGAAAAGCGAGAAGCAGTACAGCAACAAGGTGGTCGACCTGATCCCTATTGCAAGGATACGTGAACATTTGGTTCTGAAACCCTGTTTTAATTGTATGGAAAATAGCAATGTGGAACATACACTACATCCTAAGTATGCGCTGGAGCTGCATAAACTAAACATTTAAGTAAATCTTTCCCCTTGTTCAGCAGCAGTGTTTGTCATACAGGTTTTTCAATATTGAAAGATGAAGTGCAGGACTTGGTTGTGAAATTAGCAGAGAACAAGGTTTATTCTTCTATCTTAACAACAAAGAGGAGGAATTCCTCTGGGACTGATGTACTGACAAAGAATTCTGTCTGAGATGAATTGCACCTTTCTCTCTGGTGCTTTTATGGACTTCAAATTCCCTTGACTAGAGACACATCAGGACATTCTTTTCATGAAGGCAAATGGAATTTGGAAGATATGAGGGGCTCATCATCCTCTGAATACTGACTGCAAAATTTTGGCTTCCATATTAGTCAAGAAGTTGGAGAAAACAAGCAGATACTCTCATGTAGTTTTTAGAAGCAATTGAAATAGAGCAGCAGGGAAAATAGGATGGTTATACTTTGGTCTTAAATAAGTTCAAAACTTTCAGTATGTTGCGACTGAAAATTGAAATATTTTATTCCCATATGGTTTCTTACCTGGCTACTCAACGTATAGGTTCACATGCCATGCATTTCATTAGAACAAGGATATCAAAGATACATGCCAGGCAGTGTTGGCTGCTGCTGCTGCCCACCCGGAGCTCACACACTGGGCAGCCCAGAGGCGACAGTGGCAAACACGGCCTGGTGCAGCAAGTGGTGGGGCCGCAGCTGCTGTCACCACATGCAGCCCTGACAGGTGAGCACGGAGCCAGCATGGGTCCCAGGCTGGCAACGGGGCTGGGTTACAAGGTGGTGCTGAGCATGGGGTGGGGAAAAGTGGCCCATCCCCGCTCCATGCCAGGTGCCTGATGGTCTGTGCCTGCTCCAGACAGCCCTGCATGGGCTGCAAGCAGCTGCAGCACGAGGTGCTGGCCATGGGGCAAGGGAGGGGCCACTTTCCTCCGCACCAGGAAGGAGCCTGAGAAAAAGCTGTGTGGGGAAAAGCAGCCCCTGCCCCACCCCGTGGCTTGTGCTCCCTGCTGCAGCCACTTACAGCCCACGGGGCTGTCCAGAGCAGACACAGGCAGCCCCATGTGGTCTGTGAACAGCTGCAGCATGGGGCGCCAGCCACAGGGCAGGCAAGGAGCCACTTTCCCCCCTCCCATGCTCAGCTTTTCCCTGGGCCACTTTTCCCCGGGCTCCTTCCCTGCCCGGGCTCCTCTCCTGCCCTTCCCCCCACCCTTCCCCCTTACCTGCGGTTCCGGCATGGGGCAGCCATGCGGTCCCAGGCCAGAAGCCCTAGCTGGGGGGCTGGGGGTGGTGCGGCTGGGCAGGCCCTGCTGTTGTGGGAGCCCACTGGGCTTCCCCTGGGTCCTACTGCCCTTGGTTCCTGTCATTTTTTACAGGAACCAAGGGCAGATGAATATTAATTTTTTAGATTTTTGGGGGACCCTGTGGGCTGGATAGAATGGCTTTGCAGGCCAGATCCGGCCTGCAGGCCATATTTTGCCCACCCCTGGTGTAGACGCTGACATGGCTAACTGGTGCCAGGTCACCCCACACCAAAGCACCCTCATGCCTCAGAGCCAGCTCTACCACAACATGTTGAGTTGGGTCAGAGCAGCCACAGGCTGGCAGGATGACCCCCTGGGACCTCTGCCAGCCAGGGCTGGTCCAACCCAATTCACCATGCTGCGGTCTCAGGTGCACATTCAAACATTGCACCCAGCAGCAATAAACTCTGGCGCAAGAAGCACCAGAGTTTATTGCTTCAAAGTAATTGCACGTGTAGATTCACCCTGCAAGTCTTAACTTTCCTGGATTCTCCTAGTGGGATGTGAAAGACTAGGTAGTTTCTCAACCCTCACTTGAAAGGAAACAGTTACCAAATGTTACACAAATGTTTATCAAGAGTCTGAAATACTGGCATTAACACAACCTCAAACAAAAGCAAGGAGGTAAATACACTTTAGGCATAAAATTAAAAAACTAAATTATTTAAGTATTTATACAATGGCCTGATTCTTCCAAGGTGCTAAGCATAGTCTATTGATTTCCAAGTCTTTTTAGGGTCCAATATGAGTTCCAATAGCTATGGCTATCAAAGCTACAGGAGGAAAAAGATTACTTGAAAATGTAAACTTGGAGAGGGAGGGGGATGTGTCTTACTATTCCTTTACTAAGAGGACTGTGTATTTTGTAGCCGCATCTGATACCAAGCAGTTTAACTCAGCTAGAGACTAGCATTTCAGGATCTCAGCTTCTACTTAAAGTGTTTCCCTGACATGAAGTGAACTTATAAACACGAACTGGATGGCAACCAACCCATACAATTATGCCTGTTTCATACACAGAGCTCTGTGCGATCCTAGAGGGACTCCATCTGGACTACAACAACTTGGGCATATCTACCCATTCATTAGTGCACTTTAGATAACGCACATTATCTAGTACCTCCATTATGAAGTGCTAGAAAAATACATATTAGCTTACTTCAGTGTGCATTAACAAAAAAGTACGGGGTTTTTTGTGATGCTTTAATGCACATTAAAATAAGCTTATGTACATTAAAAACACATGTGTAGATGTGCCCTGGGGTCTTTATTTTTAGTGCATTGTATTCAGTTTTGCTGCTTACAGCCATGAAGTGCATTGTGTACTCTGAGCTCTTACACAATTCCCTAAGCACATGGAGATTCCTAGAAACTTTCTGATATCACCCTCCCATCATCCTCCCCCACCACTCTTGTTCCAACCTGCAGGGAATATGCACATTTGTACAATGCCTACAGATGTAGTACAGAGTCTGACACAATGCCAACTCTTGTTCCATCCTGCAGGGAATATGCACTACAGAGTCTAACACAATGGCTCTAAAAGATGTATTTGCCTTTTCTCAAATAAGGCTCTGTCTATTCTCCCATATAGGACAACACAAAATTCACCCCTTGGCTGCAGTCAGGTCCCCAGAATTTTGCCTTTTTCCCTCTGTCTTGCTGGAGCAATATCAGAGGAGGCCCAGGAAGTCTAGGAAGTAACCTAATGTGGTAGGAGAGCAAAGTGGCAAATGCATCTCCAGAAATAATTACTGTGAAAAAATATGGATAAACTTTACACCTAGCATCATTTCTGCAACAAACGATTCTCATATAACACTCTTTTAAAAATGAGCCAGGTCCAGCCCCATCTCTGATTAGGTACCTCTCTGTTCAAGATGAAGGCTTACTGAGAAGCATTTGGACTAGGATCCTCAAGGTACTTAGGTCACAGGATCAGAGGAAAGTAGGGCTTGAAGGGACCTCACAAGATCATTTAGTCCAGCCTCCTCCTCAAAGCAGGTTCATCCCTGACTACACTCTCCCAGCCAAGTATTTGTCTAACCTACTCCTAAAAAAATCTAAGGACAGAGACTCCACAGCTGCTCTAGGCAACCTATTCCAATGCCTAACCATCTTCATAGACAGGAAGTTCCTTCTAATCTCCAACCTACATTTCTTCTCCTGTAGTCCATTGCTCCTAGTCCTGTCCCCTACAGCCATAGAGGAAAGCCCCCAATCATTTTTGTGCCTCTGTGTTTGACTCTTTCCAATCTGTCCACATCTTTCCTCGTGTGTGGGGCCCAAAATTGGACATAATACTCTAAGTGAAGCCTCACTAGTGCTGAATAGAAGAAGAAGAATCACTTCCCTTGATTTGTAGCACTCCTGTTAACACAATCCAGTATACTGTTGGCTGTTTTTGCAAAAAGAGCACGCTGTTGGCTCAAATTCGGTCTAATGTAACTGCCAGGTCCTTCTCTACAGTTCCCCATCTGTATTTTGCATGCAATTATTCTGTCTCAAGTGTAGGATTTTGCATTTGTCCTTGCTGAATCTCATCTAACTGATTGCAAACCATTGCTCCAATATATCCAGGTCATTCTGGATCCTAGCCCTACTCTCCAAAGTCTCTGCAGCTCTACCCAACTTAGTGTTGTCCACAAATTTACTATGTGTACATTCAATCCCATCACCTAAAGCATGGATGAAGATTTTAAATAATATCAAACCCAGGACAGACATGGGAGGAGCCCCACTTGATATCTCTGCCTAACTAGACATTGAGCTATTGATGATTACTCATGAGTACGATGATCCAACCACTCCTATATCTACCTTACCGTACTTTCATCTAGTCTGCATTTCCATAGACGAAGAGAATGAGAATGTCATGGAAGATAGTGTCAAAAGCCTTGCTGAAAGCAAGGTATGTCATATCTATTGCTCTCCCCTGAATCCACACAGCTTCTTACCTGATCATAGAAAGAAATCAAGTTGGTCAGGCATGACTTGGTCCTGGGGAATCCAAGCTGGCTATTTCTAATCACCTTGTTCTCCTCTAGGTGCTTTAAAACAGATTCTTTGAGGACCTGCTCCATGATATTTCCACATATAGAGGTCAGGCTAACTGGTCTGTAATTCTCCACATGCTCCTTCTTTCCTTTTCTAAAGATGAACACTATTATTTGCCTTTTTCCAATCATCTGGGATCTCACCCATCCTCCACAAGTTCTCAAAGAAGATAGCTAATGGCTCTGAAATTACTTCAGCCAATTCCTTTACTACCCTTAGGTGCATCCCATCTGTCCCTGCTGAATTGAAAGCATCTAGCTTCTCTAAGGAATCTCTAAACTGTTCTTCTATTACTTTAGGCTGTCTGTCTCCTTTTCCTATCCATGCTAAAATTACATGCATCATCTGGTATGCTGCCCTCTGAAGGAGTAAATCCACAGCTTGCCCTCAGCTGCAGCTCTTCACCCCTCGTGGCTCTAAAAGTCCTCGCCTTAAAGGGACCTAGCCCTGTGGTCCTGTCCCAGGTCCTCTCCCTAGTAACAGGAGCTACAGTTGCCTTTTATGTTTCCTATCAGCTGCATCTCAAATTGCCTCCTGGCCGTCCTAATTTTCTCTCTGCATGCTCATTCAATGCTTTTATATTGTTCCTTAGCACTATGACCAAGTTTCCACTTCTTATAGGATTCCTTTTTGAGTTCCAACTCATTGAAGAGATTGCTTTTTATTCCTATTACCAGGGCTGGACACAGGCATGGGCAAACTGGGTGGCTGCCTGGGACCCAGTCAGAAAGGGTGAAAATAATGATTATTATCATCATTATCTTTGGAAAAGGGGGTCCTGATACTAAAAGTTTGTCCAGGGGCACCAGGAGTCTAGGTATGGTGCTGCCTATTGCACTTCCCATTTTTCTGTTGCATTAGGATGGGGATTGCTCCTGTACCCTTAAGAGGGCCTCCTTAAATACAGCTAGCTTTCCCGGACTCCTTTTCTCCTTCAGACTTGCCTCCCAGGGGATCTTGCCCACAAATTCCCTGAGTTTGTTAAAATTGGCTTTTCTGAAGTCCAGTGTCCTTATTCCATTGCTCTCCTTCCTTCTTCCCCTTAGGTTCTTGAACTCTATCATTTTGTAGTCACTGTTACCCACCTTCCACCTACTCATTCTCAACCCATTCCTCCCTGTTTGTGAACTGTAAGTCAAGAAGAGCTTTTCTCCTAGTTAGCCTCTCTACCATCTGTATCAAAAAGTCATTCCTACCACTCCAAGAATTTGCTGTACACCTTGTGCATAGCTGTGTTACTTTGCAGCAAGTGTCCAAATAATTCAACTCCCACATGAGAACCAAGTCCTGTGATTTGGAAGCAACCTTCAGTTGTTTAAAGAAGACCTCATCCACAAACTCCTGGTTTGGTGGCTGGTAGCAGATGCCCACATCTCCTCTGCTGCTCTCCCTTATGCCAAAAGTGACAAGCTGCCGGTTTCTACCTTTCAGAGTACCTGTGTCTTCTAATGCCTTCTTGGGCTCTGCTCCTTTCACGATGTTGGAGGTCTTTTTGTGCACTGAGACAATGAAGGCCTCATTCTCACAGATGCTCGAGCCTATCCCCCTCCTCTTACAGCTCCCTTGCCTAATTCCTGGATCCCTCCCCATTACTACAATTCATCTGCTTTACTGGGACAGGGCTCTCAGTTCTTGGTTTTCCCAGCCCCATGCCTTCTTGCACAGGTAGACTTCATGGCCAGCTGCCCAAGGCTGCTAAACCCAGCCCAGTGGCAGCCCAAGTCTGACTGGTTGCTGAACACGTGCCACCCCACACCCCTGCTGTCAGCTGCAGGGAGGGGAGAACCAGCAGAAAAACTCTTCCCAGCCCCAGCTTCTGAGAGGGGGTAGGCAGCTGGTAGGCTTCCCCTCTTCAACTCAGGGCAGGATCTCAAAGTAGCACAGCCTCTTGCATTTCTCACTCCCATTCTTAGCCCCTTGTCTCCTAGCTGGGCCCCCTTCTCACCTTTGTGGGAGGTCATTGGTTTACCCTCCTTCTTTTGCCCTCTTTGTTCCCTCGGGTGGGGGCAGGGGGGGTCCTCTGGGGCAGCCACATAGGCTTCCACTAACTTTACTGCCTCTTCTGAAGCAGTCAGGGCATGTCTCTGGACTCAACTTCATACCTTCCCTTCCAGGTCCCATCTGAATTGTTCCATCACCATTTGGTTTATTATCTCTTCCTTCATTCTCTTGGCTAGGGCCAGCCATTTGTAAACCAAATTTCTAAGGTACTGAGCCAACTGTCTTGGTCACAGTGCCATCTTAGCCTTCCTACCCCTAAATTTTTGGTGGTACCATTTTTCAGAGCTGTCCAAACACATCAAGATGGCCATTTTCACCATTTTATAATACCTGGTTTCTTCCCAGTTCAGGGCCTGGAAGCAGCTAGGATGTTTCTAATTAGCAATGGCCTCAGCCTCAGGGCCCAGCTGGCCTGGCCTCAACCAGCCACATCAAGGGCCCTCTCAAAGATCTCAAGGAACTCCTCCTCAAGGATCGTCATCTCTTGTCATGTTCTCAACAGAGAAACACCCAAAATGCTTAGGAGGCCCCTGGTCCTTGTCTGTCTGATCTTGAATCACCCAGGCCAGTTGCTCTAGTAGGGTCTGTTGCCTGACAAAGAGAACTTTCTGATCCTCTGCCTGTTGGTTTTGCTATCTTTCTTTTTTTTTTTGCTGTCCATGCACTACCTGAGCCCATGTACCCAGACCTGCTGGGGTCTCCTCCTGTGGGGGTGCCAGGCCCTGGGGCCTTCAGTCTGCATCCATCCCTTCTGCCTTTGGGTGCCTGTGCCAGGGAAATGAACTCCCTGCCAGTTGCTACACCTTCCCAACCA
Organism: Alligator mississippiensis; assembly: GCF_030867095.1. NCBI lineage: Eukaryota > Metazoa > Chordata > Crocodylia > Alligatoridae > Alligator > Alligator mississippiensis. The sequence goes on along the minus strand of NC_081828.1, from coordinate 159,737,954 downwards.
ATGCACCAAATGTGGCAGGACATTGGGGGGGGGGGCAGGAAAGGGAGCCCTTCTGCCCATCACAGTCTGTCCTGCTGCCCCACTCAGAGTCCTTCCAGACCCACCTCCCTGCTACATGTTGTTGGAAAAAGAAATAATTTGGGAGGTGTCCTACCCCTGCTCAAACCAAAGAGCAGGAGGAATCCTAAGATGAGGTCTCACCACCTGGCAGGACTCTCAGTGTCTGCTGGTTCCCTGGGATTTTTGTCTAGGCTGTTGCTTTCCAGGCTTTCCTCTTTCTCTCTTAGTTCAGCTGCCTCAATTTGTGTATCACTTCCAGGCTTCTAACCCTCAAGGGCAAGGGTGAGGACCTGGAATCTTAGGCTTGGCAGGCACTCTGCTCAATGCCTTGTGCCACCACAGCCAGCCCTTGGGCTATTGCATTTTTTGGGAAGTATCTGAGGCATCTGAGTACCCGGTCATACAACCTCCATATACAGTTGCTCCTAATCCACCTGGGTGTCCATTACAAAAAAAAAAAAAAAAATTAAAAAAAAATCTCAACTTAAAGCTCTTCCTTTGCCCTGGGGACAGACAAGAGTTTTTACTGAAGGTTTTGCCCCACAGGCCTGCTGTCTAAACAAACCAGAAACAAAAGGAAAATTGCAGTGAAACTTGCTCCCCTTCTGGGACTACTTACATTGTCCATCCAAGCTTTCTCTCCTTCAGGAAGGGACCATCCAGCCCTCTCAGTGGTCAGGACTTCATGGCCCCTCCCTCTTCCTTTATCTGTCCAGGCAATGCCCCACTTCAGTCATGTGGTCTACTCAACTATACCTGGCCCTTGCTGACTCAAAAGGTCCGCGTCAAAGGGGGCCTTTCCAGCCTTTTTTCGTCATCCTTTCTTCATTCTAACAAGGACTCTCTGTTACGGGTACTAGGAGCAGCAGCTACTGCCAGAGAAGGAGATTCCAACTGGAAAGGGACCCTGGAGAGAAAAGGCCCAAGGGTCAGTTCTCCAGATGACAGTGGGACAGACTGAATATGTCCCCAAAAGCAATTAAAGTGTTTCAGCTTTTCCTCATAAGGCTGAAAGGATTAAGAAAATTTAGTCTGGAGAAGATAAAACTGAGATGGGATTTGACAACAGTCTTCAACTATCTGACGGTGATTTAGAGAGGATGGAGTTAGACTTTTCTTTGTGGTCACAGGGGACAGGCAACATTGTGTTTAATATTGTATCTCTTTAAATGTCTACTAGCAAGAGGCAGAAGGGATCATAATGTCTTCAGATCAACATCTGTCACAGTGAGCAGTGAACACATCAAACACCAGCATCTTTATTTGGAAGGGCTGACTGTTAAATGCCTGGAGTCAGGGGTTTATAATGGCAACAGTAGCAGACCCTCACCTGCAGCTGTTCTGCTGAGAGCCATTCTAATAAACAGCATGTTTGTCTTTTCTTTTTCCAAAAGAGAAGAAGAAAAGGTTTCCCTAGAAACCATTTTCCTGGTAAATAAAGTCACTGTTCATAGTTAAATTTGCCTAATGCTGCTGAAAATGCTTTAATAGCCATCAAAACATAATGATAGGCTACATGCCTCTTACTGTAGCTATGGAAAGGAAATGGTTATAAAAAGGAAACATGACAAATACTAACAAAAAAAAGGAAACCTGAAAGACTGACATTCTCCAAGACTTTTTGCTAGTTTACATCTCATACATTTTAAGAAACCTCCATCTAGACTAGATACTGACATTCAGGGAGGTTAAAGGTAGGTCATACAGTGTTAAAAATGGCCACCTGATCTAACTTATTTTGCCCAGGTGTGGATCTTACACTAGGTAGGTGGATGTACACACGAACTGTACAGATGTTCAGGATATTTAGAATGGTCTAAAAATGGCCAACCCAATCTAAGTTAAATCTACTTTTCAGGAACATCTAACTTAGATTGGGTTGGCCATTTTTAGATTCATCTAACTGTTCTGGACTTCTGTACCCCAGTGCAGCCCTAGGAAAGCTCAGCTGATAGTTCCAGCCTCAGGGCTGCACTTTTCCTACTCCCCCCATACTGGACACCGGGCTATTTTTAGCCCCCTGGTCCCACCCCCAGGTGAACAACACCCCCGCCCCCACCCCACAAGCCACTCCTGATGCTGGTTTTATCAGCATTCATCAGTGCTGGGAGCTGAGCAAGTCAGGGTGGGGGGGAGGGACAAGCAGGCAGGATGGGGGCTTTGGTTCATCAGGGGGGTTGTTCATCTGGTGATGGAGGGGTTGGGGGGAGCTAAAAATAGCCCCAGGGGGTGGTGAAGAGGGCCTCACCATGGACCCTGAAAGCCCCCCAGATCCTACCAACCCCCCCCGGGAGACCCTGCTTGTCTCTCTGATTCCTTGCATGGACCCTGCCTGTCCTCCCAATCCCCCTGCCGATGCTGCTTGCCTCCCCAATCCCCCAGTAGACACCACCTGCTCCCCCTAATCCCCTGATCCCGCCCCTTCCACAGATGCTGCCTGGCCCCGGATCTCCCCACAGACTCTGGCTCTCCCTCGATCCCCCAACCCCTCCAAAGACCCTGCCTATCCCCCGGGGCCTGCTTGCCCTTCAGCTTGCCCCCATCCCAATTTACCTTAGATCAGGTGGCCATTTTTAGCTTGTTCTAACCTCCCTCTAACCTCCCCAGATGTCTGTACGTGCTCCTGGAGGGCCCTGTTCTGACACTTGCCTTTCACTATGTTAACTGGGCTTTACTTCCCTTTTCCTCCAATTACATACTATCTCCATATGAAGCTTTTCCTTTTAGCTATCCACAGTAGCACAACCATGCTCAACATTTTGGACTCCATATTCTCCCTGGCGAAAGAGGAATTTCCCTGAGCTTTACTCTTTTTTTTTCCCACAGCCAGATATCTCTACAGAATCTCAAGCTCTTGCTCCCTGGTCCTACTCCCATTAAAGTCAGTCCTATTAAAGGGCAACAATGTCATATCCTCAAATATTAGAGAATACATTTTAAGTTCACTGGGTATCACAGAAATTACAATATATTTGTATTGGTTTAGCATGGTCTTTTTAAAATGGAGGAGCTTTATATGTGGCTAAATTAATTCTACTAGTTCAGTTATCCTAAATCAGTTATATCATGCTTTTGATATATTTTGATCTTCCAAAACAGAAATATTAGGAAAGATTAGATCCAGAATAATTTCAGGACCATAGGTGGACATTCTGTTTGATTTTTGCCTAACTTTCTGAGTCTGTGTAGTTGGCCTAACATCCTTGTTCTGTTTACTTCCTTGTTTCTACCAAGCATACCGAGGATAGCAGCAAGACTGCACACAATTCAGAAGCATTCTTTAGTAATCAGATTTTGCTGCACAGCCATTTTATGTATATCCTAAAAACAACAAAGAGATTTTATAGTCAGATTTGGGAAAGTAAAAAAACCCCAAAACACACAACCCCCAAGAAAACAAAACACTTCCTGACAGTATTTTAAAAATAGCAGGAATTAAACAGACCAAGATTCATAAATGACTGTTGTCATTCAATTTCTCCTCTTTAAGTCTCTCTTCACATAAGAGGAAAAATATTATGTTCCATTCTGTAGTCCATTTTTGGAAGCATAGGAAGTGAAGCTTTGAGGGACTGTGACAGGTTGGTGAGTATAGGCTTGGTTGTAAATTAGAGTGTCCCCCACAAAGTTTCTCTAATTTATGGTACTTTTGCCACCCCCAGAGCAACACAAGTCAAGTTATATATCTATGCCAGAGGTTTTGCTAGCGTCATTATATTAGCTCGGTGATGCAATCAATTTATACCTGTTGGTCAACATGGCTATACCAGCCAAACCCTGTTGTGTATACCAGTGGCTCACAACTTTCTGGCCCTGAAGGCTGAATGAGTGGTGTGAGGTTGGTCCATGAGCCAGAAGCCACAACAGGGTCAGTGTGTGGGGTTGGTTCATGGGCTGATCCTGCACTAGTACTGGCATGATCCAGCTATGCACCAGATTGATTCTGTGTGCCTGGATATGACTGTACGCTGGCACAATCCAACACGCAGAGCCACATTATTCAGCCCATGAAGCTTCCCAAAAGTGCAGAAAATTGGCAGCAAGAGAGCAACATTAACACTGCCACCAAATTTCCAAACTTTTGAGGAACGCAATGAGCTGGATGACACAGCTCTGCAGACAAGATCTGGTCCATGGGCTAAGGATTAAATACTCATAGGATAGCCCAAACCCAAGAGTGCCAGGTGAAGCAATGACTTAATGTAGTGCCATATAGAATTATTTGTTTATTCCACCCACCTCCTCACCCATGTTAGGCTGTTTACTTAGGTAAAGATATGCCTGTCTTAATTAAGGCAGAATGGAATGCTGCAGGTTATTATAAAACCTGTGATATAAAGCAGCAAGTAAACAAGCATACTGTACAGTACATCTATAATTATTGCACTCTGCTGTATAGTGTAGGTGAATTGGCTTTGCCACTCCCTGCATTTCTTCTCTGCCATTTCCCCATTTTCACTGTGGTGCAGTGGTTTAGGATGTAACAACATTGCCAGTCTCAACCTTAATTTCAAGGTGGTTACAAAAGGGGTTAAGAATTGGGAGAGAGAGTTACTGTGAAAGGGTTTACACACATGCTTTGGTGTCACGGTCTCTTTTTTTATGAAGTTTAGTAGACAGTTCAGGCTATTTTTTAAAAACAGCTCAAGATTTCAGCCTTATATTTTGTGGTTAGCCATGATGATGTAGTTCAAAATCCCAGCTTTTATTTAAAGTGTTTAAAAATCCCACCAAAGTTAAAAAATATGTTAATACATGGGAGACAAGGGTTTGGGGAAGGAGCTGACTCTTGGCCAACTATTCACTATTCTTTCTAAACTGAAACGATTTGCTCTCCACAGTGGGAAGGGCTCTTAGGCTCCTGGATCAAATAACATATCATGCCCATTCGGCAAAAAGCAAATAAAGGACTCACTTCCAGCTGTTGCTTCCAGTCAGGTGAAGAACTGCCTGCATTATACTGTTTGGGCAGGTATATTATTATCTTTGATCTTCTCATTTCTCAAGTTATAGGTGATCTTTAAAACATGACTTAGGCATTTATAATCTGCTCCCACAGGACTCTCCTTTTCTCCCTATTTTTTATGATGGGCAGTAGGTGTGGGTATTTTGTACCTATTGAGAATGGCCAATTAGCAGTGAGAATGGCAGGTAGGCCTGGACTTCCAGATGGGTCTCTGGTAGGGTAGGCGCATGAACTGCATAACATTATTAGGGATGTCCCTCATACCTTTAGTTCTTAGAGACTGTGAATATGGATATGTAATTTGGACAATGGAAGAGGAAAAGTACGACTTGGAAATGCATGTAATCATTTAATCTGTCCAGTCCTACAATGATACCAGTAGACTAAAGTACGTCATGGATCTCAAAGCCTATTTTAAATCTGAATGAAACAAATTTGAAATTATAGTAAAGCAGTGGACAGACAAAACAGTTACATCTAGTTCAACATTGTAAGCTGTGGTAAACTGGTGTAATTAAAAATTAGTTTAATTGTTCCATCTGTCCATACCCCTAGTAACATGGGTCACTGGTTGTGCTTCTCAAAAATGGAAACTGTCTCACCCTACTGATTCCCCCACACTCTGAGAGAAGGTGAAAGACCAGTGATAGCCATTTGGATAATAGTTCTTCCCTTGCCTACTTCTTATGCTAGAGAATGCTTTAGGAGCAAGTAGGCAACTGTTGATCCTTCTATGTGCATGAGAGGTCACCAGAACCTTTGACACCTATGCCTAGGCAAGAGTATGGAGGAGTGGAGGTTGCTCACATCTTCTATCCCCCCTTTAGACCAGTGAGACAAAATCCAAAGGTCTGGAGCCTCAATGGCTATAGTTTTATATGTGCATCCAGGAATCAAACCTGGATCTCCAACATGGCAGACAAGCAATCTGTCACTGAACCACAACAGTGGGTTAGGAGCAAAAAACTGGAGAACAGGTTTCTGAGGGCACTGACAGAAGTGATGTTTTGTTTTGAGATCAGGCCCCAAAAGTGCTCTACAATTGTGCCCTGGCAGAAATGCATGGATGCAGAGTGCTTTAAAAGTACCTGAAAGTGTGATAAAGTAACTCTCATATAATGAGGGTTCAGATGAAGATGCTCCAAAACGGAGACCTTCATTAATTTCTGTCAGTCCCTGAATGCAAGATGGTGCTGTTTGCAGGATGGGAGGGAGAAAAGGGAGGTGGATGGAGCTGTGGGCTAGGGTTTACCCAGACTGCACTGGAGGGGGGTGGTGGATGGGAGCCCTCTACCTTGTGTAAAGGTAGAAGGCTCCCATTCACCCCCCTCCCCCAGTGCAGTCTGGGAAGGCCCCAGTCCACAGCTCCCTTCCTCTCCCTTCTCCACCTCCCTTCATGCAGATAGCACCGGAAGTAGGGGGGAGGTTGGGTTAGGGGAGAGAGGCTGCAGACAGACAGGTCCTCCTAGACTGGCTCCAAAGAGGAGCTCTATCCCCCACCCCCCGACCCAACAGCAAATGTCTGCTGTGGGGGGGATCACTGCAACTCATGGCACTCTCTGTGAAGTGCCATGAGTTACAGTGGGGGGCTGTACATCTGTCAGCACCATGAGAATACAATGCAGTGCTTACTCTAGGTGAATTCTGCCTCTAGTTTCTTGTCTTTACACAGGCTTTAACTTCTTTGAATTTCTAGTTACTGAGGTTTAGGAAGAAATTTTTTGAATTAATAAAGTTTCAGGTTTGAGGGCTGGGTGGCAGTTTCAGAACAAAGACTGATAAAAGGTACAATTTTAGTTTTGTTTCATTTTGTAACATAGCCTTCTAATAGCTTTTAGGGTTGTCTTTATCTTCTACAGTTAAAAATAGATGGTAAATGAATTGATTTGCAGATCAGTTTTCCTAAAGTAGATGAAACTCCTGTCATTTTTGGAAGGCCTCCAGAAACACCTTATACTGCTTACCTTTACATTGGCGTATGTGCATGTGGGCGCGTGTGCACACATATGTCTGTGTGCATGTTAGCTCTGTTACTTCTGTGTTCAGGCTCCATGCCAATTAAAGCCAAGCTGCCTTGATTTCAGTTCATATGGTAGTTCCAATTCAGGAGGAACAAGAATACTCTACTCGTAGATTTTCAGTTTCACTGCCCTATTCTATACAACAGGTAACAGACAAAGAGATGGACCATAGCTTAGTCAGTTACTAAGAAACTATGAGTAAATTATAGCAGGGTTGCTTTTGACACCAGGTAACTCCCTGGAATTCAGTGCTTTTATCTTTAGGATGGGGAGGAATTCATTGTGTAATTGTCAAAGAACATAAATATCAGAGGAAAACAGTCATCTCCACTAGTGCTGGGTGTGAAGCCTCTGAACAAGCAATTTTTTTACTTAACTAGATATGAAAAAAATTATATGCACAACAGTATTTTATGTGGGGCAGTCACTCAATGGCAGTACAGATGTTAAAGTGCTTCTTAGCAGTAATTCATAAACATGCCACAAATTATTGTTTCATTACAAGTATGTTCTAGAAGACCACACTGCAGCTAACAGTTACTGGGAAATGTTCAACTGTAGGCTTTAGGCAAGCAATTTGATAGCAGGCTCCTCTGTATATGCAGAGAGGGATGGAAAGGAGGTAAAGAGACTCCCTCTCAAAAAAAACAATTTAAATATTGTATGAATAGTTCCTTACTTTTCTGATCAGCAACAGGTGGAACTGTTCTTACCGTATTCTTAAAACGCAAAGCAAAGTGATTTACTTCTGCCAATTACCTATGAAGAATTGAATTGAATTACCTACCCATCCTGTGGCTAGATCCAATTTGTGTTGTAGCACAGTATGTTATTGTTACAGCCCTCGTCCACCTGAACATTATCTGTTACTTTTTCCACAGAAATGGATATCAAAGCCTATCTGACCACAGCTCAAGATGTGACTCCCCAGAAGCCTAGCACTTTTGTCCAGAACTCCAATCTTGCAGCTATTCTGGCTTTACCATTTACCTCATGGACACATGACCAGCTTTGAAAGTGTTTAAAAAACTAACCACTCCTTACTTTAGCTGGTACAAGACAAAATTATATATATATGCCTATACACATTCCCTCCCTCAGTTTCCTGACCACTGTTAAACACTCTTTGGGCTTAGATTAGGGTCCTTTGGGCTAAGTCCAGACAGTCAAAAAGCCTGAGGCTGTATCAATTCAATCTTCACATCTTAGTCTAAACTGCCTAGATTGAACCAATAAGCAAGTGAACAGGCATTTACTTTTGATTATGAAAATGCAGCCACATGCCTGCAGTAACCCAGGCCAGAAGCTGGGGGACACTAGAGCACGCCTCCCTGCTTGGCTGGAGCAGATAGTCTGGGCCAAGGCTTGCCCACCTACCCTGAAAGGGGGGTACAAAGGAGGTGCAAAGCATCCTAGGATCCTGTGGGATTATGAGTTAACTTGAACCTGGAGAAGATTTAGGACCGAAGTGCAATAAACCGATTTAACCTAAATCAGTTAAGTCTGATACTACATCCATCCAGGTTTACCTTAAACTGGTTTCAGTCATTTTGAAAATGGTTTATGTGCATGGAGCTTCTGTTATCTTACAGATTTGAACCAGTTTCCAATCACTTATATTGGTTTAAGTGTAATTTTTGTCCCTAGCACTAACAACAATGAAACAGCCTGTTTCTTATATCTATCTATTGATCAATCGATCAATAGATATCATTGATTTCTTATATCTATCTATTGATCAATCGATCAATCAATATCAATAGATTGATCAATAGATAGATAATATTCCGTTTCCAGTTGCACAAATATAATGTAATGGAGTAACTCCATGGAAGTGAAAGCCAGTTTGGTTTCATGTTCTGTCAACAATAGAATGTAAACTTACCATAGCTGCCAGGCCTGGTAATAAGAGTTGAGGGCATTTTGTCAAGATGTTCAAGATGTTGAAGACGGACAAAATAAAGCCAAGTTAAAGCTTTTCACTTGCCATAAAAACTTTTGCTCTGTCTTTTTCTTGCTCTTGTGGCTTTAAAACAATCTTTGAAGGAACAGGAGAAAGATTTTTTTTCCCTGACAAATTCTTACAGGTGCAAATTTAGACAGCTGTAGAATAAGGTCTTTGTTAAGAAGTTTAAATCAACATAGCTTTGGCTAATGAGCAACAGTTAGGAGGTATAATGATTACTTAGCTAACCATTTCTTGTGAGTCTCACTTGCCTGCTAGGATGATTTGCTACAACATAAACCCATAGTGGAGAGAGCTAACTTGGGGACAATTACAATGAATCATGTGATTTCTACAAACAATTTACTCAGTGGGAAAATCTCTGTCTTGCAAATACCATTCTTTCACTGAGCCTTGTTTTATTTTTCTTTGCCACAGTAGGGACAATTTTTTCCTCTCAATTACACTGGTGAAACCCTGCTGGTGTAAATAAAGTGATTTGGCCCGATAGGAGGAAATAGACGTTATCATTCTTAAACCCAGAAAGAGACTCCATGTGCTGATTAAACTTTTTTCCCCTCTTCCCTTGCACAATTTAGTTTTTAAAGGTTGTAAAGTTTAGTGTTTATAAGTTTTAAAATGTTCAAAACACCATGTGTGGAGACTGCCCATGGACTATGTAGAAAGAGAAGTGGTAAACTAGTTTAGCTGAATTAATGCAGGATTATGATTGTGTGAATACCTGATTTTTCAGTTCACCAATCAAATAGAAAAAAATGTATAGATCAAATTGAGTTTAATAATGTTTTTTTTCTCACTGAAATGAAAAAATAGGAAAATGTCATTCAGCACAAAGCAGTTTGTACAAGCCCAAATGGAACATTTGGGGCACTTAGAATAAAGACAATGGAAACAAAGGGCTAAAGTCACAAATGAGGAAGAGGACGTAGTCTCTCATTTTATTCTCTAGCTCAGCAGTTAGTATACTCACCCAGGATGTGCCTCTGTTTAACCCAGAAGTGTTAGAAGCAGTTTTTGCATCCTGGCAGCAGCAGCCATCTATCTTGCATCCCCTTAAAGTCAGTGCCTGGAACTAGTGCCCCACTCACCCGCCCCTAGTTACACTACTGATCTAATCATTGCATTTTATGGGATCCCAGGGTTGTAGGGATCCCAGGGTTCTCAAGCTCTCTTACTCCTGCCATTGTACTAAATTGTATAAATAACTAAATGTTAATGCAGGGACTTGAATCCAGTTGTCCACCTCCCAAGAAAGCAGCTAAAATACCAGGCTAAAAATTATTCTTACTCCCTGTTTCAGTGTCTATTTAAGTTTTATACAAATGGTGAAAAAGCTCCAAGAGAATAAACTGACTGGCTGTGTCTACATGAGCCGCTTTACTGCTCAGTAGACTAATCTATTGCATAGAAAAACATCACCATGTAACTATACACAGAGGCTCCTGTGCAGTAAATTAGTCTACTGTGTAGTTAGCTAGTACCTGTAAATACAGGTACTAGATTAACTGTGCATTAGTGCTTGTGTAGATGCTGACCAAGACCAAATTTTCTTCTGGTCAGCCACACCAGCAGGGGGCCTGGTCCTGGTGCTGCTCATTTCCTGGCTCCCTCCCAGGAGCCAGGAACCAATCAGAACTGGGATGGGGTTGCCTTCTCCCTCCCTTCTCCCCCCATCCCAGTACTGTATGGCTCCCAGCTCCCCACAGGAGCCAGGAGCTGAGCAGCACAGGGACTGGGGAGCTTTCTGCTTCCTCGCTGAGCTGGGAGCTAATAGGCAGCTGTCCTGCTTGCAGGGTAGCTGCCAGCGATCCCCCAGCTGGGTGGAAAATCCCTGCCCAGCCTCAAGCTGGCTTAGAGCTTTCTCACTGGTGGAACAGCTGGCAGCAAGCTGGGCAGGGAATCTCCACCCAGAAGGGGGCTGGCTGGGAGCTGTCCTGCCAGTGGCACAGCTGGCAGCGAGCTCCTGGATTTCCTGCCCAGCCAGGGACTCACCGACCAATTGGGGCAGGGAGCTGGGAAACACATGCCCTGGAAACGGAACAGCCCCCCTCCCCACTGCCCCTAGAGACCAGGCCTGACTCTGGTGCCCCCTACCAGACCAGAGCTGGCACCCAGGTGAGCCTAGAGTTCCCCTGGCTGTTGTATAGGAGCAGAGCAGGGAAGAAATAGCTCTGCCCTGAACAGTTCTGGTCACAGGGGTAAGGAGAATTTGCTCCAGACAGGTGCACGTATATACACGCTCCAAGGGAAAGCTTACTGAACAGTATTTTACTGCAAAGTAAGCTTTCTGTGCATTAATTGCCCATGTATATGTACCCACAAAGACCCAGCTCAGAATATTCTCTAGTCTAGTGTTTATGCCACTTGCAGTAGGAGACTTTAGTTTAAACCCCTACTCAGACTCCAGCAAAGAATGGATTGGAATTTGGGTTTCTGACCTCTCAGATATAGCCTAACCTCTCTCAATGACTCAGTATTTTATACATACTGAAAGAACCTAAGTAGAAGAGACTGGGCATGTCTACACATGCAATTAATGTGACTGAATAAACTGCAGTGCAATTTGAGCCAGAGTAAACAAATCCCAATGTTACTTTCTACATACGTGTTTAAGCTTAGTAATTTACTCTATCATTGGATAGTACCTGTGCTGATGGGACTGTCCGATGGTACTGTAAATTAGTCTACACTAGCCCAATGATCATGCACGTGTAGATGGTGATGCTTTACTGTGCAGTAAATTAGTTTACTTTTCAGTAAAGCACACATGTAGGCACACTCACTGAGAGCTTTCCTAAGAGGTTGGAAATGTGGTTCATGTCCCTTCAGGCATTGAACTGGAGTCTCCCACAGCCTGGATGACAGGCTCTTGCATAGGCAATGTGTAAGGGAGACACCAGGGAGGTACATGTTGCTCCCCACCCTCCCATTGGAAGCCACCACCAGCTTCTGCAAGTGGTCTCTGACTGCACCCCTCCCCCTTCCTGCCCACACGGCCAGTGGTGGCTGCAGGTGCTCCCTGCTCACCATCCCCTGCTGCCGCCACTACTGATGGCAGCTGCTGGCGCTCCCCACTCACCGCTCACTGCTGCAGACACTGACACCAGCGGCTGCAGGCGGTCCCCGCTCACCGCTCGCCGCCATGGTGCCCCCGCAGTCTTGGGAGGCACCAGTCATTCATGGGCTCTTGGATATATAAAAGGGGATGGCAAATCCTCCACTTCCAGTTTTGAAAATCTACCAGCTTTTTGCAGCTGAAGCCCTTTGTCAAAGTTGACCAAATATATGTGTAGTTTCAGGCAGATGGAAATTGATTTAAGTGAACTTACTATCTCTCCCCCAGAAAAAAAGAAGAGCAGAACACAGTTCTACTGCTACTGATTGCTTTTATTTCCTTAGCATAGTAATTTTTTCCCCAGAACTGTTAGTTTTCTTCAAAGTCAACTTGAATTTTACAAAATCAGTACAGATCCTGGTATCCCACCTGATAAAAAATTGCCATAGCCTGGGTTAAGTTCTCTCTGCTGAGTACTCATGAGACTGCTTTGTTTGGATTTACATGCTAGCCTCTGCATACTCACAGGCATCCTCTTCCTCTCTCTCTTTTTTCAGTTCTGTGAACATACAATAAAAAAAATAAAGCTTTACTCTCCAAACTGCAGGCTGGGAACTTGCTACTTTATTCAGTTATATTCATAACTGGGATGGAGGCAACTCCTATTTACTAAACAAATGGTAAATATGGTGTGCTCCACTTTATACTACCCAACATAACTCCGCTGATCCCCTGCGGTCACTTTTCTATATGACTCCTTTGCTAATTTACAAACCAGATCAGTGGTTCTCAACCTTTTTAGACTCAAGGCACCCTTCAGAAATTACCGACTCTTAATTTTCACCCTTTTTTAATACAGAAAAATAATATAGCAATTCTTTTGTTGCAAAGAACTCAGAAAGACCACAACAGGTCAACTGTTTTTAACACTATGGATTCCTATTTGAAATATATGGGTTTATCTTGTGAATCATATTTGCACACCTAACAAAGGTAGCATGGTGTGGCTCCTGCAGCAAGCTTGAAAGGATTCCAAGGCACTCTGGTTGAGATTCACTAGTCTAGATACAATCCTTTAAATAAACTGGGGCTCTCCTCTCTCATGGGGCAGTGCCTCTACAGCAGCTGGAGCCATCCCCAGGACCAACTGTTCCAGAATCTCCTGGTCTCTGGAAAATTAAAATTGCTAGCAATGTCCTACACAAAAACCTTTTGGGCTGGTATAGACCCATGTGAGCATTCTCAGCGGTAAATTTCTTATTCTAATGTTATGTCCATATAGCACAATATAGACACATGCCTCTTCTCAGCATTTCTTGTTGGCTAGCTGAGGTTACTCTCTATGTGGTATTTAGCTTTTGAGGATCCTATTCTTGGGCACTTAACTCTCCCCAGGCATTGCACAAGGAGCCCAGAAGCCTAAATCAGGATTGTAGGTTCCAGTGGGCATGTCTACATATGCATTAATGCACCATAGTTATTGCACCTTAAGTTTAGTACTTGTATAATCAAGTTACTGGAGTTACTGTGCAGTAGCGCTGGTAAATGCCTTACTAGTGCTGCAGTAGCCTAAAAATACTGCACAGTAGCGTATTAACACTGTTTCTGCTGTGCCACGCTACTGCACATGTAGCATCTCATGTACACACACTCAGTAGGCAGTTAGGTGTTGCAAAGTTACAACAGTCTTTTGAGGCCCTAATTTTTTAAAAAAGTTTACCACATACACACTTAGTTTCACCATGCATCTTTACCCTACAATAGCACCTGAAACAACCTACAATAGCCTCGTTAGGGTGTGTAGTGTTTTCTTATGATCTTTTGGAAGCAGTCTAAATTTTTCTACTCTTGTTTCTGAGGTTGTAATAAACCCCTTTACCTTGGTTTTACTGAGACAGATGTTGCAGAATCAAATATCTGGTTATATTTATCTATAATCTCAATTTTTAAGAGATGAGTTACCAAATTTTTCAATACATGGCTGCCAATCTTCACGTTCTGTATTAAATACCTCATTTTTCTCATAATTTGCCCTTCTATTTTCCTCATTGCCAGTTTTACAAAGGGACCACTGAGTACAACAAGATAAAATATTATTTATAGAACTGCAGGCAAGAAAATAACTGCTTTATTCATCTGTACCACAGCCAAGTGATAAGGTAGGAGGAACTCCTAATGGTTAAATGGGAAATATGGTAGAGGGTGAGCATAATAATCTAGGTAACCCGGTTAACCCTATGATGACCATTTTAAGACACTTTTCTCTGGGCAGGCTCACATGTCTTTGGTTTCTCTGGCACACTTCTGGGCAGAAGGTGTCCCAGATCCCACAATCTGGGGTCACACCCAGGACAATCTAATATTTTTTTTCCAGACCCCCATTCACATAGGGACATACTTCACTGTTCTAATCTTCTCTTTCAACTGTTCTCATCTTCTCCCTCCCACAAAACATCATCTTCAGTTTAATCCATGGCATTGGATATAAAGTGCTTCCTGGAGCCTTTAATAATGGATTCTAAAGCTATCCTTCCCCAAGAAGTCAGAATCCATTGGCAAAGCAGTGCTACGGTTGGCTTCTTAATCTTCCCACCAGGTGCAAGTGTGTGGTTCCCTGCCAAGAGCCAGTCTGAGTACTGACACTGTAAACAGTCCTTATATGGGTTATTCACTTTGATATCCAGTACTTGGAGTCTATCACAATTCATTGACCTAATTTTTGCTTTCACATCTGGTCTTAAATGCCTTCTGGATGATTATAACACTAACATTCCAATTTTCTTTAGCAGGGTTCCAGGTCTCCATTTCCACACAACATCTAACCAGTCATTCATCAGTTCACTTGACATCTATCCTTGTTCCTGGCATCTAACCACTATTCCTGGTGGCAACTTTTATTTTGGCAGAGGTTTGTATTTCAAAATTACATAGGATGGCAATTTTCTCCTATATTCCAATACTGCTAACATCACAGTAATTCACGACTTTTCATTTCCCCTATTTCTCATAATTATGGATTTTGCACCTTTCTCTTGGATAGTGCCATTGCTCAGTGTGTCCAAATAGACTGGAGTCTCATCAGCTAGCCCAATAATGTACTGCTAGAATTCTATAAAAATTTTTCACTGCAGTCTGATGGTAATTTTTGTGCAAGTGACATTCTTCATCTCAGGGCTAAGCCACTACATTGCATCATTTAGATATATCACCCACTACTTGCTTTGAATTTTTGAAGGGGAATGTTGAATTCCTTCGCTATTTCTAATGCCTTGTCACTGCTGCCAGGTTCCTCACCACTGCATGCGATGTGCCTCGCCTCACCTCCCTTGCCGCCACTGCTAGAAGCCTTGCTATGTGCTGGATCCCTTGCTGCCACTGCTAGGAATCTCACTGCATACTGGATCCTTCCCTACTGCTGCCTGGAGCCTCGCCATGCATTGGGTCCCTTGCTGCATGCTGGATTCTTTGTCACTGCAGTCAGGTCCCTCCCTGCAGCATGCAGGGTGCTTGGCTGGCCCTTGGGGGTCCCTCTTCCTTGTGTGCTGGCCAGTTCTTCCCGGGTCCCTTCCTACTGGTCAGGATCCTTCCTCCCTGTGTGCTGGCTGGCCCCGCAGAGTCCCCCCTTCTGCGTGCCTGGCTAGCCTCTCCTCACAGGATGCTGGGTGTCTGGCAAGTAGGTAAGCAGGTCGCTCCCAGCTGCTGCCTGTCTGGTGGGTGCTAAGGCAACTCAGCATGCGCTGGCTAGGATCTTTGCATGCAGTTCTGGCCAGCATGAGCTGAGTTACTCTGAGTTGCTGCCCCAGGGGTGGGGCTGGACCAACCTGGCACACAGCAAGGGACCCAGCCAGGCTGCCAGTGTATGTAGAGTTGCTCCAGCACTGGCCGCTGGGGCAGCAGCTCAGAGTGACCCAGCATTTGCTGAATGGAAACCTTACATACTATGGGGACAGTGCCTGGTCAACATCTGCCAGGTCATTTTGAGCTGCATATGGGGTTTCCATCCAGACAGTGCCAAAGCAACTCAGCTCACACTGGCAGGCAGCAGCTTGGAGTGGCCCTGTACCGGCTGGCCAGGAACCCTGCATGCTGAAGGGAGCTCAGGCAGTTTCTGCTTGCTGACCATGTGCATTTTCTGGTTTCAGGTAAGTAGTATGCAATCAAAAGAAGAGGCTTGATTTTCCCCATGTTGCATGAGAGGGAAAACCTTGTCTTATAATCAAGTAAGTATGGGGTTTGGAATTTTACTAAGTGTCTTTCTAGAGTTCCAAGTCCTCTCTGTGGAGCCATGCTCCTTTAGCTCATGGCTTCTCCGCCAAATCTCTGAATTTCAGGAATGTTTATTCCTACCACCATCAGGGCCCCACCTAAACCAGTCTTCAGTTCTTCCCTCTATCCAAGTAACTTTTTTTTGGTGTTGCCCTCTTTCTAGAGGAAATTCCACTGTTCCTTCCCTTGCAGACAAATTGGATCAAACTGGATCTCCTAGATTCCTGCCATCCCATTGTCTTAAAGTTCTCATATTTAAATGGGAAAACTTCATAATAATGACTCTCCATTGCTCCTGATTTGCAAGTGATAAGGCACCGGCCCAGATGACAGATTCCACATACTGGGTGCATCTACACATTCATTAATGCACCTTAGATACTGCACATTTAGTTTAGTACTTGCTTAATAGTACTAAACTATTGTTTAGTACTGTGCAGCTACTGTGCAGTAGAGTTACTGCACAGTAGCACCAGCACACAGTTATTTTGTGACGCCTACTGCGTGTTAGCCTAATAACACTGCACAGTACCATTAGCATGGTTTTTAACCACCATGCTACTGCGCAGTGTTATTAGGCTAATGCACAGTAATCATCTCATGTAGATGCACCCACACAGAGGCATTTAATGATATACTAGTATAATATAATAAAATATATTTCATAATTTGTATTTTTATGTGTTTCCTAAATGATCAGATGCATATACTATAGAATCATAGAGAAGTAGAGCTGGAAGGGACCTCCAGAGGTCATCTAGTCCAACTCACTGCCTGAGGCAGAATCATCCCTATCCAAATCATCCTATCCAAATCTATAATCTAAACTTTTCATAAAAATACTGTCAACCTGGACACAACACAAGACATGATGCTCTAACCTGGAACAGATAAAGAAGGGGGACCATGGCAGTCAACATCCTTCTTCTATAAAAATTTGTTAATATACACTCAAAAGATCCCAGGTAGGGGGCCATAGTCTCTTCTACATAGGGAGGCAAAAACCCTCACAGTCCATACCAGTCTGACCATGGGGAAAAATTCCTTCCTGACTACAAATATGGTGATTGGTATGATCCTGAGTGGAGGCCCAAGATCCTCTACCCAGGAACCTCTGGTTTTAGTCCCAACAGGAGCACTGGCATACCCCAAGTACACCTGCATTCAGTCCATGTGCCTAATCAGTCGGTTACTTTATAAGTGCCCTACAGGGCTCTGTCCACTGCAAATAAGTCCACTGGCTAAAAAGCAGGGCTGTCAAAGTGTTAGTCATACCAGAAATCAGCAATAAAATTTTGTCTATCAAACATATTTGGTCTGAATAGGAATGACTTAAATTCTAGCTACTTAATTATTACTGACACAATGGTGAAGATATCTACAAATGTTAAGTACAGTATGTAGTCTTTAACATGTAAATTCCATCAACATCTGTTGTTAACAGTAACTAGCTAGCATTTAGCGCCAGTTTTAGAAACGACTACAGTAAAAATATTTGTGCTGCTAATGTTCTGTGTTTTCTTCAGAAGGTGATAGTACAATTTCTTTTTCTCAAAAGGAAGTAAAGGTGGTTGCAAAACTGTAGCAGAAATTGAAGCTGAAAGGCAAAGGCCATGATCTAGAGAAGTAGGCGTAATTATTGTAAAACAATGGAATAAATCAGCCAAATGATCATGGAAGTTCTGTGTCTCATCGTTTTCATAACATTAGAAAGAAACAGTTCGAAATTCTACCAAAGCATCTCCCTATCTATCTACTACCAAATCACCTCATCATCCCAACTCCTCCCTACAAAGTAGCACCTTCATATCTTGCCTTACCTGAAATGGTGTCTAATTTCTTCATGAATTTGCATCCTAAGATTTGAATAGCAATTTCTGTTTAAGAGGAACATTGCACATCACCTACCAGTCCCACAGGAAGTGAACACATGGCACATTTGGCAAAATAGCTGTCAGGAAATAAAAGGAAAATTGAAATGTAAATCAGAGAGGGATATCACTGTTTTTCTGGTTCAGTAATTTGGAACTGTTGAATAACTGGACCTCTTTAAAAGAAGGAAAGAGAGAAGAACCTGGTAAAAATTCTAGCACCAAGAATTTCAGTAACTGGGTCAATTTCCAAGATTAAGACCAGAGCAGAAAAATGAAAGAAAGAACATTAAGGGTGCCTATACACATGATCTAGGTTCAGGAGGGGAGGTTCTCTTGGGAGCCACTCTAATTAAAATGCCACAGTGTCTTGTGTATTCAGCATCCAGTGTTTCAAAATGGTGGCAGGAGCAGTTTGATGAGCTTTAGTTAAAGCTCCCCCATACCGTTTTGAAACACAGGGACACTGAATACAGGAGAGGATGCAGCAATCTGGAGCATTTTAATCAGAACGCTCTGGCAGACTTGATTAATTGATTGTCTGCTCTGGCACGTTCTAAGCAGAACGCATTGGAGTACATGTATAGGCAACCTAAAATGTCAGATAAATGATTAACTCTTGTGAAATAAAGAAAAATATGCCAATAAATGCTAAAATAACAGAAAAAGAGTGGTCAAAAGAACTAACTTCTTCCTCCAAATTTTTCTGTTGGAGATGCAGAAACATCTACAGAAACAAATGGGTCAAAAAAGGAACTTTGAGGGAAAGACTATAAAGCCAAAGGGAACATAAAAATTCTAATATCTGCATCTCTGATAAACTCCAATGGTTACAGCCTAGCGTATCTCCTAAAGAAAGAGTGGTTGGTAACAAAAGAGTGACAACTCAGAAGCAACTACTTAAGAGCATACAAAGAAAAGCAGATGGGATATAGATGTCAATCATGGTGAGAAAACATAGGTATGACCAAGCCGTTGTTTCAAATAGTTCATCTTCACTGAAATGTCCTTTCTTTGTGGCCTGGAAATGGTTATTTCCCAGGTGGGAAAGGCCTATATAAAATATAGATTAGGGTGACAGTATGGTCACTTAACAAGAAAGCCCTAGTTTTGATAGATGTTCCAGTGTCCCATCTAACACAGAAGTTTCTTTTATCTAGTTTCAGTGTTACTGAGTGACTGGACAATGCCTACCTACCTGCTTATCTTCTGCTCACTTCCAAAAGGGGAGATCATGCTCAGGGGCAATCAGCATGGGTTCATCAAAGGCAGGTCCTGCCTGACCAACCTGATTGCCTTTTATGACCAAGTAACCAAATCCTTTGATGATGGTGTCGCCATGGACATAGTCTTTCTAGACTTTAAGAAGGCTTTGACACTGTCTCTCACCCCATCCTCATCAATAAATTAAGCGACTGTGGCATTGATGCCTACACAATTGGATGGGTAAAAAATTGGCGGATGGGGTGTACCCAGAGAGTAGTGGCAGACAGGTTGTACTCAACCTGGTGCGATGTGAGCAGTGGGGTACTCCAGGGCTTGGTCCTCGGGCCCGCACTGTTTAACATCTTCATCAGTGACTTGGACGAGGGGGTGGAAAGCAAGCTGTCCAAATTTGCTGATGACACTAAGATGTGGGACGAGGTGAACACACTTGAAGGGAGAGAGAGGCTGCAACTAGATTTAAACAGACTACAAAAGTGGGCAGACGAGAATAGGATGGGGTTCAACGTAGACAAATGCAGGGTGCTGCACCTTGGGAGAAGGAATCCACAGCATACATACAGGCTGGGGAGTTCCCCTCTTGAAAGCACAGAGGCAGAAAGGGATCTTGGAGTCATTATTGACTCCAAGATGAACATGAGCCGCCAATGCCAGACCGCAGCCAGCAAGGCCAGCCATACCTTGTCATGCATCCAAAGTTGCATCTCAAGCCAGTCCAGAGAGGCGATACTCCCCCTCTATGCGACTTTGGTCAGGCCGCAGTTGGAGTACTGCATCCTGTACTGGGTGCCGCACTTCAAAAGGGATGTGGCCAGCCTGGAGAGGGTTCAGAGGAGGGCCACCTGCTTGTTGAGAGGGCAGCAGGACAGGCCCTATGAGGAGAGACTGAAGGACCTGAACCAGTTCAGCCTCAGCAAGAGGAGGCTGAGGGGAGACCTAGTGGTTGCCTACAAGCTCATCAGGGGAGATCAACAGCAAATAGGTAGAGCCTTTTCTCCCCAGCACCACCTGGGGTGATAAGGAACAATGGTAATAAGCTGATAGAGAATAGGTTTAGGTTAGATTCATAGATTCATAGATGTTAGGGTCGGAAGGGACCTCAATAGAACATCGAGTCCGACCCCCTGCATAAGCAGGAAAGAGTGATGGGTCTAGATGACCCCAGCTAGATACTCATCTAACCTCCTCTTGAAGACCCCCAGGGTAGGGGAGAGCACCACCTCCCTTGGGAGCCCGTTCCAGACCTTGGCCACTCGAACTGTGAAGAAGTTCTTCCTAATGTCCAATCTAAATCTGCTCTCTGCTAGCTTGTGGCCATTGTTTCTTGTAACCCCCAGGGGCGCCTTGGTGAATAAATCCTCACCAATTCCCTTCTGTGCCCCCATGATGAACTTAAAGGCAGCCACAAGGTCGCCTCTCAACCTTCTCTTGCGGAGGCTGAAAAGGTCCAGTTTCTTTAGTCTCTCCTCATAGGGCTTGGTCTGCAGGCCCTTGACCATACGAGTGACCCTTCTCTGGACCCTCTCCAGGTTATCCACATCCCTCTTGAAGTGCAGTGCCCAGAATTGCATGCAGTACTCCAACTGCGGTCTGACCAGCGCCCTATAGAGGGGAAGTATCACCTCCCTGGACCTATTTGTCATGCATCTGCTGATGCACGATAAAGTGCCATTGGCTTTTCTGATGGCTTCGTCACACTGCCGGCTCATGTTCATCTGGGAGTCCACTAGGACTCCAAGATCCCTTTCCACCTCTGTGTCACCCAGCAGGTCATTCCCTAGGCTGTAGGTGTGCTGGACATTTTTCCTCCCTAAGTGCAGCACTTTGCATTTCTCCTTGTTGAAGTGCATCCTGTTGTTTTCTGCCCACTTGTCCAACCTATCCAGGTCTGCCTGCAGCTGTTCCCTGCCCTCCGGCGTGTCCACTTCTCCCCATAGCTTTGTGTCATCTGCAAACTTGGACAGAGTACATTTGACTCCCTCGTCCAAGTCACTGATGAAGACATTAAAGAGTATCGGTCCAAGGACCGAGCCCTGGGGGACCCCACTGCCCACACCCTTCCAGGTCGAGACCGACCCATCCACCACGACTCTCTGGGTGTGACCCTCTAGCCAATTTGCCACCCACCGGACTGTGTAGTCATCCACGTCACAGCCTCTTAACTTGTTGACCAGTATGGGGTGGGATACCGTATCGAAGGCCTTCCTGAAGTCTAAGTATACGACATCCACCCCTCCTCCTGTGTCCAGGCGTTTTGTAACCTGGTCGTAGAAAGAGACTAGATTGGTCAGGCACGATCTGCCTGCCACAAACCCGTGCTGGTTTCCCCTCAGCATAATTTGCCCTGCCGGGCTCTCACAAATGTGAGCCTTGATAATTTTTTCAAAGACTTTACCAAGGATGGAGGTGAGACTGACTGGCCTATAGTTGCCCGGGTCCTCCTTCCTCCCCTTTTTGAAAATGGGGACCACGTTAGCCCTTTTCCAGTCCTCCAGGACTTGGCCCGTGCGCCACGAGCGTTCGAATATTCCCGCCAGTGGCTCTGCAATGATGTCAGCCAGTGCCTTCAGCACCCTCGGATGGAGCTCATCCGGGCCTGCTGACTTAAAGGCATCCAGTTCTTCCAAGTGACTCTGCACCACCTCAGGGTCTACATATGGAAGTCTGGCGCCTTGCTGCTGCCTCTCTACAACCCCAGTGAGAGACTTGTCGTGCCCCTCACTTAGGAACACTGAGGCAAAGAACTCGTTGAGGAGTTCAGCCTTGTCCCCCCTGTCTGTCACCAATCTGTTAGAGATCAGAAGGCAATATTTTACAGTTAGGGTGGCCAAAATCTGGAACCAACTTCCCAGGGAAGTGGTCCTCGCCCCTACCTTGGGCAAATTCAAGAGGAGGTTGGATGATCTCCTGTATGGGGTCTTGTGAACCCAGCATTCATTCCTGCCTGTGGCAGGGGGTCAGACTAGATGATCTGTTCAGGTCCCTCCTGACCCTAGCTACTATGAAGCTATGAAAAGGTATGTTTTCTTTTGGACTTCCGTAATAATAAAGAGATACGCCAAACAAAAATCACAACAATAGCTGTCCAAAGCTCTCTTGTTTCAATGGGGCCAGAAATTCATCCAGCATGTCTTCTTGAGAAGAAGAACTTACCAGACCTCACCAGTACACATCTACATGGATATAGGAATGGAAGTGTTATAGTTTGGTATTATATACTGCTTTCTATACTTCAGAGATACACTCAAAGCCCAAGATTTCTATAATTTTTTGTTTTAAAAAAGTCTGGTTACAATGGAATACAGAATAGATGAAAAATACACTAATTCTTTTAGCTGAAGACAAAAAAAAGAAAATTTGGCAGGAAGCATTCACAACCATGCAATTTCAGTATTATACAGGAGTTTCATCATTAGCAGTATAATTGTCTTTTCAGTTTTTGTTTGGTCCTTATGCTGCCTCCCAGTGTTAATCTCCATATGACTTTTTCTGAATTCAAGTAAATAAAAGAAAAACAAGGCTCTAGATGTACACATTAAATTTATTTATTTCTTGTGTAAGTGCAACAAGACAATGATATATGTAGTAGTATGTAGGGTCTGTGAAGTTGATTATGAGCTATCTTACTGCTAGTATGGAAAAATGAGGTTAAATGCTCTGGCTCTTTTTTAAGAAACTTGGGAATAATCATGCCCAGAAGGAGCACTTTTTCAACTATCTTGATAAATTTTGTCATCACAAAGGCACCCTCAATTTTGTTAAATTCGGGCATACATTTTTCCATCATGGAGTAAATAGATCATGACATTCATGACTTTGCTCTTATTCATAGTTATTTTAGAAAAGACAAAAGGATTATTTTAGTTATCCTTTTTACGCAAAAATAAGCATATGAACTTACTCTTTTGTGCTTCAATTTCTCTTTCTTCAGCTCCATCTTCTTTTGTGGTATGTCACCATCTCTCCCTCCTACTCATGTAGCATAACCAATACTTAAAGCAAAAGCAAGTGGCTTTAGCCAGTTTTATTTTGCTACTCCACAGTTACTCTGTCCTCCACAACCCACAGCAGAGTGAAACTTACCAAAATCAGTTGTCCATTTCACTTCAAAAGCTACAGCAAATGAGTGCTACTCGAGTAGAGTATGTAAATAATAGATATTTGGTGTTTAGATAGTGGACTGGATTTTTAATGTATTTGTTTCCCCCTGAAACAAAATCCAAAAATATTTATTTTGGATTGAACAACCCACTTTGTACAACATGACACAAAATAGTTTTCCAAGAGGTTTTCCCCCTTTTAAATTAAATTCAGGTGAAATTCTTTTTTTTTAAAAATTGTCATTTCAAAACTATATTTTCCATATTTTTAACTTTAACTTCCTTAAATTTTTATATTAATTTTTGGAGGGGATGAAACAATTCAATATATATTTGGTACCTTTAACCCAAATCTGAATTTTTTGGTAAATAAAATATCTGACCGCTAGTTTGGCCCATTTCTGTACCAGAGAAGCAACAGCAGGAGTAGGAATAGAGTAAGCAGTGGTGAGCAAGTAGAGAATTTTAAGGAGTAAAAGATAGGTCACTAATGTAGATCTTATGACAACTGGCATAAAAACATGTATCTTGTAGAGACAAGGTTCTGCTTAGTCTTTCTGCCAATTTAAGGAAACCTTTCTGTTTTGTTTTTTTTTTTAAAGAAAACAGCACCAAAAGAGATATTCTGATTACAAAGAGTAAATAAATCCTTTGCAAAAATTGTTTTTCAACATGAGTAATTATACTCAGGCAGCTGTCATTTGGAATATATGTCATTAGGATTCAGGAAGTGCCCTTCTCCATCTGAATACATGAGATTTCCATAGACGTGCAAACTCAACAAGAGCCAAGTTACATTATTAAGTTTCTTCAGTGACACAATATAGTTTAAACAATTGCTCAGTTTGTCAACTCTCAAGTAGAATTTGCCTAATGGCACTTTTGCAAGTCTCCATCTGAGAGGAAATTGAATGCTGAGCTGCATATCCTATGTTCAAAGTATGCAGGACTGGACCTCTTCTTAGGATGCATCAGTTCATATAAATCATAGAATCATAGGGCTGGAAGGGGCCCCAAAGGATCATCAGGTCCAGCCCCCTGCATGAGCAGGAAAGACATCTGGGGTCAAGTGACCCCAGCCAGGTGACCATCCAGTCTTCTCTTGAAGACCTCTAGGGTAGATGATTGCACCACCTCTGTGGGGATCTTGTTCCCTAGTCTGGACACCCTAGCTGTGAAGAAGTTTTTCCTAATGTGCAGCCTGAAACTATCTTCCAGGAGACTGTGACCATTGTTTCTAGTTTTCCTCCAGGGCACCCTGGTGAACAATTGTTCACCAAGCCCCTGATGTATGCCTCTGATATAACAGTAAGCCACAATCAAGTCCCCTCTCAGCCTTCTTTTCTTTAGGCTGAAGAGTCCAAGATCCCTCAGCCTCCCCTCGTATGGCTTGTCATGCAAGTCCCTGATCATACGGGTGGCCCTTCTCTGGCCCTCTCGAGATTTAGCGCATCCTTGTTGAAGCGCGGCACCCAGAGCTGAGAGACAGTAACATTATTATAAGTTACAAAAAAACAGAAATGATCATGAGTACATCCCAGATGAGAAAAACCACCCTAAAGGGAATCATTTCCAAGCACCTGTGACTTTAAATGACCCTATCTCTGCCCTGCTTTCTGCAGATATCACAATTTCAAATAGGCCTCCAAAGAATACTAGATGCTTTTCATAGGCCCATAGGAAAGTAAGGCTGGAAAGGACCTCGTAAAGATCATTCCTGACTAAAGCAGTCCAGCCAAGTGTCTGTCTAACCTGCTCTTGAAAACTTGTAAAGATGGAGATTCCGCATCTTCCCTAGGAAGCTTGTTTCATTGCCTGACCACGCTCATAGTCAGAAAGTTCCTCCTAATCTCCAGCCTAAATTTCCCCTGCTACAATTTGAGGCTATCACACCTAGCCCTGTCCCCAGAGAAAAGCCCATCTCCATCTGCTCTATAATCCCCCTTTGTGTAGTTGAAGATTGTTATCAAATCCCCCCTCAGTCTTCTCTTCTCTAGGCTATATAACCATTGTTCTGTCAGCCCCTCCTTACGAGTCTCCCAGGCCTCTAATCATTTCTGTTGCTCTGCGCTGGACTCTTTACAAACTATCCATGTTGCTTCTGAAGCACGGGGCCCAGAGGTAGAGTCAAGGGGGTAGCAGTTGTACCTCCCTTTCATTCCTGGTCTACCCAAAGTTTAAAAGCAAGTGCTTGGCAGTAGTAACGGCATTTCTTGTGAGGCAATGGCAAGGGAGTCACTTGATTTCATGGATCATTATAATTTACCTGATTTCTTCTAAACTCTTCATTCCACAACCCTCTCTCTAGTCTTGATGCCCCACTAGCATCATCTTCTGCTGCACCTGATAATATATAGCTCCTATTCCACAGCTCTGTCGACCATATTTAACTCTAGCTAAAACATTAACTCTGGCGAACATCAACTCAGGTATGGAAATAACTTTCAGTGACCCATTATACTGTCAACATGCTCTAGAAGGCTATATTTTATTTTATGAATCTGAAAGAGATGTAGATTTAATTCTAATGAAAATAGGACTAGAGAAACAACATCTTTTCATTATTTTGCCTAGTTTGTTGTGGGCTTTTTATACAGAATATATGACATATCAAATAAATAAACATTCCAATAAAGCTATATTTATTTTTACTTTGATCTTAAACTGAATAATATAGCTCAAGGCCCCTTCCATATTTGCTGTCCAATTATTATCTAGTTTCTTTATGCATGGAGAATACTGTATGTTGCATTACATGTGATGGTGCACCACACTACCTACACCCCCCTTTCAAGATCCTAGATCCACCATGGTGGGGTCCAAAACTAGACACAGTATTCCAGGTGAGACCTCACCAGAGTTGAATAGAGCAGAAATTCAAATAGCTTGGAAGTCAACTAGGTTAAAATCAAGGTACTGATTTTTAGGAATGAAAGGAGGAAATTAGTTTCATTTTTACAGAAAAGAAACTAGAGGTGATGTCTCCTTTTAAATACCTTGGAATGTACTTTAGCAAAAATCTAAGCTGGAATAAGCACATTGAAAATGTCAATACTAGAGCAAAATAAGACTTGGGTAGGGTTTTACCCATCGGCAGAGGGAGAAAAAATTATTGGGGGGGGGAGGCCCCGAGTGTGTGTGCACATGCATGCACGCACATGTGCTGCCCCCCCCCAGGTAATTCTGTGGGGGAAGGAGCAGGGGGAAGGGAAAGGGCTATGGGGGATGGGGTGCACTTCACCCCTGCGGTGAAGGAGGGAGTGGGGCAGAGTCAGGGGCAGGGGCTGGGGTGAGTGGGGCCCTGGCTGGGCTGGGGGGTGGGACAATCATAGCCTAGGTGGCTTGTCCAAAGGCATGGGGGGCTTCTGTCGCTGTGCATACCCCAGTGGAGGCCCAGGGGCATGTGTCCCCCCCCCCCAAATCTGTGCATGCAGTGGAGGTGGCTGCCACCGTGCACTGCTGCAGCTGCCCCAGGAGCAGCACAATGCCACATACCTGCTGCTGCTCCTGGGCTGCATGGCTCTTGGGGCAGTGGCAGCACCAGCAGGGAGCAAAGACTGGGGCCCCACCACAGCCGGGGCCTCACACCCCAGCCCCTGCCCCACTCCCTCACTCACCGCAGGGGTCTCAATCTGCACCCTCCCCCTCAGCCTCCCCAGTCCCTTCCCCTATAGAGAATACATTGACACTTACCTGCTGTGCTGGGCAGCCAGTGATCTAGATGCCGGGCTGCGATCCTGGCTGCATGTGTGGCCCTCCCCACCCCTGCTGCAGCCACCTGAAACTCACAGCCGGGCTGCCTTACGGCCCTACCCACTGCCCCCATTTGGGGGTAGGATGAGCCCCGCTAGCCCCAGCCTTCTGTCACCTATGGTTTTACCTTTTTAGAATAAGACGGACAAAAAGAGCAGTCTGGAAGCACTAAAAGTTTACAGATCCAAGGTAGAGTCCATTTTATTATACAGAACAGTACTCTGGGGACAGCAGTACTTTATAGACATCCTTACCTATCACATAATAAAGTGCTTATTATCACTGTGATTATTATTATCAAAGTGATTATTATCAGTGCTGGTCCCAGCCTCCTTTAACCCACCCAGGGCAACTTGCCGCACACAAAAGCGTGCGTGGCACGAGCATTCCCCGGGGACAAGTAGTGGCAGTACAGGGTGAACTGCTGCTACTTGTCCCCGGGGAACCAAACGTCCACACACATCTGGATGTGCCCTTTAGGTGCATTTGCACTACTTGCACAAAGAATAAGGGCCAAAGTCAAATAGAATTTTCATGCTTTGCTTTGACACTCATTACATTAAATCTTTTTATATCATTATACACTATGTCCTGTTTTAACTTTGTGTAAACATGTAAAATGGATAATCTTATTATGTTTTTAACAATATAATAAAGTATATAAATGTTATTTTAGTATATATAATGTTATTGCTCATTTTACTTTTATTGTTTGGATGACAGCTATAAATAAACTACTACTACTAACTCCTTAAAGCAAAACACTGAAATCCACAGGGGGCCTTTTGAAATAGAGAGAATTTTACCAACAAGAGATCAAAAAAAAAAAAATCGGGGGTGGGGGAATTAAAGGAATCACAAACATCCCAAAGGGATGTAAGAGATTGGAAGGGATGGATTGGCTTTCATGAGGAAGGTGGGGGCAATTTAGCTATGGGACCAATAAATGAACCAAAATCAGGGACAGCAACTGAATGGGGAAGATTCCATAGTAAGAAGATAAGCCATAAACTACAGAAGAAGGATTCAGGACAACACATGCCCAAAGACCATTCCAGAGTAGTAAAGAAAGAGAGGCAGGAAAATGCACAGTTTGCAAAGTATATGCTGTACCCATCATATGTTCTTAGAAAAGAGCTATAAACCAAAAGATTCATACCTTTAGTTGTGAATTCCAGTGAAAGATTTGCTTCAACTACTGGTATATCATGAGGGTCAGCACTGGTCCAAGGAGACTTAGAGAGCTAAGGTTCCAGGCCTCCATGTACATCAAGAGCAAAAAAGGCAATGCAATAAAGGCCATGAGAGCAAATAGTGCTGTAGTCTACTGTTACCCAAGGAACCTGAGGGCATATGGGGCTAGTGGACTGGGTTCTAACACGGCAGACTGTGGTGCATTCAAACAAAGGAAGTTTGACTGGATTTATGGCATCCAGTAATAAGCATTGACTTTAAACTTAACATTAGTAGCATTTTTATTTGCAGTTACTGATGGAGCAATGAGCTTACGACAAATATAGGCAAGTATGATCTCCATACACCAACACACCACTCAAGTAAATCTAGGAGGCCTGCCAGGTATGGTAATGTATGCAAAAGGTTGATGAAGTAGGATCATTTCTATCTCAGCTTCATAAAGAATATGTTGAATGGAGTAGATGCTAAAAGCTGACAGCAGCATTAGAAACAAAGGTAGAGAAAGTGGAATGATCCTACATGACATTGAAATAAGAGAAAAATGAATGAGTACAAGACAGATAAATAAAGGATGTCTGTGTATTCTGTTTGGCCAGATGGTGAAAGCCAAGAGGGAGCACAAGGAAGCAGTAAAATAAAAATCGCAGGTGGAATGGAACTTGTTTGGAAACCTATGCAACTCTCAAAGCAACAAGTACTGAAAAAAATTCTTTTAATGTTATACTTTACAATTAGAGAGCAATATAAGACAAGATCCCTTGATCTCCAAACTCTGAAAACAAACACAGACAGAAATCTTTGGAATCAAGAGAAAGCAAAGGATAGGCATGGGAAAAGGAAATGACTCACTCATTTCAGCCTCGTGTTCCCCTCTCTCCTTTACAGTTTTTTCTTTTTCTCTCTTTTTCCCATTGTTTATCTTCCAAGTTGCTCACTTACACTTGCTCTTTTTCCATCTCTAATTCCTGTCTTCTATTATTTCCCTATTCTCCATCATTTTACTTTTCTCTTTTCTTCTCTCTCTCCTTTACCCCATTTCCACTACTTGAAATCATACAACAGCCTTACTTTCAAATTATTTGCCTTTGGTCTGCCTGCAGTGCCATGCTATACTGGCTTTATTCAGCTTAAATTGTACAGCGATGAGCATATCTAGAGAAACTAGAGCATTCATTACAGGAATAAGTAATGCCCTACTAGGAATCCAGAGGTAGAAGTATACTAGTATGATATGATATTTATACAAGTGGCAGCGTGAAAACAGATATTTGGGAAGAAGCCCAGTGAAATAAGAGGAAAAAGCCAGAGAAGAGCAATAACCAGAAAGGAAACTATCTGGAGCAGAAGAAAAGGACGTGACAAGTGTTAAGTAAATAAGCCTTTTGTTAATAAAAAAGAATAAGGAAGTTACTGATATATTAACAAAATGAAAGGTTCTTGGTCAGATATGGCATTTCCTCACAATCTGAAACAGCAAAAGAGGTTTTTGTGGAGAGAATTGAATATATCATCTCCGATTGCTGCCAATCTAAATAAGGAAGCACTTTCACCTGACATGTCCTATGCTAAGGGAATGTGTCATATTATAGTACTTGCTTAGTTTAAAAAGGGCCGATTGAGAATGCACTGTTTACATAGGATATTCAAAGAGCTTTGGGACAAAGATAGACTGAAGCAGACAAAGTGATGAACCTGACCAGGCCTGGATAGAACATAGCAGTGAACTTTCATATAGGAAAACCCCATGTTTTCATTTCTATGCTCTTTGCCACCATTACACCTGTACAAAGCAAATATAAATCACTGTCAGTTCAGAACAATAGTGAACTTCACCAGCGTAAATAATCAGGCATTTCAAAAAGGATCATGTTTTAATCCTGAACACTTGTAATAGAATTAAAAATCTTTCATGTTTCAAATCCTTCCCTCCAACTATTTTTCTTTCCAAGAGGGTCTCTGGGGCAGGGGTAGTCAAGCTATTGCCCATGAGCTGGATCCAGCCTGCAACGGTATGATTTGGTGGGTGGTGATTTAAAGACGCAGCGTCAAAAGTGGCGCTTTAAAGCCTCCTGCTCTGTGCCCTTTTAGCCAAATTTGCTGTTCCCAGTTGGTGTTCAGCATGGTTTTTTGTGGCACTTGGTAAGTGGAAAGGGGCACAGAGCAGGGAGGGAATGAGAGCAAAAGAGGTTCAGCAGCAAGGGTGGGAGATTTTCAGTCCACAGTGGTAGCTGGGTTGCAAGCATCTAATTTGCTGCTCTAAAAGTTTTCTGAACCTTTTCTCTAGGGTATTTTTTAACACAACAAGAAGTACACAACTGTAAACTTCCAGCCTTTCTACCCAGGTAGAACTACTGAAGTAGATGGGAATCTTGCCTACATACGAATGATGGGACTGAGTCCAAATGATCTCTTCCTAGTTCTTGGCACAGAAGGCTGGTTTTATATTTGGGAATTATGCATACTTGGCTTGTGGGGATTCATAATTTAACTTTATAAAAGCAAGCTTCTCAGTGATTCATGTTATTTGACTAAAGGAATCTGCATGCTTTAATCTTGCTTGTTACCAATTTGAGGAGATGGAGTTGGGGGTGTGTGTGGATGCATGAAACAAAATGGATTATGAATTTGAAAATTGCCAATTATGTTGCATCACACAGCTCAGAGCACTGGCACAATGATAAACCACAATCCAGATTTTTCAGCTTAAATGGCTTTACATTCAAGCAAGCAAATTAACCATAAAATAAGGGGGGGGGGGGGGGGGGGGGACACACAAAATATCCCAAGAAAGAATAAACTGCAGATAATAAGCACCAATCTGGTGTTGAATGCAGCCCAAGATACCAATTGTTTTAAGTCACGACAAAGACAGCTGAATGCTCATCTTGTGGATATAGAGCATGGATGATTGCTTGCCATGAGTATCTTCTCTCACAAATAACAGTTTTTTCGCTCTTAATTTTCTGCTAAATTGGAAGCTAACTGCTTCCCACATTGTCATCGGAACACCTGCAGCTGTGCTGGATTTCTGCGCACCATTTCTTTTAGGTAAAACAGCACTCCACTTCCTTCAGCTCATCATTATGCTTATGTCTTCCTTTCATTGCGCTGCAGCACTAATGATTCAGGCAGGCTGGTCAGTCATTAAGTGACAAGCAAATGATACCATATGCAACGTGTGACTAATCGGTCTGAACAAATGAAATCACAGACTTGCTTTTCCCATCATTCATTTCACAAACAGTAGCAATGTGGTGCACAGCAGGTAGTTCAGTTAAAACCAGCTTTGTAAAACAAATTTCCTGCAGCCGTTTAAGTGTGCTGTGATAGATTTGATGCTTCAGCTAGTAGAGTGTGCTCAAGGGAATTAAGGGAGATTTGGGTGGAGGGAAAAGGGGAGGAGGAAAAAATGCTCAGTACATACATTACAGTAATTAAGGGTTTAGTATCTTATTGGTATGTTTCTTGTTTGTATGGACCTCAAAAATGACTATTGGATTAGCAAGCCCAAAACATACAGCACAGTGCTCATCAAAAAAGAATGAACTATACTTTAAATAAAGATCCCCCAAATATGTGTATGTAATATAGGTGTATAAAGGCAAGATTTGGCAGTCAAATTATTGCAGAAATGTGGCTGTCAAATTATTGCAGAGATTTGCTGGGCATTACCAGTGATCTAATCAGAAATCTCTCTTTCAGTGCAAATACAGCCACACACGTGCAACATAGGACAGGCTAATCCTGCCTCACTTGTACACCCCAAATTCCCTTCCACTGCCTTTAATTACATGGGTTTTCTTAGCAAAGACTAAAAACAAATAAAGGCATTAAGATATTCATAGTTTTCCTTCACTTAAACTGGGGCTTCAAGAAAATAATTCCATCTATCTTAAGATCATACAATATTTTGTTCTGATTAGCCAGTTGATCTCTTCTACTGCTGCCATAGCCATGTTCTAGGTGACAGATGCATATGGCTGGAATCTCATGATGAAGAGGGTGAGAAGATTCATTTAGCTTGTTATGTTAAAAAGAATCCTATTGATATTTTTGAAACATGAAAGTGGAAAAGACTTCCCCTCAGAGTAGCATATTCTTTCCCCTTTTACAGGGAGCTATTTGAATAAAAATCACTAGAAACTAACCTCAGTAGATTTTTTAAATGTAACCAAATGAGCCCAAATCCTCGTTTGTGTAGCACAAAAATCAAGATATGGAGAACAAAATTAAATCAAGAGACAAGGAGAAGAATACTCTTTACTACTTCTACACCAATGCTAGGAGACTGATAAGGAACAAGAATTGGAGTTCTTTTATGCGAATAAATTGAACCTAGCTGATATTACTGAAACCTGGTAGGAAGATATAAATAAGAATGTTAAAAAAACAATGGTTATAACTTAGAAATGATCAAAAGGTTCAAAAGGAGAGTGCAAATATCCCTGAAAATGGCATCATCTGTTTCTCACAATGAAAAGTGACAAGCAAATGAATTTGAATGCTTATGAATCAATAATCTATAAAATAAAACACAAAATTGGATACCAGTTGTTATTTGCTACAAACCACGAAATTCCATCAGGAAGCAGAATGATTGGGTTTTTAAGCACCTATCTATGAACAAATCCAAAGAAACCCACAAGCACCTATCCTCTCATGTGGGACTTGTTCTGAGACACATATGGTGGAGGTTTCATATCACCAGAACTAAAATGTTCATGAAATTTCTAAAAATTATAAATGAAATTTTCCTAACTCAAAGAGCAAAAAGGATGATATACTAGACTTCACCTTGATCAAAGACTTAAAAGTTAGTACTTGTTATGGGCAAGTGATCATGAGTTAAATATATTTAATATAATTAAGCAGATATTAATTATATGTATAATGTGCAAATTTCACTAAACTAAAAGTAATTATTTGCCAAATCTGAGAAGGAAAATTTAATCAGAGAAAAGAGAATAATATTGCAGAACTATTTAAGAACACCTAACTACAACCCCCAAAAGTCACAATAAAGAAAGAAGGCTACATTTGTTCAAAATCAACTTGACTTGAAGGAGAAGTGAAAGAAGTTATAAAGAAAAATGAGAAGTTATAAAAAGGAAAAGTTGAGATCAATGAATAAAAATAGATAACATTGATACAGCAAGTAAAAAGACAAAAGTTCCGCAGATTCAATTAGCTAACAATAAAATGAGGAGCTTTTAAAATATATTACGAACAGAAGTAATTTAAACTGTGCTTTTGGTCTATTATTAAATGAAAAGGTATCATTATAAAAATGCAGAAAAAAGTGACTTTCTTTTATATTTGAAAAATAAAAACAAATTATATATTCTCATCATATGTTGATAATGAAATCCTTCCAACGGTAACTGAGAAAGAAGGCTATTAACTAATGGATCCTTATACTACAAAATTTTTAATCAACAAATTGAATGAAAGAGTTTTAAAAGAGCTGCCCAAGGAACTCTCTGAGTATTAAATGTTGATGTTCAATACATTTTGCTCCTCAAGTTCCATATGACTAAAATAAAGCTACTGTTGCACTAATACTTAAAAAGGATGACCAGAATGTTAATAGGCTTGTTAGGCTGACATTACCCCCCAGCAAAATAATGGAGTGGTTGATACGTACTAAGTAACTAGTATTATGATATTAAAGGAGTGTAATATTATTTAAGCCAATTAACACAGGTTTATAGAAACTAGATCCATTTTTTTTTAATAAGAGGAAAAAATGCAGAGATGGAGGGAAATGATAAATGAAATAAGAAAATAAGATTACAAATGTGCTTGATAAAAGCATTTGACTTGGTACTACAACATTTTTATTATGAAACTAGAATGATTATGTCACCACTGAACACATTAAATGGATTAAAAACTGGCTAATGATAGGTATCAAATTATAATTATATTATCATTAAGGGGGTAAGTTTCTTGTAGGGTCCTAAAAAAAGTGGTTCTTGGTCTTATGCTATTTAACATTTTTATCACTGACTTGAAAGAAAAAGTCCATCCTGATAAAGTTTGCAGATGAACTGCACAATGGAGGAGTGGCACATATCAGTGAGAAGGTCACTGACACAGACAATCTGGATTGCTTGAAAAGCTGGGCACGAAAAGATAATATGCATTTCATTACAGCCAAATGTAAGGTTTTATTGTTATTCCAGGAACATACATACATAAACACACAAGAACAAAGAATTTGGGCCATCCACACAAAAGGGGAGGGCAATATCCTGGAAAGCAGTAGCTCTGGAAAAATAATAGAAGATCCTGATAATAATCCGCTGAATACAAGTTCCCAGTGAGATGTTGCAGCCAAAAGTGTTAATGTGATTTTGCATGTATGTCAAGGGGAATATAAAAAAAAATAAAGAGTATACATTGCCTCTGTGTTTTTCATTTGTATGGCTGTTATTGGAGTACTGTGTTCTGTTGTATTTAGAGTTTTAAAAAAAGGATGTTGATAAATTGGCTACATTTCAAAAAGAAAGCTAGGCAAATAAAGAGACCAGTCACCCTAGACTTCCTGGGACAGTCCCAAATTTTAGAGGTGTTTTGCTACTGCCCCCAAGGACTCGCTGAAACAAGAATTCCACCTCAATATGAAGAGAAAAAGGGTCCTGAGCTCTCAGAAGAGCATGGTCACAGTGCTACACTAAGACAGCTACACTAACTGGAAGTGATATGTACTAGTACAGCTTCTAAAGATCTATGAAGTGTCCTGGAGTATATGGCTTTGTTCCCAGAATGCTGGTCACTTTGCATGAGAATGATTAAAAGACTGGAAAGTATGCCTCGCAATCCAAGTCATACAGCTCTGTTTAATTGACAAAGAAAGAGATGTTTAAGTACCTACATAGGGATCAAGAAATTGGTAATTGAAAGCTCTTTCATTCAGCAGACAATGGTCAAAGTCAGTCAAATTTAGACTCAAAACAAGATGCACAGTAAATTTTAAATTTCAACACTGAATTGTAGTGAATTCTGACACCTTTAAATCAAAAGTGAATATTTTCCTAAATGACATATAGTTCAAACAGAAATTCAAATAATTTTTTATACCCTCTGTGATTCAGGTCAGACTAGATGATCATAAAGGTTTCTTCTGGACTCCTACCTTGATAGCAATAAATTAGTTCAGGGTGTGTGAAGCAGCCATGGCTCTTCTGAAGAAATTGAAATCATTCTGCATTCAGTATTGCTGCTTTTAGCGTACCTGATGAAACCACTAAGATGCTGTAAGTACGTACCTTCTAATGGCTAATCGTGACGCTAGAATATGATTATTACACAAAATGTCTAAAACCATGCAGATAACATTCTTTTCACTAATGTCACTGTC
The DNA here is from genome assembly GCF_030867095.1 of Alligator mississippiensis. NCBI lineage: Eukaryota > Metazoa > Chordata > Crocodylia > Alligatoridae > Alligator > Alligator mississippiensis. The sequence continues at coordinate 159,702,112 of NC_081828.1, read as the reverse complement.
CATATGATACACAGGAAAGTGACATGTTCATTAACACACCTTACATACTGTGCTTAATATAGTACTAACTAAATGCACAGTAACTAGAGTTACTGCTCAGTAGTGCCGGCGCACCGTTATTTTGTGATGCTTACTGTACATTAGCCTAATAACACTGTGCAGCAGGCTATTAGCACGTTTTTTAACCACCATGCTACTGCACAGTGTTATTAAGCTAATGCGCAGTAAGCATCTTGTGCAAACGCATCCAGGGAAACCCTCACACCCCTGAAGCACATAAAAAAGAAAGAAATGCCTCAGCACATTAGATTATTAACTGAAAAGATAGTAAGTACAGACTGTGTACCTTACTGAAGATGGGAGCTGAAGAGAGGGCAGAATGAGGGGTGGGAGTGAAGAGGCTGATGTGATCCTGCAACACTAATCATTCTGGAAGAACACTTAGAATATTCTAAACTTTAAGCACAGGGTCAGTTCCACACAAAACAGAGAGCTGCAGTTATTTAGCATACGTAAAAGTTAGGGTGTTTGTTTAGCTTCCTAAATACAGATTTAGTTAGCTGGCTTTGAAAGTGTTATTTGGGTTGTTATTTTAATTTGCTTTGTTAATATGCTGTGGGATCTACACATGGTCCCCGGACATAAGCTTTGCAAAGATGCTCTATGGAGAGCAAGTGTGGCTCCTTCAAAATTTGTCTCCATTTTTACTGTTCAACGTTGAAAGTCATTGTACTAGTAAAGAAAAAAAAAATGTTTTGTCCATTTCTATTGCAGGTGTTTTGTCTGTAATATATTGTAAAAGTAGAAATACAATCACATGGACTTTCCCCCTCATGTTGTTTCCTCTTTTATTAAAGTGCGTCACCATGTCCAATAATACTGTGATTTCATAAGGGGCTGTTCCAGATACCGTTTAACACTATCATCTAGGCATCTATTTTTAAGTAATTCAAAGTAACTAAGCATGATGAAAAGTTGCCCATTATATTCTACCTGTCCAACCGCCCTGGGCTATGTAGAACTCTGGTACATTTTTGTGGAAAATGGTATTACAGCTAACGGAAACAGAATGCTAAGCAAGTAAACAGGGACAAAAAAGGCATTAAAAAAAAAATCCTTATAGCAGACTGCTAACTTAAGATCAGTGCTCAAATATTTCCAGGAGACTTTTGTTTCATTCCCTCTTTTCTTTTAAATACAAAAGGAAGATGCCCCCCCAGGGTGTGCAGTCAGACACTATCTTATTTGTATATACTTTTTGTGGTTTAATTGCTCCCTTCATTTTTTTTCCTTTGTTTACAGAAAAAGTCTCCAGATTTCTGTGTAATCTTTGTATCTATGCAGATTAGATTCGAAGACCAATAACATTTGCATCAGCTACATAATTAAGTGCATAAAGAAGTCAGACACTTTTTCAGTTAACAAATATATACAACATAATACATTTTAGGTTTCTGAGTTTTTAGTTTAGAGGAATACTTTTTGGGAAAGACCTGATGTAATCAATTATAATTCAAGCTAAAAAAGCCTCCAACGTTTCATATGGCCATTTTGCATTATGCCTACAGTCCTTCCAGTTGCTTCAGTTGAAAATAAATAAGTAATACTAATTTTGTTTTTTACAAGTACTTTTTTTAAAAGATGCCAGAAGAGGCAACAATAGCTTCGGTGGCTAATAGGCTTGTTAGGCTGACATTACCCCCCAGCAAAATAATGGAGTGGTTGATATGTACTAAGCCTTGCTTCATGGAAGGAACCCACCCTAGTACGTGCGAGACTTCAATGCAAGACTTGGGTCCAATGCTAAGATCTGGCCTGGGATTCTGGGTAGGAATAGCATATGAACAACATATGACACTGGACAACAATGGACATATGAACAACAATGGTCAGAGTATTCTTGAGCTCTGTGCCAGTCAAAGCTTATTGGTGAGCAACACCTTCTTTGCTGGTAACATCATAAGACGAATATCATAAAGACACCCAAAGTCCAAGCACTGGCATCAGCTGGACTTGGTACTGACAAGATGTGTGCACTTGAAAGATATCCTGCATACACAGTCCTTTCAAAGTGCAGACTTTGACAGACCACTCCCTTGTCTGCTGTAAAGTGAAATTTCAAGCTAAGATCCACCACAATAAACCTGCCAAACAACCTCATATTGGCTTGTACCAAATGAATGATCCTGTCAAGAAACAGCTTTTCAATGAAGAAGTAGAAAAGTCAGTTGGAATGAATGAAACTGCATCAGATGCATGGTAAGTCTTGAAGACGTGTATATACAATAATCAAGAGTGCAGCAATCAACAGTTTTGGAAACAGTACTAAGAAAAATGTCAACTGGTTTGTCAGCCATTCAAAGGTACTGCTCCCACTCATTGAGAGAAAAAGAACTGCCCTAATCACCTACAAGTCTACTCCTACTACTGATTCATTCAACAACCTAAGAAAAGCTCATAAGGCTATTCAAACAGCTTCTAGAAGGTGTGTTCAAGAATTTTGGCTGGGTCTGTATGACAGCATCCAACAAATGACTGATGCAGGCAACAGTAGATGGTTGTATGAGGGTATCAGAAAGGCCATTGGGCCGACAAAGTACAAGGCAGCTCCGTTGAAAGACCTGGATGGTAATATCATAACTGATAAGGGGAAGCACAACTGGAGAGGTGGATTGAGCACTGTGGAATGATATACTCAAGAGTCTGTAGTAGACCAACACGTGCTAGACGAATCGCCTGGATTTGAAGTTATGATTTCACTGGATGCCAAACCTACATGAAAGGAACTTAGACAATGAATTAAAAAGATTCCCAATAACAAAGCTTCAGGTTCTATTTACCTGATGAAATTTGCAAATGTGAAAACAAAGACTTGCTGCAAAGATTACATGAGGTACTGCTACTCTGTTGGAAGGAAGAAACTATTCTGCCAGATTTCAAGACAATCTAATAATTTCATCCAACTCTATAAAAACAAAGGAAACAGAATTGGCTGTAATAACCACAGTAGTGTATCTCTTCTCAACATCACAGGAAAAGGCTTAAGCTGTACTCTTTTATCCAGACTTCAACTGTTAGCTGAAAGAATCTATCCTGAAAGCCAGTGTGGTTTCTGCTTTGAAAAGTCTGCCACAGATATGGTCTTCTCCGTAACACAACTGCAGGAAAAGTGCAGAGAGAAGAGTATCCCACTGTACGTGGCAAAGGTGACATGTCGGAGGAACATGTGCCCCCCCCCACCCCGAGAGCACTGGTGCCCCCTCAAGAACGAGTGCTTTGGCTGGTAGGGCACAGAGAATGCTAGTGCCTCCCCTGAAATTGGGTCCACCAGCGGCATGGTGGCGGTGGAAGTGCTGGCAGCAGAAGTGGCAGCATTTCTGCTGCCACCATGTCACATGTGGAAGTGCCAGCACTTCCGCCACCACCGTGCTCACTGCCTGGCCGCTGGGGGATACCCCCCACCTTCAGTTGCCAGCTGGCTGTTGGTGCCTCCCCCCCAGTCACCGGCTGGCTGACACCCCCCCCCCCCCCCCGCCCGTTTGTGCCCTGCTGATGCTCCTGCAGACTTGGGAGGGACCAGTCGCCCATGGTACATGGCTTTTATAGATTTAACAAAAGCCTTCGACACAGTTAGTTGGTTGGGGCTTTACACTGTTCTGAGGAAGCTTGGTTGTCCACCTATACTGCTAAACCTTGTGAAATCCTTATATGATGGCATGAAGGCAACGATAATGTAAGAAAACCAAGAGTCTGACTCATTCAACATCAACAACAGAATGAAGTAGGGCTGTGTACTGGCTCCCACACTTACTTCTCATTCCTGCTTCAACATGCATTCCATGGTGTTTGAGAGGATGTCTATCTCAGCACTAGACATGATGGAGGACTGTTTAGCATAGCAAGGTTCAGAGCTAATGCGAAAGTAAAGGAAATCATCATAAGTGACCTTTTGTTTCCAGATGCTGCTGCCCTTGTGGCTCACAGTATTGGTCCCCTACAACATCTCATTACCAAGTTCTTGGACTAATGCAAAATCTTCAGGCTAGCATTAAGCTTGAAGAAGACTGTTATCATACACCAAGGCTCTTCAGAACTAGTTCCAGATATCACCTTACACGGTATTCATCTGGATATTGTTGACCAATTTTTTTACCTGGTGTGGCAGAGCACCTTTGGGTTTCTGCCACTTTAAGGGCTTAAGCAGGCTGCAGACCAACCTCCAGGTGGGAACTGACCCAACATGGAAGTCAGGAGGCTGCCTGATTGGTGGAGGGCTGGGCAGCCTGGGTATAAACCAGGTCCTGACAGAAGATCCAGCAGTTGCTGCAGGGAGCCAAAGGATGAACATTGCCCAGCCGGAGATCTGTTGCTCCTGGAACATCTGGAAGTTAGGGTAGGAACTATGGGGAGGAGGAGGTTCCTGCGAACCCAGTGGGGTCCAGAGAAGAGACTGAATATCTTCAGTAGAATTATTAACGATCCAATCCAGCAAACTCTGCAAGAAATGCCATTTATATCACTCAAAGATTTCTCTAAGAAAGGACTTCAGAACCAGGCCTTAATCATAAGAAGGGGATATTCGAGAAATCCCTTGTAAAAGGGGGCTCTCAGGGCCGGTCTGCCACTGGCCTGCACACCTGTTTCTGGGCTAACAGCCTGCCTCACTATCCTGCCATGCCTTGCTGTTTAATAATTGGTTTTAATGAGGCAGGAGGCTGCCCATTCTTGCCCCAATGCCAGGGGGCACTATCTGCAGCTCCGATCCTCCCCTACACCACAACCCAAGCCTTGCAGATGGCATCCACCAGTGGTCTGCACTGCGTTAAAACATACACACAAACAGACAAACACATACTGGGCTCCAAGCCCTTGGCCCCCCTCACTGGGGCTCCACACTGGGGTCTTCCATCCACAGCCCTGCCTGGCCCTAAGGTCTTATGCCCCCACACCACCCCCTCACTGGGGCTCTGCACACTGCCCCTTTACTGGGGCTCACTGGGTTCTGCCGCCCTGCCGTCCAGCTCAGGTGGCCGTAGTCCTGCCTGGCCCCCCTCTCAGGGTCCCTGCAGCCACAGGACTCGCAAAGAGCCTGGGCACTGCTCCAGGTCCCTCCACTGACCTGGGCCCTGCCTCAGGACTCCCATGAGCCTGGGCTCCCCATGAACCAGTTGAACCCAGCAGGGCTATGGGAGCTGGGGTAATTAAGGTACCAAGACCTGCCTTTCACCAGAGTGGTAACTGGCCTGGTATTTCCTGGGGGCTCCCGCACCACTGAGAGCCCCACCAGACCACCCACTCCTGGTAGGGTGCAGTTTTAGGTCATGCCCAGAACCAAAAGCCTCCTGCTCCTACCTGTAGAGGTTTCATTCAGCAGTTCAGCCAGGTGATGTTTCTGCCTGCCTGCCAGCAGTGAACTGCACTGTTTATATAGGCGGCCATGGTCCTAAATTGGCCGCCACAATCAAGCACCTGCTGGCTGCTCAACACAGCCCTTAAAGTGGCAGGCACCAACAGTGCCCTGCCACACCCATCTCTTCCAATCATTTATCCACTCAATTCTGATATTTGCCTGGTCCTCCCAGAAAGTCCAAAGAGACCAAGCTTTCATCTGTATAGAAACAGAAGGAATGTTAAAAATTTTCACACAGATTTTCAAGTTTCCTTTGTGTATCATAAAGGAAGTGTATGCTGAAGAAATAAGCTCAATACAATTCTTTTTTAAATCCTTTCCACTCCACATTTGAGGGCTCTAACTTTTTTTATCCCCCTAATCATTTTCCATCAAAAAATATAAATAAAATTTAAAAAAAATCAGGGTCTTGACTCCCTCTGGAAGCAGGTCTTGAGACTTGCAGCTTAACTAGAACTAAAAGCTGGCTATTTCTGATTACTTTTAAATATATGCCCTATTGAGGCATATAATTAAAATATTGAGGCCAAGTCAACTCTGAGCCCATCTATAGAAGACATTTGCTGTGGAGTTGCCTAATTAGCTCCGCAGTAAAGTCTCAACATCTATACATGCACCCCAATTAGGTTGCAGGGAACTAATTAACTCTGCCACAGGTTAGTACTTGTGTACAAGTACTATCTTACAGCAGAGTTCTTTAGTGTGCCATAGCACAATGGGCTTGCTGCTTCATTGCAGCGGCTGCCTGTCAGTTAGCCCCATACTGGAGCACACTTGTGCCCCAACCAGCCCCTTTGCAGGACATTGATCTGGGTCAGAGCAGCCCCAGGCTAGGAGGCTGATCCCCCAGGCTCCCTGCAAGCTGGGGCTGCTCCAACCCAGCTCAATGTGCTGTGCTCCCAGGTACACATTCAAACAGTGCCCAGGAGCAATAAACTCCAGTGCAATATTCGCCAGAGTTTCTGCCATGCTAATAGCACATGTAGAGGCACCCACAGTAGCTTACCCAGCAACACCACTCTCAGGCATGCCATACTGTTCCACATAGGCTCTCTCACAAACCACAAATAACATAGCCTTGGCCACTCAATACTTCAAGCAAGTTCACATGTCCCGCTAAAGGAAATGAACAGATGGAGGCTTAAGAGGCTCAAAAGTCATAACTGTTTGTACACAAAGCCCACAAGTTCCTAGAAGAGATTGGGGGTACTGAACCAAACCTATAGACAGTAATGAAGGAAAATGTCAGTTAGTATGGGTGGAAGCTAATCAACCTGACCCCAATATAAATGCACAATACCACTTCCCTGTTCCCTGTTGAGTGGCATCCCCAAAGAGCATGGCAACATGCTTGAGGGCACCACTGTCACATACATCAAGTTAACTATGGCCTAAGGTCCCAGCATAACAAAGCCTAGGATAAAATTAGCACAATCCATGCAGAATTTTTTTTTCTTTTATAGTAAGCTGGACAGAATCCTTGGGATCTATTTCCATCCTTATAAGTCCAAAAAGTTTCACTATGTGCCTCTAAGTTTGTGTACAAAAAAAAAAAGGATTGGTTTAATTAGTCATGGTAAAAGTGAGTATTGGAGAGTGCCCCAGAACCACAGTGGGAATGGGTAACAGCATTGTGTTGTGTCAACATTAGTCAGTGGTAACAGAGACTTTTTTCTTTCCAGTGTTGGGAAAATCAGCTTTTGAGAATTTTGAGATCTTATACCTTGCCTAGACAATGCACAACAAATCCAGAAAACTTGGGAGAGGAGGACCATGCTCCATGAATTACTTTATCAGCTGTTTAGTATTCTTCTCTTACTTGTTCAATTCTGTTGTTGTAAAAGCCACTGCTGTTTATCCTGAAATTAATGCAGTCTCTGATTGTGTAGCTATCATATCAAAGCACCTTATGGAGCCAGCTTCTCAGAAGGGAAAAGAGGCAAAATTATTGCATCAAAAACCCAAACCTCTATTGGTCTCAAGCTTTGGTAGCATGTCTGAAGTGACTGTTTCACTTCCTCTCCATATTAGTTTCTGCATGATTATTTTTCAAAAGTACAACCAAAATAACTGTCCAGGGAGCAAAAGGTAAGCAATCATGTTGGCATCCATTTGGAGACTCCACCTCTCACTGCTGGAAGGTGAAAGCACTAGCTGGTGGGGCAACATGAAGGGCAGCAGTCAAGATGGCTGCTTCCCCATTATCCCCAAGCCCCCCGAGGCCCCTCTGCCAATCAGTGCCAAGGGATGGGGACACATGAAGGTCAGCTAGCAATCAAAATGGCAGCCACCCCCTTGTTCCTCCTTCTCCCCTGGAGCCTCTTTGCCAATCAGTGCCAAGGGGTGGGACCTCTCCATAATCAGCACCAAGGGGTGGGGCTACCACAAAATAACCACAGAATGATAACTTTACCCTGCGATCAACATGCAAAATTTGGTAAGCCCCTGCCCCCTCCCCCCGCACAATTTAGGTAGAGGCACACTCATTCCCATATGCAAGTGGTTGCATCTGTTGCCTAGCTTTAGCCCCCATTAGTAATGGAAGGTGGTAATCACACTTAATAAAGACAAATTTGATAAATGAAAGCAAGAATAAGGAGTCTGCCTGGAAGTTAAACAAATAAATTGATAAGTAAAACTGAAAAAAATTGAAAATGTAACAAAATCTGGCAACGTTGCTTGTATTCTCTATGGGTTCCCACAAGGCATCTTGAAGTCTTTTTGCTAGCACAGTTTTTTCAGGCCTGTGCGCCAGGAACTGTGAAAAAGGTATCACAGTGCAAGTATGGATGTGGTACAAAACAAAACCTGGGAAGTCCTTACATTGATGTTATCCAATCAGCTTAATTTATAGCTTAGTTCTGTAGAATAAGCGCAGCCCCAGTTACTGTATAACATTCTGATATATTATGAAATTATGAAATGCACTCCCTCTGTGTTTGTGTGTGTCCCACTACTTTCTCTGTCTTTATTCAAGAAGGAAGTTAATCCTAGTAATTTCAGCACACTGATTTAGACAGAAAATATGTTATCTAAACTGTAGCATTAATATTCTTCTACAGGGAATTTGTTACTGGTATGTACAAGACTGATGTATGACACATTAGCAGAATCAACACATTGGTTTGATTTGGTTCTTTTATTGCTTTGTGTGTGTGTGTGTGTGTGTGTGTGTGTATGTGTGTGTGTGTGTGTGCGCGCACATGTGTATAATATATTGCACAGTGGTGTGAAATTCAAAATGAAAACTAAAGCCTTTATATCAAACGATCTAAGCAAAAACAGATATCCAACTCAAAAGTATAACCACCATAATTTCACATGAAATCCTGCAAAACCTTCCTTTAAGTAGAGACTGACTTACATAGAGAACAGTGGGGTGTATTCAATGTGTTTAACAATATTTGCGCTATATTAAACATGGAAAATAAATTAGAAAGAACAGTTAAATATTTGGCATGATGACAACACTGCTCTGTAGAGTTACAGAGCAGTGGGCAGAAGGGTTGACATATGATTCTAAATGGAAAATTCCCTCAAAAAATAACAATTGGACCAAAACATCTCTTTCTATTTCTTTGGAAATTTCTCCCCCCACCTCACCTCCCCTCCCCCCCTAAAAAAAACCTTCTTCTTTCTCTCCTTGAGTCCTGACACCCTTTAATTAACACTCTTTTTTTGGTGGCACTGAGTACTGTAGGTTGCTTGCGTGACTGGATTCCTACCCCTGCAGCGCTATTAGGCACCCCGTGGAGCACAAACAAAAAGCCCCTGAGAATCTGACCCAACTATTTTCCTATGAATAGAACACCCTTTCTTTATTAAGATAAGAGATGCAAGTGCCTGTGTGTGCTGTATTAGGATAGAAAAGAAATATACATCTATGCATAAATATAGCATGTCCTTAAAAGCAAATTTCTGAATGCAACCCAGATTGAAATCTTTCTAAAGTTGAAGATTCTTATCTTCCCAGCTGCATGGACCATATTCTAAACAGTTCTCAAACAGGGCAAAAAAACAAGTGTCAGGAAATCCTCTGAGTTGCCATCACTCAATGAGCAATGGTCACATCAATGCTGGCCTGCAGCCTGGCAAGCTTCCTCTAACTGCTGCTTTCATGGTAGAGTCATGGAGTGCATGTTTTCTAGCCCAGAATCCTCAGCTAGGCTGACATTGGCTTCCTGTTAGCCTGCAGGAATCTGGCCCCTCAAAAGCATACCCTCTGCCCTGGTGCCAGGGCAGCCAGTATGAACATCCATCCCTCAGAAAGGACAGATGTCTCAAGCAATGCATTACAAAGGCAAAACATTAGAAGAGGGTCAAGGTTTCCTAACCTTGTCTCCATATGACACTCAAAGCCAGGATAATCTCTCTCCAGGGATGCTTACTTGGCATTTACATGTTAGGGTGACTGATGAATTAAAAACAATTGAGCTAAGTAAGGATACTTCAGTATTTACCAGCAATATGAGGACTACATGGGTCGGAAGTTGTGCCATTGAGATCTGGGTGTACTTAAGGCTGTGTAGAGTCACACCACACCAACCTACTAAGTGCCCTGAGAGAGAGACTGTGCCATCAACTGCACTGGGCATGTAATCAGGGCTACTCCCTTTTGGCAGCTGGGCCTGTCAAAACACTTAACTCTTCTTAGTAGCTAAGAAGCCAAGATAAGTGCAATTCATTATAAACTCTTAATTTAGCCCTCCATGAAAAGCAAAAGATTTAAATGTTGTTTTGGCAGCATGCAAGTGCTTTTGAAAGACACAGCTGGGCCAGGTGGGTGTCAGGAAAAGCATCTGGGCAACAAACAAGAGAGGATGGGGGTGGGGACATAAGCAAGAGATGCTATCTGGAACAGGGCAGCTAACAACTGCAGGGAGGGAAGGCAATATCTGAAGATCAGAGCTGCTTTACTATTCAATGTGCTGCTAGCAGTACACCATTCCATATACCAATAGGGGTAGTATGATAGAGGGAGGTGGGAGAGCTTCAAAATAGGGGAAATCCAGGAATGGGGGCAAAGAAGGAGACCCTCTTCTCCCCTTTCCCCCTCCTACCCATCCCTCATACACACTTTGGCTGTGCTGGGCAGTCACATTGAGCTCTGAGCTCAACACCCAGGCAGCAGGAACTTCTGCCACTGCTCCATATGAACAGTGAGCTTGAAGCTTGCCAGCTGATCCAGATGGGGTCTGACCAGATCCCTTGCTTGTTGTGGCACCAGAGCCCAGGGGGTGAATATTTCTGCTCTTTGCCTTTCTCTCATTCACCCTCAATGCTGAATTCAGCAGCAGGGGAAAGGAAGGGGCAGGCAATGGCAACAGCACTCATCCCTTGGGCTCTGGAGCCATCCCCTAGACAGACCCACAACAGCAGCTGATGTGGAGCACAGACAAAAAGGGGTGCAGCCACACCATCACACATCTCCTGGATCCCACCCTTGGGAAGTTCCAAACTGACCAAGGGCTTTAGACACCTTAATCTGAACATAGCACTTAGCAGTCAGTGGCACAGCGTATTAGTGACAAATGTATTCTCCAGTAGATCATTTTACAAGCTAAGGGCGCTTGTCTACATTAGACCTCTCCTGTTTCCACGTTACACTTTTCCTGTGTCTACATGACAAAAATTGCCATTAAGAGATATAAGACTATACTTATAGTATATATGACATATACTCATAGTTATATATACTAAAAATATAGAGTAAGGTCTAAATCCCAATAAATGGACTATGGTGTAAGAGGGTAGAGGACAGGAAAGGGAACAAGTATTGAAGGGATCTGGTTGTAGGCTGGGCAGGATAGGACTGTAGGCGGTGATGATCTGCCAATGCAGTAGTTAACCGATTGACATGCAAATAGACTAAGTGATAAGAAAATTCCTCTCATTGAGCCTGGGCTGTTTCTTTCTTCACCTCAAACCATGCCATGCCCCTGCCATGCGGGCATGGGGGTGTAGTTCATGCTGGCCACAGTGTGATGATTGTTGGGTGGGGGGAGTAGGAGAGGGAGTTGGAGTAGGCTGATCATGGCCCCCACAACTCCACTTTGGGGAAAGCTGTCCTGGGCATGGGGATACCCAAGGAATCTTAATCAACCATGATAATATCAAGGGCTATAGGCTGTACAGGAGGGACAGGACAGGGAAAAAAGGTGGGGGTGTGATGCTCTACATCAAGGAGGAATACACATCCTCATCAAGTAGCACAAGGTCAGATGAGGGGAACACTGAAGTGCTCTGGGTTAGAATACAAGGAAGTTGAGGGGAAAGGGACTTAATGGTGGGGGTCTACTACAGACCACCCAACCAAGGGGAAGAGCTAAACTGGGAATTCTTAAGTCAGTTCATGGAGGTAATTAGGTCAAAAGACGTGGTCATCATGGGTGATCTGAACTTTCCAGACATCTGCTGGAAAGAGCAGTCAGCCAGGTCTGACTGCTCACGTAGGTTCCTAGCCAAAATACAGGACCTCCATCTAACCCAGGAGGTGCACAGCCCCACCAGGGGAGATGCCTTGTTGGACCTGGTGCTGGCCACAGGTGACGACCTGGTGAGGAAGCTGCAGGTGCTCGACCACCTGGGTGACAGCAATCATCACCTGCTGGAATTCACCATCCAGCGCAAGGTGGCAAAAGCCTGCAGCAAGGCAGCAGCCCTGGACTTCAGGAGGGTGGACTTCAATGACATAAGGAGAATAGTCGGGGAGGTACTGAGGTCCCGGAGAGGCGGAGAGGCGGGTGTCCAAGAAGAGTGGTCGTTCCTTAAGGAGATGATCCTCCAAGCCTAAAGGGAGGTAATCCCAACATGGATCAAAGGGGGCAAGAGGGTGCAAAAGCCCCCATGGCTCACCAAAAGCATACAGGAATGTCTCCTAGCTAAAAGAGAGGCGTACACCCAATGGAAGGGAGGGACCATCACCAGGGAGGACTATACCTCGGTTGCTCAGGGCTGTAGGGGGGCAGTCAGGAAGGCCAAGGTGGAGATGGAACTGGGACAACAAGAAGTCCTTTTTTAAATGCATAGAGGACAAAAAGAAGGTACCGGGTAACATGGGGCCTCTGCAAGACACGCTAGGAAATCTGGTTGTCACACCAGACAACAAAGCTAACCAATTTGACAATTTCTTTGCCTCCATTTTCCTGAGCAGGGACCGGACCAGTCTGCCCCCCGGAACCCTCTCAAGCCCCAGGGGAGGCGCACCCAGGCCTAGGGTCAGTGAGGATCTAGTCAGGGAACTTCTGGAGGGGCTGGACGTATTTAAATCAGCGGACCTGACGATCTTCACCCCAGGGTGCTGAGGGAATTAGCAGAGGTCATTGCCAACCACACCTTGTCATGAATCCACAGATGCATCTCGAGCAGGTCCAAGGAGGTGATCCTCCCCCTCTATGTGGCATTGGTCAGGCCACAGTTGGAGTACTGCGTCCAGTTCTGGGCGCCGCACTTCAGGAGGGATGTGGACAACATCAAGAGGGTCCAGAGGAGGGCCACTCATATGATCAGGAACCAGTAGGGCAGCCCCTATAAGAAGAGGCTAAGGGACCTGAACTTGTTCAACCTTCACAAAAGAAGGCTGAGGGGGGATCTAGTGGCCTGTTACAAACTGGTCAGAGGGGACCAGCAGGCACTGGGGGAGTCCTTGTTCCCCCGAGCACTACCAGGAGTGACTAGAGATAAGTCACAAGCTGGCAGAGGGTAGATTCAGACTAGACATCAGGAGGCTCTACTTCACAATCAGGGCGGCTAGGATCTGGAACCAACTTCCAAGAGAAGTGGTGCTGGCTCCTACCCTGGGGGTCTTTAAGAGGAGGTTAGACAAACACCTTGCTGGGGTCGTTTGACCCCAGTACTTTTTCCTGCCATGGCAGGGGGTCGGACTTGATGATCTGCTCAGGTCCCTTCTGACCCTACCAACCATGAAACTATGAAACAACCCCAGGCCACCCCCATGCTGGTTCTCAGTTTTGGAAAAAATCCTGCTTTTTGACTTGAGGATACAAACAACAGGAGACACAGGATTCTTTCTGTTTTACATAAAAATTCCTGTCATAATGTTTCCATTTAGGCTTTAGCCTGGGTACATTTGCATGAAAAGTTTCCCTTCCCAACTAGCAGTGCCCCATGCAACAAGCACCCCCAAAAAACTGGAGGCTTTGCAGGGGAAGTAGACAGTACTGCTTATTGAACTCAACTGCTCCCCCCCCCACCAAAATGCGTGTCTCAAACAAAACAACCAAAATAATTCCCCCCCAAAAAAGCAACCTGGCATGACCCAAGAAAATAAACCAACCAAAAAAATCAAATCTTGCCCTAAAACGCCACCTGGCAGTAAAGTAGTATTGAATGGGCAGGAGGGTAAAATTTTTCTGACATGCCCCCTAGTGCATTTTCCTAGTTATAGCATAATAAGCCATTGCGTGGTAAATCATGTCCACGTAACTTAATTAGTCGTCATAAACTAAGTAAGGAAAATTAAACCAGGAGCTTTTTTAGTGGGTAAACGCCGATTACATGGACAAGCACCCTAAGATTCTCCCCCTAAGATTCTGCCGATTTCCATTGTATTCCCTGCTAGCCAGAGTTTAAATAAGAAAAATGACATATTAAGCCTACTGAAGTAAACATGGATATCATGTACTGTGGATATTAATGGAGTCAGGTTCATGTTAAAGCTTTTGACTGTTCAGATTAACCGACTGGTAGATGAAAATTTAAGCCACTCAAATAGGGACTTTATTCAAAATCAGGAATTACCTAATTCACTAAAAAGCTATGGTAATCCTGATCATTATATTTTATATTAACTAGCACTTTAATCCTGATTACAAATCTTACATTTAAGTTACTGAAGCAATTGTTCTACCTTTTCCCACACTGCCCTTTACATGCCAGAACAACAATACTATTAAAAATAGTGCTTCTGTTTCCTTGAGCTTAATCATCATAGTTTACTGAACCCTGAGAGGGATAAATTCTGGTCTCATTAGCAGAGGTGGAAACCCAGAACTGTGAAAATGGAGATATACCAGTTTAAATTGAGAATAACCAATCAGAATATTTAGCGGGTTTGATAACTATACTAAATCACTATGATTTTAATTTTTGGTCTTCTTAATCATCAATGGATTACAGAGAAAATTGAACAAAACAAAAATCCAACTTGTATTGCAGTCAAGAGTGCATCAGTGAAAAATCCTAAGTAAATCAAAAGATCTGGACAGAGTTTTAATTTTTTTTTGTGCTCATAAGTCACTCATGTTATTTTAATTACAATTAACTGCATTGCAAAGTAGTACATGCACTGATAGGAACATCCTGAAGATGACCTAATATTAGATGTGAAGAGCACATCTTTTGGAACATGTCAAATTTCAGTTACAGCGTGTTACTGTGATTCTTTTTAGCTTTGCTCCCCCATTATCTCACAGCTGCAGCTAGTGGCCATAGTTCAACTGAGCGGCACTTCCCCTCCCACACTAACACCTGCTGAGATTGTATGATACAGAAGTTGCATTATATCAGTTCTCTCCACAGAACATTGGTGTCAAGTATTACACACTCATTTTCTCCCAGTGACCTCTCGTATGTTGTTGTGAGTACCATCTGCTACCATATCGTATCAAGAGGCGCATGAGGGTTAGGGTCTCCTGAGGCTGAGAAGAAAGTGTACTCCAGGCCTCCTACTGCCCTGATGAATGCACTAATCAATAGGCTATTATATAGAAAGATGGACATCATTGCAACCAGTACAGTCTGGTGGTTTCTTTAAGGGAGGTCATTCATACTTTA
This sequence comes from Alligator mississippiensis, assembly GCF_030867095.1. Taxonomy (NCBI): domain Eukaryota; kingdom Metazoa; phylum Chordata; order Crocodylia; family Alligatoridae; genus Alligator; species Alligator mississippiensis. The sequence goes on along the minus strand of NC_081828.1, from coordinate 159,686,907 downwards.
AGGTCAAACAGGGAAATGCCTGAAGTACCTCCAGGGTTAGGCTGCAGCTGAGTAAGGAACTGTATTGGTTCACCTTATTTCTGCCTACTTATTTCTGTTCTTTAAAACTGGAATACTATTTCCTTTCTCTCACTTTCTAATAAGGCATATGATAAAAACGCAACAGTCCATGTTGTATTACAAGCACATAAAGCTAGAAGCACCATAGGATTCTCATTTAGATCGGAGTCTCTAAAAACTAGGTGCTTTAATCAAATCAGTCACAAAGTAAAAGAGTGGGGAAATGTCATTTTCAGCACTTTAGCAGTAAGAAAAGAATGGTGCATTTAACGAAATTAACCACAGTTACTGGAGATACCCTGAGGTTAGTGATGTCCCCAGCTAGATGATATTTTGATGTTCTCACCTCTCTTGTGTAAGTGAGTCAATAAAATATCCATTGTCCTTCTGTGTTCAGACTCCGAAGAGGCTCCCATTTCACATAGCATCATGGAAAGAAGAGACCTTGGATCACTTCTGTGCAGTGCTCTTAACCAAGTGCCCCATACATCCTGTCTTGGTCTTATGAGCCCTTTTCTGGTACAAGAAGTCACCAGGCAATTGAATGCTTTCTAATTTAGAAGTTACAACACAAAGATCTGAAGATACTAATATCTATAAGCATCTATAATACTTATCCAAACTGAGAACACAATGTTCATCTTACAAGAAGCATTACTTATTCACAGAACCTGATTCTGATCTTATTCATGTCATTTTCAAAATCTCCCATCACCTTCGGTGAAAAAAGAACTGAGAAAATGTTACTTCCATTGCCTATGTAATTTAATCCACTATCCTCACCCGATAGAATTGTAGTCCTATCCATTTCCCCTATGTTCAATGCCTTAATCACTGAAATGATTTCATCACTAGTAGACACTAATTTCCACAAACACTGAAATATCAATCATCTTTTGAAGTCTTAATATAAATAGTGACACAAGTCTTCCAAAACAGTTGGTTTAATATTCCTGGACTGACACCTAACCTGTCTGTGGATACCTTCTAACATTTCAGTTACAGTCCCTTTAGTTCAAGAATAGATGTATATTGCCTCAAGAAAACTCAAGAAAATGAGTTTTTACCTTTTGATAAGCAGACCAGCAGAAGAAGGGAGAGAAGCCATCTATAGCTCATTAAAAATTATCTGATTTAATAGCTTAAATTCCAATTTACAGAGTGCCCCAAATCAGATGTTTTAGTGCATTAGTTATGATTCTGCCTGTGAAGTCCTTGGCCTTTCTTCTGCAACTGTTTATTTACATATTTATACAATATATATGCCACCCTTCCCAACAAAGGCTAAAGGCAACTTACTGTAGGAGGCAGAACAACTTAAAAGGGCAACTAGAATAAGTATACCAGCTGCCACGGTGGTTTCTATGATGTCCATTACATTTGTTTGCTAGGAACTGGACAATCAGTTGACTGAAATGCTGACTAAACTAATTTAATGCAGTAACTCATAACCTAGATTAGAATGCAAAAGCTTCTGCCTGCCAGACCTGTGCACCAGCAATTGAGAATATGTAGGATTTCTCCTGCCTCATACCACGGTATCCAGTCCTCACTATATTCATTTTAGTTTGTCTTTAGAAAATTGAAAATGAATAGAACCTTCTTTTTAAAATCTTTTAAACACTATTCCCATTATATCAAAGCTGTAGCTAGCTGAATTGAGCTGCACTTCCCCTACTACACTGACACCTGCTGAGATAGTATGGTATAGGACTTGCATTTTACCAGCTCTTTCCACAGAATAGTAGGTTGGGTGGAATGATGAGACATAGTATTTTACATTAGGTTGCAACAGGTTGTTTTACTCTTCTGCTTGTCAAATTTCCCACTAGTGCTTCATGTTAGATGCAGTGAATTTGGATAGGAAAGCTAATTCTTTTCTCTTTCTTAAACTGCAGCCTGTCTCATATTAAGACCAATATTAAATATTCTCTCTCAAGTGGAAGAAATAAGAATGTAAAAGTGGATCATATTAATCAGAATTTGACTACTGGATAATATCTAAAGAGTTTCAGGATAGATTTCACTCCTATCTCTTCAAAAAAAGAATTATACATTGTTTTTAACCCAGAGTACATAAGACTGACCAGCTGCATTAACAAGGGGACTCTACTTTAGCCAGTCATCAAAAATAAGCCTTAGAACAGATGTGACACTAACTGCATAGACAGAATGTTTTAATTTGGCATTTTGAACCTTATCCCCCAGGAGTGGTATATGGCTTTGATAACGATTTAGATCCTGAAAGAACGAGTCATCAAGAATGCACATGTACTCTGTTAAGAGTCAAAACAACTCCTGCTAGTTGCAGTTTAAAGATGCTTCCTAATAGATATTATACCAGGCAAGCATAAATAGAAGAACACCATTCATTTCTGAATAAGGTACATCCTCTACCCCATGTTTAGAAAGAAAAAAAAGTATTCTGAAGGGGAAGTCTCTAATTTATAAAATGAAAACCTTGAGGCAACTTCTCTCAGAGTTGAGGGAGCATTTGAGGAAGTGATTTTCTATGTCACTTGCTGGGCATTTTGATTCAACACAGTCCAAACAAAAATAGTCAGATTTCTCCTTTGTGGGAGCTAAATGAGGGAAAAGTTTGAACCTGTGCACTTTCTTCAAATTGACAGATATTTTGATAGCTCTTTCCAAACCAGCTCAGTCCCCCACCTCCAAATCCAGATCCTCCTCTTGGTTTTAGCAGTGTAATTGAGACTAATGCATACATAAACATGATTAAAATCAATCACCAAATATCTTCAATAAGGTCATAAAGAAAAAATTCTTGCCACTTAGGAAAGAACAAGAGCTTGACAATACTGCCATCTAGAACTCTATGCTTTCCATTCGTGTTATGGGACACATTCAAAGGGTCTCCTGCAAAATGACATGATCCAAGTTGTCTGACGATGGGGAACATCTTACAGAACTTCTTGTGATTGTGAATATAGTTTCCTGGGTCTAAAACTGCCATGCTGCCCCATAGCCTATGGCAAGGGTAGGCAAGCTTTTCTGGTTGTAGGCCAGCATGATGCACTCCAGCTCAGAAGCATGGAGCTAGGTGGGTACTAGGACCTTGCTGCCACTGTTGCTTGTCTCCCCAGCAGCACAGGGAAAGTTCCTGTAGCTGGCACTTCTCTCCAGAGTGAGAGAGGTCCCACAGCAACATTCATCCCCATGGTTCTACTGGCACATTCCCCTCCTCCCCCCCCCTCCACCCCTAAATGTCACCATAGCCCCATGTCCGTGGGCCAAATCTGGCCTGCAGGCCATAGGGTGTCAATCACTGGTCTATGAGAGTGAACCAGAAAATAAGGAATCTTTCACTTGTTGGAATGGTGTTGGTCACGTGTATTCCCAGGTAGAGCTACTTCTTTTCTTCAACACAGTGCTCTAGTAATAAGCACAGTAGCCACTAGATGGCACTGTAAGATGGTATTTTCTAACAAACTTTCTCCATTATAACTTTAAAGATCTTTTCCCCTTCTGTTTTCTTTTTTGCAAACTAGGCTAGTCAGCTCACATTTTGGTTCATGTCGCCTTTCTTTTCTGTGTTATGTTCTTGAAATGAAGACAGGATATGATTTCCTCGCAGCCCATTTCATTTAGTAACATTTTATTAGGTTACTTTTAAATCAATACACCTTAGTAGGTCAAGCATCTTTGTATTATTGCATTTCCATATAATAATAGTTCGTGATTTAGGCAGTATCTCTTGTCTGCTATAACAACTCTGCTATTATGTTGGGTAACCTAATACCTGGAATTCCTGCAGCTTCTTGCATCTCACAATCTTAAATGTACATTCATCCATTGAGCATCAGACCCCCCCCAGTAAGTTAGCCATGTTTTATATGTTAGATTATAAAATATCCAGGACAAGGACTGATTTGATATTTAACTGAGCCCATTGTCACCATTAAATAATCCCCATAATACAATAATCTCCATGACTGACAGCCCTCTCAGCCAATCAGCAGTGTGGTGGGGGAAGTAGCTGCCATCTGCAAGGCTAGGCTGCAGTGGCCATGAGGACCACTGGTTCCCACTAGGGAGTCAGCATTTTATTTTTAGTAAGCTTTTTTTTTTTCACGGGGATAATGCCTGATTTTGTGGTTTCCACAAAATCTGCAAAATAACTAATTAAGTAGGTCCCTAATAATGCCAGCAGAGCTGACCCTAGGGGTATGCGGGGCCTGGGGCATATCAGGCTGTGTGGGGCCTGTACAGAGCGGGGGCGAGCAGCGGAAGCAGGGGAGGCGAGTGGCCTGAGCACAGTGGCTGGCGGGGCCTGTCCGGCACTGTTCCCCCAAGGAATGGCTCTGCCAGCCAGTGGCTTGCAGATTTGGGAGTTGATCTGATGCTGTACAAAAGAAAGGGAGAGAGAGCGGCCACATGAACACAACCCAAGCACTTACCATGCAGCCTGTGAGTTCAGCAAGCAGCTTCTCCTGCTGCTGCTCACTGGGGGAGGGCCCACACTACCTGCATGGCAGGAAATCAGAAGTCTGTATGCTGCTGGCACAGCCTATGCGGTGGAGAGACTCTGAAGGAACTGCCCCTGCAGCATGTGACCCAACATTGACACCAAAGTTGGACACCCCCATTCTAGAAACCCCAGGGGCTGTCTTTAACTATTTTAGCAGAGATGCTTATAGTTAGTGACAGTCCCTGCTTTGCCTCATTCATTTGTATTGTGAGCAAGATAGAAAAGGGTGGGAAGAAAGGGAACTGCAATAGCCCCATTTCAGGTGTGGAACAAAAACACAGATTAGTGGTATTTGTCCAAGGCTGAATAAGTAATGTATGGGAGAGACAGAGGCTTGATACTAATCTCCTGAGCCCAGTCCAGTGCCTTAATCACATGGCTTTTTCTCCTTTGTCTTGTCTCCGAAAACTTGTTTAACTCTATCCTAACTACACAGTTGGGCCACTCCAGTTGGTCCAATAAAAGATATCACCTTAAGAAATCTTTGCCTCTTGCATAATTTCTGGACCATCATGGCTACCACATCCCTCCAACATTCATTTAATAAAGATATTAATTTGATTACAAAGAGAAAAATACTACTTCCCCTCATGTCTATTATTGGCCAAATATTTCTGCCTTGCCTCTTGCAGGAAGCTCCATTGATTTTGGTATTGTAATTTGTGGAAGACACAAATAAGAGATGAAAAAAAAACAAATTAGTGACTTAGGCAGGAGGCCTTGTAGACATGGTCTAATGTTGGGACCACTGCTGACAGAATAAGCCCCACTCACTCGTTCCTATTTGGAAACACCAAAAAGCCAACAGCTAGGCAGAGGAGATCACTCAGAAAAATATTGCATGTTCAATCCAGGGTTGTGCTCAGACGGTCTCTCAGGAGAGCCTGAAGTAGCACAGGAAGAAGTATTTTTTTTTAGCTGCTAGATCTTGTTCAGGTACACCAGAGAACAATGGATTATGTTGATGTTGCTCTCAGGTTCAGAAGGCAGGCCATAAAGATGTGACCTTGGTCTCTGAAGAAAGGGGTTCACAGGCGTATTGCTTGCTTTTCTGGAAGAACAGAACAGGAGTCTTGCACAATAATAGAAGTTACGGTTATTGGCAGGCCCAGGAAAGAAGCAAGGGAATGAGTATGGATGGTGACCTAGTTCTACTAAGAACGGGCTCTATAAACCAGGTAAGGGCCAGTGTTCTGTCCTAATAGATAAATGATGCAGGTTTCCAGAGCTATTAATCTCATGGATTTCACAAGCCCTAGATTCACTCAAAATATAAAAACAGAAAAATGGAAGCCAGTTTACTGACAGTTCAGAGGCTGAGCAAGCTACAGTGGAAGAGAAAGGAATGTGTAATCCAGATGGCAGATTTTTCAAGTGATGCCAGTTTCCTTAAAAGAAGGAATTAAAACCCTTTGAGTGCAGAGAATAAACAGTCAGTGCAAGTAGTGCTGTGAGTCCAAGCTTCTGCACTAAACAGAAAATTGAACAATAGTCTGGAGACAGAGAGGCCATGCACTGCCAGCCAGAGAGGAACAGTGACTAATGCCTGGTGCTCTGTTCTTCTCAAACTAGCATTTGTCTCTGTTGTGTTCTAGCCTGTTTTGCTTTCATTGACTTTTGTTCGCTATATAATTGGTTTAGTGACCAGGCTTAAGAGGAGAACCCCACAGTCTCAATAGAGATTAGGGTTAAAGGAAAGGCAATCTGGACTTTACTCCTGTCTCTGTGACCCTTGCCACATCACTTATCCTCTTTGCCTTAGTTTGCTCAACTGTGAAATAGGAATAACCCTCCTTTCCCCTGGTTCTCTAAAGGTGGCCAAGATGCTTAACATTTTCAACATGTTTTGAGATCCCTGGAATTATAGGAGAGGAAATCATTTCTTTTCATTAAAGTTCCTCAGAACTTCCATATAGCAAAGGCTACTTTTTTACTACTTAAGAAAATTAACAGAGATTAGGTATGACGTGGGGAGTTATAGGGCTTTTCTGTTTGTAAAGGACCCCAAATATAGGGTGGGCTGTATTCTTCATGACTGCCATCTGCTGGGACCAAAAGGGTTGTAGAGTCAATAAGTTGAACAAAAATTCTGAGACAAGGTATCGATTTATTAAGGTGCTTCATTGCTTTGATTATTTTAAGAGTACTTTTTCCTAGAAACTCTATATTGTAAATTGGTGGAGTCTCCACCCAGTTCCTAAAGTCTTAGCTCTGCTGGCATTGTACACAACATGGAGTACATGGAAAAATGCCACGCTTACTGTATATAGTCCAGTAGTGCTCAATCACCAACCTGCAGGCCAGATCTAGCCTGTGGAGTCGTATCATCTGCCAGGCTCACCACAGATCCAAAAATGTGGTGACAGGGGACCAGTAACAGTGTTAATTGCTGCTCCTCTATTGCCAAATGCCCCTACGCCCCTACCCATGTGGGGGCCCTGTGGGCCAGAGGTTTCAGTTTCATAGTTGGTAGGGTCGAAGAGACCTGAGCAGATCATCAAGTCCGACCCCCTGTCATGGCAGGAAAAAGTACTGGGGTCAAACAACCCCAGCAAGGTGTTCGTCTAATCTCCTCTTAAAGACCCCCAGGGTAGGAGCCAGCACCACTTCGCTTGGAAGTTGGTTCCAGATCCTAGCCACCCTGACAGTGAAGTAGTGCCTCCTGATATCTAGTCTGACTTATTTCTAGTCACTCATAGATTCATAGATGTTAGGGTCGGAAGGGACCTCAACAGATCATTGAGTCCGACCCCCTGCATAGGCAGGAAAGAGTGCTGGGTTCAGATGACCCCAGCTAGATGCTTATCTAACCTCCTCTTGAAGACCACCAGGGTAGGGGAGAGCACCACCTCCCTTGGGAGCCCATTCCACACCTTGGCCACTCGAACGGTGAAGAAGTTCTTCCTAATGTCCAATCTAAATCTGCTCTCTGCTAGCTTGTGGCCATTATTTCTTGTAACCCCCGGGGGCGCCTTGGTGAATAAAACCTCACCAATTCCCTTCTGTGCCCCCGTGATGAACTTATAGGCAGCCACAAGGTCGCCTCTCAACCTTCTCTTGTGGAGGCTGAAAAGGTGCAGTTTCTCTAGTCTCTCCTTGTAGGGCTTGGTCTGCAGGCCCTTAACCATACGAGTGGCCCTTCTCTGGACCCTCTCCAGGTTATCCGCATCCCTCTTGAAGTGCGGCGCCCAGAATTGCACGCAGTACTCCAGCTGCGGTCTGACCAGCGCCCGATAGAGGGGAAGTATCACCTCCTTGGATCTCCTGGTAGTGCTCAGGGGAACAGGGACTCCCCCACTGCCTGCTGGTCTGCCCTGACTACTTTGTAAATGGCCACTAGATCCCCCCTCAGCCTTTTGTGGAGGCTGAACAGGTTCAGGTCCCTTAGCCTCTCCTCATAGGGCCTGCCCAGCTGCTCTTGATCATGTGGGTGGCCCTCCTCTGGACCCTCTTGATGTTGTCCACATCCCTCCTGAAGTGTGGCACCCAGAACTGGATGCAGTACTCCAACTGCAGCCTGACCAGTGTTGCTTAGAGGGGGAGGATCACCTCCTTGGACCTACTTGAGATGCATCTGTGGATGCATGACAAGGTGCGGTTGGCCTTCCTGACCGTGTCCCCACACTGTTGGCCCATGTTCATTTTGGCATCACTAATAATTCCAAGATCGTTTTTTGCCTCTGCACTGACACAAAGGGAGTTCCCCAGCCTGTAGGTATGCTGCTGGTTCTTCCTCCTCAGGTGCAGCACCTTGCACTTGTCAGTGCTGAACCCCATCCTGTTCTCATCTGCCCACCCCTGTAACCTGTCTAGGTCCAATTGCAGCCTATTTGTCCCTTCTAGCATGCTCACATCCCCCCACATCTTAGTGTCGTCAGCAAATTTGAATAGGGTGATTTTTACCCCCTCATCCAAGTCACTGATGAAGATGTTGAACAGTGCGGGTCTGAGGACCGAGCCCTGGGGGACCCCACTGCCCACATCCTTCCAGGTTGAAAATGACCCATCCACCACCACTCTATGGGTGTGGCCCTCCAGCCAGTTAGCGACCCATTTGACTGTGTAGTTGTTGGCGCCACAGTCCCCTATTTTTTTAATGAGAATGGGGTGAGAGACAGTGTCGAAGGCCTTCCTGAAGTCCAGAAAGACTACGTCCACTGCTACCCCTGTGTCTAAGAATTTTGTGACCTGGTCGTAGAAGGCCACCAAGTTGGTCTGACAGGACCTGCCTCTAATGAACCCATGTTGGTTGCCACTAAGCATAACCTCCCCTGCTGGCCCCTCGTGGACATGCGCCAGGATAATTCTCCCAAAAAGCTTCCCCAGGACAGAGGTAAGACTGATTGGCCTTTAGTTCCCTGGGTCCTCCTTCCTCCCTTTTTTGAAAATGGGAACCACATTGGCCCTTTTCCAGTCCTCTGGCACCACCCCAGAGTGCCACAAGTGCTCATAAAGCTGTGCCAGGGGTCCCGCAATGACCTCTGCTAATTCCCTCAGCACTCTGGGGTGGAGGTCGTTCAAAAAGGTTGAGAACAACTGGCTTAATCGTTCAAATATATTGAATCCAAAATCAAGGTCAGTTTGCTATTTCCCAACAGTTTCTTCCCAACAGGTGATGGCCCTGCATGCTAGATCAGGCCCAGGCTAGAGCAGGGCTGAAGTGGCATGGAGCCTGGTTTGGGTGCACAGGGCCACAATAGTGCAAGGCCCAATCCAGGCTTGTGGGGCCTGGCTTTGTATGGGATCTGGCCCATGCTACTTACTCATCTAGCCCCAAGGGGCCAAAAGGCTGAGCACCATTGATATAACCCAAGTACTCTTTACAGTATTTTCCTCAAATTTGGCCCTTGTGTACAGAAGTGATTTAAGTATTTGTTCTTAATTGTGCTGCCCTATTGTTTAAGTATACCCCAGATCACTTCTTCTAGCTGTCTGGGTGCAGCACATTTTTCAGAAATACTGGGCCACATCACCTCCAGGCATCTTCCCAAGAACACATGCAGTTTGTGTACATACTCTTACTACAAACGATACCCTATATATTAGGCAAAGAAACAGCTGGTTGTAGTCTCCTCCAGGTGAGAAAACTCAAAAGCTTAATGGCTCCATTTAAAAGGGCACTCAATATCTCTACCATCCAGTTCAGAAGGGCTTGAAAGTGTTTAAAGCTTTATAAAAGTAGCCCATTTAAAAGTAGCTCATACTGCAAGTTTGTTTCTAAATTCTGCCCTAGCATTATGGTGAATTTTGATGAGTATGTATGAAGTATTTGTTTAAGAAACTGTTGGGAAATAGCAAACTGACCTTGATTTTGGAGTCTATATATTTGAACGATTAAACCAGTTGTTCTCAACCTTTTTGAACTCAAGGCACCCTTCAGTGGGCCCAAGGCACCCCTTAGAAAATGCCAGCTCTTAGCTCTCTTTTTTGAATACAGGAAAATAGCATAATTCTTCTGTTGCAAATAATTCAGAAAGACCACAGCAGGTCAGAAGGCTTTTAACACGATGAATTCCTATTTGAAAACTCTAGATTTATCTTGTGAATCATGTTTGCACATCTTACAGTGCTAACATTGCGTGCTACCCTTGAAGGTATGCCATGGCACCCTCTATACCTTTATACTGGAAGGTATAAAATTTTGAATTATAAAGACAGGAGTGATCCATTTCATTGCAACTCAATTTAAAATCCCTTATCAGTATCCAGGTATGTTGCATAGAACTACTATCCAATAGATAGAACAATTCACATCACACCAGGATTCTTTCATTTCCAAAGAGAAAATATGTTCAGGTGATCTGGTGACAGAGATCAGCTATACACAAATATTGTCAATAGCTTGTGTATTGCAATACAGGAGTATTGCAATGTTTTCCTGAGAAAATCCTTTCTTACTGTACATAAGACAGTTATTTTAATGCTGAATGGATGTGGTGTTTAATTATGTCATTAACTCAGCCAGCAAGGGATTTGGGGTTTTTTGTCCATAAGAATTTGACAGCTTTGTTGTATGATTGAAGTAACTGTCCCAGAACAAATCACTATATGACAGCAAAACTTGGCTGAGATGCTGACTCTATATAGCAAGTGACATGTCAAAACATGACAGTCTGTCTCCATTAAGTTGCACGCTAAGGGAATGCACACTTCCATCATAAATCAGAAAACTAGGTCCACTGGGAAAGTTGCATAAAGGCTAAACAGATAGTCCCATCAGTTCACTTACATGGAAATCTGAGTCAATAAACAGAGGTCACTAGACCACACCAAATACAGAACAGCCTCCTCTCACTGCTGCATTTTTCCTTCAGATCCGTGCAGTCACACAGGCCTGGTTCTGATGGAATAAATTATCAGTAAGCCTGGCATGAAGTTTAACCACTAGATGTCACTGAAGTCTTGAGTTTTAGCAACCCCAAGGGAAGGCCGGTTTGTAGGAAAGAGCAGGTTAATTACTGAAAGAGCTGTGCTAGTTTCAAAGAACAACTTTTAACTGAGGGAACCTTAGCAGGGTTTGCACCGATTCAACCAATATGAACCTGCCTTAACTCAGCTGACAATCTACTCCCCTGAGGGATGCACGTCATGGCAGTCCCTGCAGAAGTCTTGTTCTTCTTTTAACAAAATGCAGCATCCAACTTCATCTCTCATGGCACTTTTACACATGCTCTGGGGCTGGGTGGTGGCACTTTACTTAGAGCAGCTCCAAGAGCCACTCCAATTAAAGTGCTGCTGCATCTCCTGTATCAGCGTCCCTGTGCTTAAAAATGGTGGTGGGAACAATTGAACTAAAGCCCATTGAACGAGCTTGAATTCAAGTGCTCCTGCTGCCATTTTTAAGTGCGGGGATGCTGATACACAAGATGCAGGAGGCTTCTGGAGTACAGCAATTAACTGAGTCTGCTCTGATGCACTGGAAATTTGTGATTTTTTTTGCCTCACCCCACCAGGCTCCCACTCTCTGCCCCTGCATCATCACACCTCATCACTATTCTTTTTCTGATTGCTCCCAGCCACTCTCATTTCTTCCTTGCCTTTCCCTCCTTACCAGCTGCTCCCACTGCTGCTTCCCTTGGGAGTTCCAATATTAGCCTCCTACAGTCAAGGGCTGTGGAGAGGGAAGCAAACAGTCTGCCTAAACCAGGCAAAGCATCACTCCCAAGAGAAGAGAACTGTAATAACTGAGTGAAGCTTAGCTGGATGCAGCAGACATGACAGGGCTCCCAAAAGTACTGTTATCATGAAGTTTGAAACACAGGACATTCATGCCTGTTCCCATTCTTCTGTTCCATTGTCAATAAGTACCTACTACCTAAATGATTAGGCATGCAGACTATTCCCAGGCTCCCACTATGACAAGCTGAATACCACCAGTCAGCATCAGTTCTGTGCCTATTTTTGTAAGGCAGTCAAGCAGCCAGGTGAGGCTGTGGTGCAAAGGGATAGCAAGAGTCTTTATTTCCAGGGTTGAAGATCAGACTTAAATGAAAAGACTACAGCTGCTAGCTTTTAGAATTCCACTGAATGCTTGGCACTGTTACCTGCATATTGAAAGGACAAGCATCCTCTCCTGACAGTTCAATATAGAGTAAACAGGCATCTTATTTTTCCTGGGACTAATTGTCCCAGGGTTTGACTCCAGTCGAAACAGCCGTTTACTCACTCAGTCCTTCCAAGCTATATTGCTGCTCTTCTGCCAATAGGTAGCCAGGGAAAGCACAGCCAGACAGGTCTGTCTCTGGAATGAATCTTAGTTAAGTTAAATTAGCTACAGTTAGTTTACAGCTGCACACAACATAGTGTGAGCACATCTTATCCAGCATCCTTCACAGGTACTTTAAGTGGGTCAAGGTGTGTGAGAACATCTGTAGGACCTAGGGGCAGAAGACATGCAATGTCTGTTTATAGCCTTGAAGGAAGCATATTTTGCTTCTAACCTTGTCTATGTTATGGAACTGAGCTAACTTTGGCCTTTAACCTTATCTATGCTATGGAACTGAGCCATTACTAACACTTGCATACACAGATTTTTCAAATCTACCTGCCGCACACATGGTTAGCAGCTTTTCAATAGGCCAGATCCACTGCAGTAAGCACAAGCAGCTTTAATGTAAAGTAAATTTCCTTGCACTGAAGCAGCATAGGTGGTTTGATTTTTCTGAGGGATTTTTCAACCTGCTTAGCTATCACTAGGGGAGGAGATGACTAATGAACTAATTATGTATCTAATACATAATATCTTGTATATCATAATACATAATATCTACTAATATCTTGACTTCAAAAAAGCCTTTGATCTGGTGTCCCATGATCGTCTCTTGGAGAAACTGGCCAATTGTCGCCTTGGGTCCTCCACGATCCACTGGCTGGAAAATTGGCTCCGGGGTCGGACCCAGAGGGTAGTAATTGATGGAAGTCACTCATCGTGGTGTCCGGTGACCAGTGGGGTCCCCCAGGGCTCTGTCCTTGGACCCATACTGTTCAACATCTTCATTAATGATGTGGACACTGGAGTCAGAAGCGGACTGGCCAAGTTCGCAGATGACACCAAACTTTGGGGCAAAGCATCCACACCAGAAGACAGGCAGATGATCCAGGCTGACCTGGACAGGCTCAGCAAGTGGGCGGACGAGAATCTGATGGTGTTCAACGCCGATAAATGCAAGGTTCTCCACCTTGGGAAAAAAAACCTGCAGCATCCTTATAGGCTCGGCAGTGCTAAGTTGGCTAGCACTATGGAAGAAAGAGACTTGGGGGTCATCATTGACCACAAGATGAACATGAGCCTGCAGTGCGATGCTGCGGCTAGTAAAGCGACCAAAACGCTGGCTTGCATCCATAGATGCTTCTCAAGCAAATCCCAGGACGTCATTCTCCCCCTGTACTCAGCCTTAGTGAGGTGGCAGCTGGAGTACTGCGTCCAGTTTTGGGCTCCACAATTCAAAAAGGATGTGGAGAAGCTTGAGAGAGTCCAGAGAAAAGCCACATGCATGATCAGAGGTCAGGGAAGCAGACCCTACGATGACAGGCTGAGAGCCCTGGGGCTCTTTAGCCTGGAAAAGCGCAGGCTCAGGGGTGATCTGATGGCCACCTACAAGTTTATCAGGGGTGACCACCAGTATCTGGGGAAACGTTTGTTCACCAGAGCACCCCAAGGGATGACGAGGTCGAATGGTCACAAACTACTACAGGATCGTTTCAGGCTGGACATAAGGAAGAATTTCTTTACTGTCCAAGCCCCCAAGGTCTGGAACAGCCTGCCACCGGAGGTCGTTCAAGCGCCTTCATTGAACACCTTCAAGATGAAATTGGATGCTTATCTTGCTGGGATCCTATGACCCCAGCTGACTTCCTGCCCTTTGGGCGGGGGGCTGGACTCAATGATCTTCCAAGGTCCCTTCCAGCCCTAATGTCTATGAAATCTATGTCAGAAAATAATCCATTGAACCATAGAAGTCAACTGAGATAGCAAGTTACATTTGTTAAAAAAACGATATTGTTTTTTCTGTTACACCTCTGCAGATATTGGCTCCAATCCTTAAAATGCAAATGACAGTGTTTGGAGGATTTAAAAGTTATTACAGTCCTCAGTGAAAGTTTTCCCATAACACAGTTAAATCCCTAACCAATTGACACACTTTGCTGGAGACAAGCTAGCACTAGAATCAATTTCAATTGGATTCTTTACTAGTTTATTGGCATAACAAGCTATACAATTGTTGTCAATGTATGACAAGTGAGATAGATCCCTCAGGCACCTGTGAGAAGTGGATATAAATTTACCCAAAGCAGGGCTTCAAACCATGCTTTGGGTTGGATCCTCTTGTGGCCCCTGTTCATTCCCGAGTCAGTGAATCATAAAGATAAAAAAAAATCTATGTAAAGTTTATATATAGTAGTTGCATATGCTGTGCTGTGACTTATACCAAATCAAACATTCCCTCTCTTTGCCCCTTCTTCGAGTCCCCTACATATCAGTGAGCAGTCAGTTACTACAAGTCTCTCCACTGCAGTTTAGCTCCGCTACAACCTACACCCCTGTAACATGGATGTCCTTAGACCAACACAGCTACCACCTAACCCCTGTAATCTAAGGACATCCATGTCACAGGGGTGTCAGTTGTAGCTGTGTTGGTCTTTCTCAAACCATTCTATTCAGACCCTTTCACTTGAGGAGGAGAGGAGGTGCGTATTTCTAATCTCCTGCTAGAAAAGTGCAATATTTCAGATGAAGCTTAAAGACTAGCCCAGGTTTACCTTGATTTCTGCAAGGGCTATGAGGACTAGGCCAAGGCATTCGGGGGCATGCATGGGGCTTTTTTGGAGGGACAAGAGGAGGGTTGCTTTGTTTTGTTGCCATCATCAGTACAGTCTCACACCTGAAGCCCATGACATTCAGTCCTGATTAGCTCAGTAGCCACATGAGCAGCCAGCAAAACCCAACACATACGTCCAGACATGAATTATGGGAAACACTTCAGTTCAGAAGAAAATTTATAGCGAGTCTGGTACAGATCTATGGTAAATATTCACCGGTGGCACTGATAATAGGGTCTTACAGATACACCGGTGGCCAGTGGCTCTTGACCTTTTTTGTACCAGGAACCATTTGTAAACATCAATGGACAATCCTGACCTGCTGCCCCCCTTCAGCCCGCCAGTGTGTGGGGTGGGTCGAGTGTGTGGGGGGAGTAGGGGGTCCCAAGTAGCCCCTTGCAGGCTGGGACTCTGCCAGCCTGCAGGGAAAAGCCACAATTTTCCACCCTTTTCTCCTTTAAAGGAGAATCCATTTTTAAAGTTTGTTGATCCATTTTTAAAGTTGGTTTGCAACCCTTTCCTATATTCTCACAACCTGCTTTTGGGACACGACCCACAGGTTGAGAAACGCTACTTTAGACAATGCAGTAAAAAAGAAAAAAGAAAAAATAGGCCAAGCGTAGCAGGGGGCCTGAACCCTGTTACTCAGACACAAGGGAGGGGGAGGAAGATTTCACCCGTGCACCCAGGGCTTGTGCCAAAGCGGGCCACAAGTCGGGGGTCAGGGAGCGTTAGCAGATGGCATCCGGGAGAGGACTGTGGGAAATGAGGGAAACAAGAGTTGAAGTGGCTAGGGCCTCTATAAAAGAATCAGACTGGACTGAAAAGCACCTGCAAGGCATAGGTATGGCTGGATGAGTGGAAAAAGGCCATGGATTTAGCTCTTAAGGCACATAGGGCCAGAGGGAATGGCTAGAGACAGACAGACAGAACACCTCGGCTCACCAGCCTCCCCCTCATTTCTTTCAACAAGGTAGGTGAGGAAGCAGGACAAGACCCTGGGAGGCAGGAGCAAAGGCCTGGCAGGATCAGGGTGGCCACTAGGGGGCATCGCAGCAGCCCTCAGGCCCCAATCCTGTCACACCAAGTCTCTGCCAAAAACTGCATGTGGTAAGTCGACAAGCCACTTGCGTCTCAGGAGCCATTTTCTGAGCCTCCCTGCCTTAGGCCTATTTCGTCTTTGCTGGAGGCTCAGCATATCTGTGGGCTCAGCCCTGGTTTGCAGGAAAGCCCACTGTGGGGAGCAATGGGAAGTGAGACCAGGCCCAACTTACGAACCTACCCCTTTTGGGGACAAGAAGCCTAGCCATTTTCAAAGAAACACAATACCATTCTCTGAAGAGGGCAGTTGCTCAGGCTGCAGAAAAGGCTAAGAGATGCAAACAGATTCAACAGAAGCACTTCCATTTACCGCACTCCTCTGCAAAAGCCTTCCTAGTAGCAACCTCTCCAGGCAAACTGCCCTTTCTAGAGGAGCTTCTAAATCTTGGATGCAATGAGCTGTACTCACCCTTTCTGTCCGTGAGCTGTATCTTCTCGGAGTCCTGACTTGCCAGGAGACGGGTGGATCAGACGAGTCTTGGCTCTTTCCTTGAAGGATGCTGGGGCAGGGGCCTGAGGAGTCCCTTTTGGGTTCTGAAAGGGTCAGCATCACCCAAGAAAATGAAGAACCCCCTATAGAGCTCTCACCATGATGCCTCCTTTTTCATTCACGCCTATGAACCTTTGTCTCCCTGGTGTCAAACCCTAACAATTCCCAGAAATAGGCACAGGGCTCTGGGATCAGCTCCACAAAGACTGTGCCTCCACACCTCTGTCCTTTCCCCTACGGCTGTGTGACTCTAATACAGGAGGGTCCCAGCTGCAGCTGCTTCCAGAAAATGCCCTGAAAGCCACTTTACTGTGGAGAGGGATGTGAGAATAAACAGGTGCTACTTAACCTTGATTTCTGCAACACTGTAGAGGAGACAGTGCATTTCCTGCCAGGCCTGCCCATATCCCCCACTATCTTGTACAGATTTCTATACTTTTATGCTGTCTGATAAAAGTAGAAGAGTGCTGCTGAGAAATCCTTTTCCAGGCAGAAGAGTTTGATCTTGTCTTGAAAACTGGCTGATACCATATTCTCTTTGGTCTAAGTATCCCATCCATTCTCCAGCATTTATGGTAAACACATTAAAATAGCTTTATTAATCCTATAACATACAATATCAACAAACACATTTCTGAGATGCCCATCACAGAAATGTCTGGATACTCTTAATATCACAGCTATTTCTTAAGTAGCTGAATTAAATGTTACACACCAGAAAATAGCAAAATTCATAATTAAACAGGTACCAATTACAGACTAGCTGGAGACTAGCTAATATCCAGTCTATAAAATGGTAGCTGCTGAAGGAGATGTCCTACAGAGAAGAGGCCTATTGCTAGTAAAAAGCACAACCAACTTTATCCCTTTTCTCAGCTAGGAATCATTCCTTTTTTAGCTAGCACAGTTACTGCAAGTCAGTTTTCCTTAGCTAGGGTTACCATACGTCCTGGTTTTTCTGGGCATGTCCTCTTTTTGGGTCCCCCACATCTCTGCCTGGGTGTTTTTTTAAATACGATCAAATGTCCAGGATTTTGGTCAGCTCAGCTTTGAAGTTTTTCCCAGCTTGCCCTAGCAAGAAGCTGCTTGGGGCTGGGAGGAGAGTGATTGGAGGCATGGCGCCCATGCACATGGCTAGCATGCAGCCAAGCAGCGGGGTGGGAAAAGCCCTGGCAGCTGCATGCAGGTAAGTCTATAAGAGGTGCTAGGGGACTGCTCAGGTGTTTGTGGAGGTTGCGGGGGCGGGGGGAAGGGCAGGAGTGTGTGGAGGATATGGATCTGAATGAGGGTGCCTTCAAAGGCAGCAGGGAGCTGCCTGGCCAGACTGGCAACACTGGGGCAAGTGTCCTTGTTCACAGGGTGAGTCAGTCTGGAGATGCTGCAGGGCTGGGGGGGCTGTGTTTTAGGAGTGAGAGACACTGGGTGGGTAGGGGACTGTGGGGCAGGGGTGTGGGGCACTGGCAATGCCAGGGGGCTGTGGGTTGGGAGTAAGGAGCCAACACGGCTCAGGGGTGCAGGGTACCGCAGGTTGGGAGTAAGGGGCACTGATAGAGCCAGCAGTCTGCGGGTTGGGAGTGAGGGGCAGAAGCAAGGCTGGGAGAGGTTGTGGCTTGGGAGTGAAGGGCAATGGGATGGGAAGGGGCAGGGCATCGGCATATCTGCCCCCCACAATCATATGCTCCTTCCCCTCTGCACAGCAGGTGTCCTCTTTTCTGAAACTGGAAATGTGGTAACCTTACCTTAACTATCTCATAAGGAAAGCAGAGGAAAGTGTTATTTCTGGGTAGTGGGCCTCATGGCTTTGCAAGGAAGAAGAACGACTGAAAAGTTTTGGAAATACTGCATAACTCCTAGAATTATTAAACCAACAAAAAATTAAATTAAATATTGCCTCTCTGATTTGACTAGAGCACCAAGCCATGAGCAGGGATCTAATTCCAACTCTGCCTGTAGATGCTTACAGCAAGTTACTTCATCTCTGCCTCATTCTCTCTATCACAAAATAGAGCACTGGTCTACACATTGAGTTATGCTAGTTTAATTTAATGATTTATTTTGAAGTAGTTTAACTTGGTGCATATGATATGTGCATATTTTTATTTCAATTCAAACCAGCTTCACTACAGTTTACTTTAAAACAATTAGGAAATATAGTTGGTAAGGTAAACTGAAATAAGCTGCTCTTAAAGTGAAAAAGAGGAGTGTATACACAACATTTTGCCCTTCTTTAAGGGCTTTTCTATAGGTGTTTTATACAGCCGTGAGTCACACCCATATGAACACACTTATACAAGTACAGTTTATTCCCATAAATTGAGGGAAATAAACTACAGAAGCATATGGCAACCTTATCAATATAACTGCATCAATACCAGCCGTTGTACTGATCTAAACTGTTCAGTAATTAATCACACCCCCAACTTAAATACAAAGACTATGAAGACCAGGCCTAAACCTTCACAATTAAGCCACTACAAATCTCTGCTTAAACAAACTATCAGGCATACTGTGATGGTTACCATATTTACTTGTGTATAACACGCACCCCCCTCTCCCAATTAACTGCTTCAAATGGGGGGGGGGGAGGGGAGGGAGGGGGTGTCTTAAATGAGGAAATGTGGGGAGCAGAGGGCTTGATCCTGTGGAAGCCAAACTGCCCATCAAGCTGAGTGGGCAACCAAGTCGCCCCTGCTTAGTCAGCTGAAGGCCAATCCTACTGGAACTGAACTGCCTGGCACCTTAAACTTGGGTGGGCCCTCAGCTAACTCTGCATGTGCTGCTGGCTGAGCTGAATTACCTGGCCCCTTCTCTTCAGGAGCCAGGTGGGCATCCAACAGCACTTGCTGCATCTGGCAGGTGCCAGTTA
Organism: Alligator mississippiensis; assembly: GCF_030867095.1. Taxonomy (NCBI): domain Eukaryota; kingdom Metazoa; phylum Chordata; order Crocodylia; family Alligatoridae; genus Alligator; species Alligator mississippiensis. The sequence goes on along the minus strand of NC_081828.1, from coordinate 159,667,581 downwards.
GTTTCAATAAACAGAGTTTATAGAGAAGATGAAGGTCTTTGCCTCCTACATACAAGTGCACGTGCGCGCGCACACGCACACGCGCACACACACACACACAGAAGCCGCCTTTCTCTTCCCTGAGAAACTACTGTACCTACCGGTATTTCCAAGGAAAAACTCTTTTTTCTTCATTCCACCATTTTAAAACAAGGCGCATGTCTTATTCAAGGGCATGTAGTATGCAAGAAAATACTTTGTTGTTTATAAAGCACTTTGCCAAGGTAAAATACCACTCAAATACTAAGAATTTATTATTCATGTTGTCAGAAGTCAGATTATACTTGGGTGCTTCCACAGTATATAAAAGCAAAGGACAAGAGGGCATGACAACTCTCAAGGATTTAGGCAGCAGCATTCCCTAACAGATTGCAGGGATGCTCCAGCCATCTGCTCTATGAAGTACAATACTCACCGAAGTACCTAGGAATGGGGAGGATGCAGAGTCAGCAGTGTGGACAAGGTACAATGAGAGCTTTTTGCTACAGCTTGTCAAACAGAGCATCCACAGCAAACCTTCCCTGTGGAGTAAGTTGTCCTCGGGCTAGGGAGATTTTTTCCTTAGAGATTTCAGGATCATGCCAGAATACATCTGCACCTGTGCTATAATGAAAAGTCACAACTGAGCCCTATCTTTTCATTATTGCTGCTCCTAGCATCTGTTTGGAATACATCCTAGGACCTTGCAATCTAGCAAGTCAGGCTGACCAGATAAGAGTGAATGGATTTAAATAAAAATAACTTCTGAGGAGCAAATCAAATCGACTGCAGTTCATCTCATAAACGCTGTATGTGTTCAGCACAATTTAATGACTGGAAGTTCGAGCATAAAATATTCCATTTAAGAATAATAACCACATGTGGTAAGCATGAAGGCACAGAGCCCAGATTTAATTAATGTAGTTTTGTATTTTGAAAAGCAATATTAAAAAACACTTGAAAATGCAAGATAACTGTAACAGTTGCATCTACAAATTTTAACCTTATATTGCTTGGCCATTTTGACATATAAATTATTGCTTACTAGCTCTTATAAATACACAGCACAGTAATATGTACAAAGGCAGACAAGCATGAAACATGAAAAGGAAAACGTTGGCAACAGTGATTCTGGTAAATCAGACTATTTCATACATACCAGTTCTCATAACGGTGGATAACTACTAGCTGTAGTCCCTGAGAAGTTAGGTAAATACCTTGATTTGGGGTTTTCTATTTTATTATTTTAAATGCAAGCTGACAGCATTATGGCACACCTGTTAAAGAGAATATAACAAGCAGGTGGTCTTACTTCAGTTCACTGACTTCATCCCAGTATTTCTTAACAGTATAATAAGAATACAATAAATAGGCTATGCAAATAAATATTACTCTGCTAAAATGTTTAGTATTTACATCTTCTTTGCAATTTTACAGCAGGACATTTTTAGTCTGTTTTTGGCAAGAGATCCTTCGTTTCTTTTTTTCCAATGGTATCTAGACACAATCAATTACTATGTGAAATTGGGCTGAAAGCCTAAGGACATGTTACAGAAGCATCTAAATTCTATGAAGCAAAAGCCCACTTCAAAGAGTTGTAGAATGAGCCCACGTGTTCCCTGTTTTGTCTAATATCTTCTCCCAACATATAAGAAACACACGCACATAATTTAATCTTGTCTGTGTAGTTGTATTAGACTGAGCTTGGAGATTTACAGTATTTTTTAGGAATATCATAACAACGCTACTGTTTTGTGGGGAATGTGTAGTGATTAAGAAGTGTGTTCTGCCCATATCTAGGGATGTAGGAGAAGCTACACACCACCCCCCTTTCCTTTCATCCTGCTGCTTTTTAGTTCTCCTCCTAATCATCTTGCCTTCATGTGCATGTCTCAAGTCAGGTCCACAACATTTTAGCCATGGAACAAGGATTCTAACAAACCTGTATTTTCTGGATAGTTCTGTTGCTGATTCAGAGCAGTTTCCCTTTTATCAGTACTATAGTTCCAAGATTAATATTCTAAGCACAGAAGCAAACCTTGCCCTTCAGAACTGAAGATATATTTAGATAATAAAGGCCATCATAAAAAACAATTTGCATCATTTCATTGCACTTTTCAGCATTTCAAACAATTATACCTAACATTACAATGTTTGGAACTTGGTGCTTAGATGATAGATTTTTTCACCTGCAAACATGAATGCCAGGTGTAAAGAGCAGGAACTTTTTTTTTGTACTGCTGTAGTTGCACCAGCAGGGAAGGAACATAAGCTATTAAGGTTATTATAAATTAGCAGATGAGAAGCTGAAAAGAATTGAGACTCAGGCCCAATTCTCCTCCATTACTCACAGAGAGCACTACGTCCTGTGAACAAGGGCCCACAATCTGATCTACATACTGATTTGTGAAAGCAGTGCCATGATGAAAAGATTTCACAAGAGGGGGCTAAAGAATCAGCTAATGTCTTGGTTAATGAATCTTGGGTGGGGATTCAGTGAAAATCTGAGAAAGGAAAAATTTTAAAAATCCCCAAGAAATTAACATCATATGGGGTTTATGTTTTACACCACAAAAATGAGTCCACTAAATTTAGTGTCCTGACTTGAACAGTTTTGGTCTGTTTGCACAGAAAAAAATATTTACAGTATGTGCAATCACATCTACAGAAGAACATAGGAAATTTTTACTCCATGGCCAGCAAGAGTTTTTTTTTTCTTTTTACTGGGTAAAAAGAACTATTAAAAAAAATCATATAGTATTTGATAATACCAAAGTACAAGCAAATACATTGTGAAACATCTGTTTCTTTTATACAGTAACTGTACAATATTTCACATATGGAGGCAAACTGAATGCATCCAATGACGTCCCCTTCAAATTACTTGTTAAAGCTGCTTTTTCTGTCCCCTTTAAACCACAGATAAAAAGATGATGAAGAACACGCAACTTTACCCACTTTAGCGGACCCACATTACAACAAAGGATCATTTTCCTGGAAGTCTTTCTGATGTGAAAAACAGACAATATAGACAGACAGGCAAGCAGTGTACCCTCACTGCCACTGCAAAGGGACTTTTTGAAGTAAGGTTCTCTACAAACAGATTTTACTTATATAGTGAAGAATATTCCACTGTCTATAGTTTATTTAAGCTTATTTGAGGGCAACTTCTTAGTACTGAAAAACAGCATTATCATCATAGTAGCAGGACATTGACCCCTGTGGTCACCTGATTTACCTGTGGCAGGTTAGGGTGTTATGCCTTGTGTTGTGTTTGTATAGGATGGTTTACTAAGGCAGGGGGCTGGACTACATGATCTGTGGAGTTCCTTTGCAGCCCTAATCTTCTATGATTCTATGAGGAGGCAACTCAGACAAGAATAAATATGAATGTGATTTTAAAGCACGTACTAAGATAACAAATAGCTCTTTGATTTATCTAAATGAAAACTGGGTTTGGACGAAATATAAAATAGGAAGATGCTTTCCCTTTAATTTTTTCTATGTATTGGGAATGAGAGTGTGTAATACATGAAGTATGGCCTTTTGTTCTTTCAAAGCTAAAAGCATCTGCTTGATAAGTCAGATTTTTATATGTTAAAATAGGCTATTTTCTGTTTTATAGTGTTTTTGTAGAAAGTAGATGGACTTACTAGATGTCTCCCAGTAGATATACAGGAGACAATAGTTCAAGCAATAAAGCACTGAGCTCTGTTGTAATAACCTACTGCACACTAACTGCAGAAATAAGTAACAATTCTGGGATAATTAGAAGGGGAGCAAATAGAGATTTTTCTCCCTAACCTACGTATTTTAGACATAGGACACCTGCTAAAACGCTGAGTTGAGGTCAACTGCTATTAATCCCTCAAAAAAGGAAATGCCACATTTGTTTCCATAAACTGCATTCAGATTAGATTTTTTTCTTTACTATATGCTGTGAAGTGAATTCTTAAGAGGAAGTAACATTATGGGCTGCTGTTTGCTTTTGACCTCCAAATCAGGACACACAAGAGAGCTAATAATGGTGCATTGTTTTATACATGTTAGTTTTTATATTCCCATTCTGAAATGTTAGCTGTTGTCTCAAATAAGATGCTCCCAGGGAAGTTACGTGGATTGCACAGTATTTTTTGGCAACAGTCAATACTTTGGCAGCTTTGGATTAGTGAGGTACATTCTCTATCATAACTTGCAACCCTCCATCACATGAAGTTGCTTGCTGAAATGTTTTGTTACAGTAACGTGATGCTTCCTTTCACCCTAATACTGTCAGAATCTGGATTGAAAGCTACACTGGACCAACAATATTTTCACAGAAATCAAGTCGTTGAGCTCAATGGATGCTGCTCATCACCTTCCTGATCTGATGATAGATGGAAACAGCACTACCTTTGCCCTGGAATGCTGCAAACAACTTATTTTCTTGTTCTGCTTGATTTTCCTGTGTATATTGTGTGAGCTACTGATAAAACTCAGTAAACTGTTCTTATATAGGGAAGCAACATGTTTGGCTTAAACATTCACTTAATTCAAAGTGCTGCAGTTACAAGGTTACATGAAGCTGTGCGTGTTCACACCCGAGGCTCTATCCTGTGAGAAAGCTCGAACAGTGTTTGCTGGTTGTCAATGACACGCAGGTGATGGACATATGGCTTCAGCTCTTGATGCTCTTTAGGAGGAACTTCATTGCCTACAATTTGAGAAGGAAAAAAGGAAATACCTCAGAGATCATTTTTCTGACTCCTTCTTGCTTTGTATTATCATAAAGGCTGAGCCAAGGTCATGGGCTATCTCCATACATCTGCCCCCACTGTCCTAGGTGCTGCACAAATACAGAACAAAAAGCAGCTCAGTGACCAAAAAGACTTACAATTTAAGCTCCAGATATGAGATGGGGTTCTGATAGCAGGGAGTATGAGGAAATAACATGAATTTGCTGATTAGCAGAATAGGCAGTGGTTTAAACATGCCAGCAGCCTAACTACTGTCAAGTTTTTTTCTGGTCAGACTTCATGGTGAGAGAGTGTTTAAGGAGAAGTATGAATGAGAACAATGGTTTTGAAAATGTTTACGGCACCTGCTCCCCAGTGTGAGGGGCAGAATAGGAGAAAGAATGCTGGTGCTTGTTCAAAAATGTAAAAGATTGGGTAATGGACCCTGGCAACCTGGGCTGATAGCAGGCACCCAGGGCTCAAAACTATTTCATTTTACTGCCTAAACGGCACATATGTTACCACAGTTTCTTGCCACTTGCACACAAGTTCGCAATTCAGCTCTGGATCCCCAAGTATGCACACATCCACTGAGCAAATTGTGTATTGTCAGTGGGCTATGCTTTGGCCAGGCAGGTACACAGTACAAAAAAATAACCCAGTTACATCCATAAAGGTAGGTAAGTCCCAAATTATAGTCACAGAAAAACCATAACTAGCAGGTGTGAGGAAGAGAGGGGGAGCCCTTCTCTATTTTAGCCCAGTACCTTTGTGGCTTGGGTACTTGCCCATGAAGCGAGATACCCAGGTTCTAGGCCCCCAGTAACAAAAAGGGGTACTGAGCCCATTCCCTAGCATAGTGCTTCACAACCACTAGGCCAGAGGCTAGACATGATACAGGTTCTTTCTTAGCCCTCCTCTTGAAACTTGAATCTTAGGCAGTGAAGAGAGGGAGGCTAGAGAAGTGTGCTTAGAGAAGTTGAAGCATCTCCTTCCTGGGAAACTTTCAAGAGCAGGATAGACACTTGAGCAGGGGGCTGGACTAGATCACTAGATGGTATCATAAGGTCCCTTCCACCCCTACCTTCCTATGATCCTAAGCTACAAGGTGATTAGCTCAGTGAGATGGTTGCTACCTTACATGGGATGGACCCAAGGTTCTGGGCTGGGCCCCTACTCTCAAAAACATCTCCATTTCTGCAATAGGTGAGTGTAGTGGGTTGCTGCCTCAGGGCCTCTTCAATAAGGCTTTTGGTCCCTGAGGTCTCTCCACAAGCCCCAGTAATAAGCAGTCTTTTAACAAATAAAAGTAAACCTAAAGCCCCCTTATTGTCTTGGACACTGAGAGGGGTCCTGTGTGGCTTCAGCCTTTCTAGAGCAGGCTTGCCCTCCAGCTAGCCCAGAAGTCTCCCATCCTGGTGCCTGACACCAGTCCCTTTGGTTTTTCTTGCTGAGGTTTGTGACTCCTAGTGAGCCTCTCCTCCATTAGCCTTCACACAGCTGCAGTCTGTCAGTCAGGCTGGCTGTCTCCCTGCAAGAGGAGGGCTGGGAGAGACTGGGCAATGCTTAACGTTTTGCAGGGACATGGGCTCAAATCCCTTCTGGATGAGGGGGATTTAGAACCCAGGTCTCCCACTCCCTAGGCAAGTGCCTTAACTAATAGGCTACTGGTACAAAACACAGAAGAGCTTATTCCCTCTTACTCCTCCTCACCTTGGGTAGAGCAAACAGAATCCCAGATTATGCACAGGTGTCAAAAACTGCAGTTATGTTGCTGTGTATGTGCCATTTAGATATGGAAAGTGAAATAGGATTTTGCTGTTAGTTTACACAGTTGATTTTTCCAGAGATTAGCAGAACTGAGATCAAATTTTGGCAGAATTCCACAAGTACAAGGTCAGTGTAGATGCCCAGGGAAGATCCTTATCCTGCAAGCAAAGTAGAATAGAAGGGGACTGAAAAACCCAGGGCCTATGAGACTCTGAAATGGTCCCTGGCTTTGGCCCCTTTTATGACTCCTACTCTGACATGCTGCCAATACCAAAGGGGAAAGTGGGTGGCTAGATTTACAGCAGCAAAGGACCTCATGCTAAGACTATGCCAAACACGTCCTTTTATGCACAGCTGGCATTAGAGCTGCCATTAGCTACCTTAGCTCTGCCTGTGGGAGACTCTGGCAGAGCTAAGGTAAGGATCCATCCCTTTTCCCACTCATATGTTTGATGAACTTTATAAATTTAGCTTAGACTAGGATTGTAGGCAAGTGCCTGGTGGCTCATCCCTGAAACTGGGTCTGCTTTCAAATAAGCTTGTGGAAGTCCCCTTTGTTCTGTCCTGTCACAGCACATAAGGTCCTTGAGGGAACCCTTCTGGACCACAGCCTTTAAACACTCATAACACAAATACATCAGAGCACATGGACCCTGAGCCATTTCTCTTAGATCAGGTGAAACGTGTCAGCATGGAATAGATAAGAGGACCACTCTTCAAAGCTGCTCTGTCACGCCTCCAGTTTTGATCTCAGCTATGCTTTTGATTCCTGCTAAGGTGATGGAGATGAGAGATGTGCTGTTATTTCCTGAGAGTTCTCATGAGAGGAGAGCTTTAAATAAGCATCAGAGGAAACTGAAGGATGGCCTGAATAGCAAATGAAGGTGGTGTCTACTACAAACACTAGTCCAGGCCCTCAAGAAAATGTTTACAAAATTACTGTTAAACACACACCCCCCAATAAGCCTAACTTCATTGCTCTTCCACAGACAGTGTTTTACTTCAATCACATCCCTCATCTATACATTCTCCATTTAGTTTGTCAGCTGTTCAGGGTGCTGATACTGTCCTCCTATTTGTAAAATATCTAGTACAAATTTAGTGCTATGGAAGTAGTAACATGGCAGTGTGAGCATGGCTAGTTCTGCATGCCACTACTACAGGCATTGGAGTGCAGCACCTGTCCACACACTCTTTTTAAGTACCTGGATGATTTGTGAAGTACTTGAAATAAGAGATAATTGGTGTAGTAATACACAAGAGACCTTACAGTTCTTGGGGAACAGATTCCACCTTCTCAGCAAGTGTGCTGAACACACTGAAAATTATTCAGAATTCAGAGTGTCATTAGCACCTTAAATTGTAAAAGGCTGAATAACTGTATAAGTGTTCAAGCTGCTATGGCAGATTTCTGAAAGACTATTATTTGTTTTCCAGATTTAGTGTAGAAAATATTATTACCATTAAAATGGCATTTCAGTATTTCTTGGCAGCATTGTCATCTTCTAAACCATAAAGATTTTGGCCGGCTTGCTTAATTTGTAAAGCATAGCTTATAAACAATAACAATGTCCCTTGCTTAGTTTTATCTGAACTCTTTTCTGTGGTAGGATGCCTGCTGCTCTTAGTCCAATTTATGGAACGATGCAGTAGAAAAATTCACATTTGTGAAAGCTAAATAAACCCATAGGAAAAGGAAGTTATCCATAAAGTCTCAATAAATATTCAGTGAATTCATTTAATGCCTAAATGAATTTAACAAAAAAACTCAAGTGCCTACAGGGATATGTGCATAAGCTGTTTTTTAAATGCCAGCCTCACAAAAAGGCCAAGCCTGTGGTAAAATAACATAATAATGACATACTTCAAACTACCAGATTGTGTGATAAATCTTGGGTATTAAACCTGGATTTATGTCGCAACACAAATTGCCATTTGCAAAACTGCAAAAGCGGTTTAAAAAATTTCATTTATTTGCAGATGTTCTATTTAAAAACAAACAAAAAAAACCACAGGGAAACTTGAAATAACAGAAATATTCAGGTTCACAGATAAATATTTTTGTTCAATAAGTTATTTCTGCAGAGTCTGAATTAACAGAGTTAAAATAAGAGATGGACATAACTATTTGCCCTTCTCTTTGTGCAAAGGGAAGTAACTGGATCATAACTAATACACAGACCGGCTGCATCAAGACAAGCATGGCCATGTGGTATGTGGTGCTACAGACACGTCTGTGGTGCCATGTACCACACATTGAGCTGTTTTCTGTGCTGCAGGGGAGCAGCGCAGGGGTTTTTGGATATCCTGGAGTCAAAAAAACCCATTCAACACCCCCCCCCCCAAAAAAAAGCGGAGCAGTGTACACAGAGGCAGCATGCACCACTCAAAACTGGAGCCTGGCCAGGTAGAGCCATGATCTGGCTGCTGGCGAGGCTCCAAGTGGCTGGATTGCTGTTATTGCAGCCACAGAAGCCCCTCCAGGAGCCCAGGTAAGGCTGCTGGCTCCTGCTCAGTGCTGGCCCCGGCCTCCCCTACCCCACCTAAAGTAACCTGCCACATGCCAGAGTGCGTTCCCCAGGGACAACTAGTGTTGGCACAAGGTGTCCTGCTGCTAGTTGTCCTTGGGGAACCAAACATCTACGCTCATTTGGACGTGGCCACCTTGTATAAATAGACAACACCCTGCAACCGGCAATATTTTGGGCCAAATGTTTACAAGCTTTCCTAACTGTAACTTCGGTATTTGTGCACACATTGTTTTGCACACTAAAATGTGCCAATATAAGTTTGACAGAAGAGCCACTGCACTACAAACAACCCCATCTTAAATGGCTCAGAAGGCATAAGAAGCTGTGGGATAGCTCCAGTGACCTTCTGGTTTTATCTTCTTGGCTGGGCCTACAATGCTCTGGTCTTATGAAGCAGTGTGGATAGGTGAATATGTGCGTTAGAGATCATGGGAACACACCATTCTGTGACAATTTGGGTTCTTCTGTAGTCTGTAAAGTAAAATTTGAATTTCACCAGTTGTTGTTGCACTTAGAATCCTAAGTTGACTCTTCCAGGGTAACATCCGCTTTTTTGGTTAAAACAACTGGAAAATATGATTAACTTTGAAGTAAACCTGGATCAGGAGAGGGAAACAGATGATAAACCTGGCAATAAACCTTTTGATATCGCTGAATATTTTATATGCCCAGAAGTGTAACTAAGGAGAGAAACTGTCTACTCACCAAATTGGTTATTCCTGCAATGTCTCAGTGATCGAACAGTATCCGCAATCATGTGCTGTAGTGATAAAATACACAAAATATCAGTGAAAAAAATTCTGCTTGGGATGCTGTTGCTATAAAACACTTCTCTAGCCCCATACTACTGAACAGCAATAGCAGCAACACTGGAAAACATGGACAGCAAAGCTTCAACAGGGGAGGTTTCTTTTTCTTTTTTCTCCCTTCCCATTTTTTTTGGTTCCATATTAACATACAGTTAAACAAAGTTATCTCTCTCAGGTTCCTTTCACAGAAGGATCTTGTTGACATCACGCAGATTAAATGAGAGGGACTTCCTAGGCATCTATGGAAACTCGCCTGAAAAAACAGACATTTAATTATTTCTCTATTTCTCTTTCTTTTCAAAGAGAAACTGGAAATCCCGTCCTTTTCCCCCTTATGCATAGGATAGTAGTTTTTGTTCAAGTGTATTATTTGAGTAGTAGGCTTAAAACTGCTGCACAGCAAATAGACTTGTGACAGAGATACAAGATGTAATTTCTCTGATAAGGATTTATGCAGGTTTAATCACTTATAAATTGGTGAAGATGTTTCCCTTTTCAACCAAAAATTGATGCAGCCTGCAATGAAAGCATTAAGAGCCATATGAGCCTATCAATTCTGAGTAGTAGGGACTAATATTTAGAGGGTTAGAGTCAGCTATAGCTCCACTTGAAGTTAAAGGGCCCTCTACTCCTTTAAAATGGCTGTGGAAGACTTCAGTACCCAAAATACTTGTGGGCCCACTGGATACAAAGGTGATACATCTTTCTGACACTACAACATCTATACACTACAATATATTAATCACACACTAAGTAGTACACTTAATAATAAGTTAATGACAGAACTTCTGAGTATCCATTAAATTAGTTCCTATAGATGAGAGAATGCCAAGGAAGAAAGCTCGGCTGTGGGTGTATTATTAAGAAAGCCTGGCATCAAATGAAGGATTTGTTTTTAACTCTCCGTGATGAATACATGTAAATTGATTAATATATTTTACAAGGAAGTTATGAAATGGCGGCTAGCACAAGTAGCCTTTAATGTGCTAATCAGTCACTTGCCTGAACAATCCAGAATATGAGTCAGTCTAGGTTAATATATTTGAACACCAAGTTACACTTAAGAAAAATCTGTATTAGAAGAGTTGATCATGTGTCTCATGTGGTTTAGATTTTAATTTATTTTTTCATCCTACTGCCACTCCCTACTAGGGGGAAAAAGAACTGAAACTTAAAAAAAAAAAAAAAGAATCACTAAAAAAAAAAAGCCTATGTTCAGGAGGCCACTGGAAACTTGACTCTTGATCCTAGCAAAGGTATTAATAAATGCTTACTGTAGTTCCTTAAGACTTGCAAGGTATTTGCCTTCAGACTTCATTTCAATTTGATGGTAAAGCTAGAAATATCTCTTAACTTGGACTCATTCTCTAGATATCTCATAGGTGAATAAAATGTAGATGGCTGCATTCAAGGTTATGAGTTCTACCAAGCCAAATCAGTATTACGCAGGTTTATGTGCCTCCCGGCAGGTGTTTATATTCAAATTGGTGCAGCAAGAAGAGGGACTTAAAATACATTATCGATAGCAAATTAAGTTTTGTGGGTTTTAATAAGAGATAAGTTAAGGTTTAATTAAAAAAATAAAAATAAACTGCATCTGTCTTGTGTTAATGTCCTAAAAAATTCCAAGAAAGACTGAGTTAGATGCTCATCATGCGTAAACTGACATAGCTCCATGGAAGTCAATGTAGCTTTGCCAAGTCATACCAGCTGAGAATCTTCCCCTGAGTCTATATGTAGCATTAATTTGCCTTACAACTTAAAATGTAATGCTGTAAAAGCATTTCACAAACTGAGTCTATCATTGAATCATAGAAAATGAGGGTTGGAAGGGACTGCAGGAGTTCATCTAGGCCTATCCGCCTCCTCAAAGCAGGACCCTCTCCAACTAGATCATCCCAGCCAAGGCTTTGTCTAGCCGGGTCTTCAAAACCTCCAAGGACGGAGATTCCACAATCACCCTGGGTAACCCATTCCAGTGCCTTACTACCCTCCTAGTGAGAAAGGTTTTCCTAATATCTAACCTAAACTTCCCTTACTGCAACTTGAGACCACTGCTCCTTGTTCTGCCATCTGCCACCACTGAGAAGTCTAGCTCCATCCTCTTTGGAAGCCCCTTCAGGCAGTTGAAGGCTGTTGTTAAATCCCTCCTCAGTCTTCTCTTCTCCAGACTAAATAAGCCCAGTTCCCTCAGCCTCTCTTCATATGTCATGTGTCCCAGCACCTAACCATTTTCGTTGCCCCCTGCTAGACTCTAATTTGTCTACATCCTTTCTATAGAGTTGGGCCCCAAAACTAGACGCAGACTCCAGATGTGGCCTCACCAGTGCCAAACAGAGGGGAATTACTTTCCTTGAGCTGCTGGCAATGCTCCTATTAATGCAGCCCAGTATGATGTTTGCTTTCTTCACAACAAGGGCACCCTATTGGCTCATATTCAACTTATTGTCTACTGCAATTCCAAGGTCCTTTTGTGCAGACCTGCTGCTTAGCCAGTCGGTCCCCAGCCTGTACTGGTGAATGAGATTATTCTGTTTTAAGTGCAGGCCTTTGCATTTCTTACTGAGCCTCATGAGATTTCTTTTAATCCAATCCTCCAATTTGCTGAGGTGTCTCTGAATTCTAGTCCTACTCTCCAGCATATCTGCTACTCTACCCAGCTTGGTGTCATCTGCAAACTTGTGGAGGGTGCATTTCATCCCATTTTACAGGTTGTTGATGACACTATATAAAGTTTTAATTTGAATGGGTGCTAATTTTCTGAGGTTTATGTAGGCTATAGAGCTCAAATTAAAGCCACAAAAAAACTTTTAAAGTTGGTTTCACATTCAGGAGAAGATTCACACATAGTATATTGAATTGAGATAGTTCCATGTGAGTCATTGAACCTATGCTTATTTTCACCAGTGGAGAATCTGTCCCAAAGAGCTTTTAATGCAGTTTTTCTTGTATTTGATCATACTTAGAACCCAAAGGAAGAACATACTGAATTAGGCCAGCAGCTCTTTACTGAATATGCATAATTTAAATAACCAGCCTGAAATTAACAGTAATATGCAGCCTATGGAAACAGTACATTCTGTTCTCTCACCTCCCTCAAAAACCAAGAGGAAAAGATTAGTTGCCTAGAGAAGGGTAAGTTTAAGACTAGAATAATGTAGCATATTCATCTTTTCAAAATCACATTAAGAGTGATTAAAATGTTCCTTCAAAAAATATATTTTCATGAGAATAGCATATTCTTATGTGTTCCTTTAACATATCAGTGATATAATATCTCTTCCTGTTACCAACAGGAAGCTCGCTTGATTTCTTTGTTCCACTTTATGTTCCATTTTGATGGAGTAGAACATAATCACAATTCTCCTCTCTTTTGTGGCTTTCACATTGTTCTTCTCTGACTCTGCCTGACTCAACTATAATACTGAACACCTGCTAATTGCTCTACAAAAAAATGCTATTTGCTAACCATTTAACAAGTGTTTGCATAACATTATTGTGATGGATATGGAGGACATGATTCACACTCAACTGGTTCTTAGAAGCGGCAAACATTCTTAACAGATGATCATTAGCACTAGTTCCGTAGTTTTTCCCAGTCCAATTCATAAGTATACTCAGGGGAAAATTTGGGGGCACAGTCCAGCAAGGCCTTCCTTATATGTGTACTTCTTACTATTAGGACCCAATTGGAAAGAATGGGACCTTAAAAGTAGCAGTAGACATGTGTCAGCCACCACTGCTAAAGGAGACATACAAAAATAGGTCACGGCTGATGAAGAGAAATACTGTACAAACCTATCTTTTTACCAATTACTTCAATAAATATAACGTGAAGATGATTTAAAATACAACAGTAAAATTTATGTAAGATTTTCATCCATTTATTCCCATTTTGCCATTCTCACTTTAAGGCAATAATGATGGACATGGATTAATCTGTAAAACTGTCATCTAGACCCTAAAAGATATAACATTAAATATAAGGAGCAATCCACCTAGCTTTTCCTACATCTGGTCTGTGATGCCATTAAACTCGCACCTAACATAACAGCACAAAGCTTTTCTTCTCTTAGTGATTTTTTTTTCATAACAAAAACCTCCAAAACTTATTTAAAATTGGACCTAATGAAAATCTGAATTCCATAGCAAAGATGTTTTCTACAACATAAATTTCTGCAAATTAAGCATTTGGAACTCATACTTTTTGCAATAGCAGTTCCACTCTAGCTTGCACAAACTATTTAAAGATGAGGATTAGTAGCCTAATTCTGCAACAATTCAAGTCAATGAGCATCTTATTTATTCTGCAAGAGTGAAGTAAGTTTACAGAATAAAGAGGAACATAACACAAGTGGTCAGTGAGATGTTTGCCAGACTTTTTTCTGGTTTCATGTCCACAAATTAAATGCTTCCACATCCGTATAAACCAGAACTCCCCTTACACTGCACTGCACTTTTACAACAAGTTCCTACTCTTTACTTTAGGTAGGAATAGTCAAGTGTACAGGACTCTGGGCAACCACTAAAGTTTCAACCACACCATTTCATTTTTCTCAAAGCAGATCTGGATGAAATGCTGGATAAAATACTGTTGACTGCAAATACTAGTTTTTCCCTGTCATCTACATATACTAGGACATCTCCACTGGTGGTAGAGACTCCACTGGTGAAACTGTATTGGTGAAGCAGTCCTAGGGGCTTTACAAAGCACGCCCGGTATAGACAAGGCCTTCCTCTGATTACAAAAACTGAAAGGCCTGATTAAGACTGGTCAGTATTCAGTAAAATTAATATACAGACTTGGAACAATCTTTAGTAACAATTAAAAGAACATCCGAGGCTAGTTCAATTTACATGTTAATGAGAAATACTTCCAAGAGGCAATAAAGAAGAACATGCTAATGAGTTTTATGCAAACATGTAAAGGTCAAACTGTTAATGGACTTGGGATAAGAAAACCCTTTATTAAATGCAAATTGGCATAAAAGCAGCAACAATAACAAGTAGAAGAATCTAATAGAAGACTTAAAAAGGCCATCACGGAGGTTATAAAGTCAAAGTTAGGGCTTGTCTACACTTGAAAGTTAATGTGAATTAAGATAGGATATGAATTTAAAGCGTAACAGGTGGTTCTTGGATAATATATGTGGATACTATTATTCTGGAAAAGGAGTGTCCATATAAGGCATTAATCAGGAAGAAAGAATTAAACCTATATCTGTTTACAAGGTCTAACTTTGGATTCAAAAGGAGAAAACTGAATTGTTCTACTGCTTTATACAAAAATATGCAGTGAACAGGTTAAACAATCATTACCACATCAAGTAAAAGACTAAAGCAGGTAGCAAGATCTTTTATCAACTTTCAACAAACATCATGCACACTGGAAATAAAAAAAAGTCTGATGTCTTGCTAATAGGGATGACGTTCCAATATGTAAGGGGTTTTTTTTTTGATCATGCTTAATCACATAATAAATATCCTTATCTACATAACAAAGCCCTGCTGGCAGAGCTATGATGGCTAAAGGTGTGAAAACAATCAAAACATCACATCTGTGCAACTCTTCCAGAAAAATGCCTGTGGGGACACAGTTATGCTGACAAAAAGGCTATTTTGCTGAAGGGCATCTGCCCTTCAGGGCACAAGTGTAACTCTGGTGGTAGAAAAGGTTCCTTCTGTTGTGTCCACACCAATAGTGAAACAGCAGGGCTATTATGTAGACTAAGCCTATGCTACTACAGGTTTGCTGGTATAGCTCTGCTGGCAAACCCTCCTAGAATAGATATAGCTTATACCAGCAAAGCCAGCTTAAACTAATTCCTTTAACAGAATTAGCTAATGTCAGGTCTACCTAGAAACTCTTATCTTTTAGCCTAGATCATAAATTCTAAACCCTATTTTAATTTGAAATATCTGGAATTAGCATAGTAGTGGTGACCATTAAACTGGATTTACCTGCTCCTGGCTGCTTCAAGAAAAGAAGAGAAGACTGAGTTGAGACAGGAGGCAATAACAATGTGAGAATTTAGCTGAGGACAAACATGGTTTGTAATCCCTCCCTCTCTAATTGAGCTCATGTAAAATGATGCATGGGGTAGGAGGGCGAGGGGGTGTCTGTTCTTGGTTACCACAACTTCATGCTTCACAGGAGACAAGGAAGCACGGATTTCCTCATAAAATAGGAATGGCAAATTTACTTACCAGCTTTTCAAAATTAACAAGGTTATCCAGAAAAGTTTTATTTCCTTCATGGATGAATGTTACATCTAAAAATGAGGAAAAAAAAATATATTTATTTGCTATTTTTGGTGGATTTGTTCAGTTTTTTAGATATAAAAAATAAATTGTTGATAAAACAATAATAAAATAAAAATGGAACAAAACTGTCCTGTAAGCATGTGAAACTATCATCTTTTTTTACTGAAAGGAAACAGAACGCTAGCACCAGTTGTTTTCATGAGAAACAGAACATTTATTCTATATAGCAACATTGTCGATACATTTGACCAAGAGGAATTTCAAGTATGGAATGTAAATTTGTTTCTCACTAAACCTAATTTCTGTGATTTTCATATGACTTTCTTTCTATCAAATGTACCAGAGGACTGTACATATCAAATGTACAGTTTGCTAGGGAGGGGAGCATAGTAGTTGTATATGTGCAAGTTTCATGCACTGTGAACATTATGGATTTACTGGTGCTGCTAGTGGAGTCAGTGGTAGGAACCAGGGCTGTGGCTTGAGATCCATAAGTATAGAGCTCTGTTAGCTGGACTCTAGGTCCCAAGGGAGAAGCGACAAAAAAAATCTGCTGAGTTCAAAACTTCACCTTGGCAGAGGCACCAAGATTGATCTCTGTAGACTCTTGGCACCAAGTTTTTCCCTGTCTATTTCTAGGGCACAATGTGAGGATAATGATAATGTGAGGAATGGACAAAAGTGCAAACTGAAAGCAGTATATCAAGGAAGAAAAGAGGCAAAACTGTTTCTAAGTGGCGTTTACAGTGTTACCTTGATTTAAAGCTATTTACTCCCCTTTGCTGAAGTACATGTGCAGACTCTAACCTTTGCAAGCTTATATAGTAGAACTACTTGGATCATAGAAAAGTATCTAAGAACCATATATACTGGTACCTGCAATAGCAAGATGCTTTTGTGACACAACTATGGTAAAATGATGTGTTGCCATTAATGGAATCAGGAGATTATAAGCCATGTTTTCCAACTTACAAATGGCACTAAATCATTGGGAAATATCTATTGCTCAGTGGTTTGCTATGAAATCACATGTACAATGACAACATACCAATCTGCCTGCCTATCTAAGCATTTGTGCCTTGCTCATCACTGTGGTATCCAAGAAACCCATGTTCTAACCATTTGGTCCCCTCTGCCAGCATAGGTGCAGGACAGCATCAGTCTCAATGCAATCAGAGTTCAGGACTGAAAAAGATCTCAAGCTGAAATAATGAACTTCTTGTGTTTTCTCTCATCCTGTACCATAAAATCAGAACTTATTTACCTTCTTTTGTATTAAAGATTCATTGTGTGCCTGGAGGGGATTTTGCAGTTACTTATAATGGAAATGCTAATAGCTTAATATGCTGGTGGAAACCCTCAACAAGAATTCATTAGGCAGAACCATATGCTAGGGTAGAGCTTCCCCATTCTGAGGAGAGCAGTAGGATGTAACTGCTTCAGGCAAGCAGTATGCCAGCCTGAATTCCTCAGCAAATAAGACAAGCATGTCTGCTTCTGTATCTTTGTACAGATATAGACTTCTCCCCTGGCCCAGTTCCAAGGCTAACTCAGAAGGTGGTGAGGTGAGCAAGGCATGGCCCACAGCTCCTCCTTGCCTGCTTTGGAGCATTCTGTGTTCCCATAGGGTACAGTTTCTCTGTGCAAGGACTGCAATTATGACTGGATCTCACAGCCAAAAAAAAAGAAGCTCCAAGGATGTGCCCCTCTGTTTCCTTTTTTGCTCCCACTGTAAACCTATATATAAGGACCAGGCAGAACTTCTCCTTAATGGCAACATGTATTCAGGGAAACAAACAACAACATTTTATAATGATGCAGTGCAGGTGAGCCTTTGCCAATGCTAATGAAGAAAAGCTTCTTCCTGAAAATAGAAAAACCAGGACAGTTCCATTCTATGCTCTTTCTTTAAAGACTGCAGTGATTACTTTCAAGGGGGAGCGGGGGGAACAGAAATATGCTTTGCTACCAAAGAGTCTACATAAATGCAGCAGAGCAGAAAATTGCATCCATGTTGTGCTGTGAGAGTGAAACACTTTTATTAAGTATTTGAAAAAATCAGTCTGATTTTCAAAAGCTGTATCTTTGTAGTAACAAGTCTTTGTGTTTACATTCAATTAACTTTAAAAAGACACCATCAGTGTATTCTTCGTAATTAGAGAAAAAAAAAAAAGCTCCTTGATGCCTTTCCACCTATTCAAACTTAAATCTGTTTCCTCTCCAAATCATCTTTCGTTCTTCCTTCACTTGAATAAATGATTTTGCTATTGTAGGGTTGCTAATGGTTTTTACGCTATCAACAAGCATTTTATTTATACTGTAATGTAACACTGAACAGACAAATATTTATATGGACAGTCAAAGGAAACAAACTAAAAAGTATTATGGATTCATTTGGGGCTATCAACCTTGACAAATGACATTCTGTATTAAAGGGGATTATAGTAGTTTCTTGTTTCCCATACATATTTTGTAAAGAGTTTCTTGTTTCCCATACATATTTGAGAGATGAAAGATCATAATACTTGTGTGCTAGTTCTTATATACAATCTTGCACTGGCGTGCAAATTTAGGGCCTCTCTTTATATTACATTTATGTCATGATTAGCATTCTAATCCCAACATAAACATACACCTAATTTAAGGTACAAATTTTTTAAGGATCGGTTTGCATAGCACCTTAAACTGAACATGTAGAATGTCCAGGGCTGCCCCAAAGTAAGTGCTGACAATCAGCTGATACAACCCCTGTTACAGCCAGCTCCCAGTGTGGTCCCAAGGCTGGAGCTGACAATCAGCTGATTGTTGGACCTGGCCCCAGGAAAACCTGGGGTCTCAAACTGATGACCTGGGGTCTCAATCAGTTGATTGTTGGCCCTGGGACAGCCCAGGGTCACACAGGGTTGTGGGCGCTTGGCTTTTATTTTGCCAGGATTATAATCCCAGCCCTACCCCTGCACTGGCAAGTTGTAATGGTGCCACTGGGAAATGATCCCTGATCCCCAAATCACGCCTCCTGCAATTCAACAAGGAGAAATGCAAAGTGCTGCACCTAGGGAGGAAAAATGTGCAGCATACCTACTGCCTAGGAAATGACCTGCTTGGTGGAACAGAAGCAGAAAGGGATCTTGGAGTTGTCACAACCCAAGGGTGTGATTTTTGTTTTGCGAGTGCTTCGGCACTGCTAAATTGTTCCCGCTAAATTGCAGCTTCTTTGCACGGTGGAGTTTTCCGCTGCAGAGGAGAACCCTGGGTGCAAAAGAATTCCCGCCACTAGTAGCTTTCTTTGCAGGGTGCATTTCTTTGTTGCAGCACAGAAATGCACATTGCAAGGAGTTCCCGCCATTCGTATTCAAATTTGTGCCCCACCATTGGCTAGTTCTAAATTATTCATGTGGCGGATAGCAATTGGCTTGCTAGCCATATAAAAAGCTTGAGTGGTTTCCGCCCAAGTTGGAGGACTCCACGAACACCAGGAGGAGAAGACTTCATGCTGTGTGAAGATCTCTAAGTGCTGCAGATCCTTACGGACCCAACGCATTTCAAGCAGGCAACAGAGGTCTGATCAGCCTCTAGCCTCTCCCTGTCACCAAGCGCAATCCCGACATATCCTTCTTTCCTGCACACAAAAAGGATCCACGGAGCCTAGCAAACTTCGTGTGAGTGTATTCAAAGCTCTTTGTTTCAAGTACTTTCTTCGGTTGGCGCGACGGGCTCGCAGTTTAGAGCCTCCAACCGGATGGGCTAGAAGAGTGCTCATGGGAAGGAACTCTAATCTGCCTCTCTTCTTTTCTATCTGCAACTGTAACTCAAGCAAGTTTTCCTGCCTGCACCGCGACCATCTTGGGTGTAAGTAAATAATCTTTAAATCAACCATTACACCTCTGTGACTAATTCTAGCTCGCCCCCGTCTCCTCCGGCCCCGCATGCCCGGGCTGCTGGCCACAGCCCACGTGCGCAAAGACGGGCCCGGCTCACCCCCGGCCCGCACAGGAGTCCTAGTGGACTCCAAGATGAACATGAGTCGGCAGTGTGACAAAGCCATCAGAAAAGCTAATGGCACTTTATCATGCATCAGCAGATGCATGACGAACAGATCCAAGGAGGTGATACTTCCCCTCTATTGGGCACTGGTCAGACCGCAGTTGGACTACTGTGTGCAGTTTTGGGTGCCACACTTCACGAGGGATGTGGATAACCTGGAGAGGGTCCAGAGAAGGGCCGCTCGTATGGGAGGAAAGACTGGGGAAACTGGACCTCTTCAGCCTCCGCAAGAGAAGGTTGAGAGGCGACCTTGTGGCTGCCTATAAGTTCATCACGGGGGCACAGAAGGGAATTGGTGAGGTTTTATTCACCAAGGCGCCCCCGGGGGTTACAAGAAATAATGGCCACAAGCTAGCAGAGAGCAGATTTAGATTGGACATTAGGAAGAACTTCTTCACAGTTCAAGTGGCCAAGGTCTGGAATGGGCTCCTAAGGGAGGTGGTGCTCTCCCCTACCCTGGGGGTCTTCAAGAGGAGGTTAGATAAGCATCTAGCTGGGGTCACCTGAACCCATTACTCTTTCCTGCCTATACAGGGGGTCGGACTCGATGATCTATTGAGGTCCCTTCCGACCCTAGCATCTATGAATCTATTAATGTCCATGTGGCATGGAAACAGGCACAACTGTTGAGATCAGGGATCAGAGCCCATGTCATTTTTAAATGAACATATACCAGGGGATGTATTCATGTAGTGATCCAACATCAGTGTGCAGAAATGATCGGCAGAGAACATGCACAGGTTTCAGTGAATCTGATTGCTTGTTTGTGTTTGTCCTCTCTGTCAGGTGGGACAGGTAGTATTCAAGGGCATAGTCCACTGTAAGGTCTTGATCTTTAATTGTAACAACTACAATTCACCTCAATACACAAAAATCTCTTTGAAGACTGGGAGCCTTGATGACCTGCTCAGGTTCCTTCCAACTCTACCAACTATGAAACTCTCAGACATCCAGTTTATTTGAAGAATCATCCCTTGAAAACACTTTAAATGTATTCAGCTGTAACCAGGGTATAATGAATGGACTAAAGAGGACACCTCTGGAATACAGGAATATTAAATGAATTTGTCATGATCAAAGTGAGTTTGATTAATAATTAATGAATCCAAGGTAATGGGATACTTGAAGTACCTGCCACTTAATTAGCCACCTTACTCACTGTGTTGAACCAGTTGTTCATTATCTTTCTCAGACCTGTGAGGAGCAAGCTGAAAGTCCTCTGTATTCATAAGCACCATGTATTTTTTGGTAGGCAAAAAGGATAGATTTTTTATATAAAATCTACTGTTGTACATTAATGTAATGATATTGTATCAATGTCAATAATAATCTTTGCTCTGGCTATACAGTCACACTTTGGTACCCAGTTGTTATTTGCATGTACCAACCACATCCAAATGGTGGTTATTCAAGACATAAAAAATTCTCTCTTCCAGGCTAAAGGGGATCAACTTAGAACTCAGTGTGGGGAAGAAGGCAAGCACTGCATCATGTATAAAGGGATTGGGATGGCTCTAAAGTTTGAAAGCAATGGGGAAAATGTTATTTTTACCTAATTTTAATAGGCAGCTGCTTACTATCTGAAAAAAAGTGCTACCATATCTCTAACATGTCATTGCAGTTAAAGCATATTTATCATATGGAATAATAATCTTACACTTATTAGAACTAACATTATATATTTTTATAGATGGAATTACATGGCAAAGGAAGGCAGACAAGCTTTAACATTACCTTTCAGGAGTAAGGGCATAAAAGGAATTTTCGGAGATTTCATTTTCTTGAATGCATCTCTGTAGGCTTTGTGATTCAGAGAAGGGTCCTACAAAACCATTTTGATAATAGAAAGAAAAATCGATAGGCTATAAAAAGAGTAAGTCTAAATCCATTAGAGGCTTACTATCAGAAAATGATTTAGATATAACAGGTTTCTTTGGGAAATTATGTAGATAAAGATTTACTAGGAGGGGTGACTTACTAAACTGAACAAGAAATGTAAACAATGAAGGAAACAGAAATTATTATGTTCCTGTAGATGAAATAGCTCCGAAATGGGAAACAACTGCATGAGAAATTCACCTTTTGACTGCTTTGTAATTTCCTCACATCACTAATACTAGCAGAATCTCTTCAGTTTAACTTCTAGCAAAACACTTAAAAATATACTATTGATGAAAAATCAACCCTTCAAGCAGTACAATATACCCTACATATTTCAAGACAAAATAGGAGAAGGTGGTTTAGCATTCCATGCAATATAAGTGATTCTAAAACTCCTTTTAATTTATGCTATAAACAAATACTCTGTGCACATTTCAATCTTTATGGTAATTACTGTATAAGGGTGTGTATAGAAGTGCCCTGTGCACATTTTATAGCACTGTAATCTAGAGCACTTTTTATAGCATTATAAAGTTAAAGCACTCTTAAACATGACAGAAATGCAGTTGGGGGTGGGGGAAGATGTGGGCTCTGAGCCTCTCTGCACTTTCCAGGCTAGGGAGCAAGCAGTGCTCCATAGAGAAGCAGCTCTGGGTAGACTCCAGTGTACAGAAGTTATTTAAAGCACTGTAGGTCACTGAAGTGCTGTAAAATACAGTCCTTCAAATCTAATATCTCATTTAAGAAGGGTTAATTTAAAGGTCTGTACCCATTTTTAAAGTGTTGTAAAGCTGTGCACTTCTGTTAAGTCACAGAAATAAAACACTGTAATGGTGAAAAAGCAACTTTTGTAAACAACCAAGGGCCATGCCCCACGAGTGTGGTGTCAGAAAAATCTCTCTCCTAAAAAAAGCAGTGCGACACACATGGCAGCAGCATATACTGTCAGAAACCAGAGCCTGGCTGGCCAAAGCCATGCTCTGGCTGCTGGCCAGGCTCTGAGTAATTGGCTCAGTGCTGCTGCTGCCCAGAACCCCAGGTAAGGCTGCTGGGGCCAGCCTAGATGCTAGCCCCAGCCTCCCCTACCCCACCTGGGTCCCTTTGCCACACACTAGAGCATTTGTGCAAGGGCATGCCCGGGGACAAATAGCAGTGGCACATATATGTGCTGCTGCTGTTTGTCCCGTGGGAGATGTGCACTCTTGCACATGCGTGCTTGTGGGGACGTGCCCTAGGTGTCTAACCTTGTAATTAGTACGCAAACAAGAAAAAATCATTTAGGGCCAGATGTTGCCACTCTCACATTCAATAGTATCTTACAACATGAATACCCCTTGCAAATAAAAAAAGGTTTAGCTAATGAAGTAGATATTTAGCAGTAGTAAGGACAGCAAAATTAGGCCCTAAACCTTGATTTGTTTTCATTTTTTTCTTGCCTAATCTCTCTGGACACTCTTACATGTGCTCGGGGGGTGGGAGGGGTGTTCTTTATTTAGAGTGCCTTTGAGGGCCACTCTAATTAAAGTGGCACAGCATCTCGTTTATCTGTCCCTGTGCTTCAAAATGGCAGTGTGGGTGCTTGAACTAAAGCTCATTTAATGAGCTTTAGTTCAAGTGCCCCCACCATTGTTTTGAATTGCAGGGATGCTGATCCACAAGATTCAAGAGGCTGCTAGAGTCCAGTAATTACAACGCTCTGGCAGACTTGATTAATTGAGTCTGCTCTGATGTGCTGTAATTACAGCGCATTGGAGCAGCCCCCACACTCATGTACAGGCATCCTCTTTGTCTACTAACTACTTCCCTCTATTGACTCTGGTAAGAATGATTATTTGAACAAATTTTTCTTAGGTAGGGAAAGACTAGTGATTAGCTAGTTGGCACCGGAATTACTTCCATATTATACTAGACTAGAGGAATTGACAGCACTTTATCTTCTCCTGTGTCAGTTCACAACAGTGTAGGGTGCATTTCAGACCACAGTAGCACTTTGGAGATGCATGTCGTCTATGGCAAATACAATGACAGTCAATTTAATAAGAAAGAAGAAAGAGGGTTCATACCTAGAAAGGTAATATTTTCTGGCACTACCACTGTACTTACTGTCAAACTTTCAAGTTCAGTGAAGAGTTTCTTAAACTTCCCAGGGATTTTCTGCCGTGGGAAAAGAAAAAGAAATTGAGACCAAAGAAAGCAAATATGCATAAAAATGCAGATCTTTTTTCCTGAGATCATCTCATCTGAAGTATCTAATAAAAAAATATTAACAGGCCACTTTTCCAGTCAGTTATCATTCTTTTCTCAATACTAAGATCCCTAATTATGAATAATGTTTAGAGTGATACTGGTGCATTAGATTCAGAAGTCTTGCCTTCTGAGATTCCACTCATTCATGATTCTTTTATGAAAATTGCTTCCTAACATCTGTTTTCATTTTCTTTACTAACTTTCATGTCTGCCCCATTTATCTCAATACATTTGTTCACACAAAAATAACACCACAGGCTAACAATTTCGATCGTCAAGATATCAGATGCAATTTGAATAATTTCAAATAATCACTCTTTTCCTAAAATGTGAACTTACAACCCAACCATACAAATGAAAGACCCTGCTTCTGCTTCTCCTTTTACATATACTGGGAAATTTCAATAACTCCAGTGGTATTAATCCTTTATCTGGGTATAAGAAAGAGGAGAATCAAAATAATTGAGAATACTAGTTTTCCAGCATTACACACTATTTGTTAATGTACTAGTGCTGTATAATTAAAACACACAAAACCCTCTTCATTTTTGTCTTAACTCATGGAAATGTAGGTACTGATGTAACTCACTGAATACAGAGCCCCAAAGTAGTAAAGGCTGACTGGGAATACAGCCACCTATTTCAAAATGCAAGCACATATTTAGCATGGCTTGATTTTTTACAGGTTGCTTGAACTTAGGTTTCTAAACCTGCATGTGTAAGTAATTATGATTAATTTAAAAATATCGCTCTGTTTCCTAGCAGCCAAATTATCAATGCTTATATGCTTTGAGGTTTTGAAATATTCCTCTTCAGTATAATTTTACAAATTATAAAAGTTATATGCAAATAGCTGTGGCTACATATATTTTCCAAAGGAAAATAAAGGTACATATACTTATTTTATGTGATACAGAGGCAGTTTTAATGAAAACAGCTTATCCATTTCTAATCTATGTACAAGTACTGTTCTTGCTCTGGTAACTCGGATTTTGTTCTTAGAAGCTGAAGTTTACCCTAGGTTCAGGAGCTGCACAATTGCCAACGCAGCAGAATGCCACATATTTGTATAAGGAAGGGCTCAAAAATAGGCTGCCAGCACACCTTTGTTTCAGTGTTATTCCTGCTCCACACCTTGTAGTAGTCCCCAGAGAGCAGGATGAAGGCAGACAGATGGGTAGGCAAAAGTATCTTGATGTCAAGTTAGTGGTGCTCAAACTCTGGCCCACAGAGCTCTGTAATTGGACACACAGGTTTCCTCCGAGGCCAGAAATTTAGTGGGAGGAGTGGTGGCAGCATTAATTGCTGATCTCCAGCTGCCAAATCCCCAAACTAGTGGGGAGCCCTGTGGGTCAGACGATGCAGCCTGGCACACTAGACTGCGTTGGTGTGCAGTGGGATGACTGCATTGGTGTGCATGGGGCATTCTGCATCCAGAGCAGATATACAGAATCTAGCTGTTGTACGAGATGACACCTGTGGACTGACCCTGTGCATGCGTGGGATCTGGCCCACAGACTGGCCCCATGCCACTCATTCAGACCATGGGGCTGGAAGGCTGAGCACCACTGCTCTAAGTAGTAAGGGTAAATTAGCAAATTATGCAGTAGGGATGACTAACTTCTCAGAACAGCAAAGACATTTTTTGGAGTAACATCCTCTTTTGTGTAGTCCTTTAGCAGTCCCTTGTACACATATGTGCCACTGGGTGTATTGGTGACAAAATGCCTTTGGTTGGATTTTCATCACTTTCTGCGATGTTGTCATACATCATGACAATAATCTGTTTTTCTGGAATACCATTCCAGTACACAATCTGGTAACTGTGGTACACATCAGCCCGGTATTTGTAGTTATACCAGCCATTTGACCCTGCTACAATGACAACCCAGTGTTTGCCTCTGTCCCCAATATCTTCCAGGGAAAATGTGCTGATTCCCAGAATACAGTCTACATTTGCTTTCAAAATCATTTTGTGTGTGCTCTGAATGCAGAAACCAGGCCCTGCAAAATGCCCGGCCTCGGGCTCCCCACCTTGCAACCCTCAGGAAACCTGACAGATGCTCAACATTCAGTCTCCTACAACATTCTCACAAGCGAGCTAAGAAAGTACAGTTTGGATGAATGGACTGTAAGGTGCATAGAAAAATGCCTGGATCATTGGGCTTAGAGGGTAGTAGTCAATGGCTCAATGTCTAGTTGGCAGCCGGTATCAAGTGGAGTGCCCCAGGGGTCAGTCCTGGGGCCGGTTTTTTTTAATATTTTCATCAATGACTTGGAAGATGAGATAGAGTGCACCCTCAGCAAGTTTGCAGATGACACTAAGGTGGGAAAAGTAGTGGATACACTGGAGGATAGGGCTAGGATTCAGTGAGACCTTGACAAATTTGAGGATTGGACAAAGAGTAACCTCATGCGGTTCAATAAGGAGAAGTGCAACATCCTGAACTTAGGACGGAACAATCCCATGCACCACTACAGGCTGGGGATTGATTGGCTAAGCAGCAGCTCTGCAGAAAAGGAACTGAGGGTTACAGTGGACAATATGCTGAATATGAGCCAACAGTGTGCCCTTATTACCAAGAAGGCTAAAGGTATATTGGGCTTCATTAGTAGGAGTTTTGCCAGCAGATCAAGGGAAGTGATTCTCTCCCACGATTCAGCACTGGTAAGGCCACATCTGGAGTTCTGTGTCTAGATTGGACACCCCACTACAGAAAGGATGTGGATACAAGTAGCCTACATGACCTTCTGAGGTCCCTTCCAATCCTCGTTTTCTATAATTCTATGACTTTCACTACAATTACCCTGAGATTTCCAGATTTCTCTAAATGTTTGGATCCATCAACTGATTTAAAGACTGTTATGATCAGTATTTGGACTCATTGATATTTACTTTTTCCTTCTGTGAAATTTTGTATGCGTGGAGATAATTTTGCTCTTAATATTGCTGAGCCCCTTTCAAAGGTTTATGAAGCCTTCAGATTCTGCTGTTTTGATCTGAGGTTATCTTTGATACTAGAATCCATTGTATGTGGTTTATGTCGGTTTCTATTATAAATTCCTTTTTTTTTTTTTTTTTTTGCGCAATATTGCCTACTTGTGTGGGTGGGTTTTGGTTTCTGGCTTTTTTACTGTTTTCCCCACATTTTTTATTTAAAAAAAAAATAGTTATCACTTCCCTGAATTGGGGATCATCAGCAAATTCTGCAGGTATCGCCACCCTGTAATTTATTTGGATACAAAAGCAGAGGTATAAACACAGACCCCAGTGGGACCCTACTCTTAATATCATCTCTTCCCTGGGGAAACAATTAACAGTTAATCTCTGTCCTCTTCTGTAAATAAGTTATTCATGCCCCTTTTCCTAACCTCTTTGTTCAAAATCAAAAACTGAACAAGAATATATTTAGTGTAAGGTACAACTATGTCTTTTATTTTATAATTTTTTTAATAATTTTTTTTTTTTTTTTTATATGCAACAAGTTTTCTTTGGAGATTATTCATTCTTTAAATTTAAAGTAGCCTTTTCCACCTTACTGCAGAACTGGCCTGTTAACCAGTTCTGCTTTGACACCCTTTAAAATTCTAGGATGACTCACTGATCTTGGAGACCACTTTTATCTTCCTCTCTATCATCAAGACGAAGTCATACCTGACTAACCTGATTTCCTTTATGATAAGGTAACATACTCTGAGAATGGGGGAGAACAATGGATATGATATATTTTGCCTTTAGCAAGGCCTTTGACACTGCCTACAACATTCTCATTCCCTATGGAAATACAGACTAGTTGAAAGTACTATACGGTAGATACATAACTGGTTAGATCATTGTACTTAATAAGTAGCCATCAATGGCTCAATGTCTAGTTGGAAGGAGGTATCAAGTAAGGTTTCTCAGGGGTCTGTGTAGGGCCCAGTATCATTTAACATCTGCATTAATGATTTGGATGATGGGATTAAGTGCATGTGTAGCAAATTTGCAGACAACACCAAGTTGGGTGGAGTTGCAGACACTCTGGAAGGTAGGGCTAGGATCCAGAAAGTCCTGGATAGACTGGATAAATAGTCGTTAATCAATCAGATGAGATTCAATAAGGGCAAATGCAAAGGCATACACTTGGGATGGAATAACTGCATGCACAAACACAGGGGAATGAATGGCCAGGCTGCAGTACTGCAAAGAAGGATCTGGAGAATACAGTGGAATAAGCTGAATATGAGCCAAAAGTGTGCTCTTGTTACAAAAAACCCCAACAGCATACTGGGTTGTATAAATAAGAGTACCACTTGCAAATTAAACAAAGTGATTCTTTAACTCTATTTGGCACTAGGCGAGGCCTCATCTGGAGTACTGTGTCCAGTGTTGGGCTCCACACTTCAAGAAGGACATGGACAGACTGGAAAGAGTCCAGCACCGAGTAACAACAATGATCAGGACCCTTGGAGGTAAGACTTATGAGAAAAGGCTAAAGGAATTAAGGTTCTTTACTCTGGAGAAGAGAAGACTGAGGAAGATTGATAACAGTCTTCAAATACCTGAAGGGTGACTACAGAGAGGATGGACATGAGTTCTCTCTGTGGTCATAGGGAATGGGCTAGGATCAGTGCCCTCAAGCTTTACCAGGGGAAATGTGGGTTGTAGATTAAGAGGAATTTTCTGACTATGAGGGTGGTCAAGCATTACAGTAGGTCACCTAGAAAAATTGTGAAATCTCCATCCTTGGACATTTTCAAGAGCAGGTTAGGCAAACACTTGGCTGTGATAGTTTAGTCAGGAATGACTGTGCCTCAAGCAGGGGGTCTGGACTAGATGACCTCAAGAGGTTCCCTCCTAGCCCTACTTTCTTATAATCCTATGATCTTCTTTAAAACTTATCGTCACGGCAGGGTCCTATAGGAGGGCCGTGATCTCCTCGAGGTCCCTCGCTCTGTGTCAAGGCCGGCCCAAGGCACCCTCTTATTCTCACCCGCCACGTCTTGCTGGTAAATATAATAGGGAGGCTGCCTTACTCCTCCTTGGGCACGGCTACTCGGGACCTCTGTCCCCGCAGTTCTCCCAGACTCCTGTGGTCTCCCGGTATGATGGGTGCTCCCCAGGCACCCTAGCCTTATGGGCTACGCGTGGCTCCTACCAACCCCTAATACCACGTCCCAAGCCTCGCAGATGTATTAGACGTTGGTGTGTCAACAAGCCCGCTTCCCGGGTTCTCTCCAATATAGAGCCCCTCACTGGGACTCTCGTCGAGCCCCCACTCGGGGCCCCCTTATAACGTTGCCCCTCTCTGGGGCCTTCGCAATAGCGCCCCCCCGCCTGGGGCCTGCTACACCCGCGCTGGGCTTCTTGGTAAGGCCCCCTGACTCTCAGGCCCGCCGCGCTGCTCTCCCCTTTCTCTCAGGGCACACCGCGCTGCTACCCCCTCTCACCAGGGCAACCGCAGCACTCTACCCTGCTCCGGGGTTTGCCGCAGCACTAGCCATTCTCCAGAGGCTCACTGCGCCTGCACTGGGCCTCCTAATAATGTTGCCCCCTCTCTAGGGCTTGCTGCGCCCGTCCTGGGCTTCCTAATACCACCGCCCCCTTCCTGGGGCTCGTCGTGCCCGCACTGGGGCGTCTCAAAGCTGCCCCTCTCTGGGGCTGGGGTCTACGTACCCCACACACAACCCGGGGTCTCTGTTCCCCACCCGCAACCCACTGGTTGTGCTCCTCACCGCCAGTTGCGCCTTCACTGGTGCTCAAGCTGCACCTTCACTGGCGCTGCGCCTTCACTGGCACCAGGGTCCCCATACCACTGGGGTTCCCCCTTAAAGTACTGTGCCCTCACTCAGGCACTAAGGCCCCCATACCTCTGGGGTCCGTATGAGGCCTCCTCCAACCCCTACAGCCTCACCCAAACCCCTGGGGTAATATCAAAGCCGAACATAAACTCGAGCCTCCTGGCTATAACTCAAACACAACCCAAAGCCGCCTGGCTATAACTTAACATCATGGCTTAACTCCGCTCGAGCGGTACTTGCTGTTAGGCTTCTCTCTGCATCCTAACTCCAGGAGCTCCTGCCCCGCCAGCTGCTGGCAGGGAACTGCCAGCCTGGCCTCAGCCCTGGGCTTTATAAGGGCCAGGCCCTGCCCCCTACAGGCAGCTGGCTCCCCTTAGTTGCTCCAGCAACCCGCAGCTGCGCTTGTTACCCTGGCAACCCGCAGCTGGGCTCGTTATGTCATGCCAGGGCTCTCTCTCTTCCTGGCAGTTTCTCCTCTCTAGGAGCAGGCCCTGAGGCACTGAGGTGCCCTGCGACACTTATTTATAACTTTTTCAAGGCTTAGTTTAAATCCATTCAACTTCCTAGGTGGTAGAACTTTACATATCATGCCAAAGCCTGTATGCTGATTTCCTCTTTCCATTTGATTTCATCATGGAAAATAAATATTTTTTTTAAAAAGAAGATATCACCATTTTTTTTTTTTGTGTAATATAGAGTTTTGACAAGATCTGAAGGATGCAGAGATATAGCTTACCTCCCAAGTCTGAGACAGTCGGCTGACAGATGCAGTGTTGAGACCCATAACAATGGCAAAGAATGAGTTCAAATTTCTTTGAGCTTTGCAGCTATAAACAAAAATAGAGACATTTTGATTACAGTCCTCCACATAATAGATTATTAGAAGTAGCCTAAGTTATCAAGACCAACCTCCCTGCACTAATGCAAGATTGGCTTCTACACTAAACCTGTTAAATGTCCAATTTTGAATGCTTCTAATCCAGGTAGGGGTGTCTCTAAGTAAATGCTTAAAGTAAACATTTCATTGTCTAATCAACCTTATTATCAGGATGTTATTTTTCTCCCTTGCTGTCAAAACCTCATTTTCCATTTTCAGTGCTTATTTTTTAATATAAATTGTTAGTTGTCCTTCGGAGTCCCCTGCGGTTCAAATCCTTGTGTACCACACAGGAGACCTAGGTTCAGTTCCCAGACACTTACGCAACTACAGCCATGGAGGCACCAAACATCGGGACTCAGTCTGCTTTTTGGATTCTGCCTCAGTGGCCTAAAGGAAGAATGGAAGGTTTGGGCAGCCTCCACTCCTCCAAAAAAAATCTTGCTCAGGCATATGCATCAAAGATCTGAGTGGCCCTTGTGCATACACCATGATCCAGGAGGATCAATGGTTGCCATCAGTTGTCCTTTACACACAAAATAATTCTTTGCCCTTTATTGTAGTGGTTCTAAACATTTTTAGGCTCAAGGTACCCCTGATAAGCTCAAGATACCCATCAAAAAATCCCAGCTCTTAGTTTGCATTTGTTTTTTTGACTACAGGAAACTAATAGAACTCAAGAAAGATGGCAATTGGACAGAATATTTTTACCACTACGGTTCCTTTTTTAAATCTGTTTTTTATCTTGTGAATCATGTCTGCACACCTAACAGTGCTAACAATGCATGGCACCCTTAAAAGATATCTAGACATGGAATAGTGTGTGCAAAACTCCAATTCTGCCCTTAATTTGGCCACATCTGTGAGGTTACTACCCTATATATGGAGACAGGAGCTGCTTACTTTATCTTTCTATAAACTGGAAGTGCATTTATTTGCAATACTATCACATTTTAACCTTGTCTTTAATTTATCATCTGTTATCATGTAAGGACCTCTTCCAAGATATTGCTCCTTAACAAACAATCTCTCATTTATTTATTTGATATTAGTATTCCCTAGTGGTATTACTTTGCACTTATCTAAATTAAATCTTTCCCCACTGTTATTTGCACATACCCTTCAACTCTTTAGATCATTCTGTATCCTCTTTTTACCCTCCAATGGTTTGCAATCTCTCATTATTTGTTATTGTCCACTAATTTGATTAATGTTCAATATTCTCCTAAATTAATTATTAGGTTGTAGAGGCCCCAATACCTATCCCTGTAGAATTGTGCTTAATACCTCTGTAGTTCAAGCTTTATTATGAATTATAATTACCTGTTTGCCTTCAGACCACAGGCAAATTTTTAATCACATACTAAAGTATGCTCTCCAAACAATATCATTTCATCTCCTCAAGCAGATTGTCAGGCAAGACTGTATCTGAATCTGACTATGAAAATAGGTATAGTGGGATCCTGTTTAAATTAACTTAAGTACATTATTAGTCCCTTTGTTTTCATTGGGACAAGTCTTCAGAGTAAAGTATGTGGCAAGTATCTGCATAATACAGGTCTTATATACTGTGAGTTCTTCCTGGCAGGAGCTGTCTCCTGCTATAGTTTTGTGCAAGCCTTCCATTGATTTCAAAGAGATTTAGATCAGGCACTATGACCACTTACCAAACTAGTAACTACTATCATGATCTATTCTTTCTAAACCTCTACTTACTCATCTCTATCATCATCAACATTTCACTGGTAAGTACATACAGATTTATTTCCTCAAGCAAATACTTGATATCTATATTAGACTCTCTGATCAATACTTCTCTATATTCTGTCTACTCTCCTTAAAGACTGCTTTTACAGCTCCCCTGTATTGCCAGAATAATGGTTCCTTATATCTTTGTTAACATTACTTTTTGCCTATAATTTCTAGTTTATAAAAGCAAAGAAATCAGTGTTCTGACATCACACACACTACTATCTGCACTGTTGTCATTAAAGTAAAATCCATCAACATATTTCAGGTGTTTTCTGGGAGACTTAAGTGAAGAACATAAGCACCAAATATAGGGCAATATGCCGTAGCCCTGTGTTTACCCAGCTAGAGCTGAGGGAGCTGTTAGGTCAGATTCTCTGCTGTGTTCAGCATCTGAGAACAGAATAGGGGCAGACAGAGAGCTGGTTATAGCTCCTTAAGTCTCTGCCACAATTAGAATTAGAGCAGTCTGGGCATGCTCTGAGTTGAATCAGCCAGTTAGAGAGAGTACAGTGCTCCAGCCACTACCTTCTCCAACCCCAACATTTGTTCTGAAGTCAATTAGATACAATAATGCCATTTTTAGAAAATCACTTTTCTTATAAAAACAGCCCTTGAATGAGAGATAAGCTCACCTAAATCTGAATTTATATCTTGGTGCTCAGAAGCATTGATAATGAAGAGACAGATGCCCGATTCTATTTCCCAACCCATTATATTTGGTTTCTATAGCTTTACATTCTTATTCTCCTAAAGCAGATGGAATTAACTCAAGACACAGCAACCTTTTCTCCTGGAGGCAAATATATCCTATTCATGTGAAATAGCTACAAAACTTTTCTAGGAATGCAAATTAGTGCTATTGTGGAAGCCAGTGAACCACATGAAATCAATCCTTTCTGACATAATCACACCAAACTTGTAACTGATAAGCCTGGAAATGAATGTGTTGCTGGATTGCACATAACTTGCAAAGCAAAACAAATTGTGAGCAGCATTATATTAGATTATCAGAATACACTTCAACAAAGACATTGGTTCAGTGTAAAATGGTCCACTGTTATATTACTGGCTCTCATGGAACAAATTAAATTAACTCATTTGCTGATGAGAAAGATGTAAGAACAAACTATACATTTTTCATGAACATGAGTACTGAAATACTGCAATGACCAAAAAAGTAGTGGGATACAGGCAAGAAGAATGGTTGCATTTGTTTAAACTGTTTCATGCCTGCATTGGCTACTAAAAAAGAAGTGATTATAAAAAGATTAAGTCTTTGTGTATAGTACATATTTGTTTTCTCTTTCACAGACATACACTAAAGGCCAGTACTGTCAATAGTGGAACAGGAATGGATTGTACAGTATTCTAACTTAAGGTTGGCATCTATGACTGAAACTATGAAGAAGTAATTTCAATATAAAGCATGTTCAACAAGATTAGATGGTGAAATAGCTTAAGGCAACTAGTCTTTCATCTCTAGAGACCTAAGGTTAAGATAAAAATTGAAAATGAGCTTGGATCACTAACCTTGATGAGCAACAATACAACTTGTAAAATAATTTGGTAAAGTTGGCTGTCTCTGCTGAGGAGAGATCTAGGTTGCAACAGCAGGAATGTTGCAGGTGCGTGGGGGAAACTATAGGGGAAGATTTGCATACTATATACCAGCATTATGCCTGTTATTACTGTTATTCACAGGTTTTTGTGTGTGTGTACATCTTGCCTAGCAAATTCTTCAAGACTTTGAAAGGTAAACAATACATTACCTTTTACCACTCCCTTGCCTACCTCCTCCTCCCATCCTTTCCCCCCACTAAACAAAAAAAAAAAAAAAAGGAAAACATAAAAAGAAAAAGTATGTTGTTCACCCATGGCTTCCATTTTTAATTTAGCAACTTACTGGGCAGCAATCTTGATGAATTTTTTCATTAGTTGTACACGTTTACAGAGCTGGCTGCAGAGGAGTATCTCTGTGGCCACCCAGAGTTGAACTTCATTGCATCTTTGAAGCAGAAGACTAAGATTCACTGTGTTTTCACCACTGCCCTGTCTGCTGAAGGTGAAATATATCAGCTCTTGCTGTAAGACAAGTATTGTATTATTAGGGCCTTTTTATAAACATGCCAGTCAATCAAGTTGACTTTATTTAACATATAATATATTTCAAATACTTTGGTAACTAATAGTTACTACTTATATGAGGATTTTTTTTAAATAACTGATGACAAAGGTCAAATGATTCAGAGTTAGGTTTAGTTTGACAAAGTTTAGAGGCTCAGCAGAATTTGCAAATGGACTGCACATCTTGCAATTTATGTTTTTCTTGTGAGATTTCCTGCAGTTCTGTCACAGCTGGAAACACAACAAGAACAATCTGTCTCCCCCAGTATTTTATCATTTCTGGTTCCAGTCTGAGAAAACTCATATCTGAACATTCCAGTGCCCGAAAAATGTTCATTCCAAGTGCCTTCCTAAAATAGTGAAAGCTTCAGGAAACAAGAGGAAGGGGAATGTTCTTTTTGTTCCCTAAATAAACTCCCCTTTCTCTAGCTTTAAACAGTCTAAAATGAACAAAAGAATTCCCTCCTGAAAATAGAACACCACTCATAGAAATAATATGAAATGAAAAGGGCCGTCAGCCTTTTCAGTTGATGATACAGTTCTATTTCCATTTTGACTTTACCCTTTTCCATATGATTTCCTTGAGAATTTGGGATTGTGATCAGCGCTCCCTCTAAGCTGCGTGGCATGCACGGCCGCACAGGCGCATCTGGCAGTGCAACATGAGCATGCCTGCGTGGCCGTGCACACCACACAGCTTAGAGGGAGCACTGATTGTGATTCAGAGGGCCTGTTCCAAAGCCTATTAGAGTTAAGAGAAAAGCACAATTGGTCTTGGAGCAGGCCTAAAATCAACTGTGCCCATTTGTTTCTTGACTCTTACTTTGTAAGTGGTGATTATACCCAACCCAATATATTTACCTCACCAGAAGCAATAATCATCCAGTGGATTTGCTCAAATCATGATTTTTTTCTGTGCTTAATGGCATGAAACAAATGCGTGGAGTTCCTTTCAAAGGAGATGTATTTATATAGAAATAGCTCAAAGTAGGGTTTTTATGACCTGGGTTAAAAAAAATCTTTCAGGTAGGACTGTCAAACAATTAAAAAATGTGATCGCAATTAATTGCACAATTAAAAAAAAAGAGTCACAATCACAATTTTAATCACACAGCTAAAAACTCAATGTGCAGAAAAATTCAAATTATGCAAAATTATGCAGGTACTTTGTATGGTTGGGGGTGGGAGTGGGGTGCATGTGGGAATTTGTGAAGGTGTGTGGGGGAGCAGTGGGGGTGTGTGTGTGGGGTTTGGAGCCTGGGGAGGGGGTTTCCCGCATGCCCTGGCAGGATGCAGGGTACTCTGGGTCAGAGTGAGGGGTAGCAGCAGAGCTGGGGGGGCTGTGTTTTAGGAGTGAGAGGTAGGCAGACACACACATACACACACACACACACACACACATTGCCCAGCAGGTAAGTCTGTGGGGGAGGGAAGGGGCGGTGGGGGGACAGATCAAGGGCCCCATGGTGAGGAAGGGAGTGGGACAGGGCAGGGGTGAATGGGGCCCCGAGATCAGGGCAGGTCGTGGGATGGAGCCGTGGTCCAGGCGCCAGGGGGGTGCGGCTCCTGCTGCTGCAAGCACCCCCAGAAGAGCCACAGGGGGCATGACGTTTTTGTGTGCAGGGCCATTTTCTATGCAGGGCGTAGGTGGGCTATGCACTGTGGGCTCGGGGCTCTAAGCCCTGCTGCCATTGCTCCAAGAGCTGTATGATGCCATGCTGTGCATCCTGCTGCCAAGCAGGCAGGAGACACGGAGTGTAGGCAGTGTGTGGCTCCCGAGGCAAAGCCAGCAGGGCACGGAGAACCCCAGCCCACTTTCGCCCTGCACACAAATCTGGGAGGCACATGGCCCTCCGTCTCATGACCTGCCTGAGCCCCAGGGCCCATTCACCCCAGCCCGTCCTACTCCCTCCCTCACCATGGGGACCTCAATCTGTCCTGCCCCCCCCACCCATCCCTCCCCACCATGCCCCTTCTCCCCCACAGACTTATGTGCTGGGAGGTGCTCTACATGCCACTGGGCTGTGTTCCTGGCCACGTGCAGGCTGCGGCTGCTTGTTTGTGTGTGCTCCTCCTCCCCCACTGCATCAGCCTGGAGCCCACATCCCAGCTGCCTTGCAGTCCTCTGTGCTGTCACCACTGCCTCCTGGGTAGCCTGGAGGCAGCAGTGATGGCAGCTGAGCGGAGCCTGGGTGCAGGCTCCAAAACCATATGCATGATTAATGCATTAAAAAAAATTAACACAAACATCAATTAATGCATTAATTGCATGTGTTAACTGCGATTATTTGACAGACTTAATTACAGGATTCTAAAGGCTGCCAAAGCATCTACCAGGACACATACAGTAACAATACCACCTAAAACTGTTGCTTTAAAGCTTTAGAGCTGTTACATCAAAATATGATGCTGAAGTGCAATATCACGAGTTCCAGCATAATGCTGCAACATCCCATGATCGCACTGATATGAACCCTGGGAGTGTTTGCCTCCTCTGTAGTAGGGAGCATAGCCTTCTACCTGGGATTTTTGAGCAGATATTAACAACCTGTTACAGAAGCAGGACATTGGCTGCTGTGGTCCCCCTGCTTTACGTGTAGCAGATTAAGGTGTTATGTCTTGTGTCAGAGTTGATGGTAGTTTTACTAAGAGGTTAGATTATGGTTTTGTACAGGGCAGCTTGAATAGGGATGCCTCAGGGGGTTGGATTAGTTGACCTATGCAGTTCCCTTCCAGCCCTACTTCTCTGATTTCTATGATCAAAGCATTGCAATGTCCTGGCAATGACATGATGTTGCATAAATTTCACTTGCATGAAAGGTAGAGTAAACCTTTCAGTATGAATTTTAAATTATTTATTCTTTTTTCCGTTAGGAACCTGTATTCTAATGTGTAACGACTTCTTGCATTGGTACCTTGCATTAAAAAAGAAAACAACCCCCACTAAAATTTGTTTCTTACCTCATGAATTGAATTAAAAAGACTCCAGTCAAAGTTCGTTAATTCCAAGGCAAGATCCCAGGTGTTAATTCCCAAAATTCTCACAGACCTTTGTTGCAATTCTTCATTTTCAGCAAAAGGGTTCTAAATCAATGGACAGATGCAAAATGATCCTGATCAATTCCCAAATGTTTTATATGGAAATAGCTACTGTGCTGAGGTAAAAAAACAGCATTAAAACAGTAATCTTCCGTGAGTGCACTTAATTTTTTTAACCCTGTTCAACTTCAATGAGTTACCGCCTATTTAAGAAATAGCCTAGGAAACAGGACAGCATGATCAATGTTTTCTTATTGAATTAGGCCTTCAGTCTCTCTATAAAACCTGATTATAAAACACTGACC
Source organism: Alligator mississippiensis (assembly GCF_030867095.1). Classification (NCBI taxonomy): domain Eukaryota; kingdom Metazoa; phylum Chordata; order Crocodylia; family Alligatoridae; genus Alligator; species Alligator mississippiensis. The sequence goes on along the minus strand of NC_081828.1, from coordinate 159,629,424 downwards.
AAGCAGTCAGCTTAATGAAAGCAAAACCCTTGAAATTACAATGGCCCACGGTCTGAATTAATGCACTAGCAAGCTCTGTATTAAAAATAAAAGAACGTTGTGTTAACACATCAGATTTATGGTAAATGCATATAACTCCCTGAACATGCATTTACAAATTCCACAAGAATGTCCATTTTATTGTGAAAAATGGCCTATATTAAATGCACTTGTCAGCAAACGGTAACAAAATGTAGGGTCTGATTCATGAAACATACTTAGGTTACTGAGGGGAGCTTACTCACACTACTGCTGTTAAGGATCATTTGCTATTTTCATTATAAACTCAGATTTTCAAAGGTTCACACTACTTTTTTAATCTCATCAACCTGAAATTTGATGTATGAGTCATCTGCCAAGATGAAAGATGGTTTTATCAGTAAGCCATTATTTTGGTACTATTTTTTTTAACCATTTACAGCAAATTTTGTAATTTTTATTATGTAACTAATGAAACTAGATTGGTTGTCACTTGTCTGCACTGAAAGCTTTTGCTAGTATTAACATTTTTAAAGGTGGCTATGACACAGTAGACAATGTGGATGATACATTATAATGATATCAACACATCAGTTCTAAGGGATACACTGATCCCATAAAAAGAAGACAAACATTTCTCATGCCTAAGACAAACGTACACATCTTAATGATAACTGGCAATGTATCAAAGCATTTGGGGGGGGGGGGGGATATACACATATGTTGCTTAACAGATGAAGCATGAATAGCAAATTATGCCCATGACCATATCACTTTGATGTGAAGTTTCATCATGCCATGAGTTGCTCTGGTGTGTCTATTTCCCCATGAGTTTCAAGCCAAGTCCAATGGCTGCTGTGTAATCCTAAGGATGACTACCACCCCAGGAAGCATGGGAAAATAACAGTCCCCAAGTTCAGCGGAAAGCAGAAACTGCTATTACGTACTGGCCTCACCAGGTAACAGAGACACAAGGAAACTAGACTGCTTCCATCATCTCCTTTCCTCATCCTGACCACACCCTACTCCCTGCACACCCCATTCCCTGCATCCCCCTCCATGGACTAGGCATAATTTGGCTTCTAAGGCTAAGCACACAGTCAAACAGCCCGAGGCTGAGTCGATTCAGTCTTTGCAAGTTAACTTAAAATGCAGAGATTAAACTGAGAAACAACTAGATAAACATTCACTTTTGATTCAGGAAATGCAGCCACATGCCTGCAGTGGCTCAGGCCAGAACCTGGGGGGTGCTAGACCATGGCTCTCTGGAACATAGCCAGCAAGGGCTGTGTGTTTGCTTCCTCTTCCTGCTGCCCCCGAGGTCTCTAGGATTTGCAGCCCACAATCACAGCATCAGGACTCTGCAGTGTTGCTCATCACATCCTCTTCCTGCTTTTAAGTGTCTCTGGGATTTGTAGTCCACAGTCCCAGCCAGCAGTAAATTTTTAGCCAGTCAGAGCAACTCTGTACTCAGGGTAAGGGAAGCTTTATACCCCTCTCTAGTCCCAAACCCCAGCTGGGATTTGCCTGGAGGGACAGCCCCTGCCCCCCTCCCCACAAACCCTTCTCTGCTGGAGCAGACAGCACAGCTCAGGGCTGGAAAGCATGCTGAGATGCTGGGGGACTCTGATTGTACTTGAACCAGGAAGGGGTCTAAGAAAGAAATTTCATAAACCAGTTTGACTCAAATCAGTTAAGCGTGATACTATATTCAACCAGGTTTATTTTAAACCAGTTTCAGCCATTCTGAAACTGGTTTATGTGCACTGAACTTCTGTTCTGTTATAGGTTTCAATCAGTTTCTGACAACTTACACTGGTTTATGTGTAACTTCTGTCCCTAACCTAAAGTTATACCTATGTGGCACAAGGCAACATGCAGATGTACCCAGTGCTATGCCTTAAAATGGCTAAACTAAGTCTGGTTCTGGAGCCGGCAGGTGCAGAACTCCTTCCAGATACCTTTGTACAGTGTTACTTTGCACAACCCTAATAGCTCGTTTTCCTAGTAACAGGCATGGGGTTGACCAAATTGTTTCACGCACTTGTGATGATGAAATACGAAGGATTCAACTCAAGGGTAGGCAATTATTGGAGTTGGAGGGCCATTTAAGGAATTTTGGTGAGCTGTTGTGACCAGGAATGGCATGGAAGGGAAGGGGGGCAAGGTACTGCCCTGGCGTAGTAGGGTGGGGGGGAGCAGAGAGGTGCTGACCCAGTATGGCAGGTGGGAGTACTGACCCAGCCCAGTGTGGGGGCAGTTGATCCTATCTGGGCCGGGCCTATTTGTCCCACACCCAACTGCCCAGGCCCTGGCCCTGTGCTGTTACCACCCTGTGATCCCAACCTTGCTCACCCATCCTGCTCTCGTATACCAGTCCTCACCCATGTGTGGCTCCATCTCATCATCATGGCTGAGTGCAAACTGCCCATGGGAGTCATGGGCCAGTCTCCATGGAGACAGTGCCCACTCCATTCAGTGCCCCTGGCAGTGGGTGTAGGGTGGATGTGCCAAGGTGCCCAAGCAGTAGGGCTGGGTCCCATGGCAGTGGTGACACTAGCAGCATCAGCTGAAAGACCTACCATGGCTGGGGCTACTGGGAAGCTGAGACTGGTGCCACCCCAACCCCACTGCATGCCCAGGGGCAGTAGGACTGGCTGCACATGCCATGGTCCAGGTTGCCTCCTATGCCTGAGTCAAGACATACCAAGGCAGGCCAGAATCCCTGGTCAGGCCAGATCCAGTCCACAAACCATAGTTTTCCTGCTCCTGATTTAACTGTATATAAACTTTGGTCTATTTGACATTGATTTAATTGTCACCCTCATTAAAAAACTAGGCGACTGTGGCATCGATGCCTACACAGTCAGATGGATTGCAAATTGGCTGAAGGGTCGTACTCAGAGGGTGGTGGTGGACGGGTCATATTCGACCTGGGGGGGAAGTGGGCAGCCGAGTCCCCCAGGGCTCAGTCCTTGGGCCTGCACTGTTCAATTTCTTTATCAGCTATTTGGACGACGGTGAAAAGCAACCTGTTCAAATTTGCTGATGATACCAAAATTTGGGGTGAAGTGGGCACGCTAGTAGGGAGGGAAAGACTGCAGAAAGACCTGGATAGGTTGCAAGGGTGGGCTAACAAAAACAGGACGCGTTTCAATACGGACAAGTGCAGGGTGCTGCACTTGGGCAGTAGTAACCGGCAGCACACTTATAAGATGGGAAACTCCCTTCTTGAGAGCACGGAGGTAGAAAGGGATCTTGGAGTCATCATTGACTCCAAGATGAACATGGGCCGACAATGCGAGGTCACGGTCGGCAGGGCTAACCAGACCCTATCGTGCATCCACAGGTGCATCTCAAGTAGAGCCAAAGAGGTGATCCTCCCCCTCTACGCGACACTGGTCAGGCCACAGCTGGAGTACTGTGTCCACTTCTGGGCACCCCACTTCAAGAGGGATGTGGACAACATTGAGAGGGTCTAGAGGAGGGCCACCCGCATGATCCAGGGACAGCAGGGCAGACCCTACAATGAGAGGCTATGGGACCTGAACCTGACCTGTTCAGCCTTCACAAGAGAAGGCTGAGGGGGGACCTTGTGACCGTCTATAAACTCATTGGGGGGACCAGAAGGGTTTGGGGGAGATCTTGTTTCCCCTAGCGCCCCCCAGGATAACAAGGAATAACGGCCACAAGTTGTTGGAGAGTAGGTTTAGATTAGACATCCGTAAGAACTACTTCACAGTCAGGGCGGCTAGGATCTGGAACCAACTTCCAAGGGAAGTGGTGCTGGCTCCTACCCTGGGGGTCTTTAAGAAGCGGCTCGATGACTACCTGGCTGGGGTCATTTGAGCCCAGTTTTCCTCCTGCCCAGGCAGGGGTTCGGACTTGAAGATCTACAAGGTCCCTTCCAACCCTACTTCTATGATTCTATGATTTATGAATTGCACTGCTGTTTGGTAAAGACATTTAATGTCAGAAACCTTTTTAAAAAGGCATATCTAGTTTAGTAAATTACTGACAGTGACTGTGCCAGTATAATTATTTATGGGAAAGTTGCTTTCTTTACATAAGTTCAGACAGCTTTTATAAAGGAATTTAGAAAACTTAACAATACAAGTATCATTTTTGAAAAACCTGGTGTCCTCAACAGGCACTCAAAAAAGTTGAACAATATGGAATTCTAGGACATACAATATTACTTACCAACGTGTCGTTCAGATCTTTTCGGTAGACAAACATACGACTGGATGACTCAAGCGATTTTGAGAGAGCCAGGTCATTTGGTTGTAGTTCATGTTTCTCTTTAAAAAAAAGAAAAAATGGAAAACCTCAGAAGAGTAGTATATATAGTATGTAAACAGTAAAGTAACATGTAACAAATATTCCTCAAGGCACATCTACTTTATTAACTATAATAACATAATGTACACAGTATTAATAACTTAATAAAATTGTTCAAGTCTACCCATCAGATGTTGTTCAAATAGCATCCAGCAAATACAATCAAAGCAGCATTTCTATGCAGCTGCATTAGAGATGCTCAGAATTTTTCAAGTCTATGAAATAATGAAGTCCATGAAATATCTTTTGTTTAGCTTTTATGGATTTCAAGAATAGAAGCAACTAAATCTAGTCCAAATTCCTGTATATCCACAAGCCTTTGAATTTCATTCTAGCACCCTGCTATATATTCCAGGTAGGTTAGTAAGACTGAAAAATTTCAATTCTCAGTAGACTAAACTATTGTGTGCTAGAGGCATCAAGTATCTAGATAATCCCTGCAGGCAAGCCACACCTCCAGAGAACAAAAGCAAAAACACCAGACTATATCTGACTAACTGTGCATCAGGGGAAAAAAAACTTCCTTCCTGACCCCTAGAAGTCACGAGCTGAAGACCTGAAGTATAAAATTGATCATAGTTACTGTCTTAGCACAGAGCTGCAAGAGATATGGGTGCAATGAAGGTAATGCAGACAACTTTCTATTTCCCATGGTCCATAAATGATGAGGATGCAGAGGGGGTTTCATAGATTTACACGTGGCAAGGTCAGAAGGGCATCCATCATGACTATCCAGGCTGACCACTTGTACACGTTAGTATCTGATGCTACTTGAATCACTAGTTATAAAACGTGTTCCCCACTCCCCACACCTTGCCTCTGCAAGGTAATTTTGTATGAAAAACATCCTGCTTTGTTTATTAAGTAGTTTGATACAATTTACATTTACTCTTTAATGCTTATATTGCTGCCACCAGTAAAAGATGCAGCACATCTCTAGCTCATGCAAATTTCATTACATAAAAGCATATATAGATCACATTGCTGACAACATACAGCAATCAGGGAAGCTTATTTCTGGTACATCTGATTAATTCATTCCACATAAATGAGTAACAATTTTTTACTTATATTAATAGACAAATTATATTCCCATTGTTAAGTTTTGATTATTTTTTTAATTTAACAGACAAGGGGTAGTTATCATCCTAGTGATTCCTCTCCACATATATGTTTGAGAAAGTCCTTGACTTTCTAAACTATTTGCTTATGAACTGTTAATTTTCTTTAGCTATTGAGGCTAGCTGGACAGCTATCCACAACACTTATTTAGCAGCAAATCTAGCCTCTCTCCTAGATAGCTGCCCAACAAGACTGGAAAAGAAGTAGAATCACAGTGGTTTTGCAGTGCTGAGAAAGCACTGAAGGTAGGCCTGAGTACATGCAGGACTAAGGCAAGTTTTGTCTGTAAATTCAGTGGATTCCCTGGCCACATCTCCTACTGGGACACTGCAGCATGGTTGCTTTGATCCAGGCTTTAGACTTGTAGGACAGGAAGCTGGCCCTGAAGAAAGTTTATTTGCGTTCCACATAGAGAGCTTGGCATTTCACTGTCAAATCAGATATATAAATAAAAGTGCCAATATTTGTTGTGAATTTTATTAGCTTCATAGAAAAATAAGAAGCATGTTGTGTACATGGGGTTCAATGCTCAGCTTCAAGGAGGCTATGCCAATTTATATCTGTGGACAATCTGACCCAACAGTTTTAATCTTCTCATTAGCCTTTTTGTATGGCTTCAGCTTTTTTTTTTGTATGTAGTTAAAATGCCTCCTTTGTATTCAATGAACGTATGAGGATAAGACAATGAAGCCGAACAGCTTTACAAAGACCTGGAGACCTGATAGACACCAGAAAAAATGATGGAGCCAGGAAGGTCCCTAAAATAGAGATCACAGGCAGAAGCTTATTTAAAAGAGACAATAACCCCTCTTTGTTATTAAGACTAAAATAATACATCAACCCCCACTCCCCCTTTCCCATCACAACCAGGTTATAAACTAGCCTCACATCAGGGAAAACATCCTATGGATTGATTTGGATATTAATATTTCACAAATTCTTCCCACTATAGAATAGTCATTACTTATCCTGTCAAATGAAGGAGTCACTGTGGCACACGATGCTCTTTGTCCTCTTTTTAAAGCAAGCAGTACCTCAGTGCCTCCCCAAATTAATTCAAACATAAAATTAGGAGCTTATCTGCAGGAAAGCCTTATTACATATTTCTAAACACTGGAAGTCCTTTGCACTCCAGTCCTAGTGAGAAAAAATGCAGTATCCAACAGAATCCAAGAATTAGCTGTTGTCATGGAAACCAATCTCTAGTAAGCAGCTCCTTATTGTTACTACGGTCATCCAGCTGTGGACTCATAGGGAACAGCTATATTTTTTGTGCCAGAAAATGTCAACCATCTTTTTATAGATGAATCAGTAAAAGGTTAGGATTCAGATGAATGAAAATTATTTACCACCAGAGAATGTGACAACAACTAGAGCCAGGTCCTCCTCCACATGCTGGATCTTTTCTGCTACAATTTTCAGTATTTCCTGAGCTGAAGCAGATACTTTAGTTTTCACACTGACATAGGAATGTTCTGTTATGTAGATACGGCAGAAAACTGAAAAAGAAAGAAAAAATGTCCACAAGTAAACAAAGGCACTCATTAACAGGAGAGGTGGAAGAATTTCATAAATCAGATAGTGGCAGTGCCTTGGCTGTGATTGCATTTGACAGTAATCTTTGACAGCAGGAGCTACTACTGCTATACACTGACCTACAGGCACACCAAACTCTTACAAATATCATCATTTTTCCTTTGTCCTCCTCCTCTCCCTAGGAAATCACAGAGACATAAAAGATAGTGCAGTGTTTCACCAACACAGTTAAATTTTATTGCAGGGATTTACTATAGAGCAAGCATTCTCTAACATTTTAATTATGGACACTCTGAAACTGATTTCTTCTTCCCCTCTCTTGTTTGCAAGCTCACCTAGTTGGTTTTTTTGTTTGTTTTTTTGCTTACTTCCTTTCAGGATCAGAAGAATCACAATTCTTCCTCTATACGTCATATCCTCCAAGTTGCTTATCATGTTAAAATAGGATTCTCAGGGTGACTCTCTAAAGTCTTCATTAATCCATCCATCCAACCAACCAGTTTGTATGATAGCCATCAAAACCCTTCACATCACCATTGCACATTCAGGCAATACCCTGTCAGCAGTACAGTTAGTTTAAATAACAATCCTTCCTGGATCACCTGCATCTCTTCTGTAAGGGACAGATTTGGAAGCATCACAAGGCTAGAACTTCCAAATGAGATTATTTCTGTAGTGGAAACAAAGACTAAACTTTAGGGTTAATTACTGAATATTGAGTAAAATAAGAGATTTGGCCACTCAGAACTCTCAATAACAGACCCTAAAATGATGCCCATCTATTGGTTCAGTCTTTGTTTCTGCTACAAAAATAATGAGCTTTCACAGAATTTCAGCTTTCTAGTTTGTCACAGAGCTAATCTTACCTAGTCATGTGGTAGAATGTAAGAAAGTAAACCTAGCAGCAGACGTGTATAATCAGTATCTCAAAACTGACAGCGTCTGTCAATGAGATCACCACCAGAGGGGTCTTATTTTGTACTCACTTCATTAAACATTTCATTTACCTACAATTTAGTCTTTTTTTTCCTGCAGACAGGCTGCAACAGAAAAAAAGGGAAACAATTCATTCTCTCCTTCAGAAATGAGATTTCTTCATCTTTAGGCTAGTGGCTTACTAGTGTCATCTAATACTGTATGTATTAATAAAAGGGTTTTAAAGTCAAAAGGTTTGTGGGACAGGGACAGAGCTATGCCTGTATGCATTGTTTAATAGAGAAACATCCCTATTGGTATTTGTTTTCAAGTGAAGGAAAAAGAGATTCATAGATTCATAGATGTTAGGGTCAGAAGGGACCTCAATAGATCATCGAGTCCGACCCCCTGCATAAGCAGGAAAGAGTGCTGGGTCTAGATGACTCCAGCTAGAAATTGGTTCCCGATGAATGAGTGTAAGTGGGAATAATTGAAATACAATGGTAGCAGGCCTCTACTGAATGGCCTGTAATGACTGAGTCATAACCTCGCACTGATTCACCCAGGAACCATGGAGCTCACCCAGGAACAGAGACAAGACCAGCATTTGAAAGACAAAAGACCCTGCAAAACCAGCAACTCTCACCATTACAGACACCCGAAACTGCACATCTCTGCATGGAGCACACATGCTCAGTACACCAAGGGCTGACCCTTGCCTGGGCATGCCTCCTGTCACTAGGGTCACATAAGGTCTGCCCCTATAAAAAGGGGCAGTGAAGACAGACCCAGTGGGAACGCCATTTCCATCTGAACCAGCATCATGCCACACCACCTATCCACCCAGAGGCCCTGCCAGCAACCCCGCTCTGGACAACACCTACTGGACAAGGACCCCTTCCAGCCTGGATAGGTAGATATTACCTGCACACCTCCTCCTACAATTTGGACTCTCTCTCTCTCTCCTCCTGGACTTCAGTGGACTTCAGCCCCTGCACCAAACCTCTTTAACCTCTGCTGCCATATTGTGTGTGTGTGTGTGTGTGTGTGTGAGCAAGGGAACCAATTTGGCATTGTGTCACCATCTCACCTGTTCAATAAAACCACTTGTCATTTGCAACCCCGAGTTGGGTCATGTTTTACTGAATCCCAGGTACCTTCCCTATCTTAAATTCCAGCCTCATTCTCTCTCAATTCCAGCTCCCCACACCTCTCCACTAGTTTCCCGATCTCCTCTCAATTCCTACTGCCTTTTCCCTGTGACTTTCTGCTGCCTTTCTCTGCTTTCCCGCTGCCCCTGCTGCCTTTCAGTCTCTCCTGCTGCTTTTTCTGTGATTTTCTGCTGTCCATCTCTCTGTTTTCAGCCCCTCCCCCCACTGCAGCTTCCCAGACTTCTCTTGCTACCTTGGAGCCATCCTCTGGCTCCCCCACACCAAAAGCCCCTCTTTAACACCCACACTTTCCCTTAGTCCCACTTTCCCTCTCCAGCACCTACCTTTTCAGCACCTCCATAGCTCTGGCTCCAGTCCCAGACTCTGTGCCGGCATGTTTCCCTGTTCTGCAGGCTTTGGGCATTCTTTTAATCAATTAAGATCAATTAACCTAAAGTTACCCCCGCGCCTCAGTTCTTCAGCCCAGGCCACTGCAGTCTACTGGTTCTAATCCCGGTCCTGGTAACTTTAACTCCCTACACTTCTACTTTCTTACCTTAACCTTTCCCCAGGTATCCCAAGTACACCAAGCACATGCATACATACACATCACAACACCCAATTTAGGAACTCACCTGTGTGTATGTGTATGTGTGTGAATTAGTGAATACACATATATATACATATATAGATGGAGGAGGAGAAGAAACCTTAGGCTTAAAAAAAATCCCGTGTTAGTTGATTTAAGAATTCATGCTAGCCTGTGTGTGTTGACAGACAGTAAATGAGGTGTTCAGCCTGTGGGCAGCATCTCCTCTCAGAATGGATGAAAGTCATGAAAAGGTACATGTGTCAGACTGCATGTCGGACTACCAACTATGAAAGAATAAAAGGAACTGACAGAAATACTTGGTTTCTGTTTCTTTCTGAGGAGTAAGATATGACCTGCCTACAATGTTCACTAGGAAAACCACTGGTTTTCCTTTTGGCAGAAATGACCTCCTTTCTTCCAGGCTTCTCAGCCATTTAGGGAGGGGAAAAAAATAGCAAATGCACTATTAAAAAAACCTCACAAAAACAAAGGGAAAAAACTGGCATACATGTCCCTTGTTTTAAATGGAATTGGAGCGGCCTGGAGGTCAGTTGCTCAAGCACTGTCAGTTTTACAGCCTGCTGGAACTCCCTTTCCCCAACTTGTTATAAATAGCAGATCTGTGATCATTATTGCCATAAACCACAGATTCCTGACATTCAGAGGTGTAGAATAACACTTAGAACCAGAAGAAGGGAGATGTGAACCAATTTGGCTTTAAGCCACTTTGGCATCTCCCCCAACACCCCCACCCACCACCAAAATCCTGGACTCTCCCAGGGCTGAGACCTACAGCATGTTATAGACTGCACTAGAGGTCTACCAGTTGCAATAGCAGCCTCTTTGGGCTGCCCTAGTGCTCAAAGAGCTACCTAAAATCTCCATATCACTATATTTTGTCTACCGCTTGACACACCCATTCTGTCCCTGACATACTTAGTGCACTAAGGCCCTGAGGAGGTGCACTTATGGCTCTCTGACTCAGTTCCTATTTTGATGGAAAGAAGACAGAAGTGGAGCTCTCAGAGTGGCTTGGCACCACTCTAGGATTTTTATGTCATAAAGGGGCCGGAACAGGAGTGAGGATTGCATTCAGTCTTTTTAACGATTTGAAACACCAATAAACCTATATGACAGACCAAAAGACTGAAGGTGGATAACACAGGGTAACCTTTGAGTGCATGACAGAAAAATACTCCCCTTAATATTTAAAAGATAGTTATGATGGTCATTACTTGCCCATGATCTGACAGGCACCTGGCTGGAATCACATGATCCCAGGTTTGGATTTCTTGCCAGCCACGGGCAGAGGGTTGGACTAGATGCCTCACTGAGGTCCCTTCCGACCCTAGAATCTATGAACTAGCAGTATACACTAGGAGTGATTTATTTAAGTGAGAGGATCCCAAGTAGACTGTCTCTCAGGTTGCTCTCTGTTTAAGTGCATGACTCTAGTGTCTCTGCCTATGCTCCAGTTAACACAAGTCCTCTCTCCCCCCTCCTTCCCTTAAAACTGCCAATGCATTATAGGATTGTGGCTGTTTCACTTTATTACTGCATTACCAGCAATGAAAGTGAATTGCATTTCATAATGGATGACATTAAAATGAAGTGGCATATTGCATTCCATCTGCAGTGTTGGAAAAGAGAAGGTTATAACAGTGGCTACTGGAATTCAGTAGATTTTGACTCATCTCACGTGACAAGGGCATTAACCTTTTGCAAGCTGCCTGTACGTCAGGTAACTGAGGCCAGGAAATAAGATCCACTCTTCTGCCACTGAGAGCCACACACTGGAAGAATTGATGCTAAAATAAAATAAAAGAGCCCCTGAGACTTCATTTTACTGACGAAGCCCTACATAAATCATGAGAAAGAAACACATTCTTGCAGCATCAGATCTTTCCTTCCTTGTGGCTCTAGGTTCTTGTTCAAAAGCTGTGAGTTTGTAATTGAAAATATACCTTAAGGGCAGGCTTTTTGTAGAAATACGCTTGTACCGATGTTTAGAGGCGTTGTCCTGAGCTTTTCCTCCACTACCCTTAAATCATACTTACTTTCCTCTGTTTCATTCACAGTTCCTCTGTGCTGGAGCCAGTTCTCTTTGAGACTGAATTGGTGGAAAAAGGCTTTATTCTATGAGGGGTTGGGAAAAAAAAAGAACAATGAATGTATGTGCTCCTGCCCTTCAAAAAGCAATAACTATGTGTAGTATGCCTTATGTAAATCTGGCCAAAACACTTTTGTAGGAAATCCACCCATCCATTCTTGGATAAGTGAACTGGGAGTTGCCTTGTTTAATAACAACAGAGATGGGGAATTCTGAGGAAGTGAGACATGTCTAGGCTCAGCAATGTGCACATTTCAGGGGACTGTAATCATGTTCATAGTTCATCTCTTACAAACTGTCCTAAATAACTAGTCAATTGGCCTACTTAGCAATTTCACTACAATCTCATTTTCTGCCTTCTACACTTCCACAGTAACATTTTTAAGCGTATTACACACTTCGGCTTCCATCTGGTGAATTTCATGAGCAAAGCAATTTGTTTCCATGTAACTCTTATGTTGACATCCCCTTTTATATCTCTTCCCTGTAGTTAAATAGGCACAAATGCATGTTTCTTTCTTTCTGTGTCCCTGTCATGCCACAAGCCCTTTTACTTTGATTGACTACCTGACATCGGCAGTCAATGTCTTTGCTCACATTTGTTTGCCAAGATCTACTTGAATTCAAACTTATCCAGCCAGGCAGGGGCATGCTGCTGGCTCTTATTGAATTCTGACTTCTCCAAACGATAATGTTGCAGCCACCTTTGGTTAACCCACATGGCTGAAACCAGAGCAGCGCTGGCAGGAAAAAAAAAGTCTTTTAGCAACATTGTAGGTCTAGACTCAATGATGGATCCTGTCAGGTTTTTAGTTGCTAGTCATTTTTAATTAAGGAGAAGAGCTAAGTGAGGGGAGTGGAGGTTCTAAGCTACTACGCTAATAAGATATATGAGCTCTGCATTACCTTTCTATGAGGCGAATATTCATCTACAGTGCTGAAACAAAAGGGAGAATTCAAATTAGTTTCTTTCCAAAGATGAGAAAAAGCAATTACAACCATCAGAGAATTTACAGTATCCCATAGTCACTACTGAGTGCAAAATTCCTTCAGTGGGAGCCAGATACCTAAAAATAGTAAGCATTTCATAGGAACATCCCTAACCTGCTGCACTAAAAGCCTTGGGCCCAGATCTTCAGTTGGTAAAAAATTAAGCTAATGGTATCACGCTGATTTACATCAGGTGATATCCTGGCACTTTTTAATGACAAAAAGTATCATCTGTCCAAATAAGTACATGCAGAGTTCTTGATAATTTGGTTTGCCGGGAATATTTACACTTTAATGTGCAAGCATAGGAAAAAGCAGGTCCCAGGGGTCAGCTCAGAAACACTAGGTGCCAAGAGTTCTGAGACTCATTTCCATTTCTGTCCCTGACTTTTTGGGCCAAGATGAGAACTGATATGTAAAATAGTGTAAGTTAATCTCCCTTAACCTCAGGCACTCATATTCATGACAGGCTTGTCTGTCCATGAACTTATTCAGGACCAGCCATTCTTGTATTATTCCATGTGGACACTATTCTTTGCTCATACTTCCCCTCAGATCAGGCTGACTAGAAGCAGGTTGCTCTTTTTCTGAAATAATGGTATCCGCAAGTGCAGATATTTAGGCTGTTCCTGAATAACTCTATGAGTAGAAAAGCCCATTAGGCAACCTCAGACGTACTGGGCATTTATACACGTACCTTTTTGTCCCGTGACATGCTGGAGATTTGCCGCTTTGGAGCAGATTTGATTAATTAAGTCTACTCCACCCACAAGCTGATGCAAACTGTGCTGTGCTACATGCAGTTGTATAAGCAGCAAGATGCACGTCAGCACTCAGAAAATGGTGGCAATGCACTATTGAACTAAAACACCTATGTGCACCACCACCATTTTCTCAACGCTCACGTGCATTTCACCACTTATACACTTGCATGTGGTACAGCAACAGGCGCTTTTCCAAGTGCCCGGCATTGCAGCACTTACATGTGTAAAAATGCCCGCTGACACCAACTTACCAAGCATACCCAATTATAGGAATGTAACAAATCCTGGGAAGATCAGGATACTCCATATAGCCACTGACTGCACAGCTTTTGAATGGAAGCTATGTTGCAGGCCTCTTCTAATTACACGGAATTATGAAAGTTCCAAGGACTGGGTGATTGCAAAACAGAACTTTCTTAACTGACAAGAGTAACTAACTATTTGCTTTTACATTATTAAAACCATGCATATAGTCACATAATTTGAAGTGGAAATGAATGCCATGGTCTAGTTTGATGCTATAGAGACTTGCTACCACTCCTAGCAATAAGCACTGGCCAGTCAAAGCCCCTCCCGCTGCACACAACACTATACATTTCATACGGTAGTATATACTGTCACTTAAAGTCATAGATTACTAGTTTACACCCTAATTTTTCCAGTTTGCTCAACTTTAGTCTGCAAGATATCTCACTGAAATCAATGGGAGCAATTGTGGGGAAAGAGACTACCCAACCAATGTGAGAAAAGATTAACTAACTGGCCTCATGTAAAAACAAAGATTATTTCTGCAAACAAAAATGTCTATTTCCTTGTATTGGAGATGCTCTATTTAATCTTTTGTCTTTTCGCCAAGTGCTATAAAATTACAAAACAATACATAAAGAAGGACTAACCAAAAAAGCATTACTTACTGACGACGATGCATTCCAAGTATCTTTTGAAATTCTTTCAGTTCCTTCTCAAGTATGGGATATTCATACACATCATCTAACACATTCCTGTATATTGTCTACAACATGAAACCAAGATTAACAAACATATAACGGCTGAAACATTAATATTGTATACATTATAGGAAGAGCTTCCATCAAATCTAAAATTATCCTATAAAAATACAGCACGTTTCCATTTAAGTATCTGGAATATGCCATGTCCCTACTGGTTTGGCTGATAAGGATATATTATTATGCACGAAGATAAAATCACTCCATCCATCATCCCTCAAAACAATAACATCCCTATTAAAGTTAGGGATCTTATAATTTAGTTTACGCAAATGCAAAAAGCAAATTATACCAGCCCCAAACTCTCTCATACGCAAATGACAGAATGAGCATAGTCTTAAATTAATGAACAAATAAATCTTATATTCTTCCTTTTTCAACTTCCTTCATATCATTATTCAAACTCCTTTGAGAACTTCAGCTAATTATACAAGACACTTGCCCTCAGATATAAAGGTAAACAGATTATATTGGCTTTGATGCCTGAAATCATTACAGCAAACAGTATCTCTTTGATCATCTATATAGGTCCAGAGGTTTAGATATAGCTCCCCCTTGCCAACAAATGGAAATCATATGCTGTAGACCTAGTTATCTGCCCACTTTTAGTCAGGCTTCCATTTATGTATCCGCAAAATGTGCGACAAATAAATTTTGGATTTCAAATTTCAGGCACTTGTTTTTGTAGGTGCAATTCAAGTCAGATAAACATTATTATTGTCGTTGCTGTTGTTATTATTGTTATTACTATTTTTATTATAGTAGTACCTAGAGGCCACAATTAGGGATTGGGGACCAAAGTGCATACCACATACAAAGACTGCACTAAAGGGCAGGTACTGTCCCAGACAGCTTATAATATATGAATACATTTAGCAAAACCTCAGTATACATTTGATATGTTTTAATGGTGCTCAACCTATTCAAGCACTGGGCCAGTCTGTGGACCATTTTGTGGGGCAGAGGAGGTCCTCAGACTTGATCCAGCAAAGGGCTGGAGCATGAGGGAAGTTTCTGACTGTGATTAAGCACTCCAACCCAGCTTCACGTCAGATCCAGCTGCAGACCAACCCCATGCACTGGCACACTCCAACACACAGGGACACATCATTCCAGACTGAGGCTCCCCACAGGTCCGGGAACTTGGTGGTGAGTGAATGGTGGTAGTACTAAATGCTGGGACTCTGGGATTGGCTGCAGCAATCAACAGTCACTGCTCCTTTGTTGATAAATGTCCAGCCCCTAGGGAGTAAGGCTGTGCGAAGCTTCAGGTGCAGATTCAATCTGGAGGAGATTCAGCCCAGTTCAGTGGCCGAATCACCGAATCAAATTGGGAGACCAATAAAAAGGTCGAAACTGATTTGGAAAAGATTCAGAGATTTGGGCAGTCCCTGCTCGCCACTGCTGGGAGCTGGACCCAGACTCTGTGCTGGTAAGTAAGAGGCGAAGGAAAGAAGGGGATGGAGGGAGGGGGAAGGGACCATGGGAGGATCCCTACCAGGCCCCATCCCCTGCCTGCTCCACCAGGTCCCCTGAGTACCTTCTGACCCCTGCCCACTCTCCCAGCCCCAGCAATGGTTGCCCTGCCCAGCCCCAGCATCCCAGCTCTTTAAAGAAACCAAAAAAACCCCACGCTCGCTGGCTGCTGCAGCAGCCGTCCAGGGTTCTGGGGGCTCGTGGCAGATCCCCCCACGCAGTGCAGGGCAGCGGGGGTCACCCCACCCCTCTCCACCCCTCCCCCCCACCTGGCAGGAGCTGGTGAGCGTGGGGGGTTGTTTGTTTGTTTTTTTTAAAGAGCCAGGACACTGGGGTCGGACCGGGCAGCCATTGACCGGGCTGGGAGAATGGGTGGGGGGTGGGGCCTGTTTGATTCAGAGATTCAGCTGATTTGGTGGCGGCCGAATCAGTTCAGTACAGTGATTTGAATCACCGAATTGAATCACTGTCCCCCGATTTGGCTGAATCCAAATCCGAAGCGAATACTAGCTGCTTTGCGCAGGCCTAGTAGGATGCCCCACAGGCAGAGTGAGACATCTCCACAGGCTGAGCACTACTGATATAACCGAACCCAACTTCTAATATGGTATTATACATATGATGCCCCCTGGGCAGGAGCCCCAGACTCCCTGCATCCATATGCAATGCACCAACCACAAGGTATTCAAACAACGGAGAAGCCTGAAACTGGCTCTGAAAGTTCTTAAGATGACCAGATGTGAACCACACATGACAAAGAAGGTGCCCCAGTAAGGGTAAGGAGTCATTCGTTAGGAAAAGAGAGGGATCTGAGGCACTTTTCCCTGAGAATTGCCTCCATCTACCAGAAGCTGGAAACAAACAGATCTGAGCAGTCTGATTTTAGTTGCAAGCAAGGTACCTTTGCATTTAGAATTAATTCAGAGAGGTCAGTAGTTCCTTGCTTGTAAGTGCAGTTTTATTTCCTAGAAAGGCATAACGCAGCCACTGGATTATTTATTTGTACCTGACATATACTGCAGCAGTAGGGGCCAACCTTTCTGGCAGGCATGCCGTCAAATTAATCCTCTACTGTCCCCAGATGGCACTCTTTCCCCTGCCTGATCTGCTGCTCTGCTTTCTGCTCCCTGCCCAAACAACTGCTCTGCTTTCCGCTTTCTGCTCTGTGCTCCCTGCCTGATCGGATGCTCCGATTTCTATTCCCTGGCCTGTCTGCTACCGTGCTGTCTGTCCCTTCCCCAATCGTCTGCATGCCAGAGACTGCCCATGCCTCTTGTGGCACCTGTGTCACAGGTTGGCCACCCCTCGACTACAGAGTAGGTTTTCAGGTTTTGGCTGAGGCAGAACTTGGAGAAAGGACAACAAAATGCTGTCACAGTCTTTGTTATTTGGGATACGGATTTCTGGAGGTTCTGGACTATCAAAGATGATCGATATACTTAAGAAGTTTCCTTACCCGTCCATTTTCTTCCTTCAGAGGACCAGTAGACTTATACAGAAACTTATACTAAATTTGGTGTTTGGATTTAGTGTTTATTTTCAGGGCATCACACAACAAATTTCTAAATCTCAACAAACTATCCCTAAAGCACTGACAAAGGACTGAAATGGAAATCATTGGACTGGTATAAAGAAAATTAATGGACAAGGTATTTTACGCTTTATATTTCTGTGTTTTTCTTGAAATTTGGGTTTTAAGACTCACAGCAAAGTTTATCAATATTACAGTACCTTTAAAAATTGTTTTAAATGTTCATCTTCATGCAACCAGTCTTTGTAGAGAGAAGTCCACTGAGACACCAAATGCAAGACTTTTCGTTTTCTACAGGGAACATCTGAGTTTTCTTCTTTGCCTTGAAAGTTCTTAGCACAATAGGTACAATAGGTTAAGGAACAAAAACCTGATGTGTCACTGAAACTTAGAAATTAAGAGACAGAAAAGACCTGTTAGGTCATCTTGTTCATTCCTCTGCAAGTGAAGGATTTATCACTATACCCTATAATCTTAAGTGCCTTATCTTGTTCAGGTTAGGAGCTCAAACAGGGTTTTCAGCTTTTAGGAATGAAATGTACAGTGATCAAAATGCCAGTTCAGCCTCTGTGCTACCAGAATATACTTTTTCCCTTTATGGATTAAGGAGACAATTCTATAAGAGGAAAACCAATTTAAAAGGAATTGCACAATGGTGAGTCATGACTTTTCTACAGAATGTGGAATGAACCACTCTATTGCATGAAGATGCCAATGTGAATTATTGTACGAAGCAGGGCAATGCGTCATTAAAAGCAAATATGAAATTTCAAATGTAGGCAGGTTTTCTGCTCCCATATTAGGTGATTAGCAGAAAGAAGACATTGTTACAAAAACAACAGGTTCAATTGTCAACATTTTTCTCTACTTCCAAGGTAGAATATTTACTCAATTATAACATGAGCCCCCACACACCAACGTGGACAAAAAAGCTCCTAGTTTTACATTTGCATACAAGGAAACCTCATTAAATACACTGTCTATCATTAAACTGCTGCTAAAAACAGTATGTGCTTAGTAATGGAAACTAACTATGAAGCTGATTAAATGCAGCCAGCACCGAACAGGAGCATAAAACACAGGGCCCCTATTAAGCAAACCTATTGACAGGACCCTACCACAAGAACAGGCTAGCACAACCCATCTGAATAAGATATGTGGTAATTCCGATTGTGCTCAGCCCCCCACAATGCTGACTCCTTTTAAGTCAGGGTGAGCCACTGCACTAAACACATCTTGACTTCCTCTTCAATCCCACAGCTGAGCTATGCCTTTCTTTTCCATTTCCAATTATTCCACTTTCTTCACCAGCCTTGAATGTCTGGTAAACATTGCAGGAAGAAATCAAATATGGCAGGTGACCAGCTTGGTTTAGCAGAGAACTCTTTCCTTAGCTTAAACACAAAAAGGAAGTTTACAAGAAGCTTGGACAGATAATTTGGGAGGAGTATAAGACTATTACTCAGGCATGCAGGGATGAAATCAGGAAGGCCAAAGTGCAACTGGAGTTGCATCTAGCAAGGAACATGAAGAGTGACAAGAAGGGTTTTTACAAGTATGTTAGCAACAAGAGGAAGGTAAGGGAAAGTGTGGGTTCTTTAATGAATGGGGGAGGCAACCTAGGGACAGATAATGAAGAAATGGCTGAAGTACTCAATGCCTCTTTTACCTTGGTCTTCACAGGCAAGGTCAGCTCCCAGACTACTGCATCAGGCAGTGCAGTCTGGGGAAAAGGTGAGCTGCCAACAGTGGCGAAAGAACAGGTTAGGGACTATTTAGAAAACCTGGATGTGTACAAGTCCATGGGACCACATATGATGCATCCAAGGGTACTGAGAGAGCTGGCTGATATGATTGCAGAGCTACTGGCCAATAGTATCTTTGAAAACTCATAGTGATTGGGGGGAGCTCCAGGACAATTGGAAAAGGGCAAATATAGTACCTACCTTTAAGAAAGGGAAGAAGGATCCAGGGAACAACAGACCAATCAGCCTCACCTCAGTCTCTGGAAAAATCATGGAGCAGGTCATCAAGAAATCCATTTCTAAGCACTTGGAGACACTCAGCATGGATTCACCAAGGGCAACTCATGCCTGACCAACCTGATTGCCTTTTATAATGAGACAACTCGGGCGATGTGCCGGAGGACTGGAAAAGGGCCAATGTGGTTCCCATCTTCAAAAAAGGGAGGAAGGAGGGCCCAGGAAACTATAGGCCCGTGAGTCTTATCTCAGTCCTGTGGAAGCTTCTTGAAAGAATTATCCTGGCACATGTCCAGGAAGGGCCAGCAGGGGAGGTTATGCTCAGGGGCAACCAGCATGGGTTCATTAGGGGCAGGTCTTGTCAAACCAACCTGGTGGCCTTCTACGACCAGGTCACCAAGTCCTTGGATGCAGGTGTCACAGTGGATATAGTCTTTCTGGACTTCAGGAAGGCCTTCGACACGGTCTCTCACCCCATTCTCAGTAAGAAACTAGGAGACAGTGGTATTGATGCCTACATGGTCAGATGGGTCACTAACTGGCTGGAGGGCCATGCCCAGAGGGTGGTGGTGGACGGGTCTTATTCGACCTGGAGGGATGTGGGCAGCGGGGTTCCCCAGGGCTTGGTCCTCGGGTCTGCGCTAGTCAACATCTTCATCAGTGACTTGGACAAGGGAGTAGAAAGCACCCTGTTCAAGTTCGCAGATGACACTAAGATGTGGGGGGAAGTGGCCACGCTAGTAGGAAGGAACAGGCTGCAAGTGGATCTAGACAGGTTACAGGGGTGGGCGAAAGAGAACAGGATGGGGTTCAACACTGACAAGTGCAGGGTAATGCACCTGGGGAGGAAGAACCAGCGGCACACCTGCAGGCTGGGGAACTCCCTTCTTGCCAGTGTTGAGACAGAAAAGGATCTTGGAGTCATCATTGATGCCACAATGAACATGGGCCAACAAAGTGGGGACGCGGTCAGAAAGGCCAGCCATACTTTGTCGTGCATCCACAGATGCTTCACAAGCAGGTCCAAGGAGGTGATCCTCCCCTCTATGTGACACTGGTCAGGCCGCAGCTGGAGTACTGCGTCCAGTTCTGGGCACCACACTTCAGGAGGGATGAGGCCAATATGGAGAGGGTCCAAAGGAGGGCCACCCGCATGATCAGGGGTCAGCAGGGCAGGCCCTACTAGGAGAGGCTGAGGGATCTGAACCTGTTCAGTCTCCAAAAGAGAAGGCTGAGAGGGGATCTAGTGGCAGTCTACAAACTAGTCAAGGGGGACCAGCAGGCATTAGGAGAGTCCCTGTTCCCCCGAGCACTCCTGGGAGTTACAAGAAACAATGGACTCAAGCTAGCGGAGAGTAGTTTCAGGCTAGACATTAGGAGGTGCTATTTCACTGTCAGGGTGGCTAGGACCTGGAACCAACTTGCAAAAGAAGTGGTGCTGGCTCCTACCCTGGGGGTCTTTAAAAGGAGGCTGGACGAACATCTGGCTGGGGTCATTTGACCCCAGTACTCTTTCCTACCACGGCAGGGGGTCAGACTAGATGATCTCCTCAGGTCCCTTCCGACCCTGCCAACTATGAAACTATGAAACTGTCTTTGTAGAGGTGAGGAAAGCAGTGAACATGACATACCTTGACTTCAGCAAGGCTTTTGATACGGTATCCCACAGCATTCTTGCAAGCAAGCTAAGGAAGTATAAGTTGGATGAATGCACTATAAGGTGGATAAAAGGCTGGCTGGATCATTAGGCTTAATGGGTAGCGATCAATGGTTCAAGCTCTAATTGACAGCTGGTATCAAGTGGAGTGTCCCAGGGGTTGGTCCAGGGGCTGGTTTTGTTCAATATTTTCATTAACGATCTGGAAGATGGGATGGATTGCACCCACAGCAAGTTCACAGATGACACCAAACTGGGGGGAGTAGTAGATACACTAGACAAATTGGAGGATTGGGCCAAAAGAAATCTCACAAGGTTCAACAAGGACAAGTGCAAACTCCTGCACTTAGGAAACAATAATCTCATGCACCACTACAGGCTTGGGACCAACCAGCTAAGTAGGAGCTCTGCAGAAAAGGACTGGGGAGTTACAGTGGATAATAAGCTGGATATGAGTCAACAGTATGTGCTTGTTGCCAAGAAGGCTAACAACATACTGGGCTGCATTAGTAGGAGCTTTGCCAACAGATCAATGAAAGTAATTATTCTCCTCTGTTCTGCACTGGTGAGGCCACATCTGGAGTCCTGTGTTCAGTTTTGGGCCCACCACTGTAGAAAGGATGTGGACAATTTGGAGACAGTCCAGCAGAGGGGAATGAAAATGGTTAGGGGGTTGGGGCACATGACTTGTGAGGAGAGGCTGAGGGAACTGCGCTTGTTTAGTTTGGAGAAGAGAAGACTGAGAGGGGATTTGATAGCAGTCTTTAACTACCTAAAGGGCGGTTCCAAAGAGGACTGAACTAGACTGTTCTCAGTGGTGACAGATGACAGAACAAGGAGCAATGGTCTCAAGTTGCCAAAAGGGAGGTTTAGGTTGGATATTAGAAAAAACTTCTTCCCTAGGAGGGTGGTGAAGCACTAAAACAGGTTACCTAGAAAGGTGGTAGAATCTCCATCCTTGGAGGTTTTTAAGACTCGGCTTCACAAAGCCCTGGCTGGGATGATGTAGCTGGGGATGGTCCTACTTTGAGCAGGGGGTTGGATTAGATGACCTCCTGAGGTCCCTTCCAACTGTAATTTTTTATGGTTCTGTGATTCAAACAGCACCAAACAGGGCCCCAAACAGTTCACCCGGATTTCTCTGTCATTCCCGCTCTCAGCTGGTTACATGTGATTAGTGTGGCCCCACCTTCCATGAGGTGAAGCCAGACCAGGTTGCTCTATGCCTCATCTACATGTAAATTTTTTGGAAGATCCCAGGACTTATGACAAAAACAACCAGTTCCAGTGAGTGGCTAATTAGCGTGTGGATCCTTTGTGGGGAGTAAACACATACTGAGCAGTGCAGAGCTATGGGGTCACCACGGCTTGAAACGCTTTCGACTCTGCTGGGGCCCAGCCCAATGAACTATACGCTAGATTCTGAACCTTTTGGCTTTGGACTAATCTCACACATAGTTTGTACTACATATAAGTAGGTATAAAAGTGCCACTTAAAAGTATGTTTATGGAATACCTGTGTAAAAACTGTACAGGTAGAAAACCTGTAGACAGGTATTCTTTTTGAAAATTGTTTCAAAAAAAATAACATGCATCAATTCTGAATTAACTGAATTGTTACAAGCATGCTTATTTCCAAGTCAGTGTTTTTGAATTTGCCCCTCACTTCCATGTCATGTGCTTAGGGAGAGCAGGAATCTGACAGTAAAGGGGGGTGGGGGGATGGGGAGAGGCTATTGGGGGAAGAAATTGAGAAGCAGAGAATGAAAGGGCTACCTGACTACCCCAGGTTTATTTTCCCTGCTGTAGCAGTGGGAGGGAGACAAATCAAGGCAACCCTCCAATAATTAGATTCTATATCCAGAAATTATAACAAATGTATACATTTTTCAGATATAGAATCTAATTATTGGGGGATGGTTTTATAATCAGGGTCATCTTATATTCAAATAGCTACAGTAGTAATAGCAATGGGAAAAAAATCCCTACTTTACACAGTGCACTTATCTCTGCCTCTTACCTATTTGCTCTTCCCTCAAATATAAGAATCACTTATTTGCATACTTTGTACAGAATCTTATAAGAAGAGATCGAGTTTAATTTTATAGTTATGAGTTCATTCAAACACAATCCTTAACATGTGGAGATCAGTGAAAAAACATGAAAAACATGGTTTTTACATGTAAATGGGAACAGCTTCTATATTGTATCAAATGGTTAACAGAATGGCCATTGTAAGATACACAGCATACATTTTCCCCTTATCACATGTTTAAATCTATTAATTATACAGATGTGAATATTTTTAGGAGCTGCTGATAACAAAAAGATGCAGAGTGGGTAGGTTTTCATTTGAATTTTTTAATGGCATTTTGTAAATGTCAGCAAAACAGAGAGATAAACCTTAAACAAAAAGAGTTTTCATTTGAGCTATCCTACTATTTCTGTGAGTTTGGTATCCTGTAGTATACATCTTTAACCATTCTTTTAAAAACTGTATAATCCATTTTTGAGAAGGTCGGAATATTAACTACCCTTTTCATCTAGCTCCTCTTTAAATTCTCTGTTGTTCTGATATATAGAAGACATTCATATTTGCAGAAGGAAGAAAGGGTGATTTAAGCAATTATGATGAGACATACTTTCTATAAAATTTTAATAACTTTAATTCAAATATGAAACATAAGAAAGGGATGAAAACTGAATTAACGTGCAAGTATAATGGTATACAGGTATGTCACATGTGTAAGTGTGCGTCTGTAGATGTGATAAGAAAAACTGTTGATTTGGTGTTTGCACTGATAAGTAGTAAAAAAGAAATACAATATTTTCTTGCTGCCCTATTAAATTTTTGTATAACAATATTGTCCTCAATTATGTGATCATATGCTATTACAAGAATTCTACACTGGACATTTTTTTTTCATTTGCAACCTCGCATATGTAATCACATTAAACATCTTTAATCATAACATGTATAGTTAGAGCTCTTGTGGTATATTCAACCTTAGAGCTGAAAATCTTGACTTATTAATGCATAGCTATGCAATCCCAATATTCTCTTAATATATTTACAGGGTTGTGTTAGGGCATGTCCTTTACAAATACCAGAGCAAGGGTGGTGAATGAAAAGGAACACCTCATCTGAAATCTCTACAATTTGGGGGAAACTTGGATCTAAATCTGGAGTTGAAATTTCCAGATTGAATCTCTCTCTTTCTCTGTAATGGCCCTGGACTACAATACACATCTAGACATGCTTGAACTTCAGGAAATTTCAGTTCCAATTTTCCCACTGTAGCACATTAAATGACATGATATAGTAGGAAATATGCACTGCTATTTATTGTGCTATTTCCTGAATTCCAAGAAAATGAATGTCACAACCAAAGATTCATCTCAGGCAAATATTCCTGCAACACAGTCCCAGAGATAATACTGTGTGTGGTGGGGGGAAGAGGTATTTTTAAATTCTATCTAAGCTTCCTTTGTTTTTGATTATTTGGCTTCGTAAAATTATTTCACCTTTTCTCCTGTCTAAATACATGTGCTGTTAAGATGATGTTTCCTTCTATCTTTTCTTAGTAGTGGCATGCAGCTAAGCTTTGAAGGGGACAAAACTAAATGTGTTCCCTACTTTTGACATCTATGAAAACTGGATGTATTCTCTACTAAGCAACTCTTTGAAACTAGTACATATTCCCATAACCACTAACATAAACCACAGATATAAAAAGTCCCTATCCCAGTCTTGCTTTTAGCTGCCATCTTAAATGGATCTATATTTAAATAAACATTTTCAACATAAAACAAGGACCAGGCAGACTCCTGTTCTTGAGCAAATACATATTATAGGTGAGAGACTGAAGACAGGTAGAATAAGCCACCCCTCACAACGCACACAACTTGCACAAGGACCAGGAACATGTGATGTTGTAGCAAAGCTGTGAATTCATACCAAAGACAGCAGAGAAAATGCAATAATCAGAGCCCTTCCCTGTCCAAATCAATCCATAGAGCTGTCTGAGTACCCGCAGGCAAGAAGATTAGGCTGTTCCCTTGGAATGATGCACCCGTCCTATGCTTCTTGGAGCTATAGGAGAGCTTGTACCTCCTGTTGAAAGAAGACAACAACCATACATAACTGTAAATATTAATGAAGGATATTGTCTCAGCAATGCCTGGCACAGGTCGTCAGTTGTCATGAAAACCGTGTATGTGAGAAGGAAATCATCGAGTAGGGTCTCTGTAGAGGAAAACAAAAGAATCCCAAGGCACAGGAAGTTAGAGAGAGGAGTTGGAGGCCATCTATTCCTGATGGCTTGTAAGGCAGTAATGGGAGCAGAAAGAAAATTAAAAGGCCAAGAATTGTATTACTTATTCAGAAAATCTAAGCCTGAAATAATTCACAGTATGCTGTCCCCAGTGAGGTGAGTTCTTTATTTCACAAGAATACCCTTACCATTTGACTTACCTGTAAATCAGAAAAGACTGAGATTTATTTTTGGCATTAAGCCCTTTTGATAATACCATACATTTTTTTAAAAAAGAGAAGAGAAAGAAATCACATAACTTCCTTGATGCATCTTTTCTGAGCTTCCAAAATTTGCAATCATGCTTGATCAATCTGGTAACTCAGGTCCAAAGCACTTTGTTAAGGAGTATGGCAAGGCTATAAAGAAGACAGGGGACTATTATCAGGCTTTGGAACTTTTCTTTTGCAGTGGTACTTGTACTGTAGGTTGATAGCAATCTTATACCATTCTCCTAAACTGGGAGGGTATATGAAATAAGATGCTAGTCTCTGACCAGTCATTAGCAAATACATTCATTTCACACATGTAACAGTCCCAGATCAGCACTCTTGTAGGCAGTATCAGTGGAGCAACCTTACCAGGGGCTCAAGTAAAGTGTTTTGGGAAATTTGGTTCTCAAGATCAGAAGAGGGGAATGTGGGTTTTATGTATACACTAGTGAACTGCCCATCAAGAATGATTGGGGGGGGGGCAAGGATGGAGACCCGTGCCCCCCTACCATCCAGGCCCCTTCCCCCTTTCCTCCTGCTGCTTGGGGTCCAGGCCTGCTCCCCTCCTCCCTGCCACAGTGGCAGGGAGAAAAGAGGAGGGGGTGTGGGCCCAATATGGGGGAAGACTGGGCCCGAAGGTGGGGAGAAGCCAGGTCACCATGGCAGGGGGGAGAGCAGCAGGCCCAGGCCAACCCAGCAGTGGTGGGAGGACAGGAGGAATGGGCTAAGGCCCGATGCAGGGGAGGGGGGTGGGGGAGGAGTGGGCCTGGGCCCAAGTAGGGGAGGAGACTCACTCCTCCCCCTCCCCCAGCCGCTGCCACATCAGCCTGTATTGGGCCGGGCCTTCTGCTCCCTCCCCCCACCGCTGTGGTGGGCTGGCTTCTCCACGCCCCCACTTGGGCCCGTTTCCCCACCCCGCACTGGGCCCTGGCCCACTCCTCCCCTCCCATCACTGCCACCATGGCGCGCCTGCTCCTTCCCCCGCCCTGCATTGGGCCTGCTCCTCCCCCCACCACTGCCACATCAGCCCTGCAGGCAGCAATGACAGAAGGGGAGAAGGGTGGGCCAAGGCCAGCGCCAGTGGCCTTGCCCCCCCCGGTACCCCAAGCCTGCTCCCCCATCCCCTGCGCCACCACCGTCGTCACCTCCAAGGGGCAAGAGGGGGTGAGGACAGCTCCGGTGGCCTTGCCCCCCCCACTCCATCGTCGCCACCTGCAGGGAGCAGGGTAGCAGGGGGTCAGGACAGCAGCCCATTCCATCTACTCTGTTGCCGCCTCCAGCTGGCCTCAACCCACCCCCCGCTCCATCCCCTGTGTCCCCACCATCATGGTGGTGCGCTGCCACCTGTCTGAACACTTGTTTGCACTCTGATTGGCTGTTTGTCAGCCAATCAAAGGGTGAATAAAACATTATGGACAGGCAGACAGAGAGATTAAGGCTTTTATAATATTAGAATGCTGCTCAGTGATCTAAAAAGTTGTTGCCTAAGTCTTAAAGCTTCAGCTCCCCAGCCTTGAAAGTATCACTAAGTTTTATTATGCTTTATTTAATAATCTTATCAAGGGGTCAATTCCTGCCCCATCACCCACTTCTTACATTCTTCCCTTTCTGTTAGTGTCTTAAGAAAGCATTGCTGGGTCATTTGCTGAGCTAATATTCCTGCCCACTTAAAATCCAGTAGAGAGGTTGTTTGGCTATTAAACTGCCTTAACATTTCATGCCTCGGTATAATGTAACAGTCTATCCTTTTCCATGCTTGTCACGTTAGCCTTAGACCTTTTTTGTAAAACTTCAGACCACGGAACAAAATCAAACTAGTTTGCCTCCAATTCCAATACCCCTAAAGTTCATAAAGGCTCTAGGAACACACACATCCACTATACAAATTAAGAGAGCTCATCTCTTGCGTAAAAGTGAGCAAGGGAGTCTTTTTGCTTTTCACAGTCTGAAAGGAAAATTAATGTATTTTCCTTGATATGTTTCCAACAGTGAGGGTTTCCTTTGTACTGCATTTCTCTAAGTTTTATCAAATATACTAGTACGCTTCTAACAAAAAGACAGGGCAGCTTTATCAGGTGAGAATATGAAAGTGGATGCAAGCTAAATACAGTATTCCAGGTTTATATATAGCCTGCAGTATTTTGGCAGCCTCTTCATGAATGCTGACTTCAGTTGGAGATTTCCTAGTGTAATGGCTAAAGGCAAATCATCCCTTATATGGATAAAAAAAATAAAGAAGAGCCAAGAAGCTCCATGAGACTAATTACCTCAGCTTTTGTGCATGGCTGGTCTTCACTAAAGCTTCTGGAGGCTGGGGGTGGGTGAAAATAATGCCACTTATGCTTAATTTACCAGCAATTCCACCATTCCCAAGCACTTCCTAAATGTTTTGAGGGTATGACACAGTTCTAAAGATGGCCAGAAGGTTAAAACCCATATGCCGATTCCTTTCTAACAGTCCTGTATTCTGAGAGGACAAAAAAATATATATTTTAGCTGCTTTAAAAGGAGAGAGGTAACTGTTACTGTGCAAAAGCGTACCTGAGCTTTTACACCGTAACTGTTATATCTACATGGTTCTGTAGCCATACAAGAGATCACAGTCTTCCGAACTTTAATCCTGAATGAAGCAGGGTTAAAGCTGGAGTGCTTCTGCTTCACTTGTATCACTACAGAATCATGCAGATGTGATGGTTGTATCATAACAGCTGATAACACAGGATACTGATATCCCTACAACTGTTATGTCCATCATTACCTTTTCTTTCTATTGGTCATCATCATTTTTCATATTAAGTACCAATACCTGCCCTGGAATATTTGTAGCACATTACAACACAAGCGGTATGTTTATTTAACATAAAAATCATCCTCTTTTTCATCATAGCTATTAAAACTGAATTTAAAACAAATTAAAACCCAAAAAAAGAAAGGCTCCCAATCTGAAGATGCACATTCAAAACCACTTGCCTTCATATTAAAACTTTGTTGTTTTTTATATTTAATTATGATCATTAAAAGGTGTGGAAAAGGCATACAATGGACATTTATACACATATTTTTTCATTCAGTGATGTGCTGGAGAACTGCTGCTTCAGAGCAGACTCGATTAATTAATTTATCGATTAATCTAGTCTGCTCTGCATGTAAGCTGATGCGTGCTGTGCTGCACCACGTGCAGTTGTATAAACGGTGAAATGCGCGTCAGCACGCATAAAATGACAGTGGTGCACATTTGAACTAAAGCATCTACAAGTTGTTTTAGTTCAAAAGCTCACTGCCACTATTTTCTCAGCGCTGACATGCATTTCGCTGCTTATACAACTGCAAACATCACAGCGCTAGGTGCTTTTCAAAGCCCCAGTGCTGTGGTGCTTGCATGTGTAAAAATGCCTTTGTCTCAATAAATGTTTAGGCTTTGTCAACAGCTTGTACTCCCTCTAAAAATATAATAATTTATTCTGATGCAGTCTTTGGAAGATACTATATAATGTGAAGGTGGTGTTCCCAAACATTTATTTGGAAACTGATGGTCATTGCTTGCAAGAGTACATTTAATTCCATATCTTACTAAACAACATGATTATGCAGTGATCCTTATGAAATCCCAAAATGTCATTATAGCAGACTATTTCCATGGTAACTTACTGAGTACTTATACTTGTGTCCAAAACATGCACTACCACAAAATATAAATATCATGTTGACAACCATTAAATGTTGAGGCACAATAGAAATAAGTGCTATCTAACAAATAACATTTAAAATCTTATCAACGAGCTACAATAAGGCTTATGCAATGTAAGGAAGTACTGCAAAATGTATTATACCAACTTGCATTAAAACCATCCATTTGACGATTTCACTTGGACATCTGATTGCCTACTAGGTTTTCTAGGATAAGCCACTCTATATTTTAACTATATATATGTAATGGAAGAAATATTTTGAACATTTTAAATTTATTGCTGGAAAATTACATCTCTAAATTTGATAAGATGATCTAAAATGGTCTTTAAGCTCTCTATACATTTTAAAGCCTATTTTATATATCTAACCTATACACAAGTAAATAAACATATATATATAAAATGGCATGCTTACCATCACAACTGCACAGCACCCTTAAATTGATACTGCGCGATCCAATACAATATTGTGTTGGACCAGATCCTCAGCTGCTGAAAACTGTCACAGCTCCATAGCTGCCTACAGATGTGCTTGCTCGTATTCTAATTAGAACGCTCGAGCATCGCCTCACAGTCGCATGCATTAAGCCCCCGTGTTTCAAAATTGCTGTGGGGCCGCTTTAACTAAACCTCATCCAGTGAACTTTAGTTAAAGCACCCCCATGGACATTCTGAAATGCGGGGAGTGGGGGAGTAGGCTTAATACATGTGACAGTGAGCCATTTTAGACTGGCTGTCCAGGAACTGCTCTAATTAAAACAGTTTAAACAAAACTATGACAATTTACACCAGATATGGATCCACCTCTAGTATATAGCATTTATTCCTGTCTCTATGTGCACAGGAAACTCACTTATTTCCTAGCCATCCAACATTTCCTCAAACAGAACTAGAAGTCACATATATTGTTGTTATTTTTAGATAAAAAGCAACTACTAAGAACATGAAAAGTTCACAAAGTGTGACTGCATTTAAGGGCTAAACCTCTCTAAATTGCCTCTCGACTTGTTTAAACATTTAAGCCCTAAAGGAGTATTTTGAACAAAAGGCCTATCTGCTACATGTGGTCCATTAATAGATCCACTCAGCTGTTAAATTACTTTTACAAGTAAGTAAATGAAAAGTGTGTTGATAGATTAAATAAATATTATAGGATGCTTAAGTACTGTACAATAATGTTCATACTTAAAAATCTCTGCACTAACTTGCATGTACTCTCCCCAAGTATCACCATAAACTGTAACTACATGTCTTTTCAGATGCAATGTAATATAAAACAATTCCTGGAGGGTTTTATACATAATACACACACTCCAGTCACCTAGAAATGAGTGTGCAGGAGAAATATATGTGAAACAACTGGGTGTGTCTACATGGGACCCTTTACTGCACAGCAGAATTAATGTACAGTAAGCACCTGCATGCAGACGCTTACTGAACAGTATTTGGCTCTAATAGTGAATAAATTTGCTACCTGCAAATGCAAGTAGCAAATTTACTTGAGATTACTTACTGCGCAATAGCACACATGTAGACACCTAGCCAGGAGCAAAATGCTCCCAGTCTATCGGGCTCCAGGAGATGGGAAATTGCTCCCTGCCTCCAGGAGCTGACTGCTGCTGCAGGGAGGGCTCTACCACCCCAGCACAGACAGGGTCAATGTCCCCCCTGCCCTGGACACAGGGCCGGGCTGGGAGATCCTTAGGAAGAATCCTTAGAACAGGCTTGTCCAACATGCGGCCCGCCAAGCCCACAGTGGCGGCAGTGGCACCACGGAGCCGGCAGTGGCACAAAACCGCAGCGGCAGCAAGGCGAGGCGGGCAGGGAGCGCTGCAGAGCAGCGGTGGTGCAAAGTCACAGCGGCAAGGCGGACAGAGAGCGTGGAGGGAGCGCAGTGAGGTGGGCAGTGAGTGCAGTGGAGCGCAGAGCCACAGCAACGTGGAGGCGGTGAGGCAGGCAGGGAGCACAGAGAGGCGGGCAGGGAGCGCTGTGGAGTGTGGAGGTGAGGTGAAGGTGAGGCGGGCAGGGAGTGCTGCAGAGCATGGAGCTGCGGCGGCAGGGCCACAGTGAGGCGGGCAGGGCTGGCTGGCCCGCAGGCCCCAGCCGGCAGCGAGGGGAGGTGAGCTGCTTACCCCCACAGGGCCCGGGGGAGCAGCCCCATGTGGGAGGCCAAGCAGCAGCCGCTGGCAGTGCTGGCCCATGCCTGCCTCCTCACCCCCTCACCTCCTCCGCTTCAAGCCAGCCCTGCTGCCCTGCCCTGCCCCACACCAAGGCGGCGCCTGCTCCCCCAGCAAGTCTCCCCCCCGGGCGCTGCGGCTCTCCGGGCCTGGTCGCGAGGCCCCAAGGGGGTCGCTTCTCATGTGCTGGTGGGGACGGGAGGAGGAGCCCCAGCCTGGTCTGCACCGGCCAGCAGAAGTGACGACAGAGCTGTGTGCCGCTCGGGACGGGTTGAGCCTGCACCGGTCAGTCCCGAGTGGCACATGGCTCCGCCGCCGCTTCTGCTGACCGATGCAGACCTGGCCGACTTCGTCCCATCCCCAGCAGCACATGGGAAGCCGGCTTCAGCTGCATGCTGCTTTTCCTGGCCGGTGCCGACCCAGTTCTGCCCAGGCGGGTCCTGCAGCACCATGTCAACCCGGGCATGGCACCGGCAGGCTGGACGGGCCCCAGGCTGACCCCGGCCTGGCTCTGCAGCTTCTCCAGCACCAGGTCAACCCGGTGGTAGCCAAGCAGCTCCTGCAGCACCATGTCAACCCAGGCATGCACGTTATGTCAACTAGCACCATATCAACCCCTGCAACTTCATTGGTGTCAAAGGTCACTTGACATCACTTCCTGATATGATACCACTTCCTGTGACGTCTTTGAATATGGCTCGCTGGCCCACTGGGTGATAAAAAGTTCGTGATCCAGCCCCACATTCAAAAAGGTTGGACACCCCTGCCTTAGAAGGATCTCCCAGCGGTGAGGGGACACTGTCCCCACTTGGGCACCAGTGGCGGAGCCCACCCTGGCATCTCCTGGGAGCAGGGAGAAATGTCCGAGCCCCCACCAGGAGACAACTGTCTCCTGACCCCTAGGCTAGCACCCAGGAGAGCATGGCTGCTCCAGGGGCTGGATGCAGGGAGCAGGAGCAGTCAATCTGCTCCTCTATTCCTGCACATGTAGACATATGCCCAGGAGAGTTTACTCTCAAGTAGTTTACTCAAATGTAAGCTGCTCCCAGATTATTTGCACATATAGATGCGACAATTGACTTTAGTGGAAAATATAGTTAAATTACTGTAACCTTTGGACAGCTAACACATAGTCCAATGCCTAGGTCTAGGCCTAAAATGACACATACTTATGCTAATAGTCCTCATCCTTGGGAGTAAAAAGGGAATTAATTTTTTATTACTTATTTCTTTGTGACCTTTTTTGAGGTTGGGGTGTTTTTAATTAATGAGAATTATTTTATGATTGTTGTCCAAGAAACTGGGCATTAACAGGATGTTTACTAGTTGCTGCTTCAAGGACCAGAGCAGAATACAAAAAAAGTCTGCAAATAAAGACTTGGATATTTAAATAATTTGCTTTGACCCCGTTCATGATACATTTGGTTCACTTTTTGCAAACACATGCTTGGTCAAGTGTACTGACATGAACTCTGATGGAAAAAAAAAAGTAAATGTAACACACATGCAAATTCATAGAAATAGACCTATCTGACCAATCGCAACTAGCCAAAGCCATGTCTACACTAGGAAAATATGATATTAAATGCAACTTAGCAGCCAGTGAAAATAGCAACAAGCAATATTTTAAAAAAAGCCAGCCTTAACCCAAGGAACCCATTAGGCATTATGACCAGCTATATTTTTAAATATGAATGTCTTTGCATACACTAATGATAAAGTTATATTCCATAATACCCTCTTTAATATGTGATAGCATATTACATATATTAGTATGATATATTTTATGAGCCTACACAGAATCTTAAGCAGCTTTTATTGTAAATATACTAGACATAGTGAACTGTTGTGGGAAAACTATCTTTGAATACTATTGAACACAAACGCATTTGGGCAAATAGCGATGTTCCAGCACGTAACCTGACAGCACAAAATGAGGCTGTTTGTTGCATAATTTTTTGTTGCAAATTATTCATTCCTCTCTCTCAAGGACCACTTATATGAGTTTGAATGAGGAAAGGTTCAAAGTGTGTAACTGATCAAATCTGAACAGAAACCTTTTTGGCATTTCCTTGTTTAGACACTGTTGATTAAAGAAGAAAAGTCATACCAATCAAAGCTTTCCTTCTGTTATAGTATATTTCACATCTTTCTAAAAGGCAAAGAAACATGGCATTGAAATATATTCTGCAGCTTTTAACTTTTATTCTTCTATACCCAAACTTCTGAATAAATCTGTAATACATCTAACATTTTTGCGGTTTAATCATATCTAAGCTGCCACCTTCTCCTTGCTCTCACAAAAGAGTTTCCCAAGATTTGCAGCAAACAGTGGAAAAAAAAAAAGGCATACCGTTACCATATTTACTTGAATCCAAGATGATTTTTTTTCCCCCAGACAACATGGAGGGGTCATCTTGGATTCAAGTACTAGTCTAGAGAGGCTCATGCTGCAGGGAAAGGGGACTCACAGCTGCGGGTGGTGGGGACAGGAAACCATGTGGTAGTGTAGGTGCTCAGTAGATTTGCATGTGAGCGGTTCAGGAGGAATGCCGGGAAGACTCTGCAGAGTGCCCTCTCCCCAGTACTCTCCCCCCTCTCCCACTGCTTACCTTCTCCTCTGGCTCCTCCAGTCCCTCCAACCCAGACCCAGCCAGGTTCATAGCTGCCAGTACTGCTTCTGCCTAGCCAGGCAGGTCATGGTCAGGCTGGGGTGGCCACCACTGCTGACTTCCCCTGAACCAGATCAGAGCGAAGCAGCAGCAGAAGATAAGCAGCAGGGAGGGGTGGTTCAGAGGATGCGGGGGCAGGGAGAGGGGAGGCAGGCAGGGGGACGGGTGGCAGGGAGTAAGGGGTATGAGGGCAAGGGGGCAGGATGTGGGGGCCAGCCATCAAAGGGACAGGGGCAGGGGACAGGCACAGGGAACAAGGAGATCTAATTATTAGGGGAACAGTCTTAAATTCAAAGACATCTTGGATTTGGGTAAATACAGTGTTTTAAAAAACATTCTTTAGAAAAGTAGCCCTTCTTTACATAAATGAATATTTCTTTATATAATGAAGATTTTATTTATTTATTTGCTCCTAGCATCAATTTATCTTTTCTTTGCCCCTCCCCCTATCCAATTTTCCTTTTGTTTGGTTAAATGATTATTACAAAATATACTAGTAACTCTAGAAATAGTTCAGTCCATGGGCAATTTAAAGCATTTTAACGCTTCCTTAAGACCTGCCACAGGAACAGTGTGAGTTCAAATGGGTTATGTTCTTGCTGCTCCATGGTGGCAACCATTGGCAATAATTTCACTGCACTAAATGTGCATGCCAACTAAAGCCCTCAGTCACTTGTTCAGGGTTTAATATGACTATAAAACCAGTCATTGCTTTTCTTGGTACTAATCAGTTTAAACCAATTGCTGTTGAAAGCAAGGCCCCATATGCTGTTCTAAGGTATGTGATTCAGAGACAGGCAAAATGGTCCAGAACATATTCCATCTCTACAAAAGGGGAGAAGCCACCTCGTCAGAGTTTTTTTGCTCCCTTCTGCAATACAGAAGTTTCTCCACAAGAGAAACAGGACCAGAGCTTATGGGGAACTAAGCAGTGCCTTGAAAAAGCAGCTGGATATGAGATGTTCTATGGAGCATGGATTTCCCAGTGGAAATTTGTGCCAGGTAATTGCTAAAGCAACCTCTGAGAGAGGTTAACATTTTATAATGTGCATACACGGGGGACAGAGTTGACAGAAATCAGCTCTCCCCCCTCTGGCTGGGAAGGGATGACTCCACAAGTCTAACTGCAAGAAGTTGAAGGCACATATTTTATGCTCCTAGATTTTTTAACAGGAGGATAGGATGTGATCTATACACAGAGTTTGCTTACCTCATTTCTCAACAGTTCATTTCTATCTCTTCTCTAGGTGTGGTATCAATTACTAAATCATAAAATAAAAATGGATGAACAGTAACGTAGCCCAAAATCTTCCAGACCACACAATTCGCAACTTGAGACAGCTAATTCATTCCTGTCTCTGAGGCATAATAACTATTTCTGTTGTTGAACTCAAATGTCTCTTCCTATTACTAGAACCATTGGAGCACTCTTCCCTTGTCCTCCATTTAAAACATGAGGAGAAACTTAAACCAAAAGGGTGATTCCCCAATTAAATGTTTACCATTCATTCTAACAGCTGCCAGCTTCTTTCCATTAAATTGAACTAGTTTAAAGATACTATTTGAAAAATATGAAAACAGCAAAATTATTAGTGGAACATAACATATTTGGTAAAAAAAAAGATGGAAAAGATTAAGAGACCTATACATACATACATGCATGTATCAATCTAAGCAAAACTATTGCTACTGACAATAATAATATGCAAAAGTGGGTTTTACTGCAAAATCCAATGGTATTAACCTCAACCAGGGGTGGTTTGAAAACTAATTACGTTTGTCCTGGTATGCTGATCATTTTATTCATGAAATGACTTGCTCTGCTGCTTTTCAGTACCTTTTTCTTCCTTCACAATGACATGCAACTGGGAAGCTGAGGATAACTTCAGTACCATTCAGAAATCAATAAAAAGAAGCATTTAATTATTACAACACTGACCAGATTTACTCAGCATAAACATTATGTTTTCAATTCAGATCACATATATGCTTATAAGACATGCCTCTTCCAAAACCAGCAGCTTCTAACACCAAGACAACAGCTACAAAAGATATAGGGCATGTCTACCCTACTTCTGTGCTGAGCCTGAGGTAGCCTGGTGGGATATGCTTCTCCCCACTTGCTCCAGGTCCAAGAATCAGACAACAGGGCTACCTTAAAGAGTTTCTGAACACAGTCATTTTCAGACCCTTTGTCTTCAGTGTGGTTACTGGCACATATTCCAGGTGTCTCTGAAGCACAGGCAGTGGAAGGCCGGGACTCATGGGGCTTAGCCCTCCCAAACACTGAGCCACTGCTCCAGTGCCACCACCATGCCCTGCTGCTGCAGCACCATGCCCAGCACACCTGTCATGCACTGGCCCCACAATGACCCTGTGGGAGGGAGGGGCAGCCCCACACTTGCCCCCTCCTCCCTCCAAATAATATTTTCTCCCACCACTGCTGCTCTGAAGTAGTGACACTGCCTGAATTTTGCATAGGAGGGAGCAGGCAGGGAATGCTTCTTGGTAGTGCCCAGCACAGAGGCAGTGTAATCAAGTTCTATTTGTTTTTGAACAGCAACAGACAAACCACCTCAGTTCTAAAAGTTGCTGGAAGGAAGAAAACACAAGCGCTTTTTTGGCACTGGTATGTCAGCAGGGTTGTGTGGGTACACAGGAGGCATTGTCACTGCCTTTTATAGTGCAATGACACCAAACAGATAATGCTTCTTTGAGATGGAGAGCTTTAATTGTAGAAACTTTATTCAGTTCTTTTAAAAGCATCTCATTTGTCTTGCAAAATAATAATAATAAAAAAATACTGGGTATTGCTATATAGACAACACTTGGAGGCAACAGAAAGACCAACTGCAATTTCCACCAAGTCAACACTGCAGAGCTAGCTTGTTTTCTTGATTTGGGGCTGACAAACCATGACCACAAATAGCTGTGGCCAATTGCTATGAAGTTGCCAAGACCCTTCTTTCTTTTCTTTCCAGCATCCCACATATTTGAGAGCAAGAACTGGAACATAATTTACAGCGCAGTATGAAGAGAACTATAAAATCTACTAGTTACCTCTCAGCTCTCCAAGATAATCTGCAAAGGTGTCCTCTGCACCAGCAGTGCCCTTTGGTTTCTGCAGCTCTGGATTCCCACCCCAGCCAGTTCTCCAGGGAGGAACAAGGGCACAACCTGGCTCAAAATAGTTATAAACTTTAAATCAGCTTTGACAACAAAACAATAACAGTTTTAAAATTTATAGCAGTTTTATGGCTCTCCCTCTCAATGATTAACTGAAACTAAGCCAATCTTTCCCTTCTTAAACTACTCTAAATCTTGCTGAAATACAGTAGTTGCTAATGTGTTGGAGTGATGTTATAGCCATGACGGTACAGGAAATATGCACGAGGAAAGGATTTTTGTGGGTGATATCTTTTAGTGGACCAACTGCACAGTTGGGATAGACTTCAGATAATGCTCTGAGCAGATTCAAAGCTTGTCTAAGTCCACCCCAACAAGCTTTGGATGTAGCGCATTCTTTTTCAGGTTGTTCTTGCTGTGCCTGGCTTTTCCTCAGACCTGAAGAAGAATGCCTTTCATTCCGAAGTTTGTCAAACCCATATGCAGAATTCAGGTGATGTTGGTACTTCAGAGAGGCCTAGAACATGCACCACTAGCCATAATGAAGACAGAGAGCCTGAGAACAGCTCTGGCCATTGTGATCAGAAGCTTTCCTAAGTCTATCCCAGCCATACAGCTGGGCCAATAAAATACATCACCCACCAAAATCCCTACCTCTTGCAATAGTTACTGATGCTTCCTAGTGGTTGTGATGATAATTTAGGGATATGAATAGACTTCTTATTATTGATCTTATTATCATATTCATAATGGGTTTTCAGAAGGACTCATTAAAAGACTGTTTGATGTAACTTGTAACAAAATCTTTTTGCAATCAACATTTTAAAATATCATTTACAATTATAAACAGGAGAAAGTGGCTGCCAAAAAGAAGATGTGCATCAAGATTATGCTAAATAAGTCATCAACTCTTACACTGCAGCAGTGAGTATAATGACCTCCCTGGCGTGAGCCTTGGTTCTTTTTCATAATATCTGAAAGTACAGAGCAATTTTTCACACCTTAATCTATATCACTCTTTTTTCTTTTTCTTAGCTTTCTTATTGTTTGCTCCTTCCTATTTATATGCATGTATTTTTTAATCTTGATTGTTTTTTCATTTTTGTATATGCTTAATTTTAATTCTAAAAAGCAATTTGAATGCTAAACCATAATTTCCATTAATAAATAAAAAACCTCTACATCTTTATCTGAAGACTGTCTGTTACATTGTTAGGATTTTTTCATAATGAAATTCCTAAACTGCAAAGTACAAAACCTCATCTTTGATCAGTTTTCTTTGAAAGCTCAGCACCATTCTGAACCAAATCTATTCCATAGTACACTATACAATTTCATTGTAAACAAGCATGCAAGAATTAAATAAAACCTTAAGTCTTTTTCTAGACTTGTACTCCACACAAAGTTGGATTATAAGAATATTTAGATAAAGCACTGGAATGCAAGCTGTCTTTCCAATTTATACAAAAGAGATTATCAGCTTCCTGTTTAGAGATTCCAAGCAAGTGCAGGGGGCCAGAACTAGGCAGAGAATGAATTAGAAGAGGAGCTTGCCCAAGTGAGTTAGCTGTATGAGTTTGCAAACATGAAATATTTTTTCCTCCAATGCTCAAGAAGTAAAACTGCCTTTCCACAAATTAATGTACTTGATTCTGTAACCTTTACTCACATGAGAAGTAACATGTATTCATTAATTAATATTAGTTACCATAAATTAAGCTGTAGATGCAAATTCAAAAGTTGGGCTTTTAGATGGTTTGTATCTTACCTTTCCAATCCTAGATAATCTAGAAATGTTATCACTCATCAATTTCTCCCTCTCCCTAAAAAATTATCCTAAATTTAGAGCCAAATACTAAGATCTTCATCCTGCAATGGGTATATCTAGAGCATAACTCACTTGCTAATACCTTAAAATGTGCAGCAGCTCCATCAAAAGGAAGTATGGACACAGCTTCTAAAGCAGCAGTATCAAAGGCATTAACACAATGACTTGCATAAGAGTTTGTCTAACTTATAATAAAACAGCTAGTCCCTGAGCTCTTGGGAACTGTGAAGGCTTTATTTATTCATGAAACATGTCCCCTGAACCAATTTCAGGCACATGTAGGGAAAAAGTATAATTGCCCATAGGTGTTACAACAAGTGCCTCTATTTGCTGCAACAGCAAACCTGAATTCGGATTCTAAGTACCTCTACACTTGGCTTTCCCATGCAAGGTAGGAAGGAACCAGGGTGGGGACCATGGCCAGTGTCTCCCAGCTCTGCCCATAACTCTGAATCTCACTGTGGCCTCTCCTGCCAAGGGCCTATTGAGCAGCATCTCGAAGATAGTTTAGAAATTCCAAAAGCAGAGTAAATAGCTTCTACTCTGTATTTTAACTGTCCATGAAGGGTTACATAGGAACACAGAACAATCACGTTAGATCAGGCCCTGGACAGATGATCTTTCCCAGAGGTGGGCAATTATTTGGGCCCGAAGGCCACATAGGGAGTCTTGATGAGTTGTCACAGTCTGGGTCAGCACCCTTCCCCCCATCCAGCCTCAACAACTCACCAAAACTCCCTATGTAGGATGGGGCCTTGAGTGGGTGGAGAGCAGTGTTCAGGAGTCAGATGGGCAGGTGAGGTTGAGATTGTGGGGTGGGGATGCAGGCAGCCCCTGACTTGTAGGGGAGTGTGGGGGGGCACGCATATGCACGCATTTGAGTTGGGGGTGCTGTCTGGGCACTAAGTCCCAGGAGCTGGCCAGGGACGGAAGGAGGAACAGGGGATATGTGCAGGAGTGCAAATGCTAATTCTCAGCCATTGTCTCTTTTAAGACTGGCCATTCTTAGTTAATCACTACCTTACTAAAACCGAGCTTGACTCTAATATAAAGACACATCAAAATTATACCTTGATATACATATCATTATATTTCATATATATAAAATACTATAATGCATACAGATATGAGAACAATAAATTTGAATACAGATTCACACTAACTACAATTGTAAACTAAACACCACAAGAATAAAAAACCTAATTTGGGGCTCTAATTTGGGACCCATGCCTGCCACATAATGTAACCCCAGAAGTAACTTTGTCTTAGGGTGAATCTAGGATAGTAGTATCTTAAAAAAATATGCAGTCCTTCACTGCCACTCTAATTTAACTCTGAGCTTCGCATTCCATAGTCCTGCTTAGATTTTGAATGAAAAAGTATTTTCTTTTATCAGTTTTGAATGTGTTACCTTCCTGTTTCATCAAATATGCATTTGCTCTAGTATTATAAGACAGAAAGAACAGAGGTTCACAATCTACCTTCTCCCTACCTTTCATTATTATACAAGTTTTTATCATGGCCTCTTTTATTTGACTCATTTCAAAGGTAAACAAGCCCAATCTTTTCCAGTCTTTCTTCATTTAAGTTTTTCTGGGCGTGGACCCTCTCTCACTCTACAATATCCCTTACAAATGAGGTGACAAGTACTTCATGCAATATTCTAGATGGAGGCACACCACTGATTTATATAAGAACATTACATTTCCTATATTATTCTTCACCTTGTTTCTTATTTATCCTAACATCTTGTTATATCTTTTTTGAATCAAACATGTAAACTTTCAGCAAATGTGTAAAGGCACAGGGGTAAAGTCATATAAACCCTATTATTTACTGAGGAATTAGATTGCAGAGAGGAAATACCTGCTAACATATACATATATTTGGCTCCAGATTTTAAAAGTGTGTGCGCATCTATGTATCATACACATGAACTATATATAATTGTATATACATAATATACAATATATTATGTACATATATAAATGTACATATATAATATACAATATATTACCTTTCTATGATCAGGTGACTGTCACTTGGACAAGAGAAAAGCAGTTGACACCATATACCTCAACTTCCAGAAAGCCTTTGACCTGGTATCCCATGAGGTACCGATCAGAAAACTGGACGATATTGGGCTCAACTGTGGGACTGTCAAGTGGGTGCAAAACTGGTTGTGGGGCAGGATGCAGAGAGTCCAAATGAATGGATCAGTGTCATCCTGGTGAGATGTGGGCACTGGCATACCCCAGGAGTCGGTACTTGGCCCAGTGCTGTTCAACATCATCATCAACAACCTGGATGAGGGGGTCAAAAGCCCATTGGCTAAGTTCACAGACAACACCAAGATATGGGGTTGCGCGGACACACCTGCAGATAGGCTGCAGCTACAAGCAGACCTAGACAGGCTGGCATGTTGGGCATAACAGAACCAGATGAGGATCAACGTAGAGAAATGCAAAGTGCTGCATCTGGGAAGG
This sequence comes from Alligator mississippiensis, assembly GCF_030867095.1. NCBI lineage: Eukaryota > Metazoa > Chordata > Crocodylia > Alligatoridae > Alligator > Alligator mississippiensis. The sequence goes on along the minus strand of NC_081828.1, from coordinate 159,587,729 downwards.
AAGAACCCCCAGAACACCTACAGGCTGGGCAACACTACCTGACCAGAACTACAAATGAAAGGGATCTGGGGGTAACAATAGACCCCAGCATGAATATGAGCCAGCAATGCGACGCAGTAACCGCTAGGGCCAATAAAATTCTGGCACTCATCAATCGATGCATCTCTAGTAAAACCAAAGAAGCGATTCTCCCGCTTTACTCAACATTGGTGTGGCCTCAGATGGAGTATTGCATCCAGTTCTGGGCGCCACAGTTCAACAAGGATGTGCTAAAGCTAGAGAGGGTCCAGAGAAGGGCCACCCGTATGATTAGGGACTTGCATGGCAAACCATATGAGGAGAGGCTGAGGGATCTCAGACTCTTCAGCCTAAAGAAAAGAAGGCTGAGAGGGGACCTGCTTGCAGCTTACCGCTATATCAGAGGCATACATCAGGGGCTTGGTGAACAACTGTTCACCAGGGTGCCCTGGGGGAAAACTAGAAACAACAGCCACAAACTCCTAGAAGATAGTTTCAGGCTGAACATTAGGAAAAACTTCTTCACAGCTAGGGTGTCCAGACTATGGAACAAGCTCCCCACAGAGGTGGTACAATCATCTACCCTAGAGGTCTTCAAGAGAAGACTGGACGGTCACCTGGCTGGGGTCATCTGACCCCAGATGTCTTTCCTGCTCATGCAGTGGGCTGCACCCATTGATCCTTCGGGGTCCCTTCCAGCCCTATGATTCTATAATTACACATATAAATATACAATATATGTAATATATAGTATATTATACATACTATACATACATACATACATATATAAATGTATATGATACACAGATGCACACACACTTTTAACATCTAGAGCCAAATTCTATTCTTGAGTACAGAGTGTCAGCATGACTAACATTCCGGTCTTCTCCAGCTGCAGATATGAATATAGAAAACTGTTAAACATGAACTCCAGGGACCAAATTCTATTCTCACCTATACCTTGTGAATTCAGAGAAACTCCAAAATGTCTTTGGGCTGCACCATTGTTCCCCCTTTTAAAGAGTTGCTTTGTTTTGAAAAAAAAACTTCTTTTATATAATGTGCAAATGTTCTAAGACACTTTTGAGTTGCGCTATTCTCCCTGTAAATCTCATGATGGGTTAAACACTAAGTAAACATAAGATTATAGGAACCTGGTTTATTGAATCCTGAAAAATGCAAAAATTTACAGACAAGCTGTAAAATGTTGAAAGGAAACTGTCATTCATTCGTAAGTCCCCATGGCTTTTATTTTTCATGAATAAGCCCTTTTTAACATGATGAGTACAGGTGACCTCCTAACGGCTTCATGAAATTTATGTTGACGGTGACAATCCCTCACAGTAGAGGATGATTAGTTCCACGGGTTGAGTAAAGGGCAGTTGGATCCAGTGGGAGAAGCCTCCATATGACTTGTTGTATGTGAGGAAGCCATTGTGCATTGACAACCATACAGATCTCAGCAGAGGAGAAACCTGTGTCCAGTGGCAAAGAGATCCAAGATGACTGGGGTAGTCTTCCACTGCAGCCTTCATCCACCTTTGCAGAGGTTGAGAAGTATGCCTTCTTTATCCGTCTGCTCCACCATTTAGGTCTTTACGTTACGTTGGACTGCTCTTTGTCTGATACCTCACCCTTGACCTTATCGCCATGGGTGACCCTACCAGAGTACAAGACTCCTGACGGTGTTGCTTTTAGGGTTCATCCGTACAAGCAAGCCTCTCCACCCTGTCAAGGTGGCAGTCCATGGAGAGGACGAAATTAACACACCAATGAAATTAACACCCCGTTAAGCACACGCTAGAGTTCCAAATGAAAAAAGGATTAAGTAGTGACTTCAGAATGTATCCCTATAGAAGCCTAACTTGCAGATTAGCCACTTTGCTGCCACATTTTGCAGGTCCTTATACAAGCCATTGCACACTGACAACCATATAGATCTCAGCAGAGGAGAAACCTGTGTCCAGTGGCAAAGAGATCCAAGATGACTGGGGTAGTCTTCCGCTGCCCCAGGAAAGTCAATGGCAGTTCCTCCTGTGCAGGACTGCAGGGTTGGGCTCAATGATGTTAGTACTGTATAACTTTTAGCTTCAAGGTCTGTATTAGAAAGTTTTTAAAGAAGAAATTCTCATAAGAGACATTAGAAAGATTACTGCTATTCAGGCTCATTTTAAACTTGTTTTCCTCTCAATCACAGAAAAGCAGACTCATGAGATATGTTTACAGCTGGGAAAACAGGAAGATAAGATTCTTGTGCTTCACTGAAAAGGATGCTGATTACTTACTGTTCTACAGGGAATAATCATTTTTTGCTATTTTAAATATTCACTTACAGAGTTGAAAATAAAATAGATTAGGGCTGTAAAGCATTTAAATTTTTTTAGACTCTGTGTTAAAGCTTAATATATTTTTGTCACCTCTCTCACTTTTCCATAAAATGAGAAAAATCATAATCATGCCTTAAGGCAGAAGCTGTCAGACAGAGAGACTGTACATGTTTTGGTTCAGAAAATATCATACAACACTCTGAAACCTTTCAGCAATGCAAATGCATGTCCAGCAAGTTGTAGCTAGTAGTCAGAAAACTGGTGATCTGCAGAAATGGTAGAACAATTTGAAGGCAGCTCTCTTTCAAGACAAAAGCTTTTGAATGATCTGTAATTCCGTAGTAATTTATTACAAATCTCAATTTGACACTTATATGAGTGGCAAATCTAAGTACCATCATTAACATCTGCTCTGGCACAATGCTAAGCATGTTCTATAAGGGGCTAAGCATTCTTTACTTCCCACGGAATTCTGCAGAAGCTGATAGCACTCGGCATCTTGAAGGATCAGACCTTAAACTGAAATCAATCAGTCTAAAAATGCTATGCCACCAAGAACATGGCAGGAAGCAAAAAATTAGAACTATTTTGAGAAAAAACAGATCAGTGGAGAAAGAATATCAATGTATAATCTACTGATAATGTACTGAAACAATTCCAGTAGCTATGCCACCCAACCACTGAACTGAAAATCGACTGCACAAAGAAACAGAGAGTAAGTCATTAATTTCTGGCAATGGTTTAGAAAAAATATCAGGTCATGATGTTTAACCTGTGCTACCAAAATTGTTATTCGGATACAGAAATCATAACTGGAAATAACTTATAAGGTCATCTTCAAATAATTTCTGGCAGTGCTTTAAAGTCTGTGGAATGAATCAAATATACTTTGTCTAGTAAGGTCAAAAAGATCCTTTGAAAGTTGCATTCCAGTCGCTGCTACCACGTCTACTGAAGCAGTTTCATGTTTTGTTTGAGGAAGAAAAAGCCCTGAAACCACAGGCAGATGGCAAATGTTAAACTTGTCTGACTTTAATGAAGCATTATTTTTTCCAACTAGATTTCTGCACTAGATTTTTTTGCAAGTATGATAGAACTCTACTGATTAATGTGAAGATATAATGGTGCCTTTTGAAGTTACTGGGCAAATCTACACCTACCACAGGTTTTAAAGTATAAAAAATGGCCAGTAACACAAAGGAAAATGCCACTTTTTATTAAGAAACTCCTTCGCCGTGTCCAGATGAGTACAGACGTGTGGTATTTGGTGCTGCTACCTTGCATCGTGGGGGATTGGTTAACCCCTGGAGATCCCAGGGTCAAACAAACCATGGCAAAAAAAAAACAAAACAGGATGGTACACATGGTGGCAGCATGCACCACCCAAAAACAGAGCCTCGCTGGCCGGAGCTACACTAGCTTCTGGCCAGGATCCTAGCTGCAGAAGCACTGTGGTTGTGGCTCTCTGAGGCCCGCAGGACCCCAGCTAAGGCTTCAGCGTGGCCCCCAGGACACCAGCGAAGACCCCAGGCTGGCCCCATCCTCCGCTATAGGGTAACCTGCCATGTGCCAGTGTCCACTTATGGCACAAGCATTCTCCAGGGACACGTAGCTACTTGTCCCAAGAAACAAACATCCATGCTCATCTGGACATGGCCCCTGGCTATAACAATCTTAAGTTTTCCATACATTTAACTATACTAGCTATATAGCTCAGATATTTTAAAGAACATGCAAGATAAATGTACTGACATAGTTAAAGAATGCAGGCAGAGTTTGATCAGATCAAGAATCTCCCAAAATGTTGCAACAAAAAAAATGTAGCTCTCCTTTCATTGGTTGGTTATAATAAGTGATTAAGTGAACTTGGGTTCATGAAAGCTCTCTCTCTCTCTCTATTTATCTTATTTAGTTAAACTATAATGGTGCATATCTTCCCTGCCGTCTATTATAAGTGATTCTGGCCAGCTTTGCCTGGGACAGGAGGAAAGAACATAAAAGATGGGATGGCTCCTCTTAATCTTCCTCACTGCAGCTGAGCTGCTATGTATTGCAGAAATGAGGCATGTGGCAATAACACCATTGCTGGCTGGCTTGTTCCCACTTGTTTTCCCAATGTAAACAGGGAAACCAACTTCCCTATTCACCAGTCTGTCTCTATGAAAATCATAGGAATGAACGTAGGGCAGGTTTCCAGCTTCTCGCCCCTGCCTCGCACCTGGATTTCACTGGATCTTTGGCACAACTCTATCTCAAAGCACTTAAGGAAAAGCAAGTCAGCTGCATGGACTCTCTCAACAGCAGCACTTCTAGGTGTCCAGCTAGCTGCCACTGCCCAAGTGTCATTCCACTTCTTGACTGGCACTGCCTTTGCTACTTCCCGCGGTGGCTTGAGACGAACTGAGGACTGGTTCTTGTTGCTTGGTAACGCATAGGTCTCATACACAGTCTTACTACCTTGACTGACAGCAATCCACACAAAAGAGGCAAATTAAGCAGCTGCATAATTTGCCTCTCCTACCACTGCAGCTCTGGGCATGCTGACTGGTGTGCAGCAGAGCTAGAGGCTGTTGTGCCACCAGATTCCCTGTGGCTGCTTAAGGGTTTCTCACAAATTCTCCTCCTCATGCTCCCTGAGAAATGTCCTGAGGTAGTTAGTTAGGCAAACTAACAAGCAAGTGTTCCCAGCTGGTAAAGCAGCTTACTATATCAGCCAATGTTTGTACTTTTCCCCTTTCCAATCTACCCATTCCTGTAGTGATGAATGTTATCCCTAGATCAGGTTTCTTGTTTCCACAGAGAGCCTCCCCAAGTAATACAAAACAAAATGTACAAAATGGGAATGCTATTTGGGGGCTGGTGTCTTCCACCATTTACCAATAATTTATCAACCTAAGGTAAATGCATGTGGAAACGGACATCCACCCTCCATCATTTATTCTGCCAAGCTTAAGGACTACAATATGGCACTGTATTATGCTGTATTAGTACCAGTGGAGACAGGACATTTTTGGCTTTTTCTTGAATGCATTACATGGCTTCTGGGATCCTTTCACCTTCCTCTGAAGTATCAAACATTGGCCACAGGTAGGGGCAGGTGATTAAACTAAGTCACAAAAAGGAAGCTTATAAGAAGTGGAAATTTGGACAAATAAATAGGGAAGAGTATAAGACCATTACTTGGGCACGCAGGGATGAAGTTAGGGAGGCCAAAGCACATTTGGAGTTGCAGCTAGCAAGGGACATGAAGGGCAACAATGAAAGGTTTCTACAAGTATGTTGGTAGCACGAGGAGGATCAGGGAAAGTGTGGGTCCCTTACTGAATGGGGGAGGTAACCTTGTGACAGAGGATACAGAAAAGGCTGAAGTGCTCAATGCCTTCTTCACCTCGGTCTTCACAGGCAAGGTCAGCTCCCAGACTACTGCACCAGGCAGCACAGTTTGGGAAGGAGGTGAACCACCAACAGTGGTGAAAGAACAGGTTAGGGACTATTTAGAAAAGCTGGACATATACAAGTCCATGGGTCCAAACAGGATGCACCCGAGGGTGCTGAGGGAGCTGGCTGACAAGATTGCATAGCCATAGCCATCATCTTTGAAAACTCATGGTTATTAGGAGAGGTCCCAGAAAAAGGGCAAACATAGTGCCTATATTTAAGGAAGGGAAAAAGGAGGATCCAGAGAACTACAGACCAGTCAGCTTCACTTCAGTCTCCAGAAAAATCATGGAGCAGACCCTCAAGGAATCCATTTCTAAGCACTTGGAAAAGATGACGATTAGGAATAGTCAGCATGGATTCACCAATGGCAAGTCATGCCCAACCAACCTGATTGCCTTCTATGACGAGGTGACTGGCTCTGTGGATGTGGGAAGACCAGTGGATTTAGTATACTCTGATTTTAGCCAGGCCTTTGATACTGTCTCCCACAGCATTCTTGCAAGCAAAATGAGGAAGTATGGACTGGATGAATGGACTGTAAAGTGGATAGAAAACTGGCTGGAGTATCAGGCTCAGAGAATAGTAATCAATGGCTCAATGTCTATTTGGCAGCTGGTATCAAGTGGAGTGCCCCAGGGGTCGGTCCTGGGGCCAGTTTTGTTCAACGTCTTCAACAACTACCTGGAAGATGGCATAGAGTGCACCCTCAGCCAGTCTGCAGATGACACCAAGCTTGGGTGGAGCAGTAGCTATGCTGGAGGGTAGCGCTAAGATTCGGAGTGACCTAGAGAAATTGGAGGATTAGGTCAAAAGAAATATCATGAGGTTGAACAAGGACAAGTGCCAAGTCCTGCACTTAGGACAGAATAATCCCATGCCCCAGTGCAGGTTGGGGGCTGACTGGCTGGGCAGCAGCTCTGCAGAAAAGGACCTGGGGGTTACAGTGGACAATAAATTGAATGAGCCAGCAGTGTGCCCTTGTTTCCAAGGGCTAACGGCATACTGGGTTGCATTGGTAGGTGTGTTGCTAGCAGGTCAAGGGAAGTGATTGTTCCTCTCTACTCAGCACTTGTGAGGCCACACCTGGAGTACTTTGTTCAACTTTGGGCCCCCCACTATAGGAAGAAAGTGGACAAACTGAAGAGAGTCCAGCAGAGGGCAACAAAAAATGGTGAGGGGGCTGGGGGACATGACTTATAAGGAAAGATTGAACTAATGAAGATCAGTGAGGGTAGGACCCTTCACACAAAATATGCTTTGTAGCTTTGGCCAGTGTACCCTCCAGATCTGGATTTATTTGTTTTCTCTCAGAGACTGCTTACTATGATAGACTAAAGCTTGCTGCATAGATGCCTAACTTTATGGGCCATCAGGGTGCACAGCGTTAGGCAGATGCATGTCTTTTCTCAATTTTATTTATTGATGTCTATATTTATAATAGTAAAATTACATGTTGAATATTGCATTAATATTACCATAATGAACATAGCAAGACCTGTATCTTCAGAAATAATGACTGATCATAAATGCTCAGATTCTGGGTTTTCAACTTGCACACTTCAAAAGAGCTCCATTTTCAGGGCAATTTTGTTGAAAATCAGGCCCTTTTCAATCATCTCTATTTTGGAACTCAAAAAAGCCATTTTTAAAAATTTAGAACTAAAACTTTGCATCTTAAAGTACAGTATTTTCAAGCAACAAGTATGGTAAAAGCATAGGCTAATCTGAGTGCCTAACATTAAGCTCCTAAAAGTTAAGGCAATACATATAACAGTGAATTATGATGACAAGCATGGTACAATGAACAGTAAGTAACTGATAAGGGCTAGGGATATAAACCGGTTTAGGTGATCAGGAACCAGTTTAAACCTGTAACAGAACAGAAGTTCAGTGCACATAAACTGCTTTCAAAATGGCCAAAACTGGTTTCAAGATAAACCTGGGTGTAGCACCAGATTTAACTGATTTAAATTGGTTTACTGAACTTCTGTCCCAAATCCCTACCTGGTTCAAGTCAACTCGCAGTCCTCCATCAACCCAGGATGCTGTGCAGCCCTGGGCTGTGATCTCTGCTGTAGCAAAGCAGGACAGGCCCCATTTCCAGCTGTCAGCAGGGGCTTTTCCATTCCCTGCAGCTGGGAGTCAGGCCAATTCCCCTGGCCCTGCCCCTTCCTTGGTGGAGGGACCTGCCTGGTTTCTGGCTTGGGCAGGGGGAGTAAAGACCTCACTGTGGGCTTACCCCCCACATCCCCACTCCCCCCCCTGCCAGGCACAGCCTGGCAGAGGCCCATAGCCAGGCAGGGGGGAGGCCGTTTCCACCCCTGCCCACCCCGAGCCAGCTTGCCAGCCAAGGAGGGGGAATGGCCAGGTGATCAGCCTGGCTCTTGGTTTCCAGCTTGGGCAGGGGGAGCAAAGGGTGTCCCCCCGGCCTGTGCCAGGTGCAACCCAACTGGGGGCCCACAGCCAGGTGGGGGAGGACTGTTTTTCTCTCCCCGCTTCCTCTTCAGCTGGCTTGCCAGCCCAGAAAGGGAAATGGCAGGGTGATCAGCCTGGCTTCTGGCTTCCAGCTTGGGTGGGGGGGACTAAAGAATCCATTGCAGGCTTCCCCCCACCCACACTGGGCACAGCTCAGCTGAGGGTCCAGAGCTGGGAGGGGAGGGGAGGGGAAGCATTCCCCACCCACCACTCCCTCCTCAGCCAGTCTGCTGGGGGAAGAGGCAGAAACGCCTCACTGGGGGATTCCGCTTCCACTCTTCCCTCCATGCCAGGGAGGCCCCAGCTGGTGGTCCATTGTGGGGGGTGGGGGGGGGGAGAGGGGAGGCTTGCCCACTCCTCAGCTTGCCCAGGGCTGAGGAGGGGGTATGGCTAGGGGGAACTTGCCCATCTCCCATCTCCGGGGGAAGAGAGGGAGAAATGCCCTGCAGGGGGCTTTCCTCCTCCCCCCTTCCCCCATGCTGGGGAAACCCTGGCTGGGGGTCAGATGCTTGGGGTATGGGGGGGTGAAGGGATTTCCTCCCACTCCTCCTCCTCAGTGGCCAGAGGCTGAGGAGAGGACATGGCTGGGAGAATCGCCAGCCTCCAAGCTCTGCAGTGGCCAGCAGGCTGGGAGGCATGCTCTAGTGCCCTGTGGCTACTGGTATGGGCCACTGCAGGGGTCCAGCCTTTCTGGTTTGAAAAGTGAACTTCAGTTCATTTGCTTACTGGTTCAACCTAAGTAGTTTAAAGAAACCTGCAAAGACTGAATCAATTCAGCCTCGGGTTTTTTGACTGTCTTAGCCCAGAAGTTCAAGCAAATCTATTGCTATTCTATAAGGTTCCCCAGCTGCAATATCCATGACTCAGCATGCAATCTCATTCTCCTCAGCTGCTGCAAACTACTCTGCCTTAGAAGCTGGAGGGAATCATTTCTTTCAGGGTGGAAGAATGTACAGATCTATTCTGTTATGTGTAGACTTTGTTTCACTATTCTCTTATATAATAACAGGAAGATCCTCTGATGTCCCAACCAGAGTCAGAATACGTAGGGAGGATCTTGCTGGCCTGGCTGACAGGGCAAAAGCACTTATAACTATGCTAAACAGTTTAAACTCCACAGCATGTGGCATTGGAACATGTGCAGTTCCATCTCTTCAACTGCTGTGATATGGCCTTCATGTGCCAAAGGCCTCTTGCTTATCCAGCTTTGGGAATGTTATGTAAACCATCAGGAAGGCAAAGGGTTTTTTTTTTAATAATGGTAATTGGATTTAGACTAGAGTTTCTGCAAAAATGTGATGGTAAGTTATTTATATTACCACAGTATTTTACTGAAATTCCTCTACAGTGAAATGTTAGTCCTGTTATGCAGTTTATAGTCCTAGGATGCATAACAACTTGGGAGCACTAACCCAGAATACCCAGCTGTTGTTTAAACAACCTTAGAAACGACCTATTCCAAAAATCTACAGAACACATCAGAATCCCATGAGTGCCCCAAAAGAGAAAGTCATACTAGTACTAGTACCCTGACACCCTTAAGGTGGTGATTTTTGGGTTTTGTGGCATATGAAAGCACACCTTCACTGAAACAATCCAAAACAAATGAGCACTGCAGGGACACCCATGGATAGCAGGAAAAGAGGATCTCATGACAGCGGCACCTTGGCAAGAGAATGGATTCTCAGACAACTTCTAGGCCCTTTTTTTTTGCTTCAGTTCATTACCTGATGGCTTTCTTCTAACCGCACAACGTTATAGCAAGAAAGAAGTTTCTGCATGTAGTTATGTTGGGAACTTGAAACAGTATTTGACATACAGATGCAAACATACCTTTCCAATGAACGTTAACATGTGATTACGGCATATTGTGCTCTTTATTACTAGTGACAAATAAAAGGACATGGAACAACAAGTTTGTCTTGCATATATGATGCTAAAGAAACCTGACAACCTCAAACTGTAGGGCTGGTCTTACAACCTCATAGTGACAATATAATGAAAGAAATAACAAAAGTTTCTGTTTATAATGTTTAAAGATGATACTAAGATTAGACTCAAGCAGGATAAACATTATTTGTAGCTTAGTGGCATAAAGGTATTAAAACGAGTGTGTAGGCTACAATTTCAGACAGCAACAGCACTGTATTATTGTGCAAGGATCCATTGTGCCGCTTTCATTGTTGCAACTGGCCATCTGCTCTGTGCGACAGATTAACATTATACCTTCATGAAAAAGAGGTTTTATTTTGATGCTGTTCAACTTACATTTCCATCTTTAAAGAGGTCTGACCTCAGATGTGCAATTCAGCTGTGCTATGTTTACTTAGGATTTTGTGCGTTTTTTAGTTTAAATAAATTCTGCGTGCTGAGAGATTCTGAGTGGAATCCTGAGTGGTACACTTTAATGTGTACATTTGCCAAAGGTGTGTTTTCACTTTTGCCATGATCTTGCATTTTGATTTGCTCATTTATCAATCTGTTAACTAAGCTGCATGGATACATACAGGATTAGATGTGCAAAGCTTTGCCTTTTTATTTAACATTTGGGGTTATATCACCTTTAGATATCATTTATTTTATGCTTATGTTATAAACTACTGCCCAAAACATTCTAGTGCATATTTCAATGCATACAATGAGATAAATTTACTTCTCAGTTTACACTACCTTCTGTAACTCTGCCAGTAGTCCCTGGTCTTGAGTCCCCAAAGCTCAAGGGTCTCCTGGTTAGCAGAGTACTGTATATTAAACCTCTATACAGGCTTTAGGGAATCTGTCCCACTGCATGAAAAAATACTTGTATGATACAATTATTATAAGCAGGTATAATATTAGATTGTTGGACCTCCTGGGTCATCTGATCTATCATCACCTATTATCACTTCAAGATAATAACAATTACCCACAACTCTTTTTCCACAACTGGTAGTATTACATTTCAGTCCCATATTGTAGAAATCTCTTGAGAACAGATATCTTAACAAAATTTCTGCCATCTGCTCTCACAAGAGTTTTCTGAATTTCAAAAGGGCTTATAAAGGGCCTGGGCTATTTCTAATTTCTACAGCACTTATTGATTATGCATGGTTCATTTGTTTTGGGGGGGGTTTTTAAGAAAAAAGGATTGTATCACTCTTGTTTATGTAAAAATCCCACCCTTAAATCTTCAAACTAAGAACACATCCTATTTATAAAACAACACTTTCTGTCACTGCTGTACTTGTCCTCCTTCCCCAGGTTTGTAACACCAAGACCGTGCTTCATTCTTTCAGAAAATGAAGCCCCCAGGGCAGAGAATTCTCTTTTAAGGTATGGGTACCCAAACTAGTCACCAAGAGGCAAAAAAGAATGAGGATATACTGCATATCAGCTACTTTGCAGTAACAATCCCGATGTATGCTCTTACCTTACACTGAATTAAAACTAAACTGCAGTAATCTACCCCTCTTTTACTGACAGCTAAACCGCCATGGGTTGCTTCTAAGCCAGGGGTGTCAAAGATATGGCTGGCCTGAGGAGTCGCATCATCTGGCCTTCAGTGCTGGCCCCCCCTGGGGCCAGCCTAGGACCAGACCCCGCCTCTTATGTTGAGAATCCACTGCCCACAGCTCCCGCTCTGGCTGATCCAAGCCATGAGCCACATGTGCTGCCCATTCCAGCTGGTCCAAGGTGGGCACTGCATGCAGTGCAGATCCTGGAGCAGATGCCATGTACAGCACAGTCTCAGACCAGCCAGAGCAGCCACAGGATCCAGCATGCTGGCAGGGGGGAGTGGGGAGTAGGGAGGGCCTCTGTAGATCCCCTGCATGCTGGATCCAGCACCCACTCTGGTCAGGCTGGGACTGCGGTGCACACAGCATTCACACTCAGACCAGGTGGAGTGGACGCTACATGCTGTGCAATCCCAGGCTGGCTGGAGAAAGAACTGTGAGCTCTGCGGGTGACAGGTCCATGGACATGAGCCAACCTGTGGGGCTGGCTCCATGCTGTTTAAGTAGCCCACAGACCAGGGGCAGGCAATTATTTCAGGCGGAGGGCCACTTACTGAGTTTTGGCAAGCCATCAAGGGCTGCATGACAGGCAATCAGGGGCAGATAAATACTAATTTTCTAAATTTTTTAGGGGCCTCACAGGCCGGAGAAAATGGCCTAGAGGGCCACATCCAGCCCCTGGGCTGCATTTTGCCCACCCCTGCCACAGACTGATTCCAGACAGCTCATATAGCCTCATGGGGCCAAATGAGTTTGACACCCCTGCTCTAAGATACCACAGGGTAAGATCCTGCAGGATAAGAGCTTTACTACAGAACAGCTGATGGACAGTAAATCCCTCCACCTTTTTACTTCTCAGTGAATATTTTGTGTGGTCTTCACTCCAATTTAAATGGGATTCCTGGGTGCTGTTATAGTACAAATAATACCAAAATCTCACTTTTCAGCACATAAATAAGTTTCTTTAAATCACATTGCTTCTTTAGCTGACAGTTAAAGTCATCTGTAAAACCACAATTAAATTTGTGGCTTACTAACAAGTTGCATTCCTTACATCCTTTTCGGCTCTTTTATTCAAAACAATGCTCTCTGGAATGATTCCCTCTGCAAACAGACCAAAATAGTCTGTCATTGGGTGTGGTTGATGCAGGCCAGGATCTGAGACTACTGGAGAGTATAATTCACTTTAATTTGTCTCTTCTTGGATTACATAAAAATGACTGTATATATTTTAGAAAAAGAATACAGGGCAGGAGAAACTGGTACAAAGGCAGAAGCCTGTGCTGGCCCAGGCCAGAAGCCTGGGAGCACTCATGTGCACCACCCCTCATGGCCAGGCTGCCTAAGGCTGCTGATTCAGCACCCCAGGCTTGATTGATAGCCAGGGTCTGCAGGTAGATATCAGCTGGGGGCAGCGATTCATAGATTCATAGATGTTAGGGTCGGAAGGGACCTCAATAGATCATCGAGTCCGACCCCCTGCATAAGCAGGAAAGAGTGCTGGGTCTAGATGACCCTAGCTAGATACTCATCTAAGCTCCTCTTGAAGACCCCCAGGGTAGGGGAGAGCACCACCTCCCTTGGGAACCCGTTCCAGACCCTGGCCACTCGAACTGTGAAGAAGTTCTTCCTAATGTCCAATCTAAATCTGCTCTCTGCTAGCTTGTGGCCATTGTTTCTTGTAACCCCCGGGGGCGCCTTGGTGAATAAATACTCACCAATTCCCTTCTGTGCCCCCGTGATGAACTTATAGGCAGCCACAAGGTCGCCTCTCAACCTTCTCTTGCGGAGGCTGAAAAGGTCCAGTTTCTCTAGTCTCTCCTTGTAGGGCTTGGTCTGCAGGCCCTTGACCATACGAGTTGCCCTTCTCTGGACCCTCTCCAGGTTATCCTGGTGCTGGGGGGGGGGGGGCTTCCCACCCCTGCTCCCCCTTACCCCTCTCAGAGGAAGAGGGCTGGGGAAGGGGTGGGGCTGGGTTGATTCCAGCCTGGCTAAAGCTATGGGGAGGGGAATGAGCAAAAAGTGCCTCCATGTGGGTGCTTTCCCTTCTATGCCAGGCAGATGTCAGCTGGGGTCTGGTGCAGGAGTGAGGGTGTGATGTGTTCCAGCCCCCTAACCCCCCCCCCTCACCCCAGCCCCTGACTGAGGAAGCGAGTGCCAGGCAGGAGTGGTACATTCCCACTTATAGGAGGTGGAGGCTGGGCCACCCCTTCAGTTCCCCATACCAGAGAGCAAGACTGAGCCAATCCCTGCCCAGCTCGCTGGGCTGCAAGCGGGGGAAGCAAAAAGCCCTCCTCTTGTTGTACAGCCCGGGGCTAGGGGGTACCTGGGCGCCCATTTCCTTGCTCTCCGTCCCACTGGGCTGCCAGGCCCAGGCAGGAAGCAGGCTGGGGAGCTGAGCTTTAGTCCTTCAGCTCTGTGACAGCTGGAGGCGGAGCCAGTCCTGCTCTGTTGGAGCAGACACCACAGCCCAGGGCTGCAACGCATCCTGGGATGCTGAGAGACTGTGAGTTAACTTGAATTGGGAAGGGATCTGGGACAGAAGTTCTAAAAACCGGTTTAACCTAAATCAGTTAAGTCTGATACTCCACCCAACCAGGTTTAACTTAAACAAGTTTCAGCCATTTTGAAAGCAGCTCATGTGAACACTGTTGTGTTACAGGTTTAAACCTGTTTCCAATCCCTTAACCTAGTTTCTGTGCAACTTCTGTCCTTAGCCTTTAAGATCAAGTTACCTCTAAGCTTCCTACATTCTGGCCCAGGATGAGGTATGCTAAGAGCTGCTCTAAATACAGCAAAAGCTCTCTTATGCAACATCCCCTGGGCATGGGGGATGCCGGTTAATCAAATATGCTGGTTAATCAAATGTGCACCGTCTGGTGCACTCCCTGGCGTCAGTGTGCTGGGGGACAGGGAGGGGGGCCCTGCGCAGGCAGCTTTGCTCCAGGCCATGGGCCAAAGAAGTGAAGGAGAAGAACTAGGCTCACAGCGGCGAAACCGGAATTGGGACTTCCGGTTTCGCTTTTGCTGCGTCCCTCAGATGCCGGTTAGTGGAGCTTTCCAGATGATAAAGTGCTGGATAACACAGCTTTTGCCGTATTGCTGTTTGTGCCCTTATACTGGCAGTAGGCAGCTGGAGTATTGCCTTCTACCCCTACTCACAAAAAGACTCCCCAAAACAGGCTTAGATAAGGGTGCCAACAAAGAGGACTGAGCCAATCCCCGCTCAGGTCACTGGGGTGCAAGGGTGGGAAGCAAAAAGCTATAAATGCTTTGTGGGACCTGCCCTGCCCACTCCATTGAGACTCCTTTAACACCCACATAACAGACGATAGTCAGCACCTTCAAGTGAGAATGGGATTTTCTCCATCTTCTTCTTCATGAGATCCAAGATGACAACTTCCTGCATACCCATGAAAATTGTGGTATATTTCAGCCATTTAAAAATGTAATTAGTAATTTTTCTGCTGGTTAGGAGGATGGTAAATATGGTAAGATCAAGGAACAAAACCACACACCTGAAAACAGGGTAAAGAAAACTCCCCTAGTTCATGTCTAGTTTCTTTTTTCCCATAGCAGGAATAATTAGATCCACATGTTTTAAGATAGCCAATTCTTTAAAAATGAGTATATAAACTGGCTTTCAAAAGAACCATATACAAATATGATATATCTTTATGTAACTGCAGATATTTTAATTGAGACTCTTCTCAAAATTAATGATCATTGATGTTAAACGGGCACTGAATGCACATAAACAATCCTTTTGGCAGCATCATGTTGTTCCACAAGTACTTTTTTGGAAAACAAATATTCAGAGCCTCACTTTATCCTAGCATCAGCTCCAGGGTCCCCAAAATTCACAATAGGAGTACCTTAAAAATGCTATACTGCTTATTTTTAGTGAATGCTGAGACTAAACAGATTAAAGCCTCATTTATAGGTCTAAAGACTGAAGTCCTATAGCAAAAAGGAGAACATGGGCAGCAATTGTATAATTCTGCTTCAGCAATGTGACTCAGCCCACTTTTAGAGGACCATCTCTAGTACAAGTAGTGAGGGTTAAGGCAGCACTCTGCATAATCGTTCAGTCCTCTGTTTTCTGCTGATAATGTCAAGATAGATGCCATTTAGTACCAAGTAAGATGCTGGTCAACTCATTTGACAAGGGCCATCAAATAGCCATGGACTAACATAATAATAATTAACACAGGCCACACTTAAACAAAGTAAAAGGCTCTGTATCTAATTATCATTATGGACCTACTCAACTTGTAGCAAGATCAAGCCATTTTTGTGTCTTGGTTGTGGCATGAAGAGCCAATTTTGTGGGTATCTCCCAGTGGCTCTGCCCCTTGCCGCTGATTGGCAGAGGGGCTCCACCATCGCTGCAGATTGGCAGAGAGCCCCATCATCGCAGACAACCAATAGTCTCAAGCACGTGACAGTGGCTGTAGGGATTGCCGGGTTGTCTAAATATCATGTTGAGGATTAGGAGATTCTAAAAAATACACTGCGTTGTTTGGGGGAGTTGGTTTTTTGGGATATCATGACTGATTGAATATTTCCAAGTGATTGTGGATACTGCTGATTTTTATGGTTTCCATGAAACACCTCCCAAACCACAAATTTAATAGGTACCAAATTATCATTTCTAAAGCTAAAAACAGATTCCTCCCAACACAAACCAACAGTCCTATGTTAAGTACCTGCAAAGTATCCAAATTAACACTTTGCTCTGGCACAATAGCAATTAATTCGAGTTAATGGCCAATCAAGCCATTTGTATGTAAATGATTGTCCCACATCTGTTTTGAAGCAAGTCACAGCCCAGGACAAACAGCCGAAGGTCTGTTTTCAGCCTTAGAAATCATGAAGTCTTCCTTGGAAAGTGTTAAAAAAGCATAAAGCAGAGAAGCACAAAGGATATATATATATATATATATATATATATATATATATATATATATAACCTGCTAGAGAAGATATATGCATGTATGCATGCACATATGTATTCCAAATTATACTCAAATTGTGGTTATCTCTTTACTGCATGTCATACTAATGTGGAATGGAAAGATGCATCATAATTCTTCTACTGGCCTATTATGCTGTCATCTTCAAAGACAATGAAGTGTAGGTGCTGTGGTGTGATGAGAAAAAAATAAAACAGTGATTATTTGAATATTCCCACTAGAAAGGGTTCCATGCTCCAGGGTATTTAAAAATGTGATAATCTTATTGTTATTTTGAGAATTTGAATGAAGTAAACAAATGTTGTCTTTTTTGCTCTTGTTGGGGCTTTTTAACTGTTGGATTCTTTTTTTGTCTTTTGCTTCCAGCTTAAGGCTGTGTATTCAGTATGTTGTACTGACTCTCATAACAACAAATTCACATACACAAGGCTTTATATTGGCCAATCTAGTGGAGCTCCAGTTTCCAGGCACAAGGGTTTCATTATTGTGTTGGTAATGAAGTGCTAAAATCACATTGTGAAAAGAATAAAAACAGACATCATGATTTCTTTTTCTAACTACTTAGCTTTGTATTCATTTATTATGGGTCCTTACCAGAGATTTCTAAGTGTAGATCGACAAGTGCCCATAAATACTAGATAACCTATAAAACCCCCCCAAAAGCTCTGACTGGTGAATCAAAAATACCTTCGATCCTTCCTGTTTTGTTTACACTGATTTGTGGGCTGTCTACTTTTTCTCAAAATTCTGTGTGTTGTGTCCTCAAATAGCCATCTAGTTTCATATTTTAACTTCATAAACATAATACTGATTTTGTTTCAGAAAGGTGTTGCAGACATTTCTGAACTGATACAAGGTCATTTCATGATCTCGGTCTGACTCCACTGTAGCTATATGATCTGCTGTCAGAACCATAAGGCAAGCAGGTATTCTGCACCTTGTCCAAAAAAATGAGACAAGCAATATTTTTATGTTATTCCTAGACTCTCCATTTGCTAGAATTAGTGACATTCTAGAACAGTTAGTGATACTGAACATATGCAATACATCTGTCCCCCAATTTCTAAAGTCACTAAACATCCCTGGCTACTAAGATACAACTTTAGTCTCAATTCACTTGGTGTTAAAACTCAAATCATATTTAAAAAATGAATATTGCTCTCCCCAGAGATGCCAACTCCAGCCCCCTAATAAAAACACATTGATGCTACGTTCCTTGCTCAAACATCTTGTTTCTACAGATAAACCTGAAGTTTTTTTAAACCTGAAGTTTCACTTCTCTGCCCTGTCTGCCTGATTTCCTACCATTTACTTCTTTTGACAGCCTCTTTCTTACCTTGTATTATTACCACTGTAATGTTTCCCTTTGCCCCCCCCTTCCCCCTGCCTTCTTTACCTTTTGTTTCCTTTTTACCTATCTATATTTTCACTACATCCTCTCACACTTGTAGCTTCTCTCATTCCTGTTTTCCTGATCTCCAACTATTTTCTTTTTCACTGACCGTCTCTTTTCTACCTTGTATTTTATCAGTTATGTCTCCCTTAAGCCTTTTTCTCCCTGCTTTCTTCCCCTTCCCCCTCCCCTTCTCTGCTTTACCTTTTGTCTTTCTAATTTCTACCTATTTACATTCTCACTGACATCCTGCCACATTTTTAGCTTCTCTCATTTCTTAGACTCTCAGAACAGCAGAGACTTCCTATGCCTGAAGAAGGGTGACTACACCTGAAAGCTTGCTAAGAATTTTTTCCAGCTACTCAGTTGGTCTAATAAAAGATATCACATCTACGCAAAGAACCTTGCCTGCCACGTTTCTTGAAAAGAACTCTCATTAAAAACATTCAAAATTAAATTCAAGGGCTGAATTCTCTGGTCTGCCTAACTTAAAATTGAAACAAGCTGGAAATGTCCATAGGAGAATTTCCCCACGTAGGAGGAATCTCTTCCCGAGTTGCTGTACCCTTCCTATACACGAGCAGCATATACATTGAGCAGCAAGGCTGCTCCAAGGCAATGGAATTCCAGTGTCAGAGCAGACTCAGTCAATCGAGTCTGCTGGAGCATGGCAATTGCAGTTCTCCAGCAGCCTCCCGTGTCTCATGTATCAGAGCACCCACACTTAAAAGGGTGCTCCACCACCATTTTTAAGTGCAGAGACACTGATACATGAGACGCTGCGGCACTGTAATTAGAGCGGCTTTCGGAGCACATGTAAACATGCCCTATGATGGTAGGTGGACTAACAGCAGAGCTCCATTACACCAGATACTCTGGAATTCATGCCAGGAGGAGTGGCAGTGAGGTTTCTGGGAGGACCAGGTGATGGAGGATTCAAGAGCTGTAACCCTCTCCCTGTGGCCACCATTCATCGCTCGCTACATTTGAGTTTTTATGAAAGTCTATTTCTCTGGGATTCATCTGAATGAGTTATAGAAAAGCATTGTATATTTCCTCAGTTCTGCAGCAGAGGTGCTTGGTACTGAAGGACAATTCAAATTTTGCACTTACTTCAGGGGGATCCTAAAATAACTGTGATTTGAAAATTACTCACATGGAACTAATCAAAAATCCATTTCAGTTAATTGTTCACTATATATAAACTTTCCTTTATGTGTAGTCTCAGCACAAGGATTTACTTGAAGACAAGTGAAAGCTGGAAAAGAATGCGATAGCAAGTATGCAGTTTCCACAAACATATCACAGAGCAGTAGTAACAAATATTAAGGAAAAAAATCTAATTAAGAGTAAGTGGGTGCATCTATATGAGGTGTTTATTGTGGAGTTGCCTAACTGGCTCCGCAGTAAATGTCTCAGTGTCTGTACATACAGCCCTATTAGGACACACTAAACGAATAAATGCCTCCATAGGTTAGTACTTGTAAACACAAATACAATCCTGCGGTGGTGTTTAGTGTGCCATAATGCACGTGTAGATGCTGACAGAGCTAGCTGGGGCATGCAGGTGCTTCAGTGCAGGGGCTGTCTACTGGCTAGCCCCACACTGGAGCATCCCTGTGCCCCAGCCAGCCCCTATGCAGCACACTAAGTCAAGTCAGAGCAGCCCCAGGCTGCCCCTGGGGCTCCCTGCCAGCTGGGGCTGCTCCAACCTGGCTCAGCCTGCTACAATCCTGGGGGCTCATGTAAACATGGTGCCCAGGAGCAATACCATCGTGAACTTTGCCAGAGTTTATTCACTCACATTCATAGTAGGTATATAGACACTCACTGTGAATTATAGTGTGGCTGTAATAAAAAAGAACTGAAAAAGCCTGGATTTCTGTTTGCAAAACTGTTTGGACTGTGGTCACATGGTTGAATGGCATGGGGGAATTAGCAGCAGCAAAGTAAATTAGGCTGTTATCCCACCACCGGTTTTGTAGAACAGCCTTGTTTCAGGTTTTTAATGCTCATACTTACTTGTACTTGTACAGATCCTTCCTCTGTGAGGGAGTCCATCCTTCACATGCTGTGGGTGGGTAATGAATGTGCTCTTTTACATTTCTCAGAAGATGTTAATCTCACAAGAAAATCATTGTATTAGAGCAACTTTGAACCCGGACTACACTGGAAACATTGGCATTCAAACACTGAGTACAGTGCATGAGCTGTATTCTTGTACTCAAACATGTAGCAAGTATTTCATGCTATATTTTTGTTTTCAGCATTCTTATACAACTCCAACTCAGATGCACAAACTTATTTTCCAATTATCCTTTAAGAAATACAGTTCTCATGTTTTATAACATTATAATAAAGCACTAGGAAGAAGTACTACATTTCCTTGAATGAACTGCCTTCTTACTAAACTGCTATGGCAATAGCTGCTAATATCATGCCTGTCACAAGTCATTAATGTACAAGCACCCTCTTTTGTCTCAGTGGGAGTTCAACCTTTGTATGGAGGCTTGGTTGTTCAAAGTCATGCTGTCCTAGGTAATAGCTTTGGATGGGTGTCTCTCAAGTAAAAAGGCTCTGGCATCCAGCAGGTTGTTTTAGCAGTTAGTGTTGAGTGAGAACTTGAGGTTTCTAAAATAAAGTACTGTAGATGTGCACTCTACGATCTCTTCTGTTCTAGGAAGAAAATTTATGACATAGTTGTGTGCGTTGTGTACATCAGAGTCGCACAAAAAAAGTCGACTCTGTTTTAGTTTTTTCTGCTCTGTGAGGAATCTAACCCACCAGGCAACAAAAATCTGCTGCCGCTTGTCAAAGAGACAATAATACGTTTTCCTAGTAGGACTGATATCACTGAAGGCGGGGTAGATTTGCACTTTGTAGACTAACTAAATCATAGATGTATACATTTTCATAAGCAGTAGAATCTACTTTGCCTTCTGCCTGACTTCAGACTAACACAGATACCTACCTCTCTCAGATAGCACTGTGCCCATTTATGTGTTTGGAAACCATTGTTGATTTAGGATAGAGAAGGTCTCAGAGCCATCTCTAGTGGGTCAGTGAAAAGAGAATCACAGGGACAGGAAGTAAAAGTTGCATCAGATTCAGGCGCACCTCAGATTTTGCCTGCATGTTTCTTTTTAGTCATCACTGCTGTTTTTATACCGTGCATAAGACTTACTAGTCTTCCTCTTGCACTGATCAGTGGAGTTTGCTGGACATTGAGAATTCCATTTCACAGAAACTTTCAAGCTTCTAAAATTTGTTTCTGTGCTGTATTGGAATGTATTATTCTGTATTGGAACAGCATATTTCACTGGAATTTTGTTTTGCTGAAAAGGTTTTGGCCAGCTCTGCTGATCAAGAAACACAATGCATGCATGTGTCATAGAGGATGGATTGCTGCATTGTATTGAATGCACAGCAATGTAAGAGGCTGACCCCTGGCCTGTCGGAATGGTGCAGCATGTGTCCATGAGAACTGAGAAAGGGGACAATAGAAGACTGCTGCCTGCTTACACCTTTCCCCCATGCACTAGCATTTGGAATGCAGACTAAATCTCTTATTCATTGAAACATTTCTGCTACAAATGACTGTTTTGTGCTCTTAATGCCATATATTCCACGTCAGAAGGGATAGTTTTTGTTCAAAGATTGTGCAAGGATACAATTGGTACCCATAGCCTTGAGTGTGTGACAAGTCCTAAAATCCTGAGCTAAGGACTACTACTGACCTACCGTCTTTGAAACCCCTTAAGGGCGCATCCCCATGAGTGGGAAAGTGCACTTCCCTGGGGACAAGTAGCAGTGGCACACCTTGTACAGCATGTTGCTCAGGGCGGGGTAAGGGAGGCTGAGGCCAGCAACTGTGCTGGCCCCAGCAGCCTCACCTGGGGTCCTGAGGGCCTCCAGGAACTGCAGCTGTGGTGATCCTGCAGGAGGGAGCCTGGCCAGTGCCTGGAGCTTGGCTCTGGCTGGGTAGGCTCTGGTTCTGGGCAGCGTGCTGCCACCATGTGTGCCACTTTAGTTTTTTTAGGCATGGGTTTTTTTGACCCCAGGATCTCCCAGGGTCAACCCCCCCACCTCCTGCACTATAAAGCAGCACCACAGGGAACGCTTGTATGTACAGTATGTCGTGCCACAGATGGATCTCCAGCATTGCATAGCGCATGTCTGTGCATGTCTAGACACATCCTAAGAGTATACTTTTTGTAACAAGGTATTTGGTATACTTATTTGACTTTAATAATTTATTCTCAATCGATCTTTATCATCTTTAAGTGATGTCTGTGAAGTTTTTTGACCCAACACAAGTTTATTGCAGCTAGTCACAAACAATATACAATTTAACAATGAGCAGTTTTAAAATTGGTGCATATGCAGGCTCCCAATCAATTTCCCACATGGGAAGAGGTGGCCATTAGTTACAATAAGCAATGAAACAATGGAAAATAAATGGAAGAGTGGAAGCATAGAAATGATATTCTAAATTTGGCTAATAACATGCTGTAGGCTGTTTTTCCTTCTGAAAACTTAATTCTCAGAAGTTCCAGGTAAAGGGATCTACAACTTCCCACCTAAGTTTGTCTCTCAGAGGAATCAAGAAACTCTCTTTCCATTCAACTTTTTCTTCAAGGGGGTTCCCCTTAAGTTCCCAACCCAGGGAATGCAGCACGGGGGTCACTTTTAATTCTCGTCTATTGCTTGGCAGCACAACTCGCTCCCTTAGCAGTTGTTACTCCATCCTTGAGGGTCAACAATGCATTTGTCTTCCACCAAGGACCAGAGTTGTGCATCTTTCCTATCAGCAGGGGTCCAGCAAGGCCATTAGAACAAGGAAATAATGCTTTAGCTGTGGCACATTCCTCCCTGTTCTCCCTCCTCGTGCTTGCCCAGATCCATCAGAATGTTATCCCTTCTGGTCACAGAAACAAACAGAACAATGATTAATGCTGGTTGAAACAACATACAGGTGCTTTGAGCCCTTACTGCAGGTCTCAACAGGTTCAGTAATTCTACTATATCACCATATTATATAATATCAAGGCATTATCAGGTGAAATACACAAGTAAGGTATATACATTGATAACATGGTAGCAATAATGCATGGGAACATGTTCTTATCATGCAGTTACACTGTAACTCTGCCCCTGAACAGTGAACTCCACCCCTCCCTCCCTGGGGCTACAGAGAAAGAGAAGCAGGGTAGCCATTACACGCAGGGGTGAGCAAAATGTAGCCTGTGGGCTGCCATTCTATCCAGCCCACAGGGCCCCTAAAAATGTAGAAAATTAATATTTATCTGCCACTGGCTGCCTGTCATGCGGCCCTCGATGGCTTGCCAAAACTAAGTAAGCATCCCTCCATCCAAAATAATTGCCTACCCTTGCATTACAGGCTTCCTCCATTCTGGTGCAGACAATGTTACCCCACTTAAGACACAAACCCCAATTTGGAAGGCTGATTTTTTAGGAAAAAGGTGCATGTGCTATGCAAGAAAACAGAGTAGATCAGGCAGAAAGTAGGGCAGGGTGGCATGTTAAAAAGTGGCACCTAAAGAAGCAGGCCTATGAAAGGCTCATGCCTCTCTGAACTTGTTAGCTCAGGGGTGGGCAATTATTTTGGGCAGAGGGCCACTTACCCAGTTTTGGCAGGCTGTCAAGGGCCGCATGGGTAGCCCCGCCCCTTGACAGGTGCCCCACCCCCTGCTCACCATCTCAGGACCAACATCCCAATGTCTTGGGACCAATGTCCCAGGGCCAGGACCAGTGGGGCCCAGAGCAGGACACAGGCCAGCAAGGGGCTGTGGAGCTGGGCTGGGCTGCACCAGCAGGGAGTGGGGAACTGGCCCGGCTCCATAGAGCCCCTGCCAGCTGGGACCCCACACTCCTGTCACTCCGCTCTGGGCCCTGGGACACTGGTGCGGGCCCCGTGCTGCCGCTGGCTCCCCGCCTGCTCACACCCAGTGCCCCCCAGCCCCGCAGTACAGGCAGGGGGCAGTGCTCAGCTCCGCCCCTCTGTTCACCAGCAGGGAAGAAGCTGGTGCTGAGCGTGGGGAAAAGCAGCCCCTCATCTGCCCCATGGCCAACACTCCCTGCTGCAGGTGCTCACAGCCCACATGGGGCTGTCTGGAGCAGGCACAGGCAGCCCCATGTGGGCTGCAGGTGGCTGCAGCGTGGGGCACTGGCCATGGGGCAGGTGAGGGGCCACTTTTCCCTGTGCTCAGCACCAGCTTGTAACCCTCCCCACTGCCAGCCTGGCAGTGGGGCCAGGTTACAAGCTGGTGCTGAGTGGGGCAGGGGAGAAAGCAGCCCCTCCCCACCCCATGCCCGGTGCCCCGTGCTGCAGCTGCTTGCAGCCCACCTGGGGCTGCCTGTGCAGGCTTCGGACATCCCTGAGCGGGCTGCGAGCAGCTGCAGCATGGGGCAGCGGGCATAGGGCGGGATAGGGGCTGCTCCCCCCAGCCCGAGCTCAGCTTTTCCCTGGGCTCCTTCCCTGTGCAGAGAAAAGCAGCCCCTTGCCTGCCCCATGGCCGGTGCTCCGTGCTGCAGGTGCTCCCAGCCCACACGGGGCTGTCTGGAGCAGGCAGAGGCAGCCTCAGGCAGGCTGTGAGCTCCTGCAGCGCAGGGCGCTGGCCATGGGGCATGCGAGGACCGCATTTCTCCGTGCAGGGAAGGAGCTCAGGGAAAAGCTGAGCTCAGGCAGGGGGGAGCGGCCCCTATCCCGCCCTATGCCTGGTGCCCCACGCTGCAGCTGCTCGCAGCCCACTCAGGGATGTCCGAAGCCTGCACAGGCAGCCCCAGGCGGGCTGCAAGCACCTGCAGCACGGGGCACCGGGCATGGGGTGGGGAGGGGCTGCTTTCTCCCCTGCCCCACTCAGCACCAGCTTGTAACCCGGCCCCACTGCCAGGCTGGCAGTGGGGAGGGTTACAAGCTGGTGCTGAGCACAGGGAAAAGTGGCCCCTCCCCACCCCATGCCCGGTGCCCCGTGCTGAGCGTGGGGGGGAGGAGGGGGGCAGCGGTCCCTCCCCCACCCCATGCTGCAGGTGCTCGCAGCCCGCATGGGGCTGTCCAAAGTTGGCACAGGCAGCCCCTGGCGGGCTGCGAGCAGCTGCAGCGCAGGACGCTGGGCGTGGGGCGGGGAGGGGCCGCTTCCCGCCCCCCCACCCCTGCACTCCTTCCCTGCCCGGGGTCCCTCCTGCCCCACTTACTTGAGCTTCCCACGCCGGGGCAGCCACCTGCCCGGTGCTCCCAGCCCACAAACCCTGGCTAGGGCTTCCAGCTGGGGGGCGGGCCCGCTGTTGTTGGAGCCCACCGGCTTCCCCTGGGTCCTACTGCCCTTGGTTCTGTCATTTTTTACAAGAACCAAGGGCAGGTAGATATTAATTGTCTACATTTTTAGGGGCGCCATGGGCCGGATAGAATGGCCTCACGGGCCGCATCCAGCCCACGGGCCATATTTTGCCCACCCCTGAGTTAGCTGCTTAGGTACCACCCTGCCCTGCTGCCTGACCACAACTAACTTCCTTTCTATAGCTATCAATATAGATATCAATATCAATATTGATTAGATCAGTATTTACTTCTCCATTAGACAAGCTCAACCTGATTTTGTGATATCTATACAAATTCTGTCACCTTTATTACTGACCTGAGCCGCAGAATGAATCACAGTGAACAAGCAACCCTTATAATCTTTATAATCAAAAAGTGAACAAAGAGACAAACACTATTAGGCAAATGACACAATGCCATATGCCTAGAAGAGACAGGAACTAACTCCTGTCTGGAAACAGTGCCTGTATACATCCAGTTGCTATCACATAAGGAAGGGCTGTATCATTATACAAAAGATAATGGTTCAAATTCCTCAGAACATGCCATTATTCACCACTGTAACAATCCTGCTGCATGCATATAGGTGGAATGGCTACAAAAACATCCCTCAAAAGGAGCAGCAGCAGCAGCTTCAAGGCAAACAGAAAAGGTACAGAGGCTCCTGAGATACAATAAGCTATTCCTCTATTTTGCCCAGATAATTAATTTGAACTTCAACTCAACTTTGAATCCTCTCCTATAGCTTAAGAATTTAAACAAAGGGCAGTGTCTGGGTATTCTATCCATCTAGTCCTCATGGTGGAGTTAGTGCTATCAAAGTTTAAAACTAAAAGTTTAAGACCTAAGGAACCAAAACATTATTCTTAGACCTCAATCATATAACCAGAATAACAAAAAACAATACTCCTGTCACATAATAAGGAATAGCATTTGCTGACTCCAGAACTATTACTAAAATTACCATGATAGAATCAGAGTCCATTTACCTTTTGGATGCCCTAGGCTAAGGTTCAGTTTTGGGCCCCTGTTCTTTACTAGAAGATGTATGCATTATATAACCATAATGCAACAGAGGCTCCTGACCCCTTTGGGGCACCATAAAGATGAACAGTTTGCACTGCCCAAATGCCACCACTGGGTTAAACACAAAGGCAGGTTAGTAGGGAAAGGAAAACCTTTAACCTTTAGGTCAGGAGTGGGAACCTACAGGGAAGAAAGGGTTCTGAGGAAAGAACCACAAATGTGAAAAGAAGTATAATGGTTAGGGAGGAAGATCCTCAGCTTTAGATCAGTCAGAGATCATTTGAAACACTGGTGAAGATTAACCCAGGTAGAATACCAAGCACTATCAATGCACATTATGGATACTGGCATGTGACATACCTTACTTGGTTGCTATGAGAGACCCCCTTTCCTGGATGCACTAGAAAATATTTCTATAGGATTTCAGCAACCTCAGACAGAATTGAAAGAACTGTTGTCTCCAGAGTTTAGGGGAGTAGAGCAATCTGTACATTTGTCTCTGGAGTAGCAGGTCATAAGTTGATTAAACCAAATATTCACAGTGAGATGAGCATTTCCTCCCCCTCACTGGGGAGACACTAGCTGGTTTATTCGGCTCCACAAAATTTGGGATCTCAAAAACAGATATTCCAGGTAAAAATTGAAGCTTGGCTTCCCCCTGAAGACTATATTTACTTTGCCATTTGGCAATATCACTTTCAGAGGATGCTGCAAGGATTAACAAATGCCCTTCTGTACTCAGCAGACACAAAAACAGCAGTTACTAAATGTCAAAGCCTATGGTCTCCTAGAAATAGAGTCAACCAGAGGAGACATGGAGTCCTGTGGGTCTTACATCTAGGGTGCTTAGGAAGCCCTCTAACATGTGGAGTTTCCAGTACATTAGTGAAGTACATACAATCCTGTCTCTCTATGGGCAGGGTACAGACATTACACTTTTACTGGTATGAGTGATCAGAAATCAGTCTATACCCATTATTGAACAGAAGTTTGGCACACATAGACTTGTTTAAAAGTGGCAGAACCCAGTCTAAAATTTGCCCCTCCCCCCCCCCACCACCACCAAAGGGCAAATGCGTGTTCTGTTCACTACTGATCTAAACTACGGCACTTACAGAAAACTTCATAACCTGGAACAATTCCACCTCAGGGTTTTTAATGTCTATACCTAGCCCTAGTGTCCTGGCCTAGCTGCTATAACAGATTATTACTTCACAAATAAAGTTCTATTTTGGGTAACAGAAGCCTGGTTTTTGTACTGAAGGTTGTGGGTTTAATACCTGCTGATAACCATACTACAATGCAGCCATGGTTTATTACACAAGGACTGGGAAGGAAGAACATAAGGAACTTTTCTTCTTGTGATTCAGTGCAAGAGCCAAATACAAAAACAACTACCTCTGTGCTCTGGAGACTGTAAGGACTACTGTATTTTAGATTTCTCAGAGGCACAAATAAACCAAATGGATTGGGAAGAGGCAGAGGGAAAAGAGGGCAGGGCATTAAGAACTGGTCGACTACCCAGCAGGACACTGCAGCTGTATACTGTAGGATGACATTGTCTTTATGTTCAAAGTAGTTATTATGCCTGCTGAGACCCAATTCCTCCTGGAGCTCCTGCTGGGGTAGTACAACTGCACAGTCCCCCAGTGAGCCAGACTGTAAATTACAAAATTGATTTAAAATGAATATAGAATGACAATGCTGCAGCGAGGAACATAATTCATCATCAATTCCTTGAATCCAGCCAAAGCATTGAAGACCAATCAATGAATACAGTTAACAACTACCCATTCAAAACACAGGGTCCACAGATACACTCAAAGATACCTATGTACCTTTTGTGCAGCCAACACCCCACATTTTCACACACAAAAATTCTGGCAATGAGGCAACTGGTCAAATAGACCACTTGCCTGAATTGTTGAGATGAATCCACTCTTCCTACACAAAAAAAAAAAATGGGTTAAACTGGTAAATTTTTAAAGTTAAGCCGTCATCTACCTTAAAAGGAAAACAATTAGAGCATATAAATATATATGAATTGTCATGAACTGTAGATCTAGCAGGCATGGTTTTCACTGTGATCATGGAAATCTGAACTCATAGTCACAACTCCTAATTCTTGATTCCTCTACAAATAACCAGTTTACAATGACCACACTGCACAGGCAAAACATTCACTCCCTATAAGGAAGCAGATGAGCCAGAGAGGTAGAGGGGGTTAGCCAACCACTAAATGTATTAATTATCATCTCCTAATAGCCAGTCAAGCAATGGCAATAGTAACTGCTTTGATGGTGATTTTTCACCCACACTCTGGAACAATAAAAAGATGCTAATGAGCAGCCAATCTAAAACTCATTGGGAAGGCGGAGTAAGAACAGCAAGGGAAATAAAAGCACAGAGGCAACAAAAAGTCAAAATAAATCTGCTCTCTGTTTTGGCCATACTGGCAGTATTCTATACTTAAAAGCATTTAGAAACAATGCAGAATATTAATGAGGAGTGCAACATATTCCAGTTAAATTAGGAGGGTGTGAACAAAGCTGACAGCAGTCTACAAGAGGCATCAGCTAATCTCCCACAAATCTGCATTCACTAATATTCAGAGATGAACTTTCCATGGGTCTAAAACCCTTTATCAGAATATCTTTTTATGAACTACTTCTGTGATATATCTATGGAATTACCACAACTAAAATTATACAAGAAACTTTTATAATTATACTGGGGGAAGCAGAAACATTTGGCAGTGGTGCTTTCTCTGCACAAACTATTATTTTCTAGGCAGAAGAATCAGCACAATGTATATCACAATAATCAGACACCTTGAATTTCTTTTGCTCATTCTCTGGGTAAATTATGCATCACTGCTAGGGAAATACCTTCTGTCCAATAATTAATAAAGCAGTAACTTGTTCTGAGACCCTGACACTAAGATTCCTATGAGAAATACAGATGTGATTTATATTTTTAGTCACTTTAATCCTTTTAAACGTATTTATTCTTAGTAAACTCATTTGCAGTGCTGTGCACATAAAAGTATTAAAGAATGTGCATTTTAACTGCACTAGGAGCAATAAAATATGCCAACTCCATTTTCAGCCAGCAACATTTCACAGCTCTTCAGCATTCTGAAATTCTAAACTAAAGGGCTGGTTTGTGCTGATATTTCTCCAGTGTAGCTACTTTTATTAACACTGTAAATAAATTGTAGGCTGCAGACACTCCTGATAAACTACCAAAGGAGTACTGGTGACAGCAAACTGCATTTAGCCAGGAGATCAAGCTGAAAAATAAACTGCATGTCAAGTAGCTGGATCGATATAATAATTGCTCCAGGCTGGAAAAATTACAATCCATGGCTGAAGATGCACAACTACTTTACTAGGTTACATACTATATCTTGTGCTACAAAAAAAGTTTATAACCCATTTTTATGAAGCAGATGATGTACCAAAAGCACTTTGATGATGGCAACATTTGTATTTAGGGAGAAGAATGAACTGCAATATAAACTGCACATCAAGTACTCTGATCAATATAATAATAGCTGCAGGCTACAAGAAATTGCAATCTCTGCTTGAAGAGACATGAGTATTGTATTATATATGTCACAACTTCTGCTATGTAGGCAACAGCGTAAGCTATTTATATAATGGCAGAAGTTGTTGTTAAGCATGTAGTTTCATTAATTGTTGACATTTATGCCAAGAGGCTCTGTACCCCAGTTTACCACCTTCCACAGCACAGTCGAGTTACCACATTTCCTCCCTATATTTCTTCCTCAGGTTCCAAAGCTGTGACAGTTAGCTGGCATTCAGCAGGAGTGAGGATTTCAGAGGAAACAAAATGAAAACAAGACCCCAGGATTTGATTTCCTTTTGATAAACATGACCAAAATATCACCTTGAAATCCAGCATGTGATAGTTTAAATGAAGCTCTTAGAACACTTAACAATAGAGCTCCTTCAATACAGTGTTACCTGATGGCTCATCAGACAATCATACAGATACAACCTCTGACACTGCCAAAGGACCGCTGTTTTAGAAACAGCCTAAATTTGTCCCTTACCTGTCTCTTTGTCCTGGGCTGCTTCCAGGTGTAAGTCATTCAGGAGATGCTCCAAAATCTTCTCCGGTGTTCCCGATACCACCACATATCTGTCAGAAAGCAAAGAGTCCACAGAATCATCCTCTGTCGAAGACTGTGAACGGCTGCTCCATTCATCCTCCTCATCCTCCTCATCAATATATTTAAAATAAGGCACATCAAATGTAGGTAGGGGCAGTTCCCTGCCTAGAAAGGCTGCAGAATCTTTCTTCTCTAAATCAGGGTCAAAGATCCTCAACCTGGAACTTCCCATAATGTACAATTAATAACAAAGACATTCCCTAAATACTACTGTGTCTTGCCATCTTAGTTCTCTTGCTGGTAACTGAGTCCATCTGGCTGCTGAGAGCTCTGCAGTCAGCTTGTCTGTGTGTGTGTGAGAGAGAGAGAGAGAGAGAGAGAGAGAGAGAGAGTGTTTCTCTGAGCACCCAAGGAAAAAACTCTTACCTCCAATCATTCTCGGCACACCCTGATGTGGGGGCTGAGCTGCGTGACGACACTTTCCTAAGCACCAGAACATCTTGGTCTTGCTCCTTCTCTTGAACAGTAGTCACTTCATCATCCGGCTTTAATTTAGAGGGGGGGAAATAACAGAAAGAAACTGGTAAATTCTCATGGGACTCCAGGGGAAAAATGAAAGAGCTGATAAGAGCTACATTTTCTCCCTCTTGAAGCTGTTACATACTGCAGTTTCTGCCCATGATTTACAGTCAAAAGATACACAATGCACCAGGCATCTGGGCAAATCTCTGAAACCTTTAATATGTATTGACAGAGCTGGAACCTAGAGAAATCAGTTTCCTTCCCTATTTAATTTTTTTTTCCTTAGTTGGAAAACAGGACAGAAGAAATGTTCCCCTTTGCTACTCTTTGTCATCAGTTTTTAGCACAGTGTATTGGATTGTTATTCGCACTAACAGTGGTGTATTCATTTTCCATTTGATGCATGCATGTTTTATTGTTTCTGAATTGCTGGTCTGTTTAATGTCTAACAGATCAAATAAATTAGAGGATGACATACAATAGTTAAAGTACTGCAAACATTTCATGCCATTCATAATAGGCTTACTTACTATGTAAACAAAATATACGAGCTGTAGAACTACTTATGTGAGTTTAAAAAGAGTGGCAGTAAATGCACAGCAACGTACAGCCTTTATTTATATTTTTCATTCAAATCTTTTTTCTGCCACCTTTTAACTTTCAAAACAAAACAGACACAGGAAGCTAAGCTTAGTGAACATCCATGGTCTGACTCTCAACAAAGTGGAGAACTGAATGATATGGGTCAATGCACTGACTTTCTTCATCTCAGTTCCCTTAAAACAGAAGCAAGCCGGACAATCAAATCATCAATTTCTGCACAGGCAGCCTCTATCCACTGCCACAGAGCAACTAAAGCCAGCTGACTATGCAGTGTAGGAGATGAGGGTTTGCTGCTGACTGAGCAGCATACATTGACACATACCAACTGCTAGTCCTCCTAGTGGATCCTGCCCTAGAAGCATGAAGCAGCACAAGGAAAGCACAAAATGTAAATGCAGTTACATATTTCAGTTCCTGTTGCTGTAGCACTGATGACTTGTGGAGAAAAATATTCAAATGCTTAGTGGTAATTGGATTTAGAATTATGCTATTCAGTAAGTCAAATATATGTTTTAGCTTATTATTTGAGCAATAAAACTAGCACTTACATGTCAACTGTACTATATTCAGCAGTTGAGAGAAAATTCAACCAGGCCCAAGATTTATTTTAAAATCTATGGTTAGTGTTCCCCTTCCTCTCATTTATTTAAATAGCCTCTTGTGGGCTAAGATCAAGTTCTATTCCCAGTAGCACCCCACAGTTTTTTTCAGGATCATGAGTCCTTGCTCTAAAGATCCAACAGTTAAAAGAGAGTTTTATCCATAAGCACCTTGTAGAATTGATCTATTTAATTTCAGCAAGGTTGGATACACCTTGGTATCAAGCCAATTAATGTCAGATATTCATTGCAAAATTTCCAGGAGACATTAGTGAGAAGCCACATAACAGAAACACTGATGCATATTCGTAATCTTCCATTTCACAGGATGAATTTTTTGTTGTCTGTGTATTTGCAGAGCTGCAACAAAAGCAGCAAAAAATAAAAAGAGAACAAAACAGGTGTAGCATTATAACAATTGTACAGTATAGGTTTATACAAATAAGCCTCTCTCTCTCTCAAATATCCTCTAAGAACACCCTGAAACTATTATCCCTAAACTAACTGACGTTCTGAAATGCACCATATATTGGATATGTATATGATGTATAGCTTGCCGATTAACCATCTATGTAAATATACGTTAAGATGGGTGTATAGTATATATGTGAACATCTACAGTTTGCTGCAGCTCAACAGTGGGAGGAATGGAGGCGGAAGCTGTGACATGCTGATATGGGCATGAAGAATACCTTATGCTAGGAAGATAGAGTTTTTACTCTGAAATCCTGCTAAATAGGGAAGATTTCCAATAAAGATGATAAACCTCAATTAACTATTTGAATAAAACTATTCAAATCTACTATGTATATAATGCCCAGATGGTGAAGTTTTCACAAGATTCTTCTTTCCTGTCATCTTTATTTTAATTTGAAGCAAAGGAGCAAGAAATCAAATGTCAGTACCCAGTTTTGTAAAAAAACAAGGGTGTGAGGGTTGTATCCAAATTCTCTTTTTTTCTAAAAAAAGAAGATCCCAGTCAATGGTGAGGTATTGGTATTGTTGGTAAGGGTCCAGGTTTGGCCCACTTACAAAAGAAAATACTTTCCTTTACTAAGGGATTTAGATGAAATTCTGGTTATTCATTAAAAAAATTTCTGGCTTCAGACTGGCCTAGTAATTGTTCTGCAAACAAACTTTAAATTTAAATATAAACAAATGAACAAACAAACAAACATGAAGAAATTGCCCATATGTTTCACTGGTTTTGGTAAGTTTTGTTTTCAAGGCTGAAAAATAATAATCTGCTATTATGTAAATATGAGGACAAGTTTCTCTTACTAGCATCCTGTATGGGTCATGAAATAGGGAATACCTATTGGAAGGCAACTGTGAACCTGGGTCACTCTCCTAAAGCCATGGATAGAAGAGAGTGAAGAGGGGTGGAGGCCACTAGGGACGCCTTCCTGTTAAATACCATAAAATATTCAAGACCTACGGCAGTCACAGACATCATGTCCCTTGAAATAGAAATAAAATAACAATATAATTAAAATGTAAGTTTTCACATTCAAGTAACTTAACAAGAAATATATTTAAGGTCTTTCTTTTTCAAAGCTATTTGCATTCATTGTCCAATTAACCTGGAGAGGTAAGCAGATCGGCATAATAATTGCCGGGTATCACTATTTTCATTGTACAGATATGTAAATAAAACCAAAGCAGAGAAATTACCCAAAGTCATCAACAGAACCACAACTGAAACTCAGGCGATCCCTGGGATCCCAGTTTCAATTTCTTCTTGCAAAATTTCATCGCTCTTCTGATTTTGCTCCTTTACCAACTCCTCCATCCTAGAACAGGGAAGAAATAACTCTGCCTGGTTGCTAGGTTCAGGATTTGCTTGAATTAATGCTTTTCTGGAGGAAACATGGCCTAGGGAAGGGGAGGCCAACCTGCAGCATGTATGCCACAAGTGGAATGGGCAGCCTGTGTTTGTGACACGTAGCAGATTGGGGAAAGGACACACAGTACAGTGGCAGATAGGCCAGGAAGTAGAAAGCAGAGCAGCAGATAGGACATGGAGCCCAGGGTAGGGAACAGAAAGCACAGCAACGTATCTGACAGGGTACAAAAATCAGAGCAGGATATGGGGCAGGGGAAGGGGATTGGAGTGGCACTTGGTGAAGTTGCAGTGCTTATTTGCGGCACACCTGCCAAAAGATTGGCCTCCATTGCCCTAGAGCAGGGGGTCGGCAACCCCCGGCACACGTGCCGAGCATGGCACATGAGGCCATTTTCCTTGGCATGCGTTGGAGCCAAGGAGGCAGCAACTGTTTGTAGCCTCCCCGCTGCAGCTGGCCCCAGCTCTGGGTAGCTGCTGCCAGCCAGGAGCCCGGGCTGCTCCCAGCAGGCAGCTGGGATGGTGCAAGCCCTGCTGGGAGCAGCCTAGGCTTCAGCAGCTACCCGCAGCTGAGGCTGGCTGCAGCCAGGAGGCTACAAACAGCTGCTGCCTCCCTTCCCCGGCCTCAACGGGCACAGTACAGGCACCTGCTGCCCTCCCGGAGACCGGGGCTGGGAGGACAGCAGCTGTTTGTAGCCTCCCAGCTGCAGCCAGACCTGGCTCTGGGCCACAGAGCCCAGGCTGCTCCCGTGGAAGCCCTGCTGCAAGCAGCCTGGGCTCTGTGGCTATCAGCAGCTACCCAGAACCTGGGCCAGCTACAAACATCTGCTGCCTCTCCGCCCTGGCCCCGGCCCCAGCCCCAGCTGCCTGCCAGCCCCAGCCCCGGCCCCGGCCCCTGGCTCTGGGGAGAGAGCACATACCAGCAGTGCTCCCCGTTGTGCTGCCCTCGCCACTTCTGCAAAGCAGCGTTGGAACCCAGCGTGGCAGGACACAGTGGGGGGCACAGAAAGCTGACTGCTCCCAGCTCCCCACTGCCCTGCCACACCTCCCCTGTGTGCATGGGAGCTGTGTAGGCAGTAGTGCAGGGTTGTGCCCCTTGCTGCTGCCCCCACCTGCAGGGGAAGAGTGGCAGGGCAGCAGGGAGCTCAGAGCAGCAGGCAGCTTTCTTTGCCCCCTGCTGTGTCCTGCCACGCCAAGTTCCAACGCTGCTTTGCAGAAGCAGTGAGGGCAGCACAGCAGGGAGCATTATCGGTATGTGCTACCTCCCCAGAGCCCAGGGCAGGGTCTAGGGCAGAGAGGCAGCAGATGTTTGCTGCTGGCCCAGGTTCTGGGTAGCTGCTGACAGCCACAGAGCCCGGGCTGTGGGTGGGGGGCAAGGCGCAGCAGGGCTGGAGGGCAGGGGGCAAGGGCTTTGGATGGGATGTAAGGGTCATGTGCAGAGCTGGGGGGAAGGGGCTTTGGGCAGCAGGGCTGAGGGGCACAGACTTTGGGTGGAGGGCAAGGGGCACAAGCAGGGCATCCTGTCATGTACCCCCTGCCCTCATTTTGTTTTTCTGGCATGCTGGCACTCCAGCAGCTTCCAAGGTAGGCATTGTGGGGTTTTTCAGCACTCCAGCCAAAAAAAACATTGCCTACCCCTGCCCTAGAGGAATAACCAGAGAGTGAAAGAACTCCTGAGTTACAATCTGGAAACCGACTCAGTCAATGCATGGCCTTGGGCATGTAACTACCCCAGATTCTTTTATCTGTAAAAACCAAAAAAAACCTTATTTCTTACTCCTTGGGCAGATATTGTGGGTTAGTTCATGTTTGTATAGCACTTTTCAAATGTTGACTAATATACTTCATGCTTGTTATAGGTTTTAATTAATTATCTCTTTGTATCCCAGCACAGTACACACATCCAATATTATCATTCCTTAACTGCTATTTATCATAGGGAGTTTCAAACAAACAATAAAAGCCATTTGACTTGGCAGCTCTTTAACCAACACTGTAGACAAGTTTCCACTCCTAGAATCTATTTTTCTAGTATTGAAATGAGCAATTTATCTTCACTGTGAGTTATCCTAACAGTGGGAAAATAATACCTTTTATATTCAGCAGAAAAATAGCCCTGGGGTGTCATAAATATTTTTTTTTACATTTAGAGGAAGTAAAAACAACCGAAACACCTTGCTTAGTCCAAACTTGCATAGATAGGTCTCTTTACAGAACTAGGGATACAAACCCATTGGTTATCACTGGCACACAAGCATATTCAAATACAAATAATAGTAATGAAAATTACTGAAGAAATGCAGTTTTCAGTGTGGTGCATATATTCATTTTGATTTCTGTGTTCTTAGCAATGGATACGACACTGAAACAATCCTATCTTATATTGACAGAGAAAGGCACAAGCGAGGCTATTTCCTACTAAGATAATTTTGGCTTTTAATTAACATTTTTAAAGAAATGGATATGCATGGTGAACTCACTTCCTCAATACTGAAATTGGTTTTGCATCTAGATTTCATTCCAACCCACCATCCCAACCCATTTGCTTGAAAAAAAGATTACTTTTTCATTCATTCCTATACAACAGGTTTGGAGTGATCTTGAAAAGCCTTTTCTGTCAAGTATGGGTCCCTTCCTACAGCATCAAGAATGAGGACCACTGCCTTTATGGGTCTCTGCCATCATTAAATGAACAGGGCCTGTTGTCCAGGTGCTATCAATCTTGGCCTTGGAACATGCAGACAGGACCACTTATGACAAGTGTTCACAGCTAGTGCTGAAAGACTGGACCATATGGCATCGGCAACACAATGTTCATGTTAGGTTTCACTGAGCAGCAGAAGGCATACCTATGAGGTTTTAATTAGTATGTACAGTTTCATGAATGTGAGGCTTAATGACTAGTCAGGAAAACATCAGAGATACATTTTTTTTTCAAAAGTGAAGAAAGAAACGAAGAGAGAATAACTGGGAGAAGGAAATTGGGGGGGAAAAACAAAGCAAGTTCTAGAGAATGAGAGCACAAGGGGGGGGGGAGAGGAGGCCTAGAAACTGCTCTCTCCTTTTCCAAAAACCTCCAGCTTGAAAAGATAACAATTCATTCTGAAGGAGAAATAAAATATAAATCAGAAAAATGCTCTTTTGAATTCTGAATAGAACATTCAGCGATAGACTGACTGTATCGACTGACTCATATTTTTCATAATTCCTCTGTGGGATAGGATGCCACATTAACTGCAAAGTATAGGTGCGTTTCTCCCATTTCTAACATGCCATGTTTGTGTATTTAAGTGCCATTTACAAAGTAATTTATAGTATATACTTTCCAATTATAGAACACTCCTTCATCAGCTCAGGAAACTGCTTTTTAAAGGGAGGCTAGATCCAAATAGATAATCAGGCAAGAGACCAGTTTCAGATAAAACTCCTCACCACTGATTTCAAAAGGAGGAGGATAAGAAATATTATTGGGAGATAGTATAAATAAACAGATCCTCTTCACTGAATGGCACATTCAAAAAATCAAGGCTGTCCACAGGCTTCCTCTCTCCTGAGCAAAGGAGAAGGCAAAGGCAAAGCCAAGGGCAAGGAAAACTCTTCTTTGGACAATATGCAATAAAGCAAAACTTTACAAACTATCTGTTTCTAAATCACATGAAACAACAAAGGAATACGTACATTTGGATACAAAGAGGACAGGAACATTTTGTTTTCACAGCTTTATTTGGTAAAACTGACTCAACACAATCAGATAATGCTGATCATTTCTGTCTTTGCATCTTTTGATGCTGGTGCCAGTGCATGCCCTTGAGAGATAAGGAAAAGGGCATACTCAGAGAAATATGCTGAAAGCACAGGGTATCAACAGCCACTGAACACCACACAAGCTCCATCTATAATAAAATTCATGAATCCCAAGTTCCATTCCAGGTTCTGGAGACAAGCATGCTTTAGCGTTCACAGACATTTCTCCTTATTCTTGTTTTTTTTTTTAAAAAGATTAGATCTAGATAGACATCTGGCATGAAAAATTGTAGCCTAAACAGATATAGTTTAGCAAAACATTTTCAGATTTTAAATATTAAGTGTTGTGTAACTTGAAGAATAATTGGCCCTGCCAGCCCCACCTATACACCAAAGAAAGTAAAGATACATATTACCAAACCATCATCGTACCAAGTGATTTATATAAGAGAATTTATCTTAAAACAGCATTCACCAATGGAGAGAAAAAACTGACATTTCTTCTTTCCTTCTTATACTATAATAGAAATACTACTTCTGTGTTTGGGTGATACTGTAAAAGTTTTGTTTCCATAACAAATGGACAACTATATCTCTGTGATGGGGGTGTTAATGCATGATCACAGTGAAAGAGAATTACTTGTATAAAAAACTAAAATATAACTGGCTTATACAATTAAATAGTTTTGAAGTTCAACTATTCTTAGGGATGGGTGACCAGTCTATAAACCATTTCAAATAGTGCAACTAACCAGGGCTCTCAAAGTTAACTCAAAAGATCATACCAAAAACTTCACTAGTTTTGTTCTGAGGTATCTCTCTGGCAGATCTACTGCACGAACCCTATGTTGTGCTTATGAAGACCTCATTATCACAAATACCAGTATTCATCAACTCCTGCAAATGCTGGTAAAATACATTAAAAAAATGCCTATCTAAAAATATCAAAACACTCTATTGTCAAGAATGATCCTGAAAATCCCATAAAATATTGGACACCATGAGCACTTTTACAAAAATTGCTGATGTTATCATCCCCGTATTACAGTTTCACATTAATAACAGGTTACCCTTGTAGAAGGGCCAGAAGAATAATGCTGGCAAGACAGAGTTGGTAAATACCGCGTATCAGGGAAGAGAGTTCACACCTTAGCAGTCATATATGGCTCAGCTTTGCACATTTCAATTTTTACTGCTAAATGTCCGTTTAACCTCAGACTCAGACCTATAAAAATAGTTAAATAAGTAATAATCAATATTTAAAGGAAGGGGATGCAAGAAAAAAAATCTGGGACTGGGTAAGGAAATCCAGGATAGGGGGCCTGTGTGTGCCGCACACATGCACGCGCGCGCGCGCACACACACACACACACACACACACACACGGTGGACACTGCACATGGCAGCTCCTCCAGCAGTGGCTTGGGAAGCCACTATAGGAGCTGGGGTCCTGCACCAGGGGAGCATGCTGAGAGGTCTGTGCTGGGAGGGGGCGTTGGTTGGATGTTGGCTGCTGGCAACAGAACCTGGATGGGGGAGACGCTGCTGCAGGGTCTCACTGCTGTGGGGCAGGGCAGTTGGCAGCCGGACACCCAAAGCCACCGGGCTAATCATTCTGCCAAGGTCCCAGCTGGGGATTGGGTGCCAAACTCCTGCCAAGCCTAGGCCAGCCCCCACACTTGAGGGCATGCTCAGGGCAGGGCGCCAAACTCGCACCAAGCCCAGCCTGGCACCTGCCCCCACACTCCACTCTGTGAGAGGGAAGGATCCAGCCTGGTATGAATGCACTATCGAATGAACAGAATGTTTAAAGCAGGTATGCTTTATTGATTTGTGCATATTTACTTTTTATAATTTTATAAAGCTTTTAACAGTATATTGTAAAAACTAAATTGTCTGCTCCACACACCCCCAATTTGCATACTTCTGAAAATTTAAATCAATATTTAAACAAATGCTTAAAAATAAAATGTCAATTTTAGCCATCAAAATTATTTTAAAAATTGAATTCTGCCAAACCTATGTGTGGCAAATGGCTTCTTCATATGCTCTCAGAGCACAGGACCATTTATGCTATTCTTAATTACACTCAAGAAATAGTCTAGCTGACAACTCATTGGAACTACTCACAGAAGTAAAGTACTGCTCAATCCAAAAAAGGTTGGCAGAATGGTATTGTTAGGTCCTTGTACAGGGAACGCTTATGCATGTGAAAAGCTTTAAGCACAAGCAGTCCCATTGCTTTTACTGAGATTATTGTACAAACTTGCCAACATGGAGAAGCGCCACATGCAAAATAGTTGTGCCAGGAGGAAATAGGTCCGATCAGGGTTCTGCAGTACGTCAGTAAAAGAGGACTAAGTTACTGTGGGGTATCAGAGTCTGTACTGGCAACTACTATAGAGCAGCTGATGTATAATAAACCTCCCTCTGCATTTATCTCATAGTAAGTTGTTCATTTACCCAGACCTTTAGAGTTCATATAGACCAGAAAGAGAAAAGGAGAGAGAAAAGAGAGACACGGGAGGCCAGTGACAAGCACTGTCATGAATAGAATCCAGGGCCCCAAGCATTACTTTGGCACCATAAATGAAAGACAACAAAGCCACCTCTCAAGGCTTAAGCTCTTTCCTAGCCTGGACCATAAATGAGAGGAACCCTTAGGAAAGAGAAGAGGCATTCTAAAAAATAATTTAAAAAAAACCTCATACTGAGCAAATCCAGAGGGGATGCAGTGGTCCCCCTTAGGGCCTCCCCTCAGTCGATCTCCCTATCAGTCGACCACACCAGGGGAGCAGCAGCTGGGCACCTTTTCTGTAAGCCCCCAAAGCAAGTCAGGATCCTTCCTCCCTTCCCCTCTGTTCTCAGTGGCACAACCCCTTTCCTTCCCCACTGCTGCTGTCTCTGGCTAGTCTGGCTTCACATGCAGCCTGGCTGCAGAGCAGCTCTTGAGCTCCCTCCGCCTGTCCTCCTTGGGACATCTGAGGACAGCAGTAGCTATGCGTAGGGGAAGGGGTAATGGGAGGAAACATGCTGCTGAGTACCAAGGGAAAGTGAGTGGGGAGGAGACTTCTACTTGCTTGAGGGACTTAAAAAAATGTCTCCTTCTGTTGCTCCTGTAGTGCGGTCTGCCTGACCTGGTGTGGGGAGGCTGGAAGTCAGCTACTTGAGGAGCCCGGTTTCCAAAATCCTGGATCCACCCATGCACTCATATTAATTAGTATCACAACACTAACACCAGACAACTCTTTGTTGGATGATGAATAACAGCTTTTTAAGGAAACAGGAGACTAAGCATTTTCTTCCTGTCTCCCTTCACACACATGCACTTAAAAGTTATTAGTAGGCTCAGTCAGATAGCTTGACAATTTGCTACCACTTTAGCAAGGACAACCAAGGAGATTCTTACTTCTTAACCTTACTAAAAAAGCTGGAAAAGCTGATCTTTGCATGCAGAGGGAGAACAGAAATTAGAGCAAAGTTTAAGCTGTTCTTTATCAGCTAGTGCCTGGTATATAGTTCTGTTACAGTGCTGGGATATGAAAGTATGAGATATGCAGGGTAGATTAAAATTCAAAGGGGCTGCTTTATTCTTATTGGTCAAGATATTGCCAATGGAAACATTTTTCCATTTCAGAATTCCACTTCACTGAACCCAAAATGCTTCCAGAATGCACTAATTTCAACAAAAACCAGGCTAGGGGTCCAGTATAAACCCATTGAATAAAAAGACTCTCACTAATTTCATGGGACTTTGGAACAGGCCCTGCTTTCAGTACAGAGAGCAAGGAAAACACACTACTCTGATAACTGGGGCTACATAATTCTGAGTATGAGATGAGAAAGTAATCTGAAAAGACTGGAAGTTTTATCTCAAATACTCTGGGTCTCAGACAATTTTTTATTATTTTATGCTATTTAGAGAGGCTCTTTATAGAAAAAGAAATCTGACAACTGTTCACCGGATATATACAGGCGTACTTGAGAGGAAAATACAAAACAGATCGTAAAACAATGAAATTACAGAAATGATTGCAGCTTCGGGGGAATCGGATAAATAACGATTCTGCATTCCATACTAAAGTAGTCTGGCTTTTATCCTAGCCTATAGCCACCATTCAGACAAGAATGGAAACCGCTGTAGATGACAGTGGCTTTAATTTCTCTAATTTATTAACGTAGGGTAAACCTGATCTTAGGAAAGGCATCCTACACAAAGCCCTCTGCACAATTTAAATAACTACTTAAATGAGGCATATGGTCTCCTACAGGATATGTAGGAAGATGAAAGCCACCAGATGTGTTTACCTACTTACCTATCAACATAATTTGGGACACTGAGGAAACTTCTAAAGCAAGCACACACAACCGTTTCTTTTTCTCCACCTTCACCTCAGAGAAAGGTATGTGTTAATGAAGCCAGGGTGATGACAGTAATAATGATCTCTTAACAATGGCTTAAGTATAGCTTAACTGCAAAAAGTTTGGTATTGTGAATCAAGTTTCATTTTCACTGTTGCCAATCATTCTGGTAGAAAGTAAATAAA
Source organism: Alligator mississippiensis (assembly GCF_030867095.1). NCBI lineage: Eukaryota > Metazoa > Chordata > Crocodylia > Alligatoridae > Alligator > Alligator mississippiensis. The sequence goes on along the minus strand of NC_081828.1, from coordinate 159,545,244 downwards.
GTACATAAATGTGGTAAATGGGGATATACAGGATATACACTTTAACCCAGGTTTCCAAATGTAGACAATCAAAATGATTGCTCCCTAGCAATTTGTTTTTCAAGTACCTTTGCTCATGACAAGCAGCTGACTTTTAAAGATTGCTGCGTACTGAAATGCCTACATCAGAATCTGGTCTTGTGAAACATTTAGTTCTAAAAATGAAAATACTATATAAAGCTCTGGCTCATTCCACTGTCACCATAAATATGTACCTCAAATGCACTGAGACTTAGTGGGAAAGACATTATAGAAGCCACCACCAGAAAGAGTGAAAATGTTGTGTAGGTGAATGGAAATGTTAACCAAATACTAATCTAACGTTTAAAATAAAATCAGGTTTTTCAACTTCTAATTAAATTGAAGTGCAAACAGTAGAAATCATAAATTGGGGTTTAAGTAATTTTCTATGGTCATTCTAGGGAATATTTTAATTTAAAAAAACCTAGATATGATATTATAATTTCTTTAAAGAGCAGTACTAGTAATGCTAAATATAATTTTCTTGGTTACAGCTCCTAAATTTAACTCCTTACAACATAGCCTGAAATCTTTTTTATTGATGATTTCCTATTAATTAATTAATGCATATGAAACACTCAAAAAATAGATAACCCACTAATATAAACATCCTCAGCAGAGAGGGGTACAGAGCATGAAGTAAGACTGTCAAAGAAATTGAAAATGGAACTTTTAGGGGAGAAAAATGATTCTGTCACCACTGCCTGGAGACCTAATCCTGCCTTTTTACATGGGAAAAATGCTTATAGTTTCAACGAGTGATTTATCACCTTAATGAAAGGAAGACAAAGATATGTACAGAATTTTCTTCTCCATCACGCTGTCCTCATGTATGCACGCACACACACACACACACACACACACACACACACACACACACACTGGTCATTTCTCACCCCTATTTCACAAGTGAGCACGTAGCCAGCCACATACAACAAAACCAGAAAAAATAAAAAAGAAAAGCCTGGAAGGAAAATAAAGATATGAAGGAAAACGAAAACTATGGCAAATATAATAATAAAATAATTAATACAATTAAAATTACAAAGTACTGTACAGTACACTATATCCATCATGCTATACAACAATGCTTTCCATTTTTTGTTATAAGCTTTAAAATAATTAGAATCAACCTAATTTCAGAGTTCTCTCTTGTTTCAACCAGAGGCAGTGTCTATTTCTTAATTAAGTACACACTGAAACCTTTTACAGAGTAAGTGCCAGCATCTCTTCTCTTCTCTAGGTTTTGCTTTCTTTACATAGCAGAATTGTGCACAACTTCAAATAAAGGAACAATTATAACAAATGAAATTGGAGTATTTATGCAAATTATGAAATGAAAAAAGTATTGTTACCTTGGCAACCGCTAAATCACATGGCACCTGCAATGAGATGCAAGAGTAAATACTTATGTGTATTCACATGTCTTCCATGCAACAGAATGTTCTTTTGAATTCAGGAATGCATAATGACAACATGACATTTTCCATAGTTCACTTTTCTAGGAAAAATTGATAACAGTATTCCAAACTGCTTTTTTTGTGCTTATTTTGTGGTGTGGTTTGTTTGTTTGTTTTGGACAATTTAAACAAAGGTATTGTTACAGCAGCAGGGAAAAAGGAAATGGACTATTCACAGAACATTTATTGGGATTTATTTGAATTAAGATTAGGAAGCAAAAATTGATGTCTGTATTTTGTCTATACTACAAAAATCAGTTTATGTCCTTGTAGAAGAAGACCATGAATGAGGAAAAGCATTGGATGCCTGAAAGCTTGTCCAGCAGCTCTCCCAACTATACATGTCCAATAAAAGACATCACAAAAAAATCCTTGCCTTCTGGACCACTGACAAAAAAATTCCAACCCTACTGCTAGAAAAAAATACTTACTGACAGTCCGTCTTGCCCATAGTCAGCATATAGTCTCTTCTTTCTCCCTCCTCATTGAGATCTTCTCTCTCTCCTTTTCCTGTTTCCTTACTATGCCAAAACTCTGCAGAACCCCTTTAAAGCATACTCCCACATCTGCCATTTCCATCCACAAAATATCTTAATATCCAACAGACATGACACAGATTCTCCCCTAATTCTTCCCTCTTTTGTCACCATAGTTAACGCCACTGATGACAGCTTCCTCAAAACACCTGTTTGTATCACTTACTCTTGCTAACTCCTCTCCCACACTACATCCTCCTTCTTGGTCTTCTGGGTAATTCTAAATTATAGTATTTATATGAATGGGCTTGTAGAGCAACAGGATTATGCTCCTGTGCATCATCACACACTGTGGCTAGGGACAGACATTACACATAAACCAGTTTAAGTGATCAGAAACTGGTTTAAACCTGTAACAGAACAGTCGGTGCACATAAGTCAGTTTCAAAATAGCCAAAACCGGTTTGAGATAAACTTGGCTGAATGTAGTATCAGACTTAACTGATTTGGCTCAAACCGGTTTATGCGATCTCTGTCTCAGAACTCTTGCTGGTTTAAGATAAACTAGACCCCCCCAGCATCCTGGCATGCTCTCTGGGCTGGGCGGGGCTCTCTGTTTGAGCCGCAGGGCTACCCCTGCCCCTTTGCTCTCTAGCCAGAGCAGGGACCAGCCCTAGCACAGACACCAGCCAGCATAGCACTGTAAAGGCAAAATGGGCAGGGAGGAAATTAATTCTTACGTCCTTCCTCTCTTCCCACACCGCACACAGCCAGGGTCAGCCTGTCGGTTGGAGAGAAGAGGGGAGGGGGCTGCAGTGGTGGACCCTGGAGCTGGCAAACTGTGGCTTCAGGGAAGGAACGGAGGGAGGAATTAACTCTTCTCCCTGCCCCCTTCACCTTAACAGGGCCATGCTGGGTTGGTTGATCTGCAGGGTGGGGAGAGGGGCTCTGTACAATGCTAGGGGGGGAACTCTTCCCCCTCTCTCTCCTCCCAGGGTGGGGAGGGGGATTCTGTGAGGTGCTGGATGGGAACTCTTCCTCCTCCTCCCCTTCCCCCTGCCACTGCGGGGGTGCTCCATGTGATGCTGCCCGGCCCCAAAGCAGGGGTAAGTGGGGCAGGGGGAGGTTCTGTTCCATGCCGGGGGGAACTCTTCCCCTCCCTTGCCTCCCCCTGGAAGAACAGCGGGAACATGGAGCTCAGCTGGGCAGAGTGTGGGTGCATGGGATGTGAGGGAGTGTGGGGGGTGTAGGGACTCCCACACACTCCTCCCATGGCATGCAGGCCCCTCTGCCTGGCAGCAGCATCAGAGGTCAGGCTGCTCATGCCTGGCACAGGCACGGCTCTGGCCAGCGCTGCGCTGGGGGAGGGAGCGGAGCCTGCCTTATCCCCAGGTCTCTGCTCCCTGAGCCTGCAGTTCCAGCATGCACAATAAGAGAAGCCCCGCACTGGATCCAGCTGCTTCCCCTGCTCCCTCGTATGCACGTCACTGCACTCTGCCAGGAGTGGAGGGAGCCTTGCCTCCTGCTTCCCTACAGAGTCCAGAGCAGGGTTTCCCCTCTGCGAGTGCAGAGGGAGGAGGAGGAGGAGGAAGGGAAGAGTTTCCCCCAGCATGGAACAGAGCCTCCCCTTGCCCTGGGGGGTGGGGGAATGAGTGAGTGGGGGTGGGGGGAAGAGTCCCGCACTGGTGCTGGGCAGCATCCCATAGAGTCTCCCCTCCCCACCCCACAGAGAGGGGGGAGAAGCAGGGAGAAAAGTCCCCCTCTGGGGCCAGGCAGCCTCACAGAACCCCCCTCCCCACCCCACCACAGGGGTGGGGGAGGAGGAGGGAAAAGAGCCCCCCAGCACTGAACAGGGCCCCCCTCCCAGCCCCAAGGCAATGGGGGAGAGGGAGGAAGGGGAAGACTTCGCCTCTGGGGCTGGGCAGCCCTGCGTGCCAGGAATCCCAGCTGTAAGGGAGTTGCTGGGGTGGGCCTGCACCCTCCTCAGCTCAGCTTCCCTGTGGAAGGGAGGGCTCCTCTAGCACTGGGTTTCTGGCCTGAGCCACTGGAGGCATGTGACAAATGTCTATTCACTTGCAAACCAGTATACTCTGCAGGTTAGACTAACCTGCAAAGACTGAATCAATTCAGGCTTCGGCTTTTTGAAGGCCTGTCCCTAGCCTATATGCATGCACTCATAAACACTTGCTGGAATGGCAATTAATCTGCTTGGGGACATGGACCTCTTTTGAATTAATACTTTCCCCTGTCCCCAGAGACTGGTATTTCTGAGCCACAGCGTATCTCTAACACGAAATAGAACTGGGATGTGTACTAGTTATCTTTGTGGAACCTGCATACATCCAAGGGTGTGCCCTATTCTCAGCTGAATGGGATGGGTAGGCAGGAGGAGGTGCTGTGAGAGGGATGTCAGAATTTCGAGCAGATCCCTCTTTCCTCTATAGAGTTAGCCCAAGCCCAAAGTTCTTAACTATATACAATTTATTGAGTTGTAATGTACATAATCATAAAACTAAATATCTTATACATATATTTACACAGTGAACATTAACCAATAACCAAGGTGAAACCCTAAACAACACTATTTACCCATCACAATAAAACAATTTCAGCAGCATCTGCACAATACAACATTTCAATTTACAAAATATAAAGCACAAACAGGAACAATCTTAATAACACCTATTCCTTAATATAGTCCCTGACCCATGGCAAGAGATAGTCCTCCTTCCAATGGGGTCCCTTGGGGGGTATCCAGGAAGCACCAGGGGCCTCTCCCCTTAGGGCCTTGACTAGGCAGGGGGGGCTGCTTACCCAGCCCCTCCCCTGGGTTTGCTTGCCCCAAATGTCTTTCCCCCGTGGGACCCAAGGGCCCAATGACTCAAACTCCCTCAGGTGGCAGTTGTCAGGGCGCAGCTTGATGGGGTCTCCTCTGCTGCAGCGCCTCTTCAGCCCTCTCCTGCGCTACTGGGCTCCTCCCCACTCTGTGCCCTGCTCTGGGTGCTGAGGGCTCAGCTCCTCTCAACTGCTGCACCACTGCTGGCTCCTGGGCCTCATGCTGCAGCACTGCTATTTCCCCATGCCCTGGCTCGGCACTGACAGCTCTTTTAGCATAAGCCGGGCCCTTCAGGCTCTGTCCATCCATCCTTATGCCAGGTGGCTAACCCAAACAGCCTCCGCTGCTCCCTGGCTCCGTTCCCTCGTACGCCACCCTGCCACCATGTGGCCTGCTGGCCCCCGGTGTTGCAGGCTTGGCCTGCCACTTGCAGCTCCCAAAGCCTGGGCTCCATGCACTGAACCACGCATCATGATGGGCTCGAGCGGTTTCACACTGCTCCCAGGGCCAGGTCTCCGCGCACCGTCCCCATGTGCCGTCAGCATCCTGACCGGTATCCCACCACTCCCAAGGCTGCTCGTCCAGTGGCAGCTTCAGGAGCCTTGGGCCTATTGCCCGCTGTGGGAGAGCTCCCCAGCCTTTCTTGGCTCCACTCTTCACAAATCCCTCACTGCATCTGCCCCTCATGCTGGGCATGCAGCTCCTTTTATACGCTTCAGGGCTCCGCCCCTGAAGTCTTCCAAACCTGACAGTTTACAGTCTTCAGTCAGGTATGGGGGAGCTCTTCTTCCCCACCCCTCAGGAAAGGGGCGTGACTTTAGTTCTCTTGCTGCCTCCTGATTGGTGGATGGGCTCCACCAATGAAAACAGCAGGATCTCAAGCCTGGGACTCAACCCAAGCTCTGAAAGGTGAGCCTGCTACATTTGTTAGAGACAGAAGTAAATTCCAGTAACACAAGTTACTCTTTGTCAGACCTTGCAGTTTACACTGCTGCTGTGGCTGCCCATCAATTGCTGAAATGGGGGCAACTTCCCAGTGTAGATGAGACTTTAGGCTACGTTAAGCTGTCTCTGCTTCCAGAACTTCTGCTGGCACACCAGTCTCTACTGTTACGCCTCAGCTGTGTATTCTTGGGCAACCCTGGCACAGGATGCAGTCTGTCTGACTCACAAAGAACTCCCCCCCCCTCCCCTCCTCTACCTAAACGAAACTGATTAAGATGCAGTGAGAGACGCACCTAAAACTCTCCAGATAAGGGTGATAAGAGTGAACAACTGCCCTCAGTCTCATCTGCATCTGAGATGGAACCAGATGACCATTCATTTACATGAGAGATGGAAAACAGAAAGCCTGAAGCAGAGACTGCAGTGAATTCTGGGACCAGAGAAGCAGGAGAGCGCTGCATGATGGGGAATCTGTGCTTCCAATGTTAATTAACCCATGTTCACACACACCCAGCTCAGCATTTATCAGACCAGTTCTAATCTGGATTTGCTAAGGACTTCCCCCCCCCCAGACACACACACACAGCTCTAAGTTTAATAGGCATCTCGGGCCGTACATTCCCCGGTCCCACTATGGGAGGCCTATTTAAACTTGATTGACTAAAACTCGGTTGCCGGGTTAGGGAATGCTGAGGCAAGAGACCGAGTCTGAGGGGGTACGGGCAACATTTGAACAATGGTTAAGGGTTCGTCACAGCATCCAGCCTGCTGGAGCCCTAATCCCAGGTGTTGTCGTATCTTTCCCGAGACGACTGGTGGGAGTCCTCTCCACAAAAGGTTATGAGCACCCCAATAATTGCTTTAAGTCTGTTAAAAGACTATAGTAAAATCTGGAAAAGTCATGCTAAGCTGAGGCTTGTGCACAACAAGTAAAAATCCAAAATCCTGATACTGCAAGCTATCTATTGTTCCTGAAGAAACCATGAGATATCCCATCAGGATATCTGCCATCCATAGGAATCTCAAGCTGGCTCCCAAGTATTTGGGTTACTCCCTAATCTTAAGTGTTTCCTGATTATCAATCAGTTTCCTGAGATGGTCCAAACCAGATAACCCCTTGTCAATAGAAAAGACAATGATTTACACTACTGAGGGTGCTTCAAAGCAACTGAACTGAGGGTATAAAAATGTGTAAGTGTGTGTGCTTAAAAGAAAAAAAGAAAGAAGAAAGAGAAAGAAAAGGGAGAAAGAAAGAAGAAGAAGAAAACTCCTGTGCTGACACCATCCCCTGTCGTTCTTGGGACGCTGGAAGAACAGATCGTCTCTCTCTTCAAGGATTGTGCTACAGACTGTGCCTGTCAGCTTTGCAGCCTGGGTACCGTGGACTCGGTGAGATTCCCAGCGTTCTCTCTTCTTTCTAGGCATAAACTTCTGAACCTGACCTGTATCAGTTAAGCTTGAGCTAAGTTTCCCCAAATACTTAGTGAAACCAGGGTAGTATTGTCATTGTTTGTGTTTGTTTTTCTTTTGCATGTCTATTACTACTAGTACTATTATACATTTCATATGCTTAGCAATAAATAACTTTTATAGGCAAACTGGAAGTAATTGGGTATATTTTTCCTTCTCTGCTTCTTTTTCCTCCTGTGCTCTGCAGCAACGCTTCTTTTACCTATGCTAAAGATCCCTGTGAAGCTTAAATTATTGTGGGGTCTGCTCATCAAGAGGCCAAAGATTGGGACGTGCTGAGTTTGAAACACATAAGGGGATCAGCTTGTACAGGCTGATGGACCCAGTTTGACTCAGACGTGCCCTTATGAACTGAATGCTGGCCCATGAGGGTGTCAGCTGGACACCCAGCCGGATTCAGAGGGATTCTGTTTACCTGTGTGCTTGTGTTTGACTGCATTTTATTGTTGCTCTTATGAACTGATTCTTGGCATATGAGGGTGTCAGCCTGTCCATGCTGATCAGCCCGGCCAGATCAGGCGTGTCACGTTAATTTGTGTGTGTTTGTGTGTATGACTGATTTGGTGACTGGAGGAACCCAGTCCCATTGAGATTGAGTCCTGCAAGATAGCTCCACTGGGGGTGAGGGCTTGCAGAAGGGAGAAATACAGCTCCATATAGTAACACAAGCAGCACATTGACAGAATCACCAAGACCCTAGAAACTATCCCTAATAAATGAGCACACCCCAAAGTAATGGGCAAATTTGGTAACACTACTCCCTAGCCACCACAACATATATACATCCACACACCAATGATGAATTTATAAGTCTCCAGTATAGCAGCTCTGCTACTGCGTGAAGTATTTTTCTGGAAAAATGCAGGGTAGCAGCAGGTCTATTTAGCATTACCAGTACTCAGCAGAAGTGGAGTAACTGTGCTGAAAGAGTGCAGGGTTGTGCCAGTTCCATCAGCAAATCACTGTAGTATACAGCCAAGGCCACATACTCGGACTCCTCTACTGACATAACTCGCAGCCATTGCATGTAGTTTCCCAATTTGACAATGAGCATCCATGCATGCTAAAGACAATTGTACATGCTATGTTTGCATATCTACAAAATGGCTTAATTAGCCACTTAGAAATCTCTCCATGCAAAAAGTTCTCTAACCCTGTTCTTCAGTAACCCTTCTTTTTCCTTTCATGAAGCTTTGCTGACACACAAGGATATTTTTTAGGAAAATGGTAATTTGAAATGCTGTCACCTTCACAGCTTTCAGGTTATTTGACCAAGATCTTTAAGATAATGGTCCCTCTAGGTATGGATTAAGTGTTCCTTGAGGAAAAACTGAGATAACAATTGTGCGGGCCGGGTCGGGCCCCGGACCCCTTTTCGTCGCTCTGCACGCGGGCTGTGGCTGGCAGCCCAGGCAGGCCGGGTCGGAGAGGGCGGGCGCCGAGCTAGAATTAGGCACAGACATGTAACGGTTGATTTTAAGATTGTTTACTTACACCAAGATGGTCGTGGTGCAGGCTGAGAACTTGCTTGAGTTGCGGTTACAACAGAAAACACAAACACATGTGGAGTTTGCTAGGCTCCACGCAGACAGAACATGAACAAGCACGTGGAGTTTGCTAGGCTCCATGCAGACAAACTCCGGATGTCCAGGACAAGCGCGCATAAGACTCATCGATACGTCTTATAGAAGGCTCCGTTCGAAGACGGGAAGAGGTGGGCGGTGGATCAGGCCGCCAAACTCCTCTGAGCAACACACAGAGTTTCTATTACCCTGCCGCGCACACCCAGAGTCCCCACGAGATGGATGCGGAATCCTCTTCAGCTTGGGCGGAAACTGCTCAAGCCTCTTATACGGCTAGCAGGCCAATCGCTAGCCGCCACGTGTGAATAATTTAGCACTAGCCAATTGCGGGACACAAATTTGCATACGACGAGCGGGAACTCCTTTGCACCGTGCATTTCTGTGTTGCCAAGAAAATGCACCCTGCAAAGACAGCTGCAAAGTGGCGGGAAAACTCCTTTGCATGCGGGTTCTCTGTGCAGCAGAACTCCTCCGTGCAATGAAGCTGTAAACCCACGGGGATAATTCTTATTGCCGAAGCACACACAAAAAATCAGACCTTTGGGTCATGACAACAATATTGTTAACCCTTTGGTGCAGATCACTGTTCTAAATTCAGGAATGCAAAGAATATTAACCTAACATAAACTTCATAGTCAAAAGGCTGGAAAAAAAGACAATCAATGGTGAAGGAACTTTCACTCCTTTTGATGAACCAGAAGCACCTTCACGAACATCAAAAAGTAGAATCTTAACAAAACAACTACAGATGCATCAGATTTTTATTAAAAATAAAGCAAGCACTTTAGAAACTGAGTCAATAAGAGGCAGTTTGTTTACCAGATATGATCAGGACAAATCAGCAAACTACTTCTCTTGCCAAGTAATTCTCACTCCATATCTATACTCATATACATTTTCTATCAAACCTATTTGAGAGCAAAAGGTTAGGTATTAAAAAGTGGTGGACCAATAGCATTTAGGAGGCTGAATACAACTAGGGCCTCTAGATGAATAATGTATTATGTATGCCAGGAAAACCAAGAGTTCACGTGACATTTGGCAGAAATGTCCAAAAATGAAGCAAATTTTCATGGCTTTCATTTATATGAAAGCCTCAGCCAACTTAGCATCAGTTCCCTCTTCTAAACAATACAATATAGATTATATACATTAGGTATATTATGCTAGAGAAGAAGCAGCAAGTTTTGCTGTAGCAAGCACTTAACATGTACATGGTAAATCAGGATGGGAGGAAACTGTAGAAAGAATCAGAAATTATTTAGTAAGAGGACATGACATGCTAACTTTTGTTATTTATATTTTGTGCTGAACTGGACAGAATTTCCCAGACTACAATCTCCACAGTGGACAATATTACAATTCTGTAATTAATGATACAGTAATACTGGAATTCAGGGAATCTCAGTTTTAATTAATTGCAAAGTAAATCAGACTTAAAGTGAATAAAGGTTATAGTTAAATTTCATATTGCAATAGCAAAGTGCCCTTAACACCAGGGATCCAAGTTTTCCATTTCCCATGGAAAAATGGAGGAAAAAAATTGAATTTTCCCTTTTAACAGAGGAAAATGCAGATTTTTCCACTTTTGCAAAGAGTTTGCAGCAGGCTGGCAGAGTTCCAGCCTACAAGGGTCTGGGGGGAATGGAAGGAGGGCAGTCAGGCAGAGGGCACCATGTGCATGTGCACCTGTACACATGCACATTTCTGCCAGGTAGTCTGAAGAGCAGCGTCCCATACATAAGTGTGGCAAGGGTGGGGGAAGGGTGATTGAGGCCCCCATAGGGAGGGAGGAGAGAAGCTGGGCAGGGCTGGGGCTGCTTCCCAGCCTGGGTGGTGCGTGGGGCTTGGGTCCCAAGGCCAGAATGCATGGCCACAGGGTGCGGGCAAGGAGCAGGACAGGGCCATGGGTGGCTTGTCCAAGAAGGCATGGATGGGGGCCTGGCTCCCTGCTGCCATGTGCATTCCCAGGGGGACATGGGGGCATGTCCCCCCAGATTTGCGTGTGGGGCAGGAATAAGCTGCCTGTTGCGGGCTTGGGCTCTCCACCCTGCTGCCGTCCCCCGAGGCCTCCGCAGCCCAGTGAGTGGGACCCAGTGTGGCACGGCAGAGTGGGGCCAGGTGGGGAAGCTCCTTGCCACTGCAAGCTCCACATGCCCCACCCGCACAGAAGCACCCCCTGCCCACCCAGAAGCAGTGGGGGAGGTGGTGCAGAGTTGTGCCCTGCGCTGCTGTAGGGAGGGTAGGGGGTGCCTCACCAGGGTGGCACGGGGCTTGCTGTCACAAGGAGCTTACCTGCCCAGCCCCACTCTGCCCTGCCATGCTGGGTCCTACCCCCTGGGTCCTACCCCCTGGGCCATGAAAGCCCTAGATGGAGGAGGGCAGCAAGGCAGGGAGCCTGAGCCTGTAGTGGGCAGCCCACACCTGCCCCCACACCACAGGCTTCACTACGGTCATGCCACCCTGTGGGGGTGGCCACCCTGCTGGTGCCACAGCAGCTACTGTCTCCTGCAGGGAACCGCCAGGCTTGGACACTGCTATGGCAGGGCAGGAGGCTGCAGACCCAGGTCCCTGGCCCTGTAGCCCTGGCAGGTGAGGGCCCCCTCCAGTAGGGCTGGAGGATTGCAGGTGGAGAGTGAGGGGCCTGAACCTACATCCTAGTGAGCTAAGGGGGCAGGAGGAGCTCTGATTTTCTATGCTTAAAAACCCCCAAATCAAATAGCAAGATTTATAGATACTTAGAATTTATTTTACTATAATGATTGGGGCACTGGTAGACTTCCAAATAGCTTTAAAATTGTAAATATATTAATAAACATTGTGTTCAATTGATACCTATATATAGTGGCATTTCATTTTAATTGCGGATTTGGGGGCTGTTAATCAGAGAATTTGAATTTTTCTTTTAATGAGAGAAATTTCAATTTTTAAACAGAAAACCAGGATCCCTGCTTAACACTGTGTCATTATTTTTATTTGAAAGCAACGTTTTAATTTGTCCTTGTGGTGGGCAGAACATGCATCTCAGAAATTTGCTACATTCTCTTACTATTTGCCTCTTCTACTTTATTGTATACGAGTACAACATGATTGAAAAAGCAAACAATATCAAGAAACTGCAGGTACAACTTTGCTGGAAAGTGCTTTTCTAAATTACTGAATTTATATTTAAAAAAATATTTCTAATAGGTCATGATGGAACCCATTTAATACAGTAATAAGCACCAGACATAGTATTCCTCACATTACAAAACTGGCTACAAAGAGGACAAAATGCAGGGGAACTACAGCCCTTGTACATCACAAAGCTAAGCACCTCTTTACACAGGAAACAAGCGGGTAGATGGAGGAGGGGCACAGCAAGAGGACATAGCTGTCCCCCTAATTCAGTGGTTTTCAACCTTTTTGGCTCAATGACCCCCTCATTAAATTCAAGGCATCCCCTGGAAAATACCAGCTCTCATATTTCACTTATGTTTTTGGCTGTGACAAAACAATGGCTTCCTATTTGAAATCTCTGGGTTTATCTTGTGATCAGATGTAAGAGCTTGCAAACCTAAAAGTGCTAATATTGTGCAGCACCCAGCTGGACCCTTAAAACGATCTCATGGCACCCTGGTTGAGAATCCTGGCTCTAATTCATTAAGGCCATTCCTTCTGTGCTAACATATCTCAAGAATGTGAGATACACAGTGCCCTTGCAAATAAAGCAAAGGAGTCTCATTCCCATTTAGAGATGAGACTAAAACAAAGAGAGGGGTTCCACATATAGGTAAAGTTGATGGGTGCCATGGCTAAGTGGGAAGGATGTCATTTTTGACAAAGTGGTATTCTTCATTGAAACACTGAAGCCACAGAAACTACTGGCTAAGTCTACAGTACAAAAAGAGTCCATTAGCCTCCTTTTTATTTGATAAGTCTCATTCTGGGTACAAAAAAAGCATTTTCCCAGGTTTACAATGTATTTAATAATAGATGTACAGTAATGAGCATGTATGTAAATATAAAGAAATAAAACTGAAGGTTTTTGAATGCTGCCTTCTCTGGTGCATTTACTACAGGAAGATGTGTGAGGACTTCCCAAGCTCACCACTGGGGTAGGGGAAAGGGGCATGTCATATCCTTAATGAAATCCTGAGAATGACCCCAGATCCCCCCCACTGTTTCCTTCCACCTCAGATCAAGGACACCATTATCCTGAATGAAAAGGATTAGCCAGGCTCCCTATGGGGCCTGTTAATGGCACTGTTCAAGTGATGAGATGAGGTGCTGTACAGCAATGTAAAACACTGCTTCCACTTCCACTCTCCCTGGGGTTGAGCAGGCAGGTGCATTTTCTCAGCTCCTGGTCCCAACTGCCTCAGTACCACAAGAGGCATGGGGGAATGAGAGAGCACAAAGGAAGTTTATTCACTGTTCCTGTAAATTACATTCCCCCGCAACGCTCCCTCAGCAACATACACAAGACAATCAAGTCTAGGAGACCAAAAAGTAATCTATGTACATATACTTTTATATCATGTTATTAGTATTATTATAAATACTACACAGTGACTCAGCTTATTTAGATGCTAAATCATATCAACTACATTATAAAGATGCAAAGCTTACCGAGACATTAACTGATATTGCTTACATCATAGGAAAGGTCACTCCCACTTCGCTTTAACTTTCAAGTGAGGATTATTTTCAGCAAGCTGATGTCTCACTTGGCATAACTCTATTATCTCATGAGAGACAGATACTTACTAGTCCATTTACATTTCTGCACAGTGGTGTTTTGGATGGGAGGAAACCCAGACTAGAAAATCAATACCCAATAATCTAGTTTATTGGGTATTGATTTCCTAATCTGGGTTTCTTCCCATCCAAAACACGACTAGGTTTTGCATATACAAATTCCAACCATGGTGTCTTCAGCCAGGGATAAACATCAGCATTCCCACATTTTATTTATCTAATTGATTTACATGCCACCTTTCCCAACAAAGGCTAAAGGAGGCTTACAATGAAAAAACAGAATAAATTAAAAGTAGAATGACCAGAACAGCTTATAAGGGAACTAGAGTATCAAGATAAAAAACCACGATAAAAAAAATAAAACATCTCAACCTAGTTTTGTTTGGTGAATGTCTCCCCAAATAAATTGAGTTGGTCTAATAAAAGATATCAGATTTACCCAAAGAACCTTGTCTGCCTATGCCCAAATAAGAACGTCCGACAGAACTTCTAAAAGATATCCAGGCTCAGGGTCTGGTGAGCTCCAGAGCTAATAAGCAACTGCAGAGAATGACTTCCCCTGCAACTTCTCCAAGCAGACTTGGCATACTGATGGTACCAGTATGGAGGTTGGTCTTGGCTGACCTTGGGGATTGCAATGGGGCATAAGAGAAAAGGCAGCCCCATATCCAGATCTTTCCAGTTCTATTTAATAGTCTACTTAATGTGACAAATATGATTCTAATTTGTAAAACATAAAATGCTTTATTAGATATATTTATATTTAATGTACAAAGTGTATACACACACACACACACACACACACACATACAGAGAGAGAGAGAGAGGTTCCTGTCATGGATACCAGATGACTTAGTAACTTTAAGACTATTTTGTGGAAGAGGTAGGCTAAATATTAAAAGATTATAAGATAAAATCTTAGCTTCCCTTAAAAAAAATAAAAATAAAAAAGGCACTGCTGCAGAACACCAGAAATTACCAACCTCTACAATTCTATAGGTTACTCTATACTATTAAGTTAGGTGGGTATAGGTCTGGCCTAGCCCTACACAAGTGCACTGTACAGGAGAAAGGAGATTCCTTCCATTTTGGACATAAAGGTCAGGCAGAATCACCCTCTGATTCAAGGAATGTGGGATTCCTCCCACAATCCCTCAAAGGGATGGAAAAGGTGGTGAAGATATCACATCTCTGCTGCAGGCCAGAAGTATGGTTGCACTCATTAAGAGGGAGGCAGCAGACTGCACTTCACCCATAACACTGTAGGAGGTGCTTTCTTCCTTGCATACAGGTTGAGTCCGGTGCTCGTTTTGGGGCAGCGCAGTTCTTCATTGTTCCTAAATCCAGGGCTGAATCTAAATGGAACAATTCAGCCCATTGTGCTTTGAAAGATCCATTTAAGACCTGACATTTAACAGTTTGCAAAACTACCAATGCTTTTATCACTGCTATTCATGATCTTCCTGAGTGAAGTCATTCATCTTTTTTCGTGGTCACCAAATAAGGCCATCACATTTTCCTTGAATCCAGCGATGACTATTACTCTTACCTGCCAGAGTATGCTGTCTTCCAAGGAGAGCAGTTCAGGGAGTGACAAAGTGCACGGAACCCCCAAGCGTGCAGTTTAAATTGTATTCTATGAGCAGCAGGCCACTACTAATTTCAAAACCTGTTTGAGATTTTCATGTAAAACATCCAAGAAAACTTTTTACACCTTGTTTAAAGTTAAATCTGTGTGCATGAATGCAAGACCTTGCTTCCACAGAATAGCAGATATGCATAGTCACAGAAAAACTAATCAAGAGGAGGAAGGGGAAAACTTGCTTTGGCTTAAATAGGGACAACTTTGAAAAGGAAAAAGGAAACTTCAAGATTTGGCCTAGTAGGGTAGAGAATAAAAATAAATTCTCAGAAAAAGAAAAGATTGCTGGGTTCTTGTCAGTTGGGCTAGACACACATTATCAACTTTACTTTTCATTTTCCTAAATTCAGAAACTGATTTCTTTAGCTTACCACAGAAAGCCAGGCAACCAAGGATAAGTACTGATGTTCAGAAAGTCCCAGGCAGAAGTACTCTATTGCACTTTATGGTGGGGGCTGGGGCTTGGTGCCTGCCTGCACTGGCCAAGGCCAGCAAGAAGGAGGAGCTCCCACAAACCTCCAAGGAGGCTGCCAGAGTGGTCCATCTCCCTAGCCCTGCCTCGCTCCTCCCCCCCACCAACTGGCAACTGACAGTAGTGACTTGGGAGGAGAGATGAAACAGAGCCCTCTTGTCACAAGGACGCCCCCCAGTTTGTTGGCTGGGCCCGGTCCACAATTTAGGGGGTTCCCTTCCCCTTTGGCTGCAGTTCCCAGTATGGCAGTAAACCAGGCTGGGCAGCCCTGTACTGCAGCTCCTGGCTGCAGCTGTCAAGAAGCTGGGGCTTGGGGAGCAAGAAGCCCTGTCACATAGGCCCAGCCTCCCCCACCACCCCTGCCAAGACCACAGCCAGCAAGCTGGCTCCAGCAGGGGCACCCACACTGGCTTTGGCCGGAGGTGTTAAATAGAAACTGTCACGTGGATCCCCCACAAACTTGTAGGCTCATGTCTTTGTGTGGTCTGAGCCAGGTCCACACAGCAGAGAGGCTCCATTTCCCCACCCCCACTGCAGTTCCTGGCATGACAAAAAGCATAGCTACAGCTGGGGGAACAGAGCCCCTCTGCCATTTGGATCCTCTCCCAGGCTTCCAGGCAGAGGTCTTAATGGGGGCCAAGCCAGGTCTGTCCAGCAGAGAGGCTCCATTCCCCCAGCCCCAACCTCCACACCTGGCTGAGTAGGGAGTAGAAAAAGCCTTTTCTGACTCCTTTCCATGAGAGCCCAGGGGTGGGGCTGGACCAGTGTTCACCCAGAGCAGAGGAGCACTGGACAAGGCTAGCAAGTCATGCAGCAAGAGGCCCCCGGATTGCTGGGGAATGCAACCCAACTTGATTTGCAATGGATGTGGTACAGACGTTAAATAAAGTGCTTTAGTCTGATACCACAACCATTGAGGGTTAACTTAAGAGTGGGATCTGCCATTTTTAAATGTTTTGTGCATCTTGAATGTCTGTTCAGTTACAGCTTTAAAGCACTTTCTGTGCACTTAACACATGATAAGTGTAACATCCGTACCTAGCCCTAGTTTAAGTTCCTTGCATGTGTGTGGAGGGAAGGAAACAGCAGCTAACATACCAGTATTCAATGGAATTTATTTATGCAGTACAAACAAACAGAAGGAACATGCAGAATGCTACGAACTGTATTGATCATGCAAATATAGTGAAGGATAGTAAAAAAAACAACAACAAAGCACATTAAAAATGCATTTATTAACTGAATATGCTACTTTTCTAAAGGAAGAAAAAAAGACACCTTAATTTTATGAAAGCTCTTGGGTATACTACCAATGTAATTAGGTAAATTGTGTATGCAATTTGGGTCTAAACAAATGTATGATAATGAGTCTAAGAACCAAAATAAGAAAGGGTAATAGGTAATAAGGCCATCTCTCTCAAAGTACTGAGATGGAGAAAGATCTGGGAGTTATTCTACTAGATAAAGCTTTAGCACATTTAGCAAAAACAAAGTAACATTCTAATTAGATCATAATTAGAGGACTTGAAAAGAAATGGGAGGATAATATTCAAGAAGTATATTATGAAAAGGCTATTCAATAACTAGAAAAAGTACAATTATATACATTCATGTCTTAAAAAGCTAGGTTTATTTTCACAGCTTAAAGAAACAATGTCTAGGCGTTGGAAAAAGAGAGAGTCATAGAGGTCTACAAAATTTTGAGAGGAATGCAAAGGATAATTTGCAGCTGAAGAGCTGTGGAAGAAAGATGTCATAGGCCAAATTCTAACTTCTACTGAAGTTAATTCAGTGGCAATTTAAATCAACAGAAAATCTGCCTTGTCCATCTTTTTAGAACTGGTGTTGATTTAGGAAGAGTATGATAATATTCAACTCCAGAAGCATTTTTTAAATGCTGAATGTGTGCAATGAAAGGAAGGGTAAAATGGGAGTGATAGTTTCAAACTGGACCACTACAGGAAGCTGTCTCCTAGGGTTCTCTCATGTGACAGGCTTGCAATGCTACTGTTAATATGTATAGAAGGGGGAGGAGAGCTGACTGAGGAAGAGAAGAAAGTGGGACCAGGGCAGGGAAGAAGAACATCCTGGGTGTGTCTACACATGCTGTTAAGCTGAAGCAATAAGTTCTGGTGCATATCATGTCAGAGTTTATCACTCCCCGGTGCTGCATTTGCACATATGTCTCGGACCGCAGCACATGGAGCCAGGTTGGAGCAGTCCCAGCTGACAAGGGATCAGAGGAGTCAGCCTGCCAGCGCAAGACTGCTCTAACCCAGTTCAACATGCTACAAAGGGGCTAGCTCAGGCATGAGGGTGCTGTAGTGTGGAGCAGCCAGCAGGCAGCTCCCACAGTGAAGCACACCCATGCCCCATCTAGCCTGGTCCTTTACTCCACTGCAGAATAGCACAGAATACAAATACTATCCTGCAGCCGAGTAAATTAGTTGCACATGTAGATGCTGACATTTTACCACAGAACTAATTAGTCAGCTCTGCAGTAAACATCTCATGTAGATGCGCCCAATGACTATTATTAAACAGTGATGATGGCTTTTACTTGGCTCAACCCCCACCAGAACTACAGGATGGGTGGTGGGCCACTGGCTGGCACAGCATCTGAGTGAGACCTGGGGGTCACAACTGACTGGAAAATGAACATGAGCGAACAGTGCGTTGAGGTTGCCAGAAGGGCAAAGAAAACTCTAGTATGCATCAGCCAATGTGTCAAGAGTTCTGACTCCCAGTTCACTATTTTAACCTCCCCGCCAAACCCCACCCTCCATCCTAACAAATTCCTCGCCTCCTTCCTCAAGATTTCTAAAGATACTGTCAAAAGGAATGAGTCATCAACTTAAGCAAGCTAAAGAAGGACCAGCACAGGTAGTATTCAAGTGATATTTCCATCTATACATAGTTAAACATTATGGAATAAATCACAAATCAGTTAGTAAAAGGGTGTATTTTTAAAAACATAGTAGACCAAGCATCTGGAGGAAAGAAAGTATTAAGGGAATTGAGCTCACCTCAAAGGAAATGGGGAAACTTCCCAGTATCCTGTAATTCCTACAGCATAAAGTAATTCTTGTATTATGCTGACAATAGAATATGTGAGATCATGAACAGTACTCCATTCAACTGTTTTACAGGAACTAGCACCTTGCAATCATTTAACTTTCTATGCTGCAAGCTTGTTATAACTTATTTTTCTCCAAACTTGGTGGCACTAATATGACTTACTAGGAGCATATCTATTATAGATAGCAAACATAAGAAGTCCACAGGAAAAGTAAAGAAAGGAACTTAATTTTTTTTCAACAAATACATTTAAAATCTTTGGAACCAAAATATTTCCAAGGAACTAAAAATGGAATCTTTCCTAATTACTAGAAAACCTTAGCATGAGAGCTAAGTAGAAGATGGCTTTCTCATCACAGGCAAGCTTTTGCCATGCCAGTATTCACATTGGGATGAACCCAGCATCTTCTGAAGGGTTTTTTTGGTGAAAAGACAGGAAAAAAAACAAATATCACCTACCATAGAAAAGGCAATTTCTTAGTGCTTGGGGCACACATCTGGGATGTGGTAGACCCATGTTTAAGCCCCTACTCCAAGCAACTCAGAAGGGGAACTTCAGTCTCATACCTCTTATATGAATACTCTGACATGGGGTCAGTAACATTACCAAGTAGTGGGCCAGAAGGACCCAAAGTGTGTCGAAGATGAACTAGCTCTAGGACCTGGCCACTACTGATTTTTTCTGCCACCCAGCCATGGCATACCATGGATGAAGAGCCCAACTGCCTGGCCATGTTGTGGTACAGTATGGTGTGGGTGAAACTCCCTGCAGCAGCATGGGCAAAGCCCCCACTGTCAAACACCACTAAAGCCCCTGCTAACTGAAAGTCAGACTATTGGCAATTGTGGGCTATGTTTGTGTGCATCTCACTCTCTGTTGTTAGAGCTGTTCTACTTTGTATGAATAGTTAAGCATGATTGAAGCAGGGCCCACATCACATGCTGGAGGGAATTACATTGCTACAAGGCCTATGAAGACCTTCTCTCCCACTTTCTGTCTGTGGCCCAATTCAACTGTTTTAACCAAATGCAGCTCCAGCATGCATCTCAAGACAACCTGGCAGCTAGGGTGCTCACCACAAATGTGGGAACATGAGGTTCAACTCCTTGGCCTGATTCAAGCAGAACAAGAACTTGAAGTTAAGTCTCCAAGGTGAGTAAACTAACCATCAGGCTACTGTCTAGTCTGGGCAAGTGTCTCTCTGCTTTTGATACGAAATTCCATCCTAAGCTCAAGAAACTTTCAAAGATGCATACAGGAAAGGTCTTGGTTTGACAAATCTACTTCTTCCAACAAAAAGCATTTTTTCCAGAAATTTTCCAAGAAGATCTATTCAACACACAGCTACCAATGCCACTGGTATCAGCTGACACTTCTCGACAGTTTTAGACTGGAAACTGAGATCTAAATAGGTTTAGACTATGACACCTGGTACAGTTTCTTTTGCCTGAAACAGAACTGAGACTGATAGAACAGGTCCAATGAGGGAAGTGGCAGTGCCCTGCAAATGTGCTTAACCCTGTTCTAAATGGACCGGTTAAGACTAATAGAGTTGCAAGTCCATCCACAGGGCCACAAGAGAGTTCCCAACTAATTGATGCCATTCCTGTGTCCTTTTGATCCACGGTCTCTCTGCAGCAGCTAACAAGGTAGCAACAATTATAACTAAGGGAGCAAAAATCCTATAAATCAGCCATTAAATTAACCAAACATGAGTCTCCTAGGCAGGATGGATACAATAGCTTTCTCCCTCCCTTTTTTAAAATGAAGTGATTTAAAAAAAAAGTAAAGTGCACATAATGTTTATTGATTATATCTGGATGCAATTATTTTAAAGAGAGCTGAAGGGCAATTCAAGCATCCATCAGTGAAAGGCCACTGCTTCACTACACTAACAAACAGTGCACCCCGGGCATGTACTGACATTCACTATTGTTCATTTGCAGGTGGACAGCTAGACTGAACCAACCCTCATGTGTCATGTCTGGAATTTCCTTCAAAATCCTCAAGCATTAAATATTACCTGAGGCTTGCTGGTGTTAATCTTCTTTTGTAAGCCCATTCATGGCTTCAACTGAGCCATTAGCCAACTTCAGGGAGTAAATAATCTCTCTTATTAATGAGACTCTTGATTAAAAATGTTAGTCCCATGTAAATTAGCAAAATAACCCAAGTTGAGCAATACTACAGAATTAATGCAATAAAACAATACCTTAATAGCTTGTTAATAAATGAATCAGGTAGTCTGTCAGTAGAGTAGAAGGAAAGCTTATGGAATATTTTCTTATAATTTGTCTATGCTATACATAAAAGTACAGTATTAACAGTCCCAAATTAGGAATGTAGTTTGGATATTTTGAGAAAATACTGCAGCACTGGCAGACAGGCATATTTTTTACAGGATGAATGCACTAGCTTGTGTTTCCTGTGAACATTAATACTAATTTGCAGCAACATACAAGCAACTGATCTGTCTATAAAAACATTAATGTGACCTGAGAAATATTTTCTCTGGGTTATTTTCTGAAAAGGATAATTGAGTACTTTCTCTGTTTTATCAATCTAATAAAAAGAGATTAGAAGATTTAACTGACCTCCTTAAGGATGTCAACATACATATGTTTCATTTAAACAGTTAAAATAAAATACTGGAAATACTTTGCAAACAGATTTGAGAAGCCCTCCCTGACCAGGACTCTGTCAGTTCTCATTCACCCACCTACCATCAATAGTGTCCACTGGAGTCCAGGTGCCCTGAATTCTGCAGCAGGCCACTTCTCTCTAGTCCTGTCCCCAACTTCCTGTTGCCCACCAGTAGCCCAGCAGGCCAGATAAAGTGGCTCTACACCATGGGCCATGTTTGACATCACCGTCCCAGCTGCCTCCAGCTGGTAAGTCTGTTGTGGGGGGCAGAGGGGAGGGAAGGGGTGTGGGAGAGGGAGGGATTAGGGCTGGGACAAGCTGCCCAGCTGCAGCAGGGGGCCACAGGACTCAGGGAAGGGGGCTGGGGGGGTGCATGATGTGAATGCAGCAGCACTTCCCTGCTGCTGCTTGCCCAGCTGGGAGGGGGGGGGGTGATGCAGGCGTGGCTCACTTCGGGCAGAAAGGGGCAAGTGGCAGCAGGGCATAGCCCATCGCCTGCCCAGCTGGGGTGGGGGAGAGAGGGGGGGTATGGGATGCAGGCGCTGCTGCTGCTTGCCCGGCCAGGGCAGGATGTGGATGCAGAAGCGCTAGAAGCGGGGCTCCCTTCCACCCAGAGTGAGCTGTACCTGCATTGCGCCCCTTCCCCCTGCCCTGGCTGGGCAAGTGGCAGCAGGGCATAGACCTGACTCCCAGCGCCTTCTGCCGCACCTGCATCCCTCCCCCCCCCAATGCTTGGGGAGGAGGGCAGGTGCCACTTGCCCAGCCAGGGTGGAGGGGGCAAGTGGCAGCAGGTCATAGCCCCCACTCCCAGCGCTGCTACCCACATCCCATGCTCCCCCCCACCCCAGCTGGGCAAATGGCAGGCTTGCATCCCACACCCCACTGCCCTCCTCCCCAAGTCCTGTGCCCCCTGCCCCGGCTGGGCAGCTTGTCCCAGCCCCAGTCTCTCCCTTCCCCATGCCCCTTTTCTCCTCCCTCTGCCTGGAGGCAGCTGTGTCCAGTGTTGTAAGGACTGCTGCCTGTTTAGTCTATGGCTGAATCTCTGAAGCAGCGCCAAATTGGGACAGTGATTCGAATCTCCAAATTGAATTACTGTCCCTCAAAATGGGCCAAATCTGAATCCAAAGTGAATACTTGCCACTTTGCACAGGCCTACTGGCCATAGACACATTCCTTTCCCAGGCCATCAGCTTGTTATAAAATCCAATATTTCTCTCCTATCACTCACCAGAAAAGGCTGAAGCCACAAGCTCTCCATACTTTAATTTCCTATTATAAGCAAATGATCGCAGCTGCTGAAAATTTACCTTCCAGAAGTTTGTACCAACAATATTCCCTTATAAGTCAGAGAATTCAATCTCTCATGAACAGTGCTTTATAGACAGACAAGAAACTGCAACGTATTTACCTTTTCAGGGCGGATCTGAGCCAAATACCATTTTCATTTTCTTAGTACCTCAGAGTCTAAGGTTAATTGTGTACCATACTCATCAAAATGGACAGAGATCTTCTCTTCCACAAATAAATAAAAGAATCAGCACAAGCATAAGTTATATTATTTATTTGTTGCCCAACATGAATATGGAAAGCTTCCAAAGTTTTAATTATATGATATCCTGATTAAACGTGTTAGATGGCAGAGCCCAGGGTCACAATTAAAGTTGCCTACAGAAGCTTAAAAATAAATTTCCTGACTTTAAAAAAATGTATTCTACGTGAAATAGACAACACTGGTGTATTTTATGGAGATTGGTTTATCCAAAGTATCCATATAGGTATCCCTATTCAAAATCTGGACAATGTATTCAAGTTTTATTGCAATACACACCTTCCTACAGGCCTATGAACAAGCATTCATTTTATATTAAAAAAACCTCCACACAGAAAAATAATCCTGAAGTCAGAATATCTCAGATACAGTATCTTTACTTCAACTTCATGACAAGTCTCTTTAGAACAAACTCAAACAATTACATTGCCCAAACTCATCATAACACTCAGCTCTGCCAACCAGTGCAATTTCTGTTTTAAAATACTTCTACAGTGAGGCTATCAAAGTTAACAGTTTGCACAAGGAATACAGAGTATTGAAAGAGAAGCACGAAAGAACACATGTAAGGTTCATGCCTAGATTTGGCATTTTTCATTTTCGGAAGGCAGGTCATCCAGGGAGGATTCATCACACAGATGTTTACTGAGAACACAGGTAATGAAAGTCAAAGGAAAATCAGAATCATTTTAACTTTGTATATCTTGCACTCCTTAGCAGCTGTTTTAAGAGTGATTTTCAAAAACTTGACATACACTTGAGTGTATGTTTTATACGCACTGCTTTGTAAGAGTACTACTGTATCCCTAGGTAGGTACTTATGTTAATATTTTAAATGAAAGCAGGTTAGCCAAAACCCTATTCCAATTCACTTGCTATCACCTATGTAGTCCTGGAGCTAGAGTTTAGTCACCACTGTTTGTATTAAATAAGCTCTAACCCAAACGTTCCCAAACTTTTTCTTATTATATAACCACTTCCAGATTTACCAGCTGCCCATGTACCCTTACCAGCACATGCTTTATTTCTTAACACCTTAAATGCCAATTATTATTATAATGAAAATTAAATCAGGTAGTAATAATTTATCCCACATACATCCCCAGAGATGTCTTACGTAACCCCAGAGGCATACATACCACAGTTTGGAAACCCCTGCTCTAACCTATAAGTAGTCTCACTGAAACCAATGCACTAGAGGGTATCTTAGATAACACACCTATAAAAGAGTGAGATTTCTGCACACACCTTACATCTGGGCACAAAGAAATAAGATTGTGTTAGGCACCCTTCTAGCCCCTATGCCCCATCCCCCTGTCATACCCACAACTCCAGCCCTTAACACGTCAGGTAGACCAGTAGTGCATCAATGAGGGATGTCATAGTTTGTTGCTGCAATTAAATCTAGCAGTAAAATACCAGCCTCACAACCCAAGAACAGAAGTCAAGCTGGGAATGAGCGGTGCTTCAGCCTCTGAGGTACTGGACATATGGACAGAGAGACAAACCTTGGAACAAAACACACTATGACAGTTGCATACAAACAAGCAAGCTGTACATTTGAAAGCAGAGGTAATGAGCAGGTTATACAGAAAAGGTAGGCATGACAAATGTAGCTCTGATTCATCCAGGAGTTAACATGCCATTGTTGGGGCAAGGGAAACTGTGGTTAGAGGTTGTGACATTTTCTGCTTTTTTCAAATCAGCACAGCTTGACCTGTCAAGGGTTAATCCCTTCATGCGTTCATGGTCCGAGGCAGCTTACATGCCATCTTTGCTCGGGGCTGAGCCCAGGGACAATCTTGCCCAATAAGAATAACAGAAGTATAGTAGCACTTAACCTGATTATGGGCAATATCATCTAGGTCTTGAAAAGCTGAAGCAGTCACTCTGCTAAACTATGCCAACATCTATAAAACAAACAAACAAACAAAACAAAACAAAAAAATGTCCATAGACTAGAGAGAGGTTAAAACCAATAAGAACCTATGTTCTTTTCCCTTTTAAAATTATTTTAATTCTGCTATACTGTACACAGGCTAATAGAAGTCCATCTGATATCAAATTCATCTTATGCCAAAGGAATAGTAGAATGACCATATGCAGCAGCACAGTCACAAAAACCCTGAATTGACATTACTAAAGAGAAAAAAAAATCCCTAAAACCCATAATCTTGCTTCAAAATTCTAAAACATAATTATAAACTTTATTGGTTTAAAATCATACATTCATCAGCACCTGAACTTTTAATTATGTTTTGCTGATGTAATCTAAGGACCTATGAAAATAATGCCAGATACTGGCAGTTAGTGGATCAGCCAAGGAACCATTCAACCACAGGGATTTGAGCCTGGCTAATTACTCCCTTTCCTTATGTGCACCTATGGATACAATTACGTATTTAGCTACAAAAGACAGGAGATTATATGCTATTGAACAGAACAGCATGGAGCTCTCAAATAAGATTTCACTTCTTTCTTTTCCTTTGTATAACTCTGACATTTAGTGTTGTTGGATTTGAGGGCGAGCTGAAAAGTAATTTTCTTTGAAGGCACAGATCTCTGTACTGTGGTAAGTAAAAATTGAGGAGGGACGGTTGTGAAAACTACACCGCAAGATTCAAGAGGATTGGGGAGGATTCTTCTTCCTGAGGAGTTTTAGATTTTTTTAGATCAGTACATGACACACATCATCATCTCTTCCAAACCCCCTGCACCTGCCACAAAAGCACTAAGTAAAACAACCTTTGGCTGGAGAACAAAAAACAAACAAACCACAATATGACCAGCAAAGCAGTCCATGTTTTAATGCATTTTCTGTCTATAGCTATTATTACTTGAATAAACAATTTAAGAAGCACAAAAAATTATTTTCTTCAGCTGAGTCACTGTAACATAGCTGAAGACATTTTTTTTTTTTTTTTTTAAAAAGCTGTAAAAATTTTGTCTAAATCCATTCTTTGCAACTCATGTTGGAAACTTCCCATTAATGTCCTCATCCAAAAGACTATAGAAGCAAAATAATTTCCATTCACTTAAAAAAATAAAAAGGAACTACACTTTGGAAGCATGCATCCCTCAAAAGGATTAATTAAAATATTTTAAAAGAAAAAAGTTTTTCATAAAAGCTACCAACATTTGTTTGGAAAATACTCGGAAATCACTCCCACTAAGTATATACAAGAAGAGCGCTTTATTCCTGCTGTAGGCTACCAATGTTTAACAGTTCAGAACGTTACTTTACATTTGCTGAAAGGTATATGTACTTAATTTGAGAGGATGAAAATGAAGAAGGCATGACAAAACAGCTATAGCTCAATGGCTAAAGAATGCACCAGGTCCTGACAGGCATCACCACTCTTTGTTCGTTAAGGGTTAACATAAGCAATGACTTTGTTAAAAAGCAGAGGTTTACAACAAAGTGGAAAATTTCTTTCTCCTCTTCCAAACAAACAAACAAACAAACAAACAAGGCTCTTTGGGTAGATGGGATACCTTTTAGTAGACCAACACTGCTATAACCAATAACCCTGAAAGAAACAAACAAGAAATGTCTTACTTGTTCTGTGTTCGCAAGTTCTTTTCTATCCGCCTGCAAAAATGGATAATTTTCCTTTGCCAGCTTCTGGACTAGTTCAATGCGTCCAATATCATCTCTTTCTTGAAGTTTGCACAAAACCCCTGCCTTGAGGGTTGGAGAAAGAGCAAACAGATACTTAAATCCACAGTCCCAGGACATGACCCTGACACAAGTTTTAACCTTACAATAAACACATCTTTTCAATCATATCCATGTAATTCTGTGCCTTTTGCTGAAGTGGATTATATTGTTGCTTCTTGGGGAAACAACATCAGATTGGAGGCACCGCTAATTTACTCTATGCATCTACTTCAGAAGAATGAAGGCAGGGCTGGCTAAATCAACTGCTACTATGTGTGAGATATTTTGTTTGTTCCTGTCAACCTATTTCCTGTTACATAAGAGAACCATAGCAAGAGGTTAAAAACTCATGGGAAAGTTAGCCAGGAGCAACCTTGGAAAAAGGATGAAGTGCAACAGAGTCACTCCTAAAAATAACATAATAGAACTTCCACTTCATGAATTCCAGCATTTCTTTATGCATTTAAACTACAGAATTTAAAAGAAAGTTATGCTGCAATTACTTATTTTACAAATGAGAAATTAATATTGTCTGTTGCTATTTCTGTCATTGTGTTTAGACACTGTGACATGTTTTAAACTAGTACTAGATTAGAGTTGTTTTATAAAGATAGAATACCACCAAGCGGAGAACCTTGGGATAGTCTGATGACACTTAGTTTATGGCTTTGTGGTGTGTTTGTAAAGATGACAAGTCTGTAAAGGCAGATATTTACTCTACATAGAGGTGTTTCAAATACACAGGTACCCTCATGCTATTTTCTGACAAGAACTAAGCTGTACAGTTTATGCTACTTCAGGGAAAGTCACTAGCTAATGAAGTTACATTACCCTCCATGGTTTGATGACTTTGCTTGCATAATTGAGACCTGGCTGCATGACACTCAGGACCATTATTAGTCCAGATGTTTCCTGATGGATAACAGCAAGAGACTGGGAGGATCAGGGTGGTGGTGTGGCTGTGCTAATGCCATTTGACCTTAAGGGTGCTCTGCTAAGAGGGAGGGTGGGGAACCTTTTCTTTTCCCCGTTTAATTTTTGCCACTTTATAAAAAGGCAGCCAGAACATGATTGGGGTTTTGTTTATCCCTTTTTTTAACAAAGAAAATATCCACACCCCCACAAAGGGTGGTATGCTTTGTAATGTCCAATTCCAATCGAGTATGTTGATTTATAAAGCCTTATCATGTTCCATCCAAACAACTAAAACCAGATGAGGCAGCCAAATTAAAACCCCTATATTTAAAATTCTGTGAGATGAGGCAGTGTTATTTTTTTTTTGTTCTAAATGTAGAGGACATTCATCATAAATGTTCTACTTTCTCTGACTGAACTATTTTTTTTTTTACCTTCAGCACATACTGCAAGGCCTAGTAATTTAAAAAGCTACCATCAGTTTTAACACCAAGACAGTTTTTAATGCCCTTCTGCAACAATAATTTAATTGACATTGATTGACTTTGTTAATTGCTATTGTGCTTTTTAGCCTTGGGAATATGGGAACATTGGAAAGGTGGGATGGAAGGGACTTCAGTATGCAACTAGTCCGGCCCCCTACTCTAGGCAGTAGTCCAAACCATCCAAGTCAAGCACCTGTCTAACCTGCTTTAAAAATCATCCAAGGATAGAGATTCCATAACCTCTCTGGGTAGCCTGTTCCAATGCTTAAACCACCCTCATAGTGAGAAAGTTCTTCTTAATCTCCAATCTAAATTTCCTCTGCTTCAGTTTGAGGCTATGTCTCCTGGTTCTGTCTGCTATGGCCACTAAGAATAGTCTATTTTCATTCCCTTTGTAATTTCCCATAAGGTATTTTAAGACTCCTATCAACTCCACCCCCCTCAGTTTTTTTTTTCTCTATATATAATCTCTACTTAATTTTAGTTCTTTCAGTCTTCCTCATAAGACTGAAAGGCTCAAAATATACCTAGCTAGTATGATTATTTCATAAATAAAATAAAATAAAATAAAATAAATGCGTGTAGGTATTTAAATACACATAAGTAGTATGTATGCTCCAGCTTTACAGAACAAGTATCCAAATAAAGATAGAGGGTTTATTTCACAATCAGTGGACCCAATTCTGCCCCCTAATCAAGGCCAGTAACTCCTGTTAAAGTAAATATGCTTAACTGAAGAAATGGTTATCCCCACTATTCAAGGAAGCATCCTGGAAGACAAAAACTTCCTGAACTTGTTATCCTTTCCACCTGTCTCAATGCAGTAAGTATACAAGCCAAGTGAAATAAAAAAGATTAATCTAGGCCTGATTCTGCATCACTACTGCCACTTTTCTCTATATTGGTTATGGCACGAGCATAGCAGAACTTGCCTGACTCCGGCACAGCTCCCCACTAGCTGGAAACCATATCCATGCAGCAGAGGCTGGGGGAAAACAGTGGCAGCCCAGATGCAGTTTGCAGGCACCCAAACCCTGGTGCAGCTCCCTACTGGCTGGAAGCTTCACCCATGCTACAGCCAAGAAGTGGGGAGTTGGGGAAAGTGGCAGTGGCAGAGGTACATGAGCACTGCAGAAACCACCCAGCCTCTCTTGGACCAGAGCTGGGATGGCAGGAAGAAATGGCAGCAGTGCAGGCACAGCTGGAAGCTGCACAGCTTCTCACTGCCTGGCACTGGCACAGGAAAAGTCCTCCAGCTCCGCAGGCTGGATCCAGAAGCTCTGCAAGCCAGTTCCAGCCTGCAGGCCATACATTGCCAACCTCTGATTTCAAACCACGTAGAGAACATGATAAAATAAACTTTATTGTATTTTCAGGAAAAAAGAAATAATCAATATTAACCAACTCCGGGGGAAATGAAGGCATTATCATCCTGGTACTTGAAAATACTTTAAAATTTGGCATTAACCTTAGTGGGATAAATAAGGCCACTTCCATGATAAAGGGTTAAATATGTTTAGAAAGACAGTACTGTACAATACATTGTACACAGGCCTGTACATGACAGGCCTACATGTAATTCTGATTTCTCCAATGACTGACTTCCTATGGAACATGGATTAATTTTTCTGCTAACTACCGTAAGAAACCATCCAGGTCAACTAATTAATTAACATTATTCTGACAGCTTCTGAAAGCTGGCTGAAAAGAATGGAGTTAGATTTTAATATTCTTAGTCGTTTTCACTTGTCAATATAAATTGAATTTTTAAGCAATGTGTTTAATGTTGTTAAGCAAAAGTGCTAAAGGTCACCCTCCTTGTACTTGAAAGTGCAAGTTGCTGTTATATTTTGTATGCACAGATACAAACATTGCAAGAGCAAATGTTGCTTTCATTCCAACCCACTCAGGTAGCTAGAGGGGCAAATCATGAGATTTACACCCACAACTTACATGCAGGTGAAAATTACATGGGTGCAAATTTTATCTGGCTCCAATTTAAAAAATGTCAAAAAAAATTAGAAGCTTTATATTAAGGCATCATTTTTGTTCTTGGAACAAAATTATTCTCATTAGAAGCATTTATGTAATTTTCAAAACAGCACAAGAGATTTTACTGTGAAGGAAAGTCAAACGAATCACTAGTCACTACTGAGGTTTGCAAAACAAAAATGTTGACCTCAAGCTTTCTGTTCCAATGTGTCCTGGAAAATATTCCCTTGGGAATAGACTGATAAATGAATAGACTACAAGTGACATGAAGGTGAAATCAGAGATCTTTAAGCAGATAGAAGGGTATAACATCTTCATCCCACTCACTTATAAAAATCTCTGGCCCTAATTGGACATGTCTACACAAGACATTTACTGCGCAGTAAATGTCTGTGTCCACATGTGTGCCCCTGTTAGGCTGAAGTAAACCAATTTATTCTGCAGCAAGACAGTATTTGTAAATACTAATACTATCCTGTAAAAATACTATAATACTATAAAATATACTGTAATACTATCCTAGTAAATACAAGTACTATCCTGCTGCAGAGTAAAGAACTCCACAGTAGCACACGTGTAGATGCAAGAGGGAATGGCTGGAGCATGAGGGTGTTTCAGTGCAAGGGCTGCTTACCAGCTAGCCCAGGGGTGGGCAATTATTTTGGGCAGAGGGCCGATTACTGAGTTTTGGCAAGCCATCAAGGGCCACATGACAGGCAGCCAGAGGCAGATTAATATTAATTTTCTAATTTTTTTTTTTTTATTTTTTTTTTTAGGGGCCCCACGGGCCAGATAGAATGTCCTGGTGGGCCACATTTTGCCCAACCCTGAGCTAGCCCCACACTGAAGTATTCTCATGCCCCAGCCAACCCCTCCACAGCATGCTGAGCCAGGGAAGCAGCCTCAGACTGGTAAGCTGACCCTCAGGGCCCCCCCGCCAGCCAGGGCTGCTCCAACCTGTCTCCATGTGCTGCATATGAATAAACTGCAGAGCTACCCCAGAATAGGCCCCTGGCTGCCCCCTCCGCAGAACAGTGATGGAGGCCGGGCCCAGCCCCACCCGACAGATGAAGCAGCACCCAGTGAGTAACCCTGATGGCCAGCAGCCTGTCATGGCTTCTCAAAGAGAGAGCCCCTTCCCAGTGGGGGCTGCACTGTGGAGCACTGCAGGGGGCTTGCAGGGCTCTGGCCTGCTCGGGACTCTGGCGCTGCCATGCACAGCTGGCCACAGCTCTGCTGGCCCCACAGCGCAGCCCCTCACTGGGAAGGGGTTTGTGCTCCTCTGCAGTATGACAGGGGCTGATGCCTCCCATTGCAGTGGCAGGGAGGAGGCGTGGCTGGGCAGGGAGCTAGGGGGGAGTGCCAGGCAGTCCCTGCTGGTGGCACAGGGACGGGAGAATTAAACCCCTCTCTAGCCAACTCAGCCTGGGTTGGCCATGCCCCCACCAGCTTCCCTGCAGCCAAGAGCCGCTCTAGTGCTCCCCAGCTCCTGGCCTGAGCAACTATATGCATGTGCTCATATTGCCTCAGTGCAGACAGCATGTTTGTCCTGTTACAAACTGGTTTAGCCTAGCCAGGTTAGACTACCTGCAAAGGTTGAAGCAGTTCAGGCTCCGGCTTTCTGAATGTCTGTCCTTAGCCCAGGAGTGTGTCAGGGGGGTGGAGCCTTGTAGTAGGGGGCCTTCTCAGGGCCAATTTAACTGTGGCCCGCCCACCTGTTTCTGGGCTAACTGCCCGCCTTCTCGCCCACCACGCCTTGTTGGTAATCAATTAATAGATCTCAATTAAGTGGGAGGCTGCCCATTTCCTGCCCCGATGCCAGGGAGTGCTATCTGCGGCTCCGTTCCTCCTCTACACCGCAATTCAAGCCTTGCAGATGGCATCTAGGTGTTATCATAATCACTGGCCCCCCATGCTGGGCCCCAGAACCCTCCTAATTGAACCCCACCTGGATTCCTCCCCTCAGCTGGTCTCATCCACTTTCATCCTGGGCAGCATAGCTCCCTCAACCGCTTCCCCTCCCGGGTGTGTCCCTCCCAGGACCTTTGGCTCCTCTAGCCCTGGCCCACCTCCAGGCCAGTCAGGACCCCAGGCCCACAGCTCTTGGGCGTTCCTCGCAATGGGCCCCCCGGCCCTTCGACTCTTCCAGTCCTGGCCCCAGCATGGACCAGTCAGGGGAAGTCCAGACAGGCCTGAGTCTATGGCCTTTTCTCTCTTTCCGAGGGTCCGCCCTCCAGGCCCTCCAAACAAGGGCTAACCCACCTGGTCGTGGGGGCTAGGGGTTAAGGCACCCCAACCTGCCTTTCACTAGGGTGGTAAATGGCCTGGCATTTCCTGGGGGCTCCCGCGCCACTGGGAGCCCCACCAGGCTGCCCACTCCCGGCAGGGTGCAGTTTTAGGTCTTGCCCAGGACCAGGAGCCTCCTGACCATCCCCTACAGCTCCTCCCTCACCTCCAGATGACACCAGCAGCCCTCTGGCCAGGCGGTGTTATTGCCTGGCCTCCAGCAGCAGAACTGCCCTGTGCAAATGGGCAGCCCCAGATTCAAAACGGCTGCCCTCATCAGGCACCTGGCAGCTGCCAGCTCCAGGCCCTTAAAGTGGCAGGCACAACCAGTGCCCTGCCACAGGCCTTAATTATAGCGCCACTCTAATGAAAAGAGAGCCCAGAGTGTCTTGTGTATCAGTATCCCTGCACTTAGATACAGCACCCCCACTGCCATTTTGAAGCACAGAGATGCTGATACATGAGACATGAGAGGCTGCTGCAGCGTGGTAACTGCCTCAGTCCAGCAGACTTGATTAATCGAGTGTGTTCCTACGCACTGGAATTACAGCATGTCGGAGCAGCCTTGTGTATAGGCACCTTTAGTGTTCAATTTTCATTAATCAGCAGGTGAAAGTGCATTTGCCCCAATACAGAAAACACTTCATATGTCTTAGCGTCATTCAGATGTGTAGTTCCTTTTTTTTTTTTTAATAGAACTACTCAAGGGTTTCAAGGTAAAAGAAAGCTTGTAATAGTTGTTTGAGACTAAGATCCCAAGTCAAAGGAAGTTTGCCCTGCAATGGCACTCCCCAATTTCTCTCACCTCTCTTGCTTAAAAGTGTGCCTTCTTGGCACACTTTATGTACTTAATTGTCAACTCACTGAATATTATTTGCCAAATTTTGGAAATAGGTTTGCAATCAATTATAAGCTGATAAATTAACAACATTGGATATACTGCCATTAAATTATTGTGGCTTCTTTTATAGTATGTCCATGTAATCTTAATAACCTGCTGTTTATTAGCTCTTAGCATACTTAATGTACTCTTTCTGTTTTTAAATCTTTGATTAAATAAACCCTGAATGGTCATTCATGTAAAGCAATTATGATAAGCAACTTGAATCAGACCTATGCACTTAAACACAAATGCAAGCTGGAGTTTCAGTACTGTAGCCAGTGGTGTCTGGATTTCACCCTAGTTCAATGTGAGAGGCAAGGATTTCTGAGGGCGATATCTTTTATTGGACTACCTACATAGTTGGGATAGAGTTAGACAAGCTGCTTTCGAAGCCAAGGCATTATTCTGACTTCCATTTGAAAGTCTATCCAATTATCCCAACTATGTGTTGGTGCAATAAAAGATATCACCTTGCCTCTCACATTGATTTCTGTGTAATTTCTTCCTGTTCAGATTTCTAGTCCTCCAGTTAAAAGTGTACTTATGCTATTGCAGCTGCAGATATTTAAAGGGATAACAGGCCTTCTTTTCACTTTACATCTATTTACCTTTAATATTTAACCAAAATGTCAACATATATGCCACTTAGAACAGATGCAATTCAAAAATAAAGTGAAGCATATAATGTATATATCATACAGAAAGTCACAGCAAATATACTACCCAAGAATACCTTCTGATTTCAAGGACACAGATTTCATTCCCAGTGTAATAAATTAATCTTACTATAAATAATCACAGCAGACAAAAATCTAGCATACCTGCTGCATCATACAGTTTAATGGGTTAGGATGCAGGAAAAAGCTGTCGTCTTCTCATTGGTAAGGGGCCATTGAAAGTGGGGTTGAAAAACACTGATACATTTACCTGTGCATCAGAGGTATCCTGGAGGTCCTCTGGGCTGTTGTTTTCTTCATTTTGATGAATTGCTAAAATAAAAAAAAGAGGACAGAGTATGGAAATCAGGCAGTTTTAAATCAGAATAGTATGGAAAGCAGCAAGGTCCTGTTTAGATATTAAAAAACTATGGTTCAGAAGGATTGTATGCTAATCCTCACTTTCTAATCAACTCACTGAATGGTTTTGGATGAATTAGCCAGTATTTTACTTTTCCCACTATATAAACCCTGGATGAAAAGTAGTGATTTTTCAGCATCCTATTAATACTTCGGAAAATGGTGGGTTTTAATGAAATAAAGAATTTTTCCTAGATATTAAATGTAATGCCCAATGATTCATAAAGAAATGATTAAAAAAAAAAAATCCTTTTGCTTTCATTGGATTGGTGAAGGTCTATTTGAACAGAAAAAGTAAGCAGGCATATATATCCCTTACCTCAGACCTGAAAGTTCTATGTAAGCAGAAATCTCAAGCTTTTAACAAAGAATGCCACTTCTCAGCAAAATCATCACTAGAAATAAATGGGAGCTGAACATGAATATTTTGGAAATCTTTTACTACTAGGCATCATAATTGATGACTTGACTCACTTAACACCATTTAACACAACTTAACATCATTTAACACAAGTGCCA
Source organism: Alligator mississippiensis (assembly GCF_030867095.1). NCBI lineage: Eukaryota > Metazoa > Chordata > Crocodylia > Alligatoridae > Alligator > Alligator mississippiensis. Next base: position 159,510,472 of record NC_081828.1, on the reverse strand, counting down.
GAGCAAAAGCTGCAAGCAGAGGTACATGTAGGAAGTTTTGGGCCCAGATCAGTGGTGGTATTTGGGCTAATAACAGCAGCTGCCAGGCCAACAGCAGCAGCAGCCACCATTCTTCTGCTCCCTCTAAATCAGTGCCTGGGACTAAGTTCCCCATACATCCAACCTTAGTTACACTACTTGCTACAGACAATTTTTTTTTGTTTCAATTAAGCAAAAACAAATATGGACTGGATATGTTAAATCTACAAATGCTGATGTCAATATTATCCATTTATTTGATCCCAGTGTTATTTTTTGAAGGAACATTCAGTACATTTCTGTGCAGATCGGCTCCATACCAGGTCAAGGACACACTTCAATACACATGTGAGCTTGTTATATTTTAGTGTGTTCAGTTAATCCTCACTCTCTCTTTCTCCCTGAAGTATGTTATCAGAGATACCAGGCAAGTCAAACGTTACTGAAGACTTGAGAACTACTTTTTGTTTATTTTTATTAGCCCCTATTTCATTCAAAAGTCTTAGGGCTTGTCTGCACTTGTCTGCCATTATGCCTGAGCCAATTAACATCAGCAAAAATTATTTTACATAACATCCCAAATGGTATAAGCTATACTATTAAAAAAGGATTTTTCTGATATAAATGCTTCTATACTAGGGTGACCTTTGGTTCTGTTTTATACTGGACTGTCCTGTTTTTAAACCCTTTGTCTCCTGTCCATTTCTAAATGAGGAATGGACTGCAGAAAATCCTGTTTTTCAGTTCACTGGTGGAAATACATGTCAATCATTTGTCCTCATGATTCTATTGGCTGTGTTTAGAGGTAGGGAGGTGAACAGCCAGGAGAAGCAGGGTTCCCAGCCAGGGAGATAGGGAGGGAGGTGGCCTTTTTGTGTTGATTCCGCCTCTTGCTTCCGATTGGCAAAGAGGCCTGGTGGCCCCCTCTCCTTACTGCTGACTGGCTGAGGTGGTGGACCTCACTGCAGATTGACCAAGGTGGCATGCCCCTCACCAAGGGGATCTTCTGTATTTTGGGAATGCGTTGGTGGCCACCCTAATCTACACCAGGATTTATTCTGGCATTGCTATGTTGGTCAGGGGTGTAAATTCTCTCAGTCAGCAGAGCTGTGCCAGAAAAGGCTCTAAGAATGCTAACAAAATATACCAGCACAGAATTCCTCTTGCCATCATAGCTTATTCCCTTTAGGGAACTGGAATAAACTACAATGACAAAAGCACTTTTCTATTGGTATAACCCAAGTCTTCATAAGTGGTTTATCAGCCTAGTTCTACTGGCAAACCCTTTTAAGCAGAACAAAGCCAAAGACACAAGTAGACACAGGTCTCAGCTTGGGTGCTGCAGCACTGAGATCCTTTCCACGGTACTGTGGAGTGCCATGCATCACTGTTAGGTGTGCAAACATGATTAACAAGATAAACCCAGAGATTTCAAATAGGAATCCATGGTGTTAATAACCATTCTGACCTGTAATGGTGGTTTTTCTGAGTTCTTGGCAACAGAGTTGTTCTATTAGTTTTCTGTAGTCAAAAAAAATCAAGTGAAACTAAGAGCTGACATTTGCCAAGAGATGCCTTGAGTCTGAAAAGGTTAAGAACAATTGCACATACAGGACAGAGAATTTTTTTACGTTAAAAAAATGTAATGGATCTCCAGGCCTCTAATCAGGCATGTGGCCCTCCTCTGGACTCTCTCGAGCTTCTCCACATCCTTCTTGAAGTGCGGTGCCCAGAACTGGATGCAGTACTCCAGTTGTGATCTCACCGTGGCTGAGTAATGTGGGAGGATGACATCCTTTGCCTTGCTCAAGATGCCCCAGTGGATGCATGCCAGTGTTTGGTTAGCTCTGCCAGCTATGGTGTCGCATTTGTGGCTCATGTTCATTTTGTTGTCAGTCATGAAGCCCAGGTCTCACTCAGTTGTGGTGCTGGCAAGCAGAGCACTGATGAGCCTGTAAGTGTACTGTCGGTTATTTCTCCCTTGATGGACCACTTTATGTTTCTCTGTATTAAATGACATCAGGTTGAGGTCTGCCCACTTCATGAGCCTGTCCAAGTCGGCCTGTATTGCCAGCCTGTCTTTGAGAGTGACAACACTCCCCCATAGCTTAGGGTCGTCAGTAAACTTTGCCAGATTGCTTGTATTACCTGACTCCAAATCATTAATGAACACGTTGAACAGCACTGGTCCAAGTACTGACTCCTGAGGGATGCCACTGGTCACCCTCTACCATGATGACTCAGTTCCATCAATCAAAACTCTTTGGGTCCTACTAAGGAGCCAGTTACCTAATCACTGGACCATAAAGTAGTCGAGGCCGCATTTTCCCAATTTTTTCATGACGAATTTCTGGGAGACTAGGTCAAAGGCCTTTTTGAAGCCCAAGTATATGACATCAACCTCATTTCCCCCATCCAGGTGGCAAGTAACCTGATCATAGAAGGAAATGAGGTTGGTCTGGCATGACCAGTCTGTAACGATGTCATGTTGGCCATGCCTCAGAATACTGCCTTCTGCTAGCCTGTCTGTAATGGATTCTTTGCTAATTTTCTCCAGGATTTTACCAGGGATTGAGGTCAAACTAATTGGCCTGTAATTTCCTGGGTCCTTCTGTCTCCCTTTCTTAAAGATAAGCATCACATTGGCCTTCTTCCAGTCTTCTGGGATCTCTCCCAAGTGCCATGAGTCTTCAAATAACATGGCCATCAGTCACACGATAACATCGGCCAGTTCTTTTAGCACCCTCAGAAGTAGTTCACCTGGTCCTGCTGACTTGTAGATATTTAGCCTTTGTAGGTGCTCCCCCACAAGTTCCATGCCAACTATGGAGGGTGGTCACCCCCCTCATGATCATCCTGTATCCTGTCAAGCAGGCTAGCACCTTTGGACTGGTGCAATACCAGTATGAAGTATTCATTCAGGACTTTGGTTTTGTCTTGAGTGTCAGTTATCAGTGACACCAAGTGTCAGACTTCCTCTGAGCTTTTAGGATCACTTTTTTGAGGAACAACCACTCTTCTTGTACCCCCTTCCTCATCAGACCATGGTCCTGCAGGGCCTCACCAACCAATCCCCATGGGGATTCCAAAGCTCGTGGAAGTCAGTTTTCCTAAAATTACGGATTTCTACTTTACTGGCCAATTTTCTTGACTTACAGAGGATAGAAAAAGTGATCATCTTATATTTAAATTTATTGTTTAAATTAGCTAGTACAGGTAACAATAGTAGGGAAGATAAAACGTGGAACATGGGCCAAAGTAGGGGTGCACTGATGCATCAGTCCCACATTGAATCGGCACCAACATAGGGAAAATTGACTGCATCAGAAATCGGCTTTTTTGCCTCTTGTGGCTAGTAATGTGGCCAATAAATGCCCCGTACATGTGCACAGCTTCAGCACGCATGGGGCCAAGAGCACAGCCTGGTGGCTTGGAGACCAGCATCTGGCTGATAAGTCTGTTGTGGGGGAAGGGGTGGGGAGAAGGAAGGGCAGGGTCAGGCACTGCTCAGCTGGGGTGGGGCAGGGCGGGGCAGGGCTGGGCATGGAACAGAACTGTGAGTAGCTCATCTTGGTGCACGGCTCTCACTGCTGCACCCATCCTGGGAGGGCACGGGGGTGCGTGTGCCCCCGGAACTGTGCATAGGGTGGGGCAGGCTGCCTCTACTGGCTAGGGCTGAGGCAGTGCTGGGCTCTTCCCAGCAGGGAGCTGGGCTGGGCTGTGTTTGGAGCAGGCAGCGGCAGCACTTGGAGAGGGCTATGGGGGGGCTACAGTGAATTTTGGGATGGCTGCAGACCCCCCTCCCTGTGCTGCTGTCGCCTACCCTGAGCGCAGCCCAGCCCAGCACCCTGCTGGGAAGAACCTGGCACAGCCCCACCCCAGCCTGAAGTGGCAGCCTGCCCCACCCTGCACAGATCCCAGGGCACATGCCCCCCATACCTTCCCAGGGTGAGTGCAGGGTGGGAGCCATCCCTGCCCCAAGGCCCCTGGATGAGCTACAGCTCCGTCCCACGCTTGACCCCACCCCAGCTGAGTAGCACCTGCCCCTATCTCACTCCCTCCCTCACTGCAGGGGTCTCAATCTGCCCCCATGCCATCCCCCCACCCCTTCCCCCACACCAGACTTACAGCCCGAAACTGGTCTCCAAGCTGCCCAGCTGCAAATTGGAATTGAACTGGTATTGGCCAATATGGCTCCATTAAAATCAGCCATTAGTATCAGCCCAAAATAAGACAGGGTATTGTCCTGATGAACTTCATTTCTCCCCCTGTGGCAAGGTTCTGTTTATATGGTCATTGCCTCCTTTCCCATCCACCCCTACCATACTAGTATGCTCACTGGTACTGTGAAAATCCCAGCACCCTATTGCCAGGCCTCCATATAACACGAACGGTGCCTATGCCCCCATTCCTCTCCACCAGCCCCCTCCCACCCAATTTCTCTCCACTCTTATACATCATACACTCCCCCAATTTCTCTCCACTCTTATAAGTCATACAGGCTGTTTATGTGTTAAACTCTTTTGGGAGGACAGACAGAAATGAGATAGGGATGTTGTGAAACTGGAATGTGATAATAGGTGCCATCAATCAGTTGCATAATCTATAGACAACTGCAGAGGTACCTGAATCTGTAGCTAGGCCAAATTTTCTCTTTCAGTTTTCTCATTTTCCCCCAAATGAATAAGGTTCTCATGAGCAATGCCTAGAATGTTCCCTGAAATGTGGGGTACTAGTTACGCTATTGCAAAGTTGTGTGCGCGCATGCGCGCGCACGCACACACATACACACACACACACGGAACTACTCTTAGATTGAGTTTGTGACCTCACGTCCTCATCCAACTAGTGAAACCATGATACATTTTAGCCAATTAAGCTGGCTTGGCCTAGTTTTTGTTTTGTCGGTTTTTTTACTGAATCAGTTTAAAAGCCCATTCCCAATGATTCAGCTGTATCAGTTTTAAAGCTAATCAGAAAATGTCTGTCTACCCCATGCTCAATTTAAATAGACCTTAAATTAACAGCTGAAAGACAAGTTGCCTCTCTTCAAAAGGTTAATACCACAACTTGTTTAAGTTTCAACTAAGAAAGATCAAAATCTAAATTCAGCAATGACTGCCTTCAATATTATTTCAACTGGGTAAGGCAAGTGGGAGCCAATCTTTTTGGCAGATGTACCAACAATTAGCCCTGTACCCTCTGCAAGTACCACTCCAACTCCTTTCTCTGCCCAATCTCCAATTCTGGAGCGGGATAAAGATAACCCAAACTAGTTTTGTTGAAATTTTACTTTATAAAAAGGCTCCTTGCATTCTCTTTCTCCACCTCTTACCAGTACAGAAAACTGATAACCATAATCTACCCCATAACCTACATTTTGACGATGCACCAGGGACATCACTTAAAGAACCAAACAGGTGAACATTAGGGCTATGCAAAGCTTTGGTCACTGATTTGATTCGGGAAAGATTTGGCCCGATTCGGCAGCCGAATCTCTGAAGCAAATCAGAAGACCCACTAATCTCTCCAAATCAAATCTGAACCCTCCAAATCGATTCAGAGTGATTTGGCGATTTGGACATAGACACAGCTTTAAATGTTTTTTCTACATACCTCAAGGTACCAGGCAGCTCGTGAATGCTGAGATGGTGGGGTGGATGAAGTGTTCCATGGGAGCGTGGTGGGGGGTCACCAGTGCGCTCGGCAGCGGATCCAGAAGTGGACCAGAAGCACTTCTGGTCCACGTCTGGGTCTGCCATGGAGTGCGCGGTCCCCCTGCCCCCTGCCTTGGTGACTGGTGCCTCTTGAGTCTGGGGGAGCACCCAGGGTACCCCTGCAGCTGATTGCTGAGCTGGGGGGGAGGGGTCTGGGGGGTCCCCTGTGCACTCAGCACAGTACTTCTGGTCCACCGCCAAGCATGCGGGGGGCCCCCCTGCACTCCTGTGAGATGCTCCATCCACCCTGCCATCTCAGTGTTCACGAGCTGCACCTGGTACCTCAAGGTATGTAGAAAAAACATTTAAAGCTGTGTCTATGACCGAATTGCTGATTCTCTGAATCAACATTGAATCTTCAGATTCAGTCAAATTGAATCAGGACACCGATCCAAATCAACGTATCGAATCACTAACTCCTGAATTGGGCTGAATCCAAATCGAATATGGCCTGCTTTGCACACCCCTAGTGAACATGGGGGTTTTTTTACACTTAAAAACTCCAGAGAACTGAAGTGTATAGCTGAAGGATTAACTAACCTCTGACCAAAGCTTCATAATTTGTGTATGAAACAAGTTACTACATATTCTGCCAACACACATTAAAAACATCCTATCTCAGTCTAATTAGAAATTCTAAATGTATAGCTCACAAAATTCTAGTCATATAAAAACTGGTACTCTTTTCTCTCTTCACACAAATACACATGTGCACACATCATGGACACATGCTCGGTTCTATTATTGTAAACTTCTGGCAAATTTACACCAGTAGAAATCTTCCTGAGAGGAGGAGTGTACAGCTGTTCCAGCTTAGATACTGGGGGCATCTCTGTCTGGAGAAACCTGGAGACCACGGTCAGCTGGACACATCCCTAGCTGCAGAAAAATGTCCCCACACCTTCCCCAGATTGGATCCTGTCCCCAGTCTGGGGAAAGCACAGAGGAAGCTGCTGCTCAATTCCTCCTCCTCATGGACGACGGAAGCATACAGATGTTCATTCTAGTGAGAGAAAGTCCCTTGGAAGGGAGATCTTCCAGGTGTCAAGGCAGAAGATCTCTCTCACAGATTTAGCATGTTTTCCTTCACAAGAAACTGAATGAATGCCTGTACGCTGGCAATTTCTAGGGTGGCAATTCTCCCGGCAGAAATATAATACCTGTATGTGGCCACAAGCATGTACACAAGCACATACAGTGTTTTCATGGTTATGTAAGAACTGATGAATATCTCCTTGAACTTGCACACATAATACAGTCATATGTAGTTCTAATAAGACAGGGTATTGTCCTGATGAACTTTTGTACATATAGTTGAATTTCAATAATGAAATATGAAAGAATTATGCATTAATTTCTAACTTACTGCTAAGCTGACTTTTCTTTTTTTTCAAACAAGGTTTACCACTGCAAATTCAACTACAGGAAAAGTGAGCAGGGTATAAGAATGGGAAGGGAAATGATTTCCCAAACAGAACATGGATTCTGGACAGTTCCTTAAAATGTGACATGTACATTAAAACCTGCACATTCTGGGACAAAGCCAAGCACATCCCTTTATGCCAAGACAAACCCTGCTTTGCTCCACTCCAAAGGAAGAGATGTCTTACCAAACACTGTTATTACTGAAGGACAAAACTGTTCATTAGATCCAAAACACATATATTTAATAGTGTGTGTATAGCCAGGTTTGAAACCATAGGTAGAATATTAAAAGCATTTCACATCTTTTAACATACAGGAAAGGTCACCATAAATGAATCAAAGTGAGGATGTTAAAGTGGGCATTAGCCTGTTAAAGTGCACTTCAAATGTGTCCATTTGCAAATTAGCCTATGAAGTTAAAGATGCAGATTTTTAATGGTCACTTAAAGAGCAGGAGGCCACAGTTTGATTTGATTTCCTTACTCCCCTGTGGACTATAGCAGTGATTTTGCTGGAAGATTTTCCATAAAACTAATATTGGAGTATACCATCCTTCTAGGAGAGATGCTGCATTTTTGTACACAAAGGGGATTACCACTCTTGCTAAGTAAAGCTTATTTAATTTCTTTTGAGTTCTTTTGTAAGGAGAAATAACCTACTTTTTACCTAAATGGATTATGCACTTAGATGCACAATAATCATGCGCCATACATGCTGCTGAAATCAAGGCTGGGTCACTATGTACAGTATAATCCCCATTACCAAGGGTCCACCAATCATCCAGAGAAATCAATTCTAGTCTAAAACGTGACACAAAAAATATCAGCCTACAAAACATTCTCAGCTTATTTTTTTTCTACTGTTTCCAACAGGGATGTTACAAAAAGTAAAATTACATTAACATATACTGTAGATTAGAGGTAAGTGAAAGCCATAATAATTTATCTCAATCAGCCAGTTCCATCTGCCCCTATACCTCCTCTCACACATAAAAACAGGGGATTTAGAGCTTGTCTACACATGAAAACTAGTTCACATTAAGGTAGGGTATGAATGTAACATGAATGTGATTTAACACTTCTGTTAAATCACAGCAATAAAGCACTTTAAATGGCAAAAAAAAAAAAGCAATTCTGTATACACCCTTAATTTTCACTTGACTAGTTCAGTATATCTCACTAAGGCAATTCCCTTCTATGGCAGGGGCCTCAGGCACTGGCAGTACTTCAGTCTTTCCTGTTGTCTACCTGTGATGCATGTTTTAGTTTCTGCCACTTGGGAAATCTAATAGAAAACCCTCCAAAGTTGAAAAAAGTGGGCTACAGGGTTGCTTGCTCTGGTGAAAAGTCCCCAGGAAACATCAGTGAATTGAAGTAATTGGGGCAGGAAGGATCTTTTTATGCCTGTTTCCAAACATGAGGGATTGCTCAGGGTATGATTATTTTTAAGGTAAATATGCGGATGATAATCTTAAAAATCATGCAACAAAATGTAAATATTTTCTAACATTTTAGATAAAACTAAATACCAGTATTAAAGCTTAGATTTTAACAGGCATGAATTGATCTTTTTAAGGAAAAAAGTGGAAAGGACAATGAAAATCTCCACATGTGAAACAATCCATGTAACCTATAGTATATGGATCTTCCCAGAGGTTTTACTGTATTGTGCAGAAACCCAGCTTTATTCCTTTTTTATGAATTAAGTTTCTTCTTTCTACCCCTTCTGGTTTCAAAGATAACTTTCACAACACAAACCAAAGCACTATGTAATACTGATTTTGTAGCCAGCCAGACTGGAACAATAACACCAGGAGAGGTGTGAACTTCCTCCTTTTAGCTTTCAAAGTTAACACCCTATTAAGCCAAATATTTAAGTACTTACATATAACTGTCATCATCATTAACTTTACTCCTAAATAACATAGCTGACACCCAAGCAAATGACAGGGACTTTGGTCCCGCATGTGAATAACAATTCCTTCAGCATCATGGTTGGAAGGCACTCAGGCATTCAGCCTGGCCCCAGTGTAAACTTAGAATGCTCAGTGAAGACCAAATCTTGGACCAAGTTGACATATTCTCAAGGGGCATATGAACTTCATAAAAGTGATATGTATTGCTCCTGGGGATATGTCTCACATGCCTCAACAGAGCGTATTTGGTAGGAATACGGGAATCACTTGTCAGCCTTTTCGGTAAAAATCAAGCATTTTGAGTAACATCTGAATTCTTGATCTTTTGGGCCAGCTCAGAAGATAACAGAGGTGGTGTGTCTGAAGTTAAAAAGGTGAGACAAGGCTCTCAATAGACATGGATATTATGCTTAGGTATTTTGGATTTGACAGGGAAATCTTAAAAAACCAAACAAACACAGAAGTGTTTTCTTATACTCTAACCGTTCTTCAGATTTAACTGGCACACAAGGTTCTTTGGGTGAATCTGAAATCTTTTATTAGACCAACTTAAATAGTTGGGAAAAAAATTTAAGCAAGCTTTTGGGTTTATCAGGCTGAGAAGGTCTCTGCAGTTGGCCTGTGCTCTTCCTGGATGGATTAAATTTAACTTGATTTTCTAACACACAAAACCCACACCTGCCTTTCCCTCAGTCAGCATTTACCTCTTTAGTGACCACCACTCCTTACAATAATATCCACATGTATCACATGTTCTCTCTTGATTGAGATTGCTTTCTCTTGGTCAAGATCAGGACTAAATGGGCAGAAGGGACCTAATGCCCTCTCTGTGGGTGGGAGACATGGAATAGTATGAAGGTGGCCGTGGGAATATTCTGCTTCTTCTAACAGCCTCACACAGATCCTATTCTTCTTCTTTCATCCTTGTTGGCAATTTGGGGGAGGCTGTTACTCTCTATGCCAGACTAACAGGCTCAGGGAAAAAAAAAAAAAGAGTTAAGGAGTTGGAAAGAATATTTTCTATGAGGAGTCCTCCTATTTCAGGCTAGCCCATATTTATCATTGCCAATTCTTATAACGTTCTTGTAGTCTCCTGACTTCTGCTTTTTAAAAATTCTAGAGTTCAGATGTATTAGTTTAAAATGCCATTTCTAACACTTAAGTTTGCAGAGAAAAACTTAAAAATGTAATGTGAATTCACCCTAAAAGTTTGGATATCAGAACCTGCTTCTGTCTTCAAGCCTCGTGGTTTTAAGCCATTTTCAGACTTCCTGAGACCCAGCTCATGGTTTTGAATATTTGGGGTTGGTGATATTTTTGCTCATTAAGCTCTGCATCTGCTGCAAGGTCCCTCTATTACCCCCAGGCATTTGTGGAGGGGATACACTGAGCTCTAGAAGAGGTTGGTTACTATGGCAGCTGAAACCATCTGATTGTATTGCAATGTCAGTTGAAGCATACTAATTTGTCAGAGGGGGAAATGAAGAACAGTCCATATTGATATTATTGTGAAACTAAAGGCCAGATCCTCCATACTTGCTAATCACACTACAGCTTGGCCAGAAGAGAGAAGAGAAAGATTGAACCTTTGGGGTGATCAGATTTTAGAACCAGTCAGCCAAAACCCATTCTGCCTTCCCAGTTAAACAGATAGATATGAAGGAAAAAACTAAAATAAAACTAAAATAAAATACCAGTGATATCCCGAACACCAGTATACAAGAGACAGCCAGAATCCCCTAAGCTACCACAAACCTGCTACCTTTTACCAGGAATTATGATAAATATGCAGCTTTATAAGCTCATCATTAGCATGTTTCATTTCATAAGCAATACTGAAATTGCCTTTAAGCTCTTTTTTCCTACCTGCTATCATGCATGTATGTATGCAAATTATTGTAGTGATTTCCCATCACCAAGTACTATGCATATCTCTGCAGCAGTTGGTAGGCCCTTGGGGGAGCTGCCCAGACAGCTGTGCAATCAGCTGATTAAATCAGCTAATTAAAGAAGAAAAGAAAAAATAAAACTATTAAAAGAAAAGCTCCTGCTTAAAGCATTATTCAATACTTTTGTATCTAGGACTGTGTTGCCATCACGGGATGGGGTAGATGTGTTTATAAAGTGGGCATGCAACTACCTACCACACAGATGACAATGATGTTAACTTCTCCCATATGCTGTTCCAGTCTGTTTGATATTTTTGTTTTGTAATTTAAATCAATTCAAATATAAATTATTATTTCAGCATTTAGTTTTGTTTTAAAAATGACAAGAGCATGAAATGTAATGTTGGTTTCCAATCTCTGGTGTGCAAATGGTCATTAACTTTTGTTTGACCTTAGGTATAGAACTAATATTGAATTTGCACAGAGGGTTCTCATTATGCTAGTCTAGTTTCCACGCAGAAATACGTTCCCAAGGGACTCAGTGCTGGAAGCCATTTCTCAGATCTCAAATAGGAAACAGGATCCCAAAAATACACAAAAAACCTATTTCCTTTCATTCTGCCAAGTTTATCAAGAAGTAGATAACAGCTATGGTAGGAATCTGAAATCTAAACAGAGCAAGACCAGTGTAGTGAGAGAACAGACTGACACAAAATTAAAGATACAGATTTGGCCTGACAGACACTGGAACACAGACAAGGAGAATTAATTAAATTTCAGTTCCTCTTCACTGTATTTTAATAGCCACAAGAGGGACTTAACTTCAATTTATGTGTTTAGCTGATAAACACACCTTTATGATATAAGCAGTTATTTCAATAGCAGGAAAATAGCAAATAAACTAAATGATGCTCAATAACTCATTCATATTAGAACACGTCTTGCATTATGATGATTTTTATATTTTAGGGCAGATTTATTTATTCACTCTGCATTTGACTTCCCAAATTTCATGTACTGTTGTGCTCCTGTGTTTTCAGTGTAGAAAAGAGAAAGCTTATACATCTCTGATTTAGTTAGTTTATATGGTGCAAATCTATCCTGCCTTCATTTGAGAAAAAACAGAGATGGCTAAAACAGCAATGCATTTTATACTTATTTTGTAATAGACTATTGCTGATACACTTGGAATCTGTGGCACTGATTCTTGATTGCCTTGTTGATTTCGCAGTCATCTACACCACTGCATAGTGGGTGCTCAATGCTTTTAAGTCATACTGATAATATTTTGTATGCTTTTTTTGGACAAATAAAAATTGCACCCACTTCACTCCAAGTGGAAAGAAGTAAAGAATCACGGGGCTTAGCTCTTCTTGAAGAAAACAACAAGGGATTATTTAAAAACAAACACAATTTTGCAACAATGGAAGACTCAGTAAAAATGGCTCGGTGCCTGACTACACTAAGCAAACCTCTCCAGCACTAAATTTAAAATGAGTGTTGTACTGCACTGAATGCAACTGCATCTAACAGGGTGTGTCTACACATTTACTGTGTAGACACCCTCCACGTTTACTGTGGAGTTGCCCAATTAGCTTCATAGTAAATGTTTCAGCATCTACACATGCAGTGTTATTAGGACAGAGTAAACTAACTCCACCATAGGTTACTACTTGTAAACACAAGTATGTCCGAAATCTAAACAGAGGAAAACTAGTGCAGTAAGAGAACAGACTGACACAAAATTAAAGACACAGATTTGGACTGACAAACACCGCAACACAGATGAGGAGAGTTCATTAAATTTCAGTTCCTCTTCACTGTATTTTAAGAGATTTTTAGTGTGTAGCAATGCATGTGTAGATGCTGATGGGGCTGGCTAGGGCACAAGGGTGCTTCAGTGCCCCATCCAGACCCTCCACAGAACAGTGAGCCAAGGCAGGCTGCTGGCACAGCTGCTGCAGGCCAACTCCTGGGACCCCCTGCCATCCAAGGCTGCTCCAACCCAGCTCAACATGCTGCAGTCTTGGGCACGTGTTCAAACGCAGTGTCTGCGAGCAATAAACTCCAGTGTGATATGCACCAGAGTTTATTGCTGCACATTAACTTCATGTGTAAATGTGCCCAAATAGTGTTAACTGACAGCTACTGGGGCAGCCTGTATTTCAGAACTGGAGGAGGAGGAGCAATCATAAAATGATGGATATACAAGGTTTGTCATCATGTAGAAGAGAATGAGACCAGGAAATGTTAGAACAAGGAGTTATTGTGCAACTAATGAAGGAAAAAATTAAGCACACTGTAACAGATTGTACACAAACTGTGCATAATGCTAACAACTGTTGTGCATAAACAGTTCTGTTACATTATAATTTCTGATTCATGAGTACCTTATAAGACAAGACACAAATAAAATACTTCAGAAGTTTCACATTAATTGCAAAAATAAAAAACCCACAGAATCAAATTTGGTATAATTCCACAATCCTGCCACTGGAGCCCTCCAGTTGCATCTGTTTAAAATTAGCATTTTTGAATGAGTTTTACATATATATTAAATAAACAAAAGAGATTTTTTTTTTAAATACAGCTTTGTGATTCCAGCATACAATAAAATGTGCAGTGTGAAGTATCATGGTATCCAGGGGATCTTTGAGCTCTCAGCACAGCTGAGGGTGGGAGTGAAACAGATGGTCACATATTAAGATGCTGAGAGGAAGAACACTTCTCGTCGCACTTTAATGAACTCCACTGGCTGATGCCAAGAGCTGCTCTTACTAGGGCAGGCTAGAGCAGTGCTTCCCAAACTTTTGGTACCTGGAACACACTTTTTTCCCAGATTAAAATTGGCAGCATACTTCAACCTTACACCCAAAAAGGGTAGGAGGGTATATTCCCCCCCCCCACCCCGTAACTTACAGTATATTCCATTCCCCTGCCAGTGTTAAAAAAATTACACCAAATACATATTTATTTAAGCAAGGAATGAGTCTATACCAGTGGTTCTCAACCTTTTTAGCTTCAAAGCCCCCCTCCATAATTCCTTAACACCCCAACTGAAAAATCACTGAGCTAGATCTAAATTCAGAAAAAAATGCGGAGAAGGACCTTGGGGCTATAGAAGTTGGGATCTAAGCTGGTGCCACTTAAGGCTTGTGGGTCAGGACATCACCCTACTGTGCCCAGCCCTTTCCACAGTCTGCAGCTTCCCAACCCAAGACAGCTCCTGCTGATGAGGCTGCTCCTTCTCACATACCAGCATCCACCCCCGCAGCTCCTCCTGCCAGCCCCAGGAATGTGGGAGGAGTGGAAGGGACAAGTGGGGCTGCAAAGCATAGCTCTGTCTGTGCATCTTCCTGCCTATGGGCAGCTGGGAGCAGAGATGGGGAAAAAAAGAGAGCACTATCACAGGGGCTGCCAGGGCTCAGGGAAGGCATCAGCAGTGGCAGCAGTCCCAGAGGAGTAGTTATAGGCTCCATTAGAGTAGCTGGGGCAGGTGCAGGGTGCTAGGCACAGGACAGCATTTACCTCCTTGCTCAGGGGAATTTTGCCACACTCTTTGGGAATCACTGGGCTAAAGGAAGCCATGTCCAGTCTTTGTGAACCACAGACAAGTTTATCATAATGCATGCATGACTGTACACAAATTACTGAAGCTGCTGCCTCTTTCCAGTCTGGCTTTGCCCTAACAGGCCTCTTCAGCCAGTCCTTTTAACTTCCCAACACAGTCCTTGTTCATACAAGCAAACCAACCAACCAACACAAACTGTTATTTTTGTTCTTGTCTTGGACGGCCGGAGCCAACTCGAGGTGATTTAGAAATTACTCAGTCGCTGGGCGGGCTGGTGAATGGAGAGGCAGACAACGTGTATTGGTTGCAAGAAGCTTTACTTACGCCGTTAATAGCCGCAATGCAGGCGGTCCGGTCGCTTAAACAACTCCACGAGTTTCTCCAGCTGGCTAGGCTCAGGCCAGCTAATCCATCCACAAATTAAGCCAGCAGGGAAAGGGTACGTCAAGGATTGCGCTCGGCAATGGGGAGAAGAATCGATAGGTGATCAGTCTATCGATCAGCTTAGCCGCAAGTCAGATATCTTTAGCACTCTGCAGCGTGCTCAAAGTTCTCCGACTTGGGCGGAAGTCGCACAAAATTTTATACGGCCAGCAAACCAATTACTAGCTGCCATGTAGGAATAATTTAGAACTGACCAATAGTGGGACACAAATCTGCATGCAAAATAGCAGGAACTCTCTTGAACCGGGGTTTTCTGTTGCAGCAGAAAACTTTTGCTGTGCAAGAGACTCTCATGTGGCAGGAAAATTCCATTGTGCCGAGGCACTAAAATCATTGGGTTGTGACAGTTCTCAGGCAGTGGGAGAGTCCCTTCTCTCTGGCCCCTTCCTGGCATCAAGCTTCTCTGGTTTTCAGCCCACCTCTGTCCAAGGAACTTCCTCTAATGCCCAACTTTGACATCTTGAAATGGCCATTGAAGAGAAAATAAAAGGACTGTATCTTACCTCAAGATGAGGGGGGAAGTTTAAGATTAAACCATTAGGTCCTACCTGAACTAATTAGTTAGTCTCAAAGGTACTACCCTGCTCTGCCTCCTGCCTGACTTCAGAATAACAGGTCTAATTCCTCTCCCTATTTAATGGTGTTTCTACTGTTTTGAAAGACTATTTCCTCATGAAATGGTTCTGAATGTTATTGTTAATGCTTGTGTAAGAATTCTATTTTATCCCACACATTCTTCTACATTTGACCATTGTATTCAAGGACCAAACATTCAAAGATGGACTGAAGCAAGGGCATGTCTGAATAAAGTAAGTCAATCCACTGAAAAGAGTGCTAAGAAAGCACATAAAAGCAGTAGGATTTATCAAGGTCACAAGTTAACCTTTGCTCGACTATTCAAATTTTTTCAATTTTCTCCACAGCTGTAACTATAATGTTGTCAGTACAGTTTTCTTCTGTAAAGCAGAATAAGATATTTCAATCTCCACAGACTTTCAGCTACATAAAAAAACTGCAATAAACAAGCTTAATTTCATATCAAGGTATCGTATATCTATATGCCTGCACACTAGAGAAATCTAAAGCCAATTTAAAATGTTTCAGAACGAAGCACATAAACTGAAGTGTTCCACTTAGTATGTGATTGCTTTCGGTCATGTATACTGACTTGTATTTTTATCTTGAAAATGTAGGTGTGTAAATCTTCCTGAGGTTTGTGTGTATTGTGCCCTTTACAGCAATATGACCCTTGTATTCAACAAGTAAATAAAACAATTTATTATGTATTACAGGAGATTGATATAATGTAATAAATTTACACAAGTATTAGCAAAGTCTTATTATCAGAAGTACTGCTCACTACACTAACTAGCCTTATTGACTCCATTGTCATAGATGGTGTCCAAAGCACTTACTTATGCTAATATACAATGGCCAAAAGAAAATTAACTTTGCATTCACGCAGCCAAAGGTCAAGTCTGTAGGCTTGCTTTCACTATTGATTTTTCTGCTCAGGATAAAATACTAGTGGAACAGACTTGTTTCTACCAATAATAAAGACCCCCTATGAAGTGGGGAAAAAAGGTCTCCGCACAAAATCAGTACAATATATATATATTTTTTAAATGCTGTACAAAAACAGTCCATACTTCCACCAGTGAAATGTAAGTCACGCAGTTTCAAGCCTCACATTTCAAGAAGGATGTGGACAGTTCAGAAAAAGTCCAGCAGAAAGCAACAAAAACAATTTGAGGCCTGGAAAGCATGGCTTGTGGGAAAAGGCTGAAAAACCTAAGGTTATTTAGTCTGGAGAAGAGAAGAGTGATAAGTCTTCAAATACTTGAAGGGCAATTATAGAGAGAATGGAGATGGGCTTTCTATTGTGACCACGGGGAAAGGACTAGGAGCAATGACAACAAGCTGTGGCAGGAGGAGTTTAGGCTGGAGATTAGGAAGAATTGTCTGACTAGGAGGCTGTTCAAGCATTGAAACAGGCTACTCAGAAAAGTTGTGGAATCTCCATCCCTGGAAGATTTCAAGAGCAGGTGTAGCAAAACACCCAGTTTTTCTTTTTTTTTCTTTTAAAATGCATTCCCTCCTCTTCCCCAACCATTTGACTTTTTCTTTCCCTGTCTATTCCCTATAGATAAGTATAAGTGAGCTAAGACATAGGATAAACTTCAGCATTTTATTTTGGTAGCAAGGTGTATTTGTTTTATTTTTTCTCCTTCCTTATATTGTATATTTATTATGTTTATATTGATTTTTACTGTTCTATATTACTGTTTTACTGGTATTATATGATTTAGGCCTACATATGTAAGTTAGCATAAGTCATGTCAAGTTTCCATTTTGTTTGTCAAGTCTCCATCCTGTTCCCAGGCCCTGTTGTGTAACCCATGACTCACATCTACCCCTCCTATGTAACTTAGTTCCTGAATAAATGGGGATGAATGAGGGTGCTTGAGAGACAATGGCAGTAGGTCTAAAAATAGCTCCCTCTGAATGACCGAACCATCAACACCAATACCTGGACCAATGACCCAGCCCTTGGAACCACCCTCAGCATTCAAGAAACAACAGATGAGGCAACCTATCCTTGTGCCAGGCTGTACATGTTCAGTAATAACACCTGGAGCCCTCTGGAACTGGACTGACATTGCCCAGACAGGCCCTCCCCATAGAAGATCAGAGGTAGTCTGCCCCATAAAAAGGAGTAGTGAAGACTGACTCTTTGGGACGCCCTCTCCATCTGGACCAGCACCATGCCACACACCACCCACCCACCCAAAGGCCCTGCCAGCGACCCCCCTCTGGACAACACCTACTGGACAAGAACCCATTTCCAGCCTGGATAGGTAGCTATCACCCCCTACCCCCTCTTCAACCAAGGACTTGGACTGTGCTTCTCTTCCCCACCTAGACTCCAACCCTTCCACTGAGCCTGAGTCTCTTTCTCCTGCTGCCATTGTGAGTGCTTGTGTGTGAGCGTGCGTACCAATAACTTCAGAGGGCTGTGTAGTGTGTTGTCTGTTTAATAAACCTGTTATTTTGAAACCCCAAGTTGGGTTTTTGTCTGTTTCCTGACTGTTTCCTCCTTGCCACCGCTTATCAAACTCAAACTCTTCAGGACAGAAAGTATGCATCCAAGCACATTGTAGGAACTGCCAAAAATAAATGGGTAAATGATTACATAAGACTTCTAAAATCCTGCAACAAAAGGCTGAGAAAGCCCCTGCTCTAGTTACCTCATATCTCTCAAAAACTTCCAGCCAGTCTATAGCAAAAAAACTTTATCTGATTAGTTTTAAGACTAAAACATGCACACAAAAGCAGGAACAACCATTTTCCTTTTTAATATACCCTAATGAGCTCATTTCCTTCCCTTCCCCGCACCCCCAACCTTACAGGGCACCTTTTATGCCAACAAAATACATCTGATAAAATAGAACAGGTATCAAGGCACTTCACATGGTTGACACAGAAAGCTGCTTCAGGACTGGTGAAACCAATTTTTTCTTTTTGATTTTCAAAGAAATTAGTAATCCTGAAAGCATTCTCTTCCTGCCTTCCCCATTCTGTAAGGGGAAATATTTTGCTTGCTTTTTCTGTTTGGGTCCTTCATTTTTGCTTCTGTTACTTGTCATTTGCCCCCATTTTTGTCCTATTTTCCAAGTTTTTGAAAGGTAACTACTCTTCTCCTCTCCCACTCTAATGGAATTCTTTATTTTCTGGTAGCCTATATTCCTCACCAAGTCTGATCCTGTATTGACAAGAATTTAGTACCTCTTTCTCTGCCCCTGAACTAGGCTCCAATCTTTACTTTGATTTCCAAAACATCATTAAAGTAGATACAGCTTATGCAAAGATGTCTAATCTGATGGACCATTCTTGGTCCAAGATGTGCAATAACTGCAATTACTTCTTTTCACGTGCTGATGAATCTCTTCTACTCCGAGCATGAGCCACACTGAAGTCTTATTTAACTAAAAAAAAATAAAAAGCACTGGGTTATAAAAATCACTAGTTTCCCTTTGAAACCCAGAGGCAATATTCCCCTTGCCCCACCACAGCAAATCTTAATTCTGTAGTCTGATTCATATTTTGGAAAGCAAGTTTTAATGTCTGTATGCCCTTATGCAGCACTCCTTGTGCCATGTGACATGAGTGATTAGTCCTATCACTACCCTGGTGAAATAATATTAATTAGCTGATTTTGCTAGTATAATTAAAGGATTGCAAAGTGCTTCTATTGGGGTAATGGTGTATCCCTCCACAGATGTCAGTTACTCAGAACCAATTCCAGACTTGGCAACCTAAGAAAAATGTACATACAGACAAGCAACTTTTTTTTAATTAGATGCATGTTTTACTGATTTATTTTACATAATATAAATACAACTCTTCTGCCACACCTTGCCCTGCCACTAGGCTCTATTTAGAAGAGCTGGATTCAGACTTAGGAGCTTAATATCAACCATAGTATAAAAGTAAAAAACAAAATTGGCTGTCATAAAAAGTTTTCAATAAAAGAAAATGTTCTTGTGTTGACAACCCTGTTTGACTACAGCAGTGATTTTACACTGTGTTGCCCCCCCACACCATGGACTCAGCCCCATACCCCAATCCCCCCAATCACACCCTCCACTATAATGCCCCCCTGGACTCACCCCCCCCCAACCCTTGCCCCTGCTGGTCCTGCTACCTCAATTTCAGTTTGGACCCCCAAAGAAGCCCACCTGCAGCCCAGTAATATTACAGGCAGCTAACAGGACATAGCAGCAGCAGCACATGGCTAGGGGGAAGGTTATACAAAACCCTAAGGGAAGGCTCCCTGAAGTGTGCTGTACTCCCACTCTGATGTTAGGTGGCACTACTGTGCTCCCTCTCTGTCAACACTGCATCTAGCCTCTTTCCAGCCAGCAACATTCAATCAGCTCCAGTTTCTTAGAGTTACGGACAGATCAAGTTTCTTTTAATAGATTTTATGGACAGGCTTCTTTAGCCTGAATTTTTACTGACTATCTGTAAATTAATGGACAGTTGGAAACCCTGACCAATTCCCACAGCCCATAAAATACTAAGTTTTATTCCCTCTGTTCATGTGTTAGTCAAATATTTTGAGATATATAATTAGAGAACTACCTAATGCACAGGCTTCTAAAGAAAGGTTTCTGGAGATGTTTATCTACATGTGCAGATTAAAGCAACCCTGGTGCTGATCTAACTTGTACCAGAGGGATATATTGTCTAAAAATGCATAACCTGTTCTTATACCAACACAGCACCTGCATCTCAATAAGAGAAAGTGAGGAAGCTGGTGTTCAAGCCAGTTTCATTAGTATGATGCTGTAACAGGGAGCCCTAGCCCTGTTACTAGGAAGTGGGGTGGCCCCATTAAGGACAGAGTTTTCAGAGCACAGCCTTCCAGCAGAGCAGGGATTAAAGGGTAGTCCTGTGGGCCAGCCAGCTGACTGGGGCTATCACATGACCAGTACAGAGCTCAAGCCAAAGCTATATAGTCCTTGGGTTGAGCTAGCCAAGGCAGACGGCCAGCCAAGGTTGTGGCAGAGCGTGGGGTTCCTGAATGTCCAGGAGACTGGAAGAAAACAGCTCTGCAGGTGGAGAAAAAGAAACACAGGTTAAGCAGGTACACTGCCGCTATTATTCTTCTTCTTTGTTATAGCCCAGGGGCTTAGCATGTATGTTGTAATTTACACCAGTGGTTTGGATTGGGACTGTAGGGGAGGTTTTCAGAGGTTCCACTAGTGCCCAAAGGGCACACGACTACCTTGAGCCCGGCCAGGAGCAGGCTCAAGATCTGAGTAGTTATTGAGCCCAGAGAGGGCAGAGAGAGAGAGCGTGCTAGGAAGCAGCCACATAGGGGCCAGGGACCCAGCACCAGAGAAGACAGCCACACAGGGGCCTGGTGTAAATGCAAGCTAGAGCCTCAAAGCCAGGCCCAAAGAGGTGGGCATAGGCTAGAAGTCTTAGCTAAAGTAAAGGGGTGGAGGCTGGGGAGGCCAAAGCCCCAGCAGTGACAACAGTAACACCTGAGGCATAGGGCATAGTGTAGGGATGGTATGGAGCTGTGCGATTAGTCCTTAAGGCAGGAACTCCCCACCTCTGGTTGTTCTTTGGAGTGAAGACCAGATCTAGGAAGCCCTGGGGTAGCCTTCTCTTTGAGAACCAGAAAGAACATCAAGACATGGAAGAAGAGTGAAGGGGAGACTGTTCCCAGAAGTGAGTTGAAATAAGGGGGATAGAGCCCTGTTACAGATGCTAAAAGAGAATCTGGCCCCAAATTTTCTTTATTTGATAGCTGTTTATTTCCTGTAATCCTGTACAGGATTTTGAACAAGGTTAGAAAACTGCATCAAAGAAAGTTGTAAGGCTTTCAGACCTTACTATACTGTTAACAAGCTCACTCCCTCCACTACACTGTCACTGTGAGTCAGGCTATAGGCCTCTCTTGGCCTAATACAGGGAAAAAAGATAATGATGGCTGTTATTAATAGTAAAGCTTGGGCCATGACCTTAAGCAACAGCAATAAAAGTAAATAAAAGTAATTAATTGTCTTAATTCACTCTGTTCCTAATACAATAAAGATGTTAAGTTAATTAAAGTCATCCTTGATCCTTCAGTCACTCTTCAAGCAGTACGCCATCATAAAGCAGCAAAAACACAAATTACAGAAGCAAGCATATGCTAGTTAAATGAACAAAAGTGGTATATTTTTGCAAATCTATGCTGGTCTCACAAATGCTTATAACAATAAATTAAGAGGACTTAGCCAACACATATAAGTTCTACTAATAATATTTCATAGAGGTACGTTTTGGATTTTGTTTAAACCTGTCTAACCTACACAGAGTAGAAGCACTTACACCAGCATAGGTGAGACTTGTGCTGATAGTTATTCCTTTTTCTGTAAAAAGTATATTGATAAAAAAGTTGTTCTATCCTGGTATAGCTGTGTCCATGCTTTAGCCAGTGTAAAACAGATGAGCTCCAAGACAACATAACCTTCAGGACACATTTTGATATTATGATGTCACCTAAGAAGAGAGGAGTAGACAGCAGCAAAATTTACTCCAACATACCATCTGATTTTGGGAATTCATTAAGAACCCCCAAGAGTTAAAGAAAAATTGGATATTAATAGAGAAATGGACCAAGTAATTGGTAATCTACAAGCTTGTCAGCCACGTGTCAACTAGGAGCACCTTATCACAACATGGTCCTGAATTTCAAAGTACAGCCTCCCTTCAGAATCTGCAAAGTACAGCTACAGATGACTGAACATATACTTTTTGCATTATATAATCTACTAATTATTTTTAGAGAGATGTGCATCTGACTACACAAACAAATAACGTCTTTTAAGTGTCTGCATTTGCACCTTAAAGTTTTGCAGACAAACTGCAGACACAGAAAAGGAGGCAAGGTTAAAGCTTTGTGTTACATATGTACAATATCATTCTTACTGTACTTGGAACCCACATAGTATTATTGAGCCTTGGCTATATGCAATAACAGTCCAGATACATAGAATATGAACCTAAACGGCAAGGTCCATAACATCAATTCCTATTAAAATCTCAAAACAGTAACCACTGAGGGCTATGAAAAGATTCCCAACAACTTCAATGGCTCTTCGACCATGCCACGATTGAAGCCAATTCCATGTTATCAATTCTGTACAGGTTCTAATACCACTTAAGGCTTTACAACAATGCATTAAGGAATGTGACTAGTATGTATTACGTGTGTTTTAATTTCTCGTGTTAAGGACCGCACCAAAATAAACAAACAAAAATGGCTCAAAAATCACTCTCTCTCACCAAAACAAAAACACTAAAAACTATTTATTTGGGGATGAACAAAAATTTAAAGTTCCAGTTTGGCTAGTTTCAATGAAAGCAAAATAACCAAAATAAAGAGCCTGACTTAGCATCATAAAGCCAGCAAAGAGGAAGAAGTGGTGGTGCCCCTTCTCTTTCCCCTAGCAGCCAGCAAAGAAGACACTGAACTCTGGGTCAAATCCCTTTGCTATCTGAAAGGATCAGAACCCATATACCCAATCAGGATGCCCTACTAAATTATGGAGGTTTGCCATAGATCTGTCTCCACTTGAAGCTGTTCCATTTTGTTTAAAGTACTTCAATAATAATTGGATCAAGGGCTAGAACCAACATCTCCTCCCTCCCATGCGAGTGCCCTAACATGGTAATTTTCAATTGGGGTGCTACAAGACCCTTTCAAGGGTACCATCACAGCCAGGTGAAAATGCCCCACCCACCTCTGTTTCAAGGAAGCAAGTGCAGGGCCAGACCAGGAAGCAGCTGCAGCAGGAAGGGGTGCAGATAAATCTAATGCAGGAAGGAGCACACCTGCCACAGCCATTTCCTGGTCTGGCCCCACATGCACTCCTGGCTAGGGCCAGACATTGGAAAAGCCTAAGCCTGAATTGATTCAATTTTTGCAGGTTAGTCTAACCTGGCTAGGCTGAACCGGTTTGTAACTGCACAGACATCCCCTCTGGACTGAGAAAATGCAGGTACATGCCTACAGTGGCTCAGGCTGGAAGCTGGTGCTAGAGTATCTATCCCTTCCACAGTGCTGAACTGAGAGGACGCTCTGATTAGGGAGGGGTTCCTCCCCACATCATGCTCCTGACCAGGAGAGAGCCAGCAGGCAGTTGACAACAGCATTTAGATACACAGCTGGGAATTACACAGGAAGTTGATTTTAGATTTTAAACTTCATTGCAGAACAACAAGGAAGTTTTTTTACCTCCCTGCCTCGCATCTGACACCTTCAGGGAAGGAATTCTACCTGATCAACACAACAAAGAGCAACTCAACACAGCTCACAAAGACACTCTCATGGACCCAGAGGGACAGACTTCCATCTTCAGCTCCCTCTGTAAAAATGAAGTTTATTTCCTACCTATGGGGACTTTTTACCGTCTTGTACCATCTACACTTTTCCCAGAGCCTGATGAAGGGACTTTGATCCCGAAAGTTTGCAGAAAAGGACAATTTTCTTGACATTTTCCAGTTGGTCTAATAAAAAGTATAATTTTGGAACCAAGAGTTCTAGTTTTTTGTATGACAGGAAGTTGATGGCATTTATCACCCTATCAGAAAACAAAAGCCTCTCTCATTAGTTCAAGCTCTTCTTAAACAACTTTTTCCAAGGAAGGAACAGAGGGACATTACCAGCTACCTGTTGATTAGCTCAAAAAAGCCCTTAGCGGACACTGTCCTGTCTGCCTTTGTCCCATCTCCCACAGCAGAGACCGTAGGTAGCATGTGGTATGCTAGCTACTGCTAAGAGGTGTCTCTGTAAGGCACAGTGGAGGGGGGAATCCTTGCTTGAGGAGGGAGTGGTGAAGGGGGGGGAGCAGGAGGAAGCCAGGCAAGATGCTGCTGTACCTGCAGTCTCTGCTGGCGCTCCAGCCAGGGAGTAGAGGGGCAGGGCCAGCACTGCTAAACTGGAGCACAGAGCCCTGCCCAGGGCTGCAAAGCATTTGGGATTCTGGGGGACTTTGGTTTAAGTTAAACTAGGAAGGGGTCTGGGATAGACACTGCAAAAACCAGTTTGACCCAAATCAGTTAAGTCTGATACTATATTCAACCAGGTTTATCTCAAACCAGTTTAAGCCATTTTCAAAATGGTTTATGTGCACTGAATGCCTGTTCTGTTACAGGTTTAAACTAGTTTCTGATCATTTAAACAGCTGTGTGTAATACCTGTCCCTAGCCCCTGAAAACAGAGGCACAAACAAACCGCAATGTGGTACCTTTAAAAGGACAGGGTGCTCCAGCCTGCATTAGGTTTATCAAATAACCTAATGCAGGTGAGAACATCCACTCCTGCCAAGCCACCTCCTAGTCCAGCATCCTGGAAAATGGGGTTTAGATAAGTTAAGGAAAGCTGCTGTAGAAGCCTAAAAAGGGTGAGAACCACAACCCTGATAAAAGCCTATATAACCACTGCCAAGCTCTCTTGTGCTACCCCAATGAATACCTAATTGTTTATAAATAGCAGAGCAGCCTCGCCATAGACAGTAACCTACCTTGGCTACATAATTCACCCTAAGGTGGGGAGAGGTCAGGGATTGGAGCCCTCTCAGGCAGAGGAAGGATTTACACCCTCCTATATCCTGGGTGAGCACCTCCATCCCTGGGTTACTGGATCAAGGTATGAGAATCTACACCAACACAAACACCTCAACATTTCTTTTCCTTTGTCAACAAAATAATGCAATGGGCAGATGAAGGGATTCACCTTCCCAGAGGGACTGGGTAGTGGCTGCAGCCAAGTTTGAAGATTTTGACTGGGGTATGCCAATGCTCCTGTTAAGACTAAGATCTGGGAGGTCAGGTGATATGTTTGTTATATAAACCAGAGACACATACTAAAACTCAGTGGAAGATGAGCACGATGAGCAGCTCACACAACTCTGGGTACCTTGCAGGACAGAAAAAAGACTGTCTCTTATTCTCAAATACTTTACTTTGGTTAGGAACAACCGTCCAGGGAAGTAGGCACAAGATCTCAGGACACAACAAGTGAGTGCTTTAAATAACAAGGTGTGGAACACCAAGGGGGGATTTTTTTTTTTTTAAGTTAAGGCAATACCTTTTGTTGAGTACATAAAACATCTATATAACAGCTATACCCTGCGCCTCAAAACAAGAGTCTTAAAGTTTAAAAGAAATCACCATCTAAAACCATGTTTATAAGAAACATATAAACCAAATCAATGCTTAAGAATCTGATAAATAGAAACAAACAAACAAAATCTGAACTGAGGCAGAGCTAAAGACTCCACATGCTCAGAACTGTAGCACCACTACATTTTACCAGGTGGCATATTAGATGCGACAAGAGGGAAAAGTAAAACTACAGTTATTAATTTATTTGTGTTGTATACAAAAGATTCTATTTTCTCACTCAACAGGAAGTGAGGTTCGGTATCACTAGTATTGCTTTTCAATACAACACAAATTTTGATAAGTTGACAATGAAGAATCAAATACTTCAATATACGACAGGGGAATGACATTATAAAAGCACCAAGGCCAACTGCACTTACCTGACTTTCTTGCTTTCAAAGCAATGACAGCAGCCAACTCTCTCTGCACCTAACATGCAAGCAAAAGAGACGATGGTTATAGATAAATATCTGTATCATGGGCCACATAAAAATGTATAATTATCTTGGGCAATTATTTGGATACAGAACTATACAGCTATTTCACCAGTTGCGAGGAGTAGGCTTTGTTCATTTTGATTTTGGATTTGATCTGATCTTTCCAGCAAACATGCTTTGTTTTTTTTTTTACAACTGGGAACACTGTACCAAACTTTTATGCCTCCAGTTTCAGCTATATTTCACACATTCCCAAAAGGACAAGCCATTCAGTTTAGCATAACCTATGATTTATTTACTCAAGAAACTTCTTTTCATGCGTGTATTTAAAACATCTTCACCTCTTTGTCCCATGTTTGTTTTCCCTCTTCCAGTTGCACTGTAGCTCAGGGTTTACCTTGTGACTGAGTTTACATGAGTTATCCAAACTAGAGTTTGAAAGAGGTTATGCAAGCACATTACTGTCTGAGGAAGTGAATACATAATGTCTTTTCATGTAATCAACACAAACACTAGGGCAGCTTTAAGACCATGGTAAAAATTCAGTAAAAGCATACTTACTTTCTACCTTTATTCTGGATGACTACCCCTGTGTCAGGCATACTACCATATAAATCATGACCATCACCACCTCCAGGATTTACACATATTTATTAGCCTTTGCCAGTTATTTCTCACAGGGAGATTGGGAACCACTCCAGGAAAAAAAAAAAAAAGATGACCCAGGGAAAATTGAGCCATTTCCTCACACGTAAATGAGACAAGCAATACCAATCTATTTCACATGATGCTGAGAGGCTTAATATGTTGATTTGTTAATAATGTTTATAAATACTAAAGGCTTTGAAATCTACTTGTGGAAGGCAGCAGAGAAATGTCATGAACTCAGTTGAGTGTTTTGTAATATTTCTGCAGGAAACTACTACTAATCAAGAAAAATCTTTTAACATTCTTCCCCATCCTCAAAGCCAGTAGTTTCTCTTCATCCTCCCAACAAAGCCACTTTGAAACGCAGGAGAGGGGGAAAATCTACATCTTTCTTTACTGATTCAAACTATTTAATTATTTCTAATAATGACATTCTTTTAGAAAGCACTGAAGATAAAAGATTGATCAAATACATGTAACAAGCCAAAGTAACCATGATTGTCTTATTTTATCCAGCACAATACTGTGAACCCTATGCATTTAAAAGGCATAAGCACAGGTCCCTAAATTTAGGAGCTGGTTTTAAAAATTATTAGAATTTACAAATTAAATGTCCTACATATATATTTTAAATTTGCCCTTTTCTTTAGCCTTTTGGAGGGAGTTGACTGGCTTCAGACCATGCAGGAATATTTCAGGGTTAAAATTCAACATGAGATGGTGCAACACAGTGAGCTTCCTCACTGGCTTCCTCTCTCCTAAACCCAGTAGTGAGAGAACTGACATATTATTTATTCCCCCTCCATGTCTGCCCCCTCAAAGAAAGTCTCCTCCTACATTCATATGTCCTGTCCCTACATACTCACTCACAGTCTCTCTAGCCTTTACATTCACCCAGCCCATATATTTGCTCCCTTTTCCTTCACAATATTCTAGCCTTTACCCTCCTCTTTGCAAAAAGACCAAACTCCCTTCAAGTCTCCTCCTGCACTGTCTGTTGCACCCTCCACACTCCCTTACAACCCTGAAATTCCATCCTGCACCCTGTGTTCCCTTGCCTGTATCTCAGTCTTTCCCTGCACCCACTATATCCCCCTGCTCTGCCTTCAGACTCCTCGCATGCACTCTCAATCCCTGGTACACACCCCTCAACCTCCCACTACTCCACTTCAAGCTATCTGCTCTAAGTTTCTTGTACATTCTCATTCCCCCATCCCATAGATCCTGAGATCGCTGAATGCAGTTTGAAGTGGCAGTGTTATTTGCACATGCATGAAAAAAGGGGACTCCAACTCTGTGTACTCATGGAAGTTGAAGGCCAAGCTGAAGATAGGAAATATCACAAGTTCTAAAAATCAAGATTCTGAGTTGGTCTAAGACTTAAAAATTCTGCTGGATCTGTGATAAAATTTTGGGTAAAATCATGTATGAGACCACACTGTCATTAGCAATGAGAGAGTATTATTTTGTGACATGCAAGGATTCTAAATACATTCTTTTTGCTACTTACAATGTTTTTTTCAGGTAGTTTTGATCCTGGAGGAACACAGCATCACTGTGGGCGTTGAGCTTGCTGTTTTGATAATTTACTAGGCAGATCTCTTGGAAGCTGTGTTAAAGCTAATGCGTAGACTGATAACTTACAGTTCTCACTGCACATATAAAACACTGTTTGTGTGGGAAGTTATCTTTGGGTTCTAGGGCTGCTGGCTCTCTCCCCTCCTCTCAGCTTTGCCCTAAATACCAATATCCCATGCTTGCTGGTGCAGTTGCTTGCTTTGAGTCTGTAGTGGAGTTCAGAGAGAGCTTTCCCAACTTAGTAGGCTTTCTCTCTCATCCAGGCTGGCCCATAACTTTCTTCCCCTCTGGGTTTTATTTAATTTTTTTTTTCACATAGGGAGAATATATACACACAGGAGCTTCTTTTGACTTGTTTTCAAACTGCTCTTTTTCTGATGATTGGTTTGATTGCCTCTCTACTTATACTAGGACCCATTATTAAATCTGTTACTTCTGCAGGGTTATTCCCAACTACAGCTTAATGTTCCTTCCTTGCCTTATTTAGTGTTTCAGTGGTAATTCATGTTTATAATATGCTGTAGAATGCCTCCCATCCCCTCCTATTCCCCTTTCTGGTGCAGAATGAGACACAGCTCTCCCCCAACATCCTTCTAAGAAATATTATTAAAACAGAAATGACTGGACTAGGAGAGGGAATGGCAAAACAATTCTTTGCGCCTTGACTACTCTGAAATGCTGCATGTTAAAGCAGTTCCTGAACCACAGCCCAGATAACAGGAGACACAAAGATACTGCTCCTCTCCCCTCCTTCTGGATGGTGCCTTTTGTGCTAGTCACAGAATGAGGCCATGAGGCCGGTGGGTACCCTAGTGCAATTTGACATTTCAGTTTGCTGCAAACTTAGACTTTCTGCCTTACTCAGAATGAAGCTTTGGTTTTGATCAAATGATTTTCTGCAATCTTCAGTAAAAATCCACATCTCCACCAAAATGGCAGGTTTGAAATACAGTGTATGACCCAGATTAGCAGGAGAATGCTACTTGAAAATATATACATATAATTTAAAAAGGAGTTTCTCCAGTCCTGACTTCACAAAAGGCATGATTTGAGCAGTTAATTGAGCCCCTCAGTCTCTACTGAAGCCAAACAAAGTTGAGGTTGTTCAGCATCTTTCTGGACTTCATAATAAGATATGCTTCTGGGGCTTACTTTGCATGTTTGTTTGTTTTTAAACATGCATGCATTTGACATTTCTTCTAGGGATCCAACTCCCATGCACCATTTCACAGACTGAAATCTGTGGATAACATTCATTTACCTGCTACATATATACAGCATTTCCTTGCTTCTGCCTAATAAACTTCAGGCTACTTCCTTCTTGAAGAAACTGGTATTTGCATATCTTGCCATAGCTATTCATTTGGGTTTAATGTACAAGACATATCCATGCAGCAGCTGTGCCCACAAACTACCATAAGAAACTGAGATACTAACTATAAAAAATTGTGTTATGTATGTCTTTGCCTCCATAAAGCAAACACACTAATACTGTCTTATTCTGGATAACAATGCTGATGTCAAAAATGATTTAGATTGGAAGCTTGCTTTTGTCAGACTGCAATGCTGAAATATTGTAACAGCCTAAAAGACCTTGCATGTTAACATGCTAGTACACTGTGCAATTGTTATTGTTACATAGAAGACCCCTCAGCCTAAATATGCAGGTAATGCCTATGTTTCTACTAAACAAAATATAAATGTCAGTGACATATTTGGATGTGGCTACTTTCTTTAGTGAAGAATTGGAGATCTCAAAAAAATAATTTTTATTTAGCGCAATAAAAATACACAAGCATTACTACTTGGTGGTTTGTTTGCTTATTCCTCTCTCTCCTTTGGCTACTGGGCCGAAACCAACTCTCTTTTCCCAAAAAACTGAAACACTCTTCTGGCTTCTAATGTTGTAGATGTGAGTTCAAACTGTCAACAAAAGTGGCTGTCCTCAAAAAAAAATCTTATATGAATTGTTCTCACTCATGTTATCCGAGTCACAGTGTTTGCGTACATGAGGCTTAAAGAACAACACACAAAAAAGCAATAGTTTAGCATGTACTTTTAAATCCCAAATGATGACAATTTGCACACCCCAATTGATTCTGCTATTAGGCAGTTTCCCAAAGGACTAGGAAACTGTGCTTCTCAGATATACTATCTAAACATCCTGCTGCTCTGGTTCTGCTCCACCACACACTGACATAAAATCTTCTGCAATGTAGAGAGTCATCAGGCATCCTACAGTTCTGGCTTGACCAATCTGTGTCCCACCACAGACGGTATGAAGATTCTTTTAGGGTCATGATGTAGCATATGTATCTATCTATCTATCTATCTATCTATATAGATACACACATGCACATATATACACATATATACACACACACACACATATATATTATACACACTAGGGCTGTGCAAAATTTCACTGGGTGTTTCATTTCAAAGCTGTTTCAACATGTTTCAAGCTCAAAACAGTGAAATAAAAATAAACTAAAAGCCTTCAAAAAACAGCTTCAAAATGAAACAAGGGCACTTGCGATCCAGAGGCCTGCACCCCTGGGAGGAGTCCAGCATACCCCACAGCCCTCCCAGGGGTGAAGGCCCCCAGATCTGTGCACAGGATGACAGGAGGCTGCTGCTGCTGGCAAGTGACACCAGTTTTGCTTGTCAGCAGCTTGAGGTGCAGTTTCCCAGAAACCCCTGCACCTAACTCCCTGAAACTTGGCAGGCTTCATGCCCTCAGAAGGGGCTACCATCCCTGCAATTTTCATTTGCATCAGGCAAAAAATGACAAAGTTATCGGCATTTGTATGATTCCCCATTATAGCCTATGCGCGAAGCATTGAAAGAGTGTCAAAATTGAATGGAACAGTGCTTTGAAATGAAACGAAACAAAACACTGTCCCTTTGAAATGGCAAAACATAAGTTGAAACAAAACGGTGCTGTTTCGAACAGCCCTAAATGTATATAAACATATACACACACGTCACACACAAGGTCTGTTCAAAAACTATTGAGACTGAACGTGCGTTTGTGGTACAAAGTATTGGGTGGGGGGGGGCGTGGCTTTGCTAAACATATCTGGGCATGTTGGGACACATCTGGACAGGTTTGTATGCGTTTCCCCAGTTTTCTGTGGCCAGCAGTTGAAGTAAGATCGTTTTGTCATGTCAATGTCCAGAACGTGTGTGCATTAAATTTTGCATGGAGGAGGAAAAAAAAAACAAAACAGGAAAACAGTAAGTGAAACATCTGAATGACTTAAAATAGCATTTGGTGATGACACTGAGCTGTACAACGGTTTTTGAATGGCATCGTCAGTTTAAAGAAGGACGATCATCGGTCCAAAGTTATGACCGTTCCAGATGCCCTTCAGCATCACAAAATGATGAAAATGTGGCAGCTTGTGAAGCAATTTTTAGCCAATTTTAGCCAAACACTATATTCCACAAGTGCCGCAGCCTTCATATTCACCTGATATGGCCCTGTGCAACTTTTTTTCACGTCCCTCAACTAAAGAAAACCTTAAAAGGAAGATTTTGTGATGTGGAAACCAGAAAACAAAATGTGATTAAGCAGCTTTAGCAACTCAACAAATTGCTATCAGAGTTGCTTCCAGCAATGGCAGAAACATTGGGAGAAGTGTATGTCTGCAGAAGGAGCATACTTTGAAGGAGATTTACCCCCATAAATAAAATATTGTTTCCTACAGCATCAGTCTCAATACTTTTTGAACAATGTGTGCACGCGTGCGTGCATACGTGTGTACCCCCCCCCCCCACACACACACACACAGTTAAAACCCTCGGAATGTTTCTTTAAACTCAAGAATAATTACCACATTATACTTAAAATTCATGACTTAAAAGGTTAACCAATTCAAATGTATCCATTCAAGCACTTTAAATTACTTGCATGTCATTTTTATACAGAATTGAATTTGGCAATGTTGTCAGTAGCTCACTGTAACTGATGATATGAACAAATGATTTGATGGGTTAAGATTCAGTTGTTTTGACAGATTGCTTCAGCCTTAGCAGAAGAGTATCTTTGAAGAGTGAAATCTTACTACGTTAGTTGCTTCCTACCCCTTCCCCTCAAGGATTTTTTTTTTAATTCTATTTTTAAAGTAACAATTTTGCTAAAAACAAAACCTTTGCAGTTGTTTCCTGCAGCCCTACCAAGCTGGCACCATTTGTAGTTGTTAGTATGTGCTGTTGTATGTGTGGTACGGCAGTCTTTAAAACTAGAGCACTAAGGCTGTGTGACTGCTGGCTGCCAAACTGGGAGGTAGGAATGATTCAGATTAACTCCCCCCGCCCCTTTCTTTTGTTGTTGTTCTATTTTTCCAAAGAAAAGCATCAAACAGGAAAGACTGAGACCTTTCACCCCAACCTCCCCCCCAGAAGAGCTGTGTAACAAGGGGAGGTGAATGGGACACTAATCCAGACACCAACTTAGAGGAGGTAGCAAAATGGCATCCCCCTCCTCCCCTCCCCACAGTCTGTCACAGCAGGAAAAGCCCTGCACCACCCAGCCACAGGAGCTTGGCAGACACAGCCCTCTGCCTAACATTATTTCATAAGGACAAACGGGGCCACCAGGGGCAGTCTCCAGGGACCCTGGCACCGCAAAGGTGCTACACCCAGTATGTGGCAAGCCCATGCCCCAGCTGCAACAGCCCAAGCCCATATGGCTACAGCAAGAGCCACAGCAACAGCAGCTACTGCAACACTGCAGACATGGGACATAAAACTTCTCCCCTCTACCCCCACTCTCCATCCGTCAGCATAATTCCCCATGTTTGCCCAGGGCACTGAAGGAGCTCACTATGCCTCTGGCCCAGGTTACTATAGCAGTAGCTCTCAATCTTGCTAAACTCAGGGCATGCCTCAGATAAATAACAGCTCTTTTTTTTCCACTCATTTTCTGGCCACGGAAGCAATAATAAAGCAATTCTTCCATTGCAAAGAATGAAGATCAGAAAGACCACAACAGGCCAGAATGCTTTTGATAATATGGATTCCTATTTGAAACGTTTGGGTTTATCTTGTGAATCCTGTGTAGGCGTTTTCCACACACCCTTAAAAAGATCTCCAGTGCCCTGGTTAAGAAACACTGGTCTATAGCCTGATGGTTAAGGTACTGTCCTGGAAGGGGGTGGGGGGCTGTAAGTTAAAACAACCTTCAGCAGGAGGGAGGTGGAGGATGTGGGGTTTAAATCCCATCTCACAGAGGAAGCAATGTAAACCAGCTCTTGCATTTCCCTCACTGAGCACTGCAACCAATGAGATGTGACACTGCAACAAGCAGGGTAGTTTTAAACTGTAGCTCTTATTTTTTCTAGTTAAAATTATTCTAGGAATTTGACCCAAATTCACAAGTAGCTTCAGAATGAGCTAAACTACATTTTTTGATAATTTTATAAATTTATCAAAAATTTATACATGTATAAAAATAAATAAGTCTTCCTGGTTTATCCTTAACCTATAACAAAGATAAACAAAATTACCTCTTTGATTACTCTGAAGTCATTACTGATCTAGAAGCAGTATTAATAGCACTCAAACCCCAGCATATGATTTATCTCATAAAAATATTATTCATCTGTATTTCTGTTCAGTACTACTGCATATTCACAGCCCTGCCTCTAGCATCATGCTTTGTTCACTGCAGATTATATTCAATCATTTATTGTTGAATACAAATTCCCTGTAGGCTTTCTGATTAGAAAAAGGTGAATGATATGTAAATAGGATACACATCATTGCAAAGATGAGGAAAACTTAGGAGCAAAGTATAGGTCCTACCTATACCTATGAACTCACTGAAAATTAATGGGTAACATTTGCAGCAAAGACTGAATATACTGATTGAAGACAAACAGTTAAGAAGGTCCACAAGTAATACATATTCTATCTTAAATATATTACAAAGTTCTCTAGAAGGCAAAAGCAAAGGTTGTTAGAGAAATAAATGAAAATTACTGTGCAACAGAACAGGCCAGAATGTTTCGTAATTATAGTAAAAACTTTTCTTACACTGAATGAATCTATCTGCAGGCATTAAACTAACATTGGAAGGACTGACTGGGACTAGGATTTTCTTTGTCCTGTTAGGCTAAAAATGTTTTATAAAGGACAAGCCTATTTCTCTGTGACAGCAGAGGCAAGCTATTATTTGCAAAGTAATAAACTCCTTAGGGTAAGAAACAGAGAGCACTCTTTCAGAACCCCTGAAAGTACCACAGATTAATTGTTCCTTACTTGGTTACAACCATGAAAAAATGGTCTTTTATTTCCCCCTCTCTATCACAAATTATTGATTCTGTAATTTATGGGCTAACCCCTGAAAGAAACAGAAACAACTGAAGTCAGTGGAACTACTATTCCTGCAGTTACGACAGAATAATTGCACGCACAAATACAGAAATAATTGTCCAGGCTTCAGTACTGCAGAGAAAGGGGTATAGCGGACCTAAGGGTTATAGCAGACCACGAGTTGAACATGTGCCAACAGATGCTATTGCTGCAAAATAGCCGACAGCCTTCTGGGTTGCATTAATAGGAGTCTCGCTTGCAAATAAAAGGGAACAATTCTACCTCTCTGTTCTGCACTAGTAAGGCCTCGCCTGGATTAATGTGTTCAGATTGCAAGAAAGATGTGCACAGATCGGAAAGGGTGCAGTAGAAGGGTGAAACAACAAAAATTATTAAAGGTCTGGGAAACACAACTTGGGAGTAGGCATCTACTCAACTTGAGGAGGCAGCTGGCCAATTTTGTAGACAGATCCCAGGGCCAGCTGCCATTTTTGAGGTCTTGTCGTGGCTCAGGCCCCACAACACCTATTGGCCAAGGGCTCCTGGTGTCCCCACCCCCTATCACTGGGCTTCACGTGTGGTCAGGACAACTGCTGGCTCCTACTGGGGAGCCAGCATTTTATTTTTAGTAAGTTTTTTTTTCCTGCGGATTTCATGGAGATCACCTGATTTTGTGATATCTGCGCTATTGCAATTTAGGTAGGTCCCTATTTATGAAGAAAGGCTGAAAAGGAGGTTATTTAGTCTGAAAAAGAGAAAACTCAGAGGAGAGCTGATAACAACCTTCAAATACCTGAAGGGCATTTATAAAAAGAATGAAAAACGACTATTCGCTTTGGTCATACTGGACAGTATTAGAAGCAATGGCCTCAAACTTCAGAAGTGGAAGTTTAGGTTGGAGATTAGGAGGAACTTTCTGATTTTGAGGGTGGTCAAGTTTTGGAACAGGCTGCTTAGGAAACTTGGAATCTCCATCCCTGGTTTCTTCAAGAACAGGTTGGACAGGCAATTGATCGGGATGGTTTAGTCAGGGATGATCCTGCCTTGAGTAGGGGGCTGGACTAGATAAATAGGCTGGAAGGAGCCTCATGAGGTTATTTTCCTATGATTCTATTCACATGCCTAGAGGCAAGTACATAGGTTAAGTACTTTGTTTAGTGGACTCCAGCACATTAAGGGTTCAGTTCTTAAAATCAAAATATTAATTTCTCTTTAGTTCAATGGACATGTTCAAGCTTGTGATGTTTTAATTCATGAAATAACCATGTGTTGGTTATAGTCTTGATCTGAGTAACAGCAAAATCAGCCTTACTGAGGGTAAAGGCAGTAAAGCTGTTTGAATATTTCTAAACATCACTGTCTACATGTGTGGTGCTATTAGGCCACAGTAAACTAATTAACTCTACCACAGGATAGTACTGCCTGACACACATACTATTCTGCGGCAGAGTTTAGGGTGTTGCAACGCACATGTAGACCGTGACTCAGGCTGGCTAGGACACAAGGGTGCTACAGTGTGGGACTGCCTACCAGCTAGCCCCACACTGTAGTACCCTCATGCTCCAGCCAGCCCCTCTGTAGCATGTTGAGCCTGGGCACAGCAACTCTGGGAGGGCAGACTGAACCCCTGGACCTCCTACCAGCCATGACTCCACTGCCCCAGCTCAAGATGCTGTGGTCCAGGGAGCATGTGTAAACACTGTGCCTGGGAGCAATAAACTCTGGTGCAAACTATGCAAGAGTTTATTCAAAAGCATTAATATCACATGCAGATGCACCCACTAGGATTTAAAGGTGTGAAGTCAAATCAAGGTCACTTCAGCTCAATCTAACCAACATCTTCTAAGCTCCTGTTAACCTCAGAAGAGATGTATGATTTTACAAAAGGAGCACACAGAATCCAAGCACAGATGGGGCAAGCTGTCATTTGTCTTGGATGCAGCTTATTGAGGTGAATAAAGCTATCCAATATCCCAGTAAAATAAACATTAGGCTAATTCTTTATCTTCATTTACCCTGAGTATAACTATTCTCAGGTGTGAAGCTACATCACTAATACCTCTCCCTCCTATCCATGACTCCTTCCAGAGCCAGAACCATGGTTTCACTCCAGTTACTATTCCCACTAGGACTTGGGTCCTTCTCTACAACATAATAATTTTTCAATAGAATCAGTACAAGGTTTGATGTGGTGCCCTTACCGCAGATGTGAGGCGAGCAAGGATTTCAGCTTCTGTTTCTGCAGCATCTTCTATTTTTTGATCAGGCCTTAAAAATAAAAATAAAAATTATACTTATTTTATAGTTTTGTTTGATGCGTTTTGGTTTTGGAAAGCAAAGAGGCAAATGGTCACAGACAGCGAGATAAAAAGGGCTTTTGAGTTTCTGTATCAAAAGGAAGATCATAACTTACAAAACTGACAATAATTAACTAGGTCAGCATCATCAGACTATACCCTTTATCCCCTGCTGTCAAATTCTCTTCATAAAATCACAAAAACACATACCAAGAAGCATTCTTCAAATAACTAAAAAGAAAATGTGATAAAAACAAGAGCTTTATGCCAACCGTAAAGAAGTGCAAGACTTTTAATGTCAAAGCTGCATATTAAAATGTGTATTTTTTTATCTGTTAAAAATGTACTCTTAATGTTGGCATATATGGGGTATTCCATCTGACAACCAATATGCTTTGTGCACCTCTATAAAAAAGACAGCTTCTCATTTTTACTATTCTCAGACAAAAAAGAAGATTCCAGTAACCGTTAAGACACATGCAATCTTGTCACATGCAAGCATAAAAGTCAAGCCAGTGAACAAAATTTTGTATCGATAGCGTTTGGGTTGCAATGATTTAATGCTTAGAAGTAGCTACATGTAGTAACATGAATGCTAACAAAAAGCTGGACAGTGCTAGGCTCTGCGTAGCAATACAAAGCTGAAGAAGGTACAAAGGACCTTCCCTGAGGACAGTCACAGTCCAGAGTCCTGAGATGAAGGATTAGAAAGGACAATCTCATGACTCGAGGACAGCAGTTAAAAACGGGGTGATGTGGATATCATGATTTTGCATATCAGGATTTCATTCCCTTCTCGATTCTCTTCCTGGTCACTCTCCATACATGTGTTCACCATTTTCTCAATTCTTCAGTCCTCCATCTCACTTGGCATAAATACTAACTCTATTTTTAGCCTGCACTACTAAAATTCTTTTTTGCCTTCCCACATTTTTGAAAGCAAACCCAATGATGTTTGAGTCAAACTTTTGAATCTGTGACAGTTAAACTGGTTTGTATTTAGACAAAAACATTTGCTCATCCATAGCCAATCTATACTTGTTATGACACTGTTTACACTACTGTACTCTTGAATAGCTTCTGGTATATGATAGAACACGGTTGCTAGGTCACATTTCTGAGAACAAAAAACCCAAGTTGCACTCACTTTACTTAAAAACAGAAAAGCTGCTAAACAAAAAATAAGATTTGGCCAGTACATACAAAAAAGTAGCTATGTCACAGATCAATTATTTTTTCACTAAACTGCATTTTCTTTTAGGCAGAAGGGCAACCATATGCCAGCTAAGAGGCCACATAATCAGGCTGTTCTTTTAAACTACATAAGATTTCTAAATGAAATACTTATTGAGCCTCCTGGAACCCTTATTGGTAATTTAAAAGCGAGATATCAGACTGATAGTTTTATTCACACAGGGGAAAAACCCTTAACATATTTATTTTCCATTCTTTGAAAGAAATGCAGTGTGCCAGGGGACTGAGCAGTTATATACAACTGCAGCTGTTGCAATAATCATAGATCACAGGTAAAATAGAAGCTTCTGGATTACGGTAAATTATTTAATTGCTCTTATATTTTGATGTGTTCAAAGAAGCGACAGACAGCATGTCTGGCATATGCAGCCGCTATATTGTGGCTGATGTATGCAGTCAGAATATTTTTTTCCATAATTAAAAAATGAAGGTAATTCTATGCTTTTTTACAAATGTGTTAATTTTAAAGCAGGCACATTAAACTAAAATGTTAATCTACATTCTGTATCAATTTTGAAAAGCAGCCACTCACAGCTGCCATTCCTAGTCCACCAAAAATTCTATTTAATATTTGCTGCAAGTGTTACTGACAGCCAAAAATGAATGAACAAATTGCAAATGAGGCATACATTAAATGTGATATTTTAAAATATAATTCTGAATCAGAATAAAATACCCAGCACTTGTAGTCCCTTAAATATTTGATCTAAAATATTTATCCAGGAGATCCTCCTAGAAATGATGCCATGATATGGCAGTCTCAACCAGCAGATATGACCACAGTTTATAATTTACAGAACTGAACAGGAATGAGTTCCAGATATTTCCACTTTTAGTCCATCTTCTATTTAAAGCAATACCCTCCATGTATGCTCTGTTAATATATGTTCTTCAAACATTTGTGAAATTATTAATACAAACAGCTACATTCAATAAAAGCTTTTCTGAGAATCCATACTAAAAAAGACTAAATTAGGCGAAAAGAACCACCAACCTGGAAAAAAAATTACTCCAAATATTGTTTACTACAAACAGGCATTATTTCCCATCAGCTGACAAAATGTAACTTGTTCTGAGTAGAACACAGCAGGCATTAGAGAGAGTATAACACTTTGGTGAAAGGGATAACAAGAAAATGTGATCAGAAGGAAAGACTAGTGTAACCAGATTAAGAGTTGCTAAAAGATTTTTCTTCTTTATCAGGAAATGAATTAAAATAATCTAAGGCTCTCAATGCATTCTTCAAACCTCCATTAATTTGGTCTTCCAAAGCCACTATGAATTTGGTAAATCTTGTTATTCCAATTTACAGTGAAGGAAGTAAAAGCACAAACAGTAAAAGGATTGGAGACAGGAGGACTTTTTGGCGCTTTATCTAATAGCTAGTCAGCAAAAAAGACGTTGGGAAAGCTGGGTTCAACTAATTTAGGCTTGTCCATCATATGGCCTGCAGGCCGCCATGTGGCCCGCCAAGCCATTTTATCTGGCCCGCGGAGCGCAGAGCCGCGGCGGCGTGGAATGTGGAATTGTGGTGGCGGCGCGGAACACGAAGCCCGGCAGCCGCGGCGTGCGGAGCCGCAGCATGGAGCCACCGCCACAGCATAGAGCATGGCAGCCGCGGCGCGGAGCTTATAGCATGGTGTCACCTCCGTGGCGCAGAGCACGGCGGCCACAGCGCAGAGCACAGAGCCGCAGACGCGGCACAGAGCACTGAGCCACGGTGAGGCACGCAGGGCCGGCCCGCGGGCCCCAGCCGGCAGTGAGGGGAAAGGAGCTGCTTAACCCCACGGGGCCCAGGGGAAACCCACGCGCGGGAGGCCAAGCAGTGGCTGCTGGCACTGCCGGCCCACACCTGCCTCCTCACCCGCCCGCTTTTAGTTTCATAGTCGGTAGGGTCGGAAGGGACCTGAGGAGATCATCTAGTCCAACCCCCTGCCATGGCAGGAAAGAGTACTGGAGTCAAACAACCCCAGTCAGATGTTCATCCAGCCTCCTTTTAAACACCCCCAGGGTAGGAGCCAGCACCACTTCTTTTGGAAGTTGGTTCCAGGTCCTAGCCACCCTGACAATGAAATAACGCCTCCTAATGTCTAGCCTGAAACTACCCTCCGCTAGCTTGAGTCCATTGTTTCTTGTAACTCCCAGGAGTGCTCGGGGGAACAGGGACTCTCCTAATGCCTGCTGGTCCCCCTTGGCTAGTTTGTAGACTGCCACTAGATCCCCTCTCAGCCTTCTCTTTTGGAGGCTGAACAGGTTCAGGTCCCTCAGCCTCTCCTCATAGGGCCTGCCCTGCTGACCCCTGATCATGCGGGTGGCCCTCCTTTGGACCCTCTCCATATTGGCCACATCCCTCCTGAAGTGCGGCGCCCAGAACTGGATGCAGCACTCCAGCTGCGGCCTGACCAATGCCTCATGGAGGGGAGGATCACCTCCTTGGACCTGCTTGTGAAGCATCTGTGGATGCACGACAAGGTATGGTTGGACTTCCTGACCACGTCCCCACTTTGTCGGCCCAAGTTCATTGTGGCATCAACGATGGCTCCAAGTTCCTTTTCTGTCTTGACACTGGCAAGAAGGGAGTTCCCCAGCCTGTAGGTGTGCCGCTGATTCCTCCTCCCCAGATGCATTACCCTGCACTTGTCAGTGTTGAACCCCATCCTGTTCTCATCGGCCCACCCCGTAACCTGTCTAGATCCGCTTGCAGCCTGTTCCTTCCTACTAGCGTACCCACTTCCCCCCACATCTTAGTGTCATCTGCGAACTTGAACAGGGTGCTTTCTACCCCCTCGCCCAAGTCACTGATGAAGAAGTTGAATAGTGTGGGCCTGAGGACCGAGCCCTGGGGAACCCCACTGCCCACATCCCTCCAGGTCGAGTAAGACCCATCCACCACCACCCTCTGGGTGCGGCCCTCCAGCCAGTTAGTGACCCATCTGACCATGTAGGTATCAATACCACTGTCTCCTAGTTTCTTACTGAGAATGGGGTAAGAGACCATGTTAAAGGCCGTCCTGAAGTCCAGAAAGACTATATCCACTGCGACACCTGCATCCAAAGACTTGGTGACCTGGTCCTAGAAGGCCACCAGGTTGGATTGACAAGACCTGCCCCTAATGAACCCATGCTGGTTGCCCCTGAGCATAACCTCCCCTGCTGACCCTTCCTGGACACGTGCCGAGGTAATTCTTTCGAAAAGCTTCCCCAGGACCGAGGTAAGACTCACAGGCCCATAGTTTCCTGGGCCCTCCTTCCTCCCTTTTTTGAAGATGGGGACCACATTGGCCCTTTTCCAGTCCTACAGCACATCGCCCGAGCGCCATGAGCACTCATAGAGCTGTGCCAGAGGTCCCGCAATGACCCCTACTAGTTCCTTCAGCACTCTGGGGTGGAGATCATCAGGACCTGAGGATTTAAATACATCTAGTCCCTCCAGAAGTTCCCTGACAAGGTCCTCATTAACCCTAGGCCTGGGTGTGCCACCCACAGGGCCCTCGGGGGTGCCAGTGGGGGAGATATCCAGGTCCCTCCTCAGAAATACAGAGGCAAAGAAATTGTTGAATATATGTCAGCTTTACCGTCAGGTGAGGTGACCAGATTTCCTAGCATGTCCTGCAGAGGCCCCACGTTACCTGGCACCTCTTTTGCCCCCCTATGTATTTGAAAA
This sequence comes from Alligator mississippiensis, assembly GCF_030867095.1. NCBI lineage: Eukaryota > Metazoa > Chordata > Crocodylia > Alligatoridae > Alligator > Alligator mississippiensis. The sequence goes on along the minus strand of NC_081828.1, from coordinate 159,468,566 downwards.
AGGACTTCTTGTTGTCTTTGATCTGGGTCGCTAGTCCCAGCACCATTTCCGCCTTGGCCTTCCTGACCGCCCCCCTACATTCCCGAGCTACTGAGGTATAGCTCTCTCTTGAGATGGCCTCTCCCTTCCAACGGGTGCACGCCTCCTTTTTTGTTTGGAGACGTTCCTGGATGCTTTTGGTGAGCCATTGGGGGCCTTTGCACCCTCTTGCCCCCTTTGACTTGTGCAGGGATTACTTCCCTTTGAGCTTGAAGGATCATCTCCTTAAGGAACGACCACTCCTCCTGGACACTCAACGTCCTCCTGCTCTGGGACCTCAGTGCTTCCCCCACTAGTTTTCTCACCTTGTTAAAGTCCGCCCTCCTGAAGTCGAGGGCTGCTGCCTTCCTGGAGGCTTTTGCCATCTTGCGCTGGATGGTGAAGTCCAGCAGATGATGATCACTACGGCCCAGGTGGTCGAGCACCCGCAGACCCCGTACCAGGTCATCGCCTGTGGCCAGGACCAAATCCAACAAAGCGTCTCCCCTGGCGGGGCTGTGTACCTCCTGGGTTAGATGGAGGTCCTGTATGTCAGTTAAGAACCTGCGTGAGCAGTCAGACCTGGCTGTCTGCTCCCCCCAGCAGATGTCTGGAAAGCTTCGAGCCAGTCCTGCTGCCCTGCCCTGCCCAACAGCAAGGCAGTGCCTGCTCCCCCAGCCAGTCTCCCCCCAGGCACTGCAGCTCTCTGGGCTCAGCTGCCCACACGCAAGGTCCCGAGGGGGCCGCTTCTCATGTGCTGCTGGGGATGGGAGGAGCCTGGCTGGGTCTGCACCAGCCAGCAGAAGTGGTGGCGGAGCCATGTACCGCTCAGGACGGGACGACGCTGCACCAGTCAGTCCCGAGCGGCGCACAGCTCTGCCGCCACTTCTGCTGGCCGGTGCAGACCTGGCCAGCCTCCTCTCATCCCCAGCAGCACATGGGAAGCTGGCTTCAGCTGCATGCTCCTTTTCCTGGCCAGTGCCGACCTGGTTCTGCCCAGGCGGGTCCTGGAGCACCATGTCAACCTGGGCATGCATGCCAGGTCAACCCCTGGAACTTCAAAGGTCACCTGACATCACTTCCTGATATGATACCACTTCCTGTGACATCTCTGAATATGGCTCGCTGGCCTACTGGGCGATAAAAAGTTCGTGATCCGGCCCCACATTCAAAAAGGTTGGACACCCCTGAACTAACGCAATGGCTTTTCTGGGCACATGCTTGGCTTGGCATGGCGGTGCACTGAATTTAAAGTAAAGCACCATTTCTTTTTTTTTTTCCCCACATCTGCAAGCAGCCTATATGAAATGTCCTGTTTCTACAAAGATTTAAGCACATGAATGTGTCTGATTATATTATAGAAGGGGGGAATTATCTTTTATATAATGCTAATTGAAATTACATGATTACATGGGTTTTTTCCAATTACTGCAATAAGAGCACAAAGAGCAAAGTGAAAAGTTCAAGTGTAACCTCTCCTAACTTCTAAATACTTGCCCATGCAACCCTAGTGTTGGACTGTGGAATCGTTGTATGGGCAAGCATTTACTAATGATGAAATCACCAGCACTAACTGGTCACAACTGTAAGCAGGAATAGTTTCAATATGTATTTTTCTCCCCAGAAAAGACACATAAGTTAAATCTATGGGCACTTTTGCACATGCTCCGGGGGGGAGGGAGGGGGGGACTGGGAGGAGGTGCTTTAATTAGAGCTGCTCCAAGAGCAATTCTGACAATCACTGAGATGGGGACAATCACTGAGATGTTTTTAAGCATTTGTCTATAGACTCTATATGCTTGGAGCTGCTCTAATTAAAGTGCTGCTGAATCTTATGTATCAGTGTCCCTGCACTTAAAAATGGTAGCAGGGGTGCTTGAACTAAAGCAGGGCTAAAACAAACTTTAGCTCAAGTGCCCATGCAGCCATTTTAAGCATGGGGACACTGATACACAAGATGCAGGAGGCTGCTGGAGAATGATTTTGCCATGCTCCAGCAGACTCTATTAACTGAGTCTGCTCCAACACACTGGAATTCCAGCACATCAGAGCAGCCTCCGCACTTGTGTATAGGCTTCCTACGTGAATGAAGAAAACGATGGCATCCAAACTCTAAGTTTAATGGGACAAATCATTCCTGGTATAAGTCTATCAAAGCAAAACTAACTATAGCAGATATCAATCTGTAACTGTAGTCTTACTCAGTTTCTGAAACAGTATGTGTGTAGACTATCTCAGTATGAGCAAAGAAAAAAAAGGAGTTGGAGAAAGAAAACACTGGCTCATTTATGCTTCACCATCTGTCTGCATCCATCTATCAGCTCTTCCTTGCTCCTACTCCTACCTTTTTTCTCTAATGAGCTCAATTTATAAAGAAAAAAAATAGTGCATGTATATAGACAAATGCTTACAAAAATCTCAGGCCAAGTGATTTTCAGAATTGCTTTTTGCCTTGAAGTAAAACATGGCTTTTTAGTTTATTTAGAGCGAACAGTTAACTGTGGTCAAAACCATGCATAGTATCCATTATTTGTTTAAGAATTATATTTTAGCAGGTTATTATTCACATCAAGCAGTGAGAATTTTGAAATTGGAAAAACCTACTTTCTATTTAATATCATCCTCCCGAGGCTGATACCATTATTCAAAACTCTCTTCCTTCAATATTTATTAAAAAAAGAAACCCTGACAATGTGACATGGAAAGCCTTCTGAAAATAAGTCTTCAGTGACAGTGCTCCCCAAAGAAAACCAGCTTCAACTACAATTTGAATAAAGTGAGCAGGAATAAGCCAGAGATGTACATTAATGAATAACCATATAGAACATAAGACAAGTAACAACTTGCATTAGAAATGACAGTTAATACTGAAACAGTAGGACTATAAAATCTTCCAGTCCATCTTCCTTCCCAGCATTCTTCACACACAGTACACATCAGAACTTTCTGGTGTATCCGTTTGACTCAAAACCTTCAGAAGAATAGGCATGAACCAATGGCTGAATTTCAAAGATAATAAAGACCACAACTCCCACTAAAAGTCAAAAGGAAAGTCTTACTGCAGATCAGTGAGAGTTGCCCACCCCTGAGGCTGCCTAAAAACCAAGCATTTTATTTTGCGAAAATGCTCCCCCCTTGGCATACAGATCTGCTGCATCTATATGCCAAGCAGGGGAGGTCCCTGCTCAGGTCCCTGCTCTACCTGTGTGCATATGGTGCTGTTACCACTGAGGTATAGTCAGTGTGTCCCAGGAATATCTATAAAAAATGAACCATTTGAATGGAGAGATCAAGAGAACCCCTGGCAGAACTCTGGAGTATCCTGGTAGGCAAAGGACTTACCTGCAAAAGGTACAAGCCCATGCTGAAGTCCCTGGTCTGAGCATTTCGTTGGAAAAATTCAGGTCAGCTTTCCTAAGCACCTCTACAAAGCAGGCTAATTGTTATACTATCCAAATTTAGAGACCTAAGTTTGAAAGTCGGGGTCCAAAGAAACAGGACCATTCTGCTCATTTCTAATGTTGCTATTAGAAATTTGCTGTATTGAAGATCCTCTTAAAAGTCAAGAAGTAGGAAAAGAAATTATAGAGAAAAGTATCTCTACCAGCAAAGAGGACAGTTATTACTTGCGTTTCAGTAATAATATTAATTATTTGAAATAAAATATCAAGACTGACACCTCGTTATGATGGGAGCTTTACAGAAACAGTCCCAACTTCATAAATCTTCTGCTCTAAATAGGCAAGACAGACAAAGAATAAGAAGGAATAAAGAAGCACAAAAGAATGTAATAACTTTCCTAAAGTCACATGGCAAGTTAATGTAAGAGCTGGGTGCCCTCTGCATTTGACTGCACTGATTTTCTATAATTCTAATCATGATGCTAAGTATCATGAAACCTATCTATGCTAGAAGGCACCCTAAAATGGGAGTTATTACATTTGTACACAGTTCTGTGCAAAGTCTTTCGTTTTAACCCAGTCATTTACAGAGCATTCCATAAAGTTGAAAAGAGGATATGCTTACAGGTTGCATGCAGTAATCCTGGGTGGAGTAAGGGGCACTAGTTGCAACAAGAGTTTTACACCATTTTGCCATTCTTCATCTCTTTCGAATTCACAGAAAAGGTAGGTACATTCATCAGCTGAGAACTGGTAGAAAGCATATGTGTCTTGAAAACACAGCTCTCTGTCCACTGTTTGGAAAAAAAATGAAATACTTTTTAAACTTTCCTCACAACCATGCGTATGTGTACATGAGTAGCTTAATGCTTAGTTTGATGTCTAAAGGCAAAAAACAAGATTGAAATCTGAAGCAACTACACATTCTAGCTTTTGTTAAATTCATCCAAGCAATGCAGCCAAAAGGGAAAAGACCGAGTTAGTCAAGCATAAAGTAATAAAGGTTAGGTGCTTTAAAGGACAGAAAAGTCAACCTCTGTGGACATCGTTGGAAAAGAGAAATGTCTTTCACCCAGAAGTCCATTTGCACCGCTATTTCATTATTCACCATTTCATTCCCTTTGTTGAGTGGGCTTCTACAGACACAGTTTGACCAAAGAAGGAAAGGATACATGAAAACAAACGGAAGAAAAGTTTTATAAAAAACAAAACAAAACACACAACCTTAAAAAGGACACGGATCAAATAGGATCAGTAATCACTGTCTCTGCACAGTGCACGCTTTGTAAAAGCATTGGGAATTTCACAGTTAACTGCATGGACCTCTACAGCTAAAGTGTCATGGGTCTCTAGCTCAGCCTACCCCAAGGGTGGGCAAAATAGAGCCTGCAGGCCACATCTAGCCCACCAGGCAATTCCATCTAGCCCTTGATGCCCCTCCATAAACCAAAATAATTATCATAAGAGGTGCGGCTCCAGTTGTTAAGCAACCACCCCCCCATCGCAGCTTGGCCTGACCCACCCCCAAGGTAGAGAGCGATGGAGACAAGAAACGTCTGCCTGACGGAGGCTTTTGAGTGGTGACTCCATGGCTATTCCCCAGCCCTCCCACCCTGGGGCCAGGGACTCCACTGGGGGAAAGGAGGTTGGGAGCACAGATAGCTATGCAGTATGGTGCCCAGCTGGGTTGGCCCTGCACACTGCCCCAATATAAGGCTGGGGACTCAGGCAGGATTGCCATGGGTCAGGTTAGGCTGATCCCATTTGCTGCTGCCACATGCAGCCAGGGACTGGGGTGGGAGCGCAGGAGCTGCACACTATGGGGCTGGGTGGGGTTGGCCCCACACGCTGCCACCATGCTTGGCCAGCAACTGGGGCAGAAGCACTATGGGGCTGGGTGAGGCTGGCCCTGCATGCTGCCATCACCTGTGTCTGGGGACTGGGGTGGGAGTGTGGGGAGCTGTGCGCTATAGGGCCAGGCAGGGCCTCTTGCTGCTACCACACACGGCTCCAGGAGGCTCGCAGTCTGGAGACTCTGAGGACCAACTCCCCTCCCCATACATACACACACCCACACCCTCCCACAGACCCCCACACACTCCCACCCCTCACCATACCCGTACACCTCCTTCCCCACCCACACACACACACACACACACCCACCCATCATACCCCACACCCAATATACAGAAGTATTTTGAGCTATTATGTAATCACTTCTATATATAATATGCAGACACGTAAATCAGGAAAAAAATATATTTTTTAAATAAAATAAAGTTATAGATGTTTGGTTTTTTAGTGAACGATTTGATTTTTTTCCAGTTCCAAGATATCAAGCTCCCTCTCCCTGCAAAAGGAGTATTTCCAGAACAAAGGGAGTGACTTCCAGTGACAATGGTCAGGGGTTAGGGGGGACTTGGGGGTGCCAGTCAAGGAGTGGGGCTACCCTTGTGGCCCTCCACAGCTCACCAAAACCCACTAAGCAGCCCACCCCTGGCCTACCATAATCAACATACTGAGACAATGGTAAAAAGTGCAATGGTAAAAAGAGTCTCTCTCATGAGGAAAATATAGATGGGAACCTTTAACCTGCACTTTTACTAGTAGATAACATAAGCATCAAGTTTCTATAACCTTCTCTACTTGGCTGGCACAGATCCCAGAAACAGGCAACAGGAAAAGGAGAGAGGCATGATCACCCGAAGGGCAAAAGGTATGTTGATTCAGCATGGCTCAGGTGCAAGGCAAAGGGTTGCTACAGTCCACGTAAGCACCACTTGCTGTGCCCAAGACTTCTGGAGTAAACTCAACCTTAACTTAATCTGAAGTCAATGAGCAGCCCTGGGAAATTGCCAAAGTTAAATATGGCCCCGGATAGTTAGTTTTTATTTTTTTATGTATATCTATATAGCTATATAGATCTATATAGATATATATATTTCTAGGGGTGCAGGTAGTTTTTTCTTCGATCCTCCCACTCTCAGGCTACGGGCTGAGGAGGATCCAGGTAGTTAACCAAAGACTGTGGCGCTGGTGTCATCAGGAAGGCTTTGGCTTCCATGACCACAGCCCACTCTTTGGTGAGAGAGGCAGCGAGCTGCTGGGAAGGGATGGCCTCCACCTCTCTGCAGTTGGGAGGAGGCTCTTCTCAGCCAGACTGGCTGACCTGCTCCACCAGGCTTTAAAACTAAGCCCTCCGGGTGATAGAGGGACTAACGCCACTGCTGGCCTGCTAAGCAACCTTTGCAAAGCTGGCAGACCAAGGCACTTAAGGAAGTCCACTCCTGCCTCAACCCTGAAATGAACTGTAGGCAAGGCAAGGGCCCCCAAGGGGACACTTGCAAGCCTATACGCAAATGCCAGGAGCTTGGGGAAAAAAAAAAAACAGGAGGAAATTGTCCTCCTGCTAAACGCAAATAATTATGATGTCACTGGGATAATGGAGACCTGGTGGGACTCCACCCATGACTGGGCCACAGGTATAGACGGCTATACCCTGTACAGGAGGGACCGAGTGGAAAAAAGGGGCGGGGGCGTAGCTCCCTATGTCAAGGAAAGCTACACGTCCCTGCAAGCCAACATTGGCACCCATGGTGGACTTGAGACCCTTTGGGTTAAAATCCATAGAGAACACAGCACAGGGGATACTATGGTGGGAGTCTACTACAGACCCCCTACCCAGGGTCAAGATCTTAACCAGGAGTTTGCCAGGGAACTGGCTGAGGCCGCACACTCCCGGTGTATGGTTGTCATGGGAGACTTTAACTACCCAGACTGTAGTGGGAGGAGCACTCAGCCAAATCTGAGTGGGCACAAAGCTTTCTCTCATGCATGGATGACCTCTATCTGATGCAGGAAGTCTACAGGCCGACAAGAGGTAAAGCGCTGCCCGACCTGGTACTAGCAACCAGGGATGACCTAATCAGCAACCTAATGATTGAAGGGAAGCTGGGTAAGAGAGATTCCTTACCATTCATCAGAGCTGACCTTCTGAAGGAACACTGTGGTGGCTAGAACCAGAGGGGTTACTATCATGAGCAATAAATATATGCTCTTGGAGACATTCAGGCAATTGTCTAAGCAGTTAAGATTAGCTAATGCAAAGCTTGTAAATTTGCAACCTGCAAGTGGAATTTGTCTGTCACAATTTAACCAAAGTGTTGATTCTAACTAACTGTTTGCACTGATCATTGGCCCCAAAAACAAGCAGAACTATAAGATTAGTTGATCTAACAGCTAGGTTTTTTAAAGGTCAAGCTATAACAAGGTCTAACCACCTAATATAATTAGCACATTCCTAGGAATCAGGTAATGCTAATTTCAAGCCTCAAAGTAATGTGGTATAATTTGCTTACTGGGTGAACCCGAGTTCAGGTGGTAACCTTTCATGATAATTTCTAACACCTTTTGATCCCATAGGGTAACAGCTATAGGGCAAGAATGCAAGTGGCTCTAAAGCAAACAGATTAGGTAAGATAAGGCATAAAGGAATGTGCATGTCAAGTGACCAGTTAGGAGGACAGGACAGAAGGACCGTTGCTGTACCAAGCCTGAACCCCGGACTCCCAGTGTGAGTAAGGACCGGATCCTGACCAAGGGACCTTCCCGGTGACCCCTCAGACAGCGTTGATCAGGGACACCTGACTTCACTGGAACAACTTGGCATGAACCTGGCATAGAGGGACTGCCAATAAGTTGCCAGCCCCATGTGGGAACTCTTTGTCATTCTATCTGTTGTTATCATTCACTATTAGCTCTTTATTACTGTACTATCTGTTTGTCACATTAACCTTTCTGTTAACTGTTGTATGCTAAGCTATAAGTAAATTTGCCTTTACTTCACTCCTGACTCGCCTCCTCGATCCCAAACCCAGCAGCCTCACGGCTGATACACTCACAGTGCCTAGCCAGCCTGTGACAGAACACCTTGACAGGCTGGATACCTTCAAGTCAGCCGGCTCTGATGGTTTACACCCAAGGGTACTCAAAGAGCTGGCAAACATCATAGTTCAGCCCCTGGCATGGATCTTTGAGAACTCTTGATGCTCTGGTGAAGTGCCCGATTATTGGAAGAAGGCCAATGTGGTGCCTATCTTCAAAAAAGGGAGGAAAGTGGATCCAGCAAACTACAGACCCATCAGCCTGACCTCTATCCTGGGGAAGGTCCTGGAAAAGATTATCAAAGAGGCCATCCTATACAGGCTAGGTGACGGCAATATCCTGAGGGATACCCAGCACGGGTTTGTCGCGGGTAGGTCTTGCTTGACCAATATCATCTCCTTTTATGACCAGGTGACCCATCACCTGGACAAGGGGGAAGAGATTGATATCATATATCTTGACTTCAAAAAAGCCTTCGATCTGGTATCCCATGATCACCTCTTGGCAAAACTGGCTAACTGCAGCCTCGACCTCACCACAATCCACTGGCTGGGAAATTGGCTCCACTGCAGGACCCAGAGGGTGGTGGTTGACGGAAATCAATCGTCATGGTACCCTGTGACCGGGGGTGTCCCTCAGGGCTCTGTCCTAGGGCCTTTACTTTTTAACATCTTCATCAATGATGTAGACATTGGTGTCAGAAGCGGGCTGGCCAAGTTTGCCGACAACACCAAACTCTAGGGTAAAGCATCCACACCTGAGGACAGGAGGGTGATCCAGATAGATCTTGACAGGCTCATGAAATGGGCGGACGAGAACCTGATGGTGTTTAACACTGAAAAATGCAAGGTTCTCCACCTTGAGAGGAAAAACCTGCAGCATCCTTATAGGCTCAGCAGTGCTACGCTGGTTAGCACTACAGATGAAAGGGACAAGATAAACATGAACCTGCAGTGTGATGCTGCAACTAGTAAAGTGAGAAAAACGCTGGCTTGCATCCATAGATGCTTCTCAAGCAAATCCCGGGACGTCATTCTCCCGTTGTACTCGGCCTTGGTGAGGCCACAGCTGGAGTACTGCGTGCAGTTTTGGGCTCCACGTTTCAAAGAGATGTGGAGAAGCTTGAGAGAGTGCAGAAGAGAGCCATGCGTATGATCAGAGGTCAGGAAAACAGACCTTATGATGAGAGGCTGAGAGCCATGGGACTCTTCAGCCTGGAAAAGTGCAGGCTCAGGGGCAATCTGGTGGCCACCTATAAGTTTATTAGGGGTGTTCACCAAGATCTGGGGGAACATCTGTTTACCAGATCACCCCAAGGGATGACAAGACTAAATGGTCAAACTTGCTGGGATCCTATGATCCCTGCTGACTTCTTGCCCCTGGGAAGGGGGCTGGACTCAATGATCCTCCGGGGTCCCTTCCAGCCTGAATGTCTATGAAATCTATGAAATCTGTGAAATCCCCTGCCTGCGCAACAGCAGCAGGAGGCAGCGACACAGGGTTGTGTCCCTCACTGCTGCCATGCAGGCAGGGGGCACTTCACCAGGACAGCACAGAGCTCGCATCAGCAAACAGCTTCCCCATATGGCCCTGCTCTGCCCTGCAGTACTAGATGGGCTGAGGAGGCCCAAGGGGAGGGCAAAAGGGTGGGGAGCCTAAGCCAGCAGGCAGCCCATGCCTGTCCCACACAGATCTAGGGAGCACAGGTCCTTCCTGCCCCCCAGGGAGTGCATGCAGTGGCAAGGAGTCAGCCCCACCCCACTCCCTCTGGACAAGCTGCCTACGGCCCCGTGCTACTCCCCACATTCCAACCAGCAGCAGGCCTCAAGCCCCACGCACCACCCAGCTGCTCAGCATCCCCAATCCCAGCCCCAACCCGGCTCAACTCCAACTCCCTCAATCCTCCCTGTACCAGTCACCAGCGGGAGGCTGCCCTCCAGACTATGGCAGCCATGTGCATATACATGTACATGGCGTCTGAATGCCCTCCTCCCAATCCCTTGCAGGCTGGAACTCTTTGCAAAACTGCAAAATCTGAACGTTTGTCCAGGAGTTTAGGTTGTAGCCGTGTTGGTCTAAGGATATAGGCAGACAAGGTTCCTTGGGTGAATTTGATATCTTTTATTAGACCAACCCAAATGGTTGGAGAATAGTTATTAAGCAAGCTTTCGGGTTCAAAAACCCTTCGTCAGGCTAAGGACGCTGCAGCAGTTGCTGCGTGCTCTTCCTGGATGGAATGAAAAATAAACAAGCCAGGGGCTGGGGAGTCAGTTGCCAGGCAGATTATAACGTACCAAAAATCCAATGTCTATGTTTAGTCCCTGATCTCTAGTATCCAGCAGGTTGATGAAATGGAGCTCATAGGCTCGTCTCTGGGATGTGTTGCTTAAATTTCCCTTGAGGATCAGGACTGAGAGATTGGAGAGAGAGTGGTCCTCCTGTGAGAAATGTGCCCCCACCAGTAACTGGGTGTTTCTGTCTTTGATGGATTTCCGGTGTGCATTCATTCTAGTGCGCAGTTGTTGTCTGGTCTCTCCTACATATCTTCCATCAGGGCATTTGGTGCATTGGATGAGGTATACTACGTTCCTGGAGGTGCAGCTGTAAGATCCTGGGATGCTGATGGCTCTGTTGTGGGGTGTAGTAATAGTGGAGGTGGTGGAGATGTGGGGGCAGGTTTTGCATTTCTTGTCATGGCACGGTCTGGATCCTTTTGGTGTGTTCTGGGGTTGAGGAAGTTTGCTTCTGGTGATGAGGTTGGCAAGGTTCGGTGCTTGTCTGAAGGCTAGGATGGGTGGCTCTGGAAAGATTTTTTTAATAGGGTCTTTTTCTAATATGGGTTGCAATTTTTTGAAGATTTTCCGTATAGGTTCAAGGGATGGGTGATGGGTCATAATCAGCGGTGTGCGATTTGTGGGTGTTTTTCTTCTGTACTGCAGCAGTTCTTCACGTGGTATCCAGGTGGCTCTTTCAAACGTGCGATCTACCTCTCTGGAGGAGTGTCCTTGCTGGGTGAAAGCCTTTGTCCATTAAGATGAGAAACCTGCATTTTCCTTGGGTAAAGGGGGAAGTCTTTTTTTAATTGATTCTGAGGCTTTGGATTAGATTCAGACCTTTTAATGGGTCTCCCGATTTGATTTGGATTCAGAGATTCGGTTGCTGAATTGGGCTGAATCAAATCGAATACCAAAGCTTTGCACAGCCCTAATGCCCATTGTCTGCAAATAGGCAAATACAAAATTTCATTCAAAAAGTAGAAGAGAAAAAACTGTCAAAATGTGACACACCTCGTGTATTTATGAAATTTATGAAAAGGTCATATAAATAAGTCTATACCACATTAGTATTACAAGAAGTCACCACTTAATTAAATCAATCAATCTGCATTTTTCTCTTTTCCTCTTTTTTCTGCTCTTCCAGAAACTGATATAAACCTTGTGGTAACTAGAAAAAGCTGACTACCTAACTGACACCATCAGCAGTACTTGTTTCTGTTAACACTGACCTGATAACACAATTCCCATGTCCAATAAAAGCTGCCATACACCAACTGCTGTAGATCTGCACTTCACAAAAGGACAGTGCTGCAAGAGCCAGTCTACCAGTTGTGATCCAACGCAGCTTCTCCTAAACACAAGCAAAAACATGTATTTTGAATATTTGTATTTTATACCTTTAATGATGGCTAATAATAATCATGCAATGACCTCTTCTGTTTCCTAGAGAAAACCCTACATATTACAACAATTTTTTGGTTTATTCCAGTCACCTGTAAGAGGAAAGCCATTGCTGGAACTCTTATTTGGAATGATTCAGGCATTACAAGCAGAAATCCCTGGGCATTAGATGTTCATCATCCCCCAAGATAAATGAATTAATTTACATACCTTGTTAATACTTACTGCATAACACTGCAATACATTTTACTATATACATTTTTTTTGTATATATAAATTGAGATTAAAAGTAAGAACAGCCTGTAGGAATGTTAAGAGCTGAAGGCAATCTGAATCCTACAGCCTCATGATTAAAATTCTAAGTACAGACTTAAACAGTACAGCTGTGCATTATATAAGCACAATGAAGACCTGGGCAGTTTGAGTCTTTTACTAGTAATGCAGTGAAGCAATGCACATTCTAGTATAATTAATCTATCATTACAATTCAACCAAAGTAGAACTTGCACATTGTTTTTAAACACAGTTACACATATGAATGAATAAATAGCATTAAAATAAACCTGCCATACTTGAATTACTCAAAACAGAAAGAAACATGCACATTAGCAAGTTGTGAGTGGATAACTTTAGTTTCACTGTAAAGACAGTCTGCAAATAACAGAATCATTGTCTAAATAAAAATAGGGCCAATTATCCTCCCATATAAGTACAATGTCTTTATTGGAGTTCTAGCACAACTGTCAATTAAAAAAACCTCATCCTACGCTGCCTCTCTCAGACAAATGAGAGAATACTACGAGTTGAGTATACTCAGATGTCTGAGCTGTTTCAAACATGCCTTTTTAGCAGACATTTTAGATAAAGAATGCATAAAGAATAAACCCTACATCTCTCAAGTTAGGGCACAACACAATACAAACAGAGAATAATCAGAGCTGATTAAAGATAATGAACTAGTGTTACCTGCAAATTCCTGTAAGGTATACTCTGTCCTTTATCAGGTCAGAAGCTTGAACTGTAAAAATATTCCTGAGAGCTCTCCCAGCACAAGAAGAACTCTCTCCATAAATCTAAATCAACAGAGAAATAGGATACACAATAAGTAAGCAAGCATCCAAAAAAGGAAACTCACAAAGCTACCTAATTAACCTAGTGTTAAAAGCACAGTTTAAAGTTGTGTGAAGGGAGTCAGCATTGGGTGCTTACACTGATATGGTTAAATAAATTTAGTTTCACCAGTAACAATTTTCTAACATATACAAGCCCTGCATTTTACAACTGGATATAAAATGTAGGCTACATTCAGAAATGAGTCAAAAGCCATGATTAAAAGGAAAAAATAAAGCAAAAAAATATATTCCTACTACTATATCTTTTAGCATATGGAATTAAAAGAGATATAAAACAATACCTTGCTTGAAGGGTTTTCCAGATATGGATTTGAAATTCTTCTGGATAAAGTCTGTAACAGAGAGATTGGCACAGCTAGTTTTATTTCTAACACAAAGAAGACCATTTCCCTGTAAACATATACTTATATCATTATATTGTGTAGCCTCATTCATGCCCCTACTGCAAAAAATTCTTTCCTAGTCTGATCATTGTTTAATGCATTTGTTAATAACCTGAAAGGGGAGAGATACAGGACAGGTAAACAGGGAGGTGGTAAAAACATCAGATGACAGTGTCATTTATGCCAGTCAGAACCAGAGAGGACTGTAAGAATTTCAGGAGAAACATATGATAGATGAAAGAATAACACGACAGCAAGTTCAAAGTCACTCAATGTAAAGCAACGCATAATAGAGGAATATTTTAAATTACTTGTATACCTGGTAAGGATCTAAGCTACAGAAGTTCACTAAAAGGGACCTAGGTATCACTGTAGACAGTTAAATGAAAGTTGCTCTGCAAGGATCAGATGCAGTCAAAAGAAACAAGACAGAGTGAATTATGAATGCTATGGTGAATAACAAGCAGATAATACCTGCACATAAATCAAAAGTGTGGCCTCATCTGGAACACCATGTGCTGTACTGGGCACTGCATCTCAAAAAGGATATTACAGAAGTCAGAATGCAGAGATCAGCATTCAGAAAGGAGGGGCAAAATCTTGCAGGGGCCCTGACATATGTGACCTCCTGGGAACTGGAAGTGGGAAGCTGCCATACGAGGCACACCCTGTGCAGGAGATCATCCTGCTGCAGGTGGTATACCTCACACAGTGCAGAACAATTTTGACAACATGGTTAGGTGGCACCAAGGAAAAGGCTGTCCAGGGCAGGTGCCCTTCCTATATCCACACTCCTGGGTTCATAGCAGGTTAATAAAGGACCTAAAAAAAAAAAAACCTCTCACATGAAAATTGATCAGACTTGAGAGACTAGATGAAAACAGCAGTGTTCAGATAAACGTATATATACTACCGAATGGTATAGAGAGGTTACACTGAAAAATTGTTTCTAACCTGCCTTCCAACTGACTTCAGACTAACAGGGCTAACTACAACTTCAAAATAACAGGGCTAACTGCTTCTCTCAGGAAGCAGATATTAAAGAAGCTGAAATTCATAAAGCAAAAAAGGAAATATTTCTTCAAGCAATACATAGTGGAGGTAGTCCCAGAAGTTGTAAAGGCTAATAATTTAGCATTTGGAAGTGCATATGGAAATCAAGAATATTCATAACTGTAAATTAACAGAAATAAACAAAACTATTGGAAAGGCTACTGAACCTCTAACATCAGGGCTTACCCTAATCTCTTATAGTCAAAAATTGGGTAAAGATTCAGTGGAGAGGTGGAACAGGTTATTCAACATCTGACTACTGTAGTGTTTCTATGCATCCCACTGAAAGATCTGGGTCTAAACAGTGCTAAACAAAACACAGAACTAGATTATCTGCTGGTTTGGTACAATGTGGCAGTTCTCATGCTCCTATCGACCTAAAAGAGATCCAAGTCTAGAATAGAAGTTTTGCAAGTCACGATTATATGCACCAATAGATCAATATGAAGATTGCGTTCTGCTTGCTTACATTATTCCAATTTATTTAAAACAAAAAACAAAAAACTTATTCTCGAACCTTCTAATTTGAGAAGGGCCTACTTAGTACACAGAAAACTGCAATGATGAAGTTTCTCTTGCGTGGAAAGAGTAGAATTATTAAAATCATATTTTAAAAACACCTACTTTTTCTATATTTATAAAAACTGTAGAAAAAAAAAACAAAAAAAATCAACAAACAGTGGATAACAGTGTTTACATTTCCAGTGTCCATTATAAATGTTATTGTGGATTCAAACTTCATGTGTGATGGAAAGTAGTTTAATGTGAAAACAAATAGAATGAAGTTCAATCTACTTCCCTTTGCCCATACCCAAAAATACATTAGATCACCACACTGCCTTTCATATCATTTACTCTTACTAGTACGCCTGTCATTAATGCTTGATTTCCACAGCTGCATATGTGCTATGCTTATGCTTCATTTAACTTATTTTCAAATGTTTCATTGTATATTTATCACTTCAGTATCTACAAATCTCATTTTCTACAGCTGCACAATCTTGGTTTATAAATTGCTTCTTCAGCGAGATTCCCAGGCTAGTAATGAAAAATAATTCTATTGTCACTGAGCTAGTTCCAGCATTCCAGGGAAAATCCAGACCATGACAAGGAGGATAATATTGCTATTGTGATTGCAGAAGCGGGGGCAAAATGAGGAAAAGGATCTTTTTACCTTTTGGCTAAAAAAAAAAAAAAAACTAACAGTGGGAGCCACTAAAAAGTTACAAAATTACTATATGCCCTAGGGCCTAGATGTCTGGATGCAGCCCAGTCCCTCCTCCTCTGCCTCCCTCCCCCGGAGCCACTGCCACCGTTTTAGGATTGGAACCCAACCTTAACCTTTCTTTGAACACTTGTCTGGTCCAATTATTACATGAGGCTGTGTAATACTTTGTTACAAAAGCATTCTTACAAATTTCTAGAAGGCTGTATACATTCCATAGCTTGAAAAAGTCCCTGAAAATAGGCAATGCGTCTGGCAAAACAGAACAAAATTTCCATCAATTTAGTTAAAAATTACCACTCCCAATTTGTAGCGTCTGCTGCATACTTTAACTCTGACAACCAGCTCAAACCCTTGAACATCCTTTAAAGCAGTAGTTCTCAACCTTTTTAGACTCAAGGAAAATACCAGCTCTTAGCTTTCAATCATTTTCATACTACTGTACAGAAAAATAAAAAAATTATAATTATTTCATTTCACACAACTCAAAAAGACCACAACAGATTTTTAATATTATGTTTTTGACATTATGGATGCCTGCTTGAAATCTCAGGGTTTAATCTTGTGAATCATACATAGGTGTTTGCACACCTAGGATTATACAGCACCCTGTGACATCCTGGTTGAGAATCACCGCTCTACAGTCTTGTGTTTATATTAAATTCTGCACTAGGAAGCCACTTAAGCAGGGACCCAGGCCAGAGAAGCTGATGTAGCTGTACTAGAATAGATAGGTATGGGCTGAGGCAGGCTCAGACAAGCGTCATCTAAAACCTCATCCTCAAATTTCTTGGGCTCAACGCCGAGAACTGAACAAGGAGTCTCCAAAATTAAAAGCATGTATATAAAAAAAAATGCCATTCCACCTCCCTACTCCCCGCCCCCCACATGCTTCCTTCTTCCTTCCCATTTATTTCTTCTTCTCACTCTTGCTTTTTTTCTTTCTTTTTAAAGAGATTCTGGTTTAGCTAGTCAAGATCACATTATTTTCAATATTAGTGCGGGTCTATGATTGATGATCAGCTAAAAGCAATGTCTCAAACAGCCCAATACTGTTACAAGTTTTCCAGGCTTATAGTAGATGACAGACAAACGTAGCAATGAGGGTACAATAAAGAGTAAGCACCAGAAACAAAAGCTGCATTTTTATTTCTCTCTGCTGTTCTTTTCTCTCTCCATTGTATGCATGTATCTTCCTCTGTCTTCAAGGGTACAAGATCAGACTCCAACAGTGAGAGTAATAATAGTTCTCAACTAACTTTATTTTCTAAAAAGGTTAGTAATTACCGTCTTCAATTACCTTCTAAAAGACTTTCAGGATTAGTTGTGGGGGAAGGCAAGAGTTCTTTATCAAATTTTTCTACACCTCAGAAAAAAGGAAATAAGGGATACTGTTAAAGTGAAAGCATATTTAAGACTTTATATATAGTTGTTTCTTACTCTTTTCTGTATCTAATGAAAAGCTTAAAAGATTTTTTTAACATTGAAATAAGTAGACCAAGATCTGTTTACTCAAAACAGTAACCCAGCGGTTCCCAACCTTTTTAGAGTAAAGGCACACCTTAACAGACTTAAGACACCCCCTTGAAAAATTTCAGCTCTTAGTTTTCACTCATTTTTTTCTCTACAGAAAGATAATAAATACATTCTTCTGTTACAAAGAACTTGGAACACCACAACAGATCAGAATGTTTTTAACACTGTGGATTCCAATTTGAAATATCTGGGTTATGTTGTGAGTCATGTTTGCACACCTAAATGTGCTAAAATGACATGGTACCATGTGACAACCTTGAAAGGATCTCAAGGCACCCTAGGGTGCTACAGCACCCTGGCTGAATATCACTACACTAACCCACTGTTGAAATTTGAACAGTGACCGGATCATGTTAATATCTTTGACTCTAGGCCCATTTATCCTATTAAAATTCAAAGACCAGCTCCTCCTGGGAGAGAGCTCAAAGGCTAGGGACAGAAGTTACATATAAGCAGTGTAAGGGATCGGAAACCGGTTCAAATTTGTAACAGAAATTCAGTGCATATAAACGCCTTTCAAAATGGCTGAAACCGGTTTAAGATAAATGAGAGTGGATGTAGTATCAGACTTAAATGATTTAGGTTAAATCAGTTTATTGAACTTGTCCCAGATCCCTTCCAGATGCAAGTTAACTCACAGTACCCCAGCATCCCAGAATGCTTTGCACCCCTCCCCCCTGCAAGCCTCCCCTTGCAGGGTGGGTGAGCTAGCCTTGGTCTAAGCTGTCTGCTCTGGCTGAGCAGGGAGGTATGCTCTAATGCCCCCCAGGTTCTGGCCTAAGCCACTACAGGCATGTGGCTGCATTTTTGGAATCAAAAGTAAGTGTCTGTTCACTTGCTTATTGATTCAATCTACACAGTTTAGACTCATCTGCAAGGATTGAATCAATTCAGCCCCGTGCTTTTTGACCGTCTGTAGTTAGGTAAGAGCATATTTGGAGGAGTGAGAGCGCTCACAAGTAAAGAAATGTAGCCAGGTGCCCAGGACACAAAGACAGTGCAACTTCTGCTTTCTTTTGCATGTCTCCCTCCCATCAAGCTGGTGCCTGGAGTAGTTGCTCCATTCATCCCAACCTAACTACACCATTGCTCTTAATCTTTGCTAATGATGCTGTTCCTTTTTGCATAAGCAAACATTTACTGGAGCAGAAACTGGAATCTACTGAACAACCTAACCAGACTAAAGCAGTGGTGCTCAACCCATCTGGATCCAGCTGCAAGCCAATCCTGTGCTCCAGTCTACCTTAGTGCACAGGGCCATTTTTTCCAGTCCAAAGGGCTCCCCGCAGGATCAGAAATTTGCTAGCGGAGAAGCAGGGGAAGCATTAATTGCTACAGCAACTGCCCGGAGCCACAGCAATTAATGCTCCCCTGCCACCAAATTTCCAGACATATGGGGAGTCCCACAGGCTGGATGGACATCTCCATGGGCCACATCCAGCCTGCAGGCCATAGGCTGAGCATCGCTGGACTAGAGTCTCTCTCCATGACTCTCTCTCTCTCTAGCTCAATATATATTTAAGTATTTCATAGAGTCAAACTGCTACAACAGGAGAGGTGGGAAGCCCACCTTAAAATAGTTTATAACCTGGTGGATCCAAAGACTGTTTAGCTATTTATCAATGTGAAGAAGTATAAATAGGACAGATATTCCCCACACTAGAATGCTGTACAGAACCCATGTCTCCTACATCTTTGATGTACACCCTAAGCACTGAACAACTCGATAAGAGAGAAGCAGAGGCATAACTTCCCCTACCAGATTTGTGAGCTTACCCCCCAAAGTTTTTTCTAAACAAAACTATCTAGCAAATTTAACTCAAATTAGTAAACAAGCTAAGTAAATTAATCTACTTTGATTAATAACTGCCAAAAAAATTCATCTATATCCAGGGAGACCCAGCTAAGAACGCTACATACTCTGGTGATGAGGGCACTCAAATTCACATTCCCATTCTGAATCAGGATAACAGTGGATTTGAATTATTACTATAAATCCCCATGACACGGTTCTTTACTAATTTAGGAAAAATTCTTTAGCCTGAATTGGGGAAGAATTAGAGGGGATTTCAAAGATGTACTGAAGACGAGTTGGGGATTTAGGAAATCAAATACCTAACAAGTCACTTGTTTTTATACAAAAACAGGAAGCAATTGTTTTAAGTTACCTGCTGATAAATGTTATGAAATCAGAAGGAAGTACTTCTTTGCACTGCGTATAGTCAGCTTCTGGTATTCATAGCCAGGATCCAATATTGTACGTCATCAGTCACCAACCAGTCGATCTTGATCGACCGGTCGATCTTGGAGCCTCTTGGAGTTGATCTGAGGCGGGGGGGCTGAGCCTGCACGTGCATACACACCCCACAGCCTCAGCCCCAGCCTGCAGTAGCAGCCAGCCCAGACAGTGTGCAGAGCCAGGGGAACGTGCCCTCCATGCCCTCCAGGGTTGCATGCCCCCCCCCCCCCGGACAAGCTGCTCCTGGCTCCATCCTGTACCCCAGCTGTGCAAGGCCTGACCCTGCTCTAGCCCCACTCCCTCCCTCCCCACCGTTTGGGAGTGGGGGCAGATCAAGGCCCCAGCTTTAAGGAAGTGGGGCTAGGGCTGGGGCCTCGATCTGCCTCACCCCCCCACCCATGGCACTATCCCCTCCCCCTGCCCCTCTCCCCACAGACTTACCTGCTGAGGCACGTGCCCCCAGATAATTTTTTCTCCCTCTGCCTTGATCTGCCAGCCCTTTCCCTGCCCACAGACCTACCTGCTGGGCAAGGGAGTGGGTGGTACACTGTACATCTTGGGTTGCTTTTAAATGCCAAAGGTGATCTCCTACTTAAAAAGGTTGGAGATCACTGCTGTAGGTGGATTTCTGAAAAAAAGCTAGAGAGCTTGCTAACAGGGGTACAGGCTACACATGTGAATTAAATCTGAATAGAAACCAGCTATGAAGTGCTGGAAAATGTGTAATAACTTTATAGCTGGTTGGACCTTTTTACGGTGCCATAGTTAATTTCTTTGTGTAGCCAGTCTAATTAATTGTATGATTAGCCAGGTAATTGCATAATACATGCAAGGTGTAGAGGGGGTCAATTACTAATGAGCCAGATCTTCAGCTGGTATAAATTAACCTCACTTCAGTGAAGTCAAAGGAATAACCCTACATATACCAGCTTTAGTTATGCATGCAAAGATGAGAGTAAGAATATTTGTTTTCAGAGCACAATCTGATTGCCATAAAGGCTGGAAAGAAATTCGCTTTTCCCACTCCTGGAATACTGCACAACAAGCAAAATACATTACACTAGTACTTTTGTCTTCCTTAGAATTATTCAGAATTAGCTCATCTGTTGACCTGATGGGGTGATGGTTTACTCCAAAACTGTTCAACCCCCAACCCACAGGCCAAAATTGATGCACAGAGCCATGGCATCTGGTCCACAGGGCTCCCCCTGGGTTGGGAAAATTTGTTGGGGAGGGAGCAGTGCCAATTAAGACTGCTACTCCTCCCCCGCTGCCAAATTCCCAAGCCCTGTGCAATATTTCTCAGTGCCCCAATTCAGCAAGTACTCTGCTAAATCAGAACTTAGTGGTAGCAGCCAGCAACCCATCTACAATAGCACTCACAATGTAGTTAATCCCAGAAAAGCTGTCTCAGCACTAGAAAATTAAAAAAAAAAATAAAAGCTCTATTACACACATATTCTAGAATCTAAGGTGCAAACACAGCCACTTTTTTATGAAGAGCCTACAGTGCTTCTATCTACATTTTCAAATCAAGGAAGCCCTCCAACAAAAATATAATATATCCATTTGAGATTAAAAAATAAGGTAAATGTGGTGGTGGAACTATGATATTTTACAATATCTGGACACTTAAATATTGAAGGAACAAAAAAGGACAAAAAGCTCTCCCTTTTTCATGTTCCCTTTCACTATATTCCATTTTTTCAGAAGCCTACAGAAGTTTTGCTTTTTATTAGAAGTTTATAAACAGTTAACTATATAATCAAAAAAACAACAGAACAATTGTACATATTGTTGCCCAAAAAATAATTCACAGGCCACAGTGAAATTTTACCTCCTTTGCTGTTCATAGTTTTGCAGGCAACAATGTGAACAAAGGAGGTGAAATTTCAATTTGTGAAAAACTCAAAAATGATTCATTATTTAAAGCCATTTAAAGGTTAAAGCCCTGGCCACAGTCAAATGCACTCAACTTTTTTTTTTTTTATGTAAGTGAGCAATTCTAGTACTTTACACATATGTAAAATGTCACACGTGCACAAGTGTTTGTAGTTCTGATCTAGTTAAGTAGACTGTTCATGTGTTTTAAATAAAGCAAAATGTAAAATGCTAGGTTGGATCAAGGTCAAATTCCCTAAATATAAACAGCTTATAGCCAGTTCCTTGTGAATATTCAGACTTGAAAAAATGCAGCATGAATTTTGATCTAATTGGTAACTATATTGTTTCTGTTCCCTGACTGGATGACTTCTGCAACTACCCAACACATCATGACCTAAAGGGATCACAAATATGGCTGAATCAAAATTCACTTTCAAATTCAATCACACAGTAAAGCTTTTTGCTCTCTACTAGTCATTCACCTATAATATTGTGGTTTAAAAAGAATCCAACCGTTATTTGCTTAATTTCCCTCAGGCTCTTCTAGAAATAAGAACCTGCCCCCTTCCTCCCCACATACCACTATACACATCAAAATCAAATAAAAATAAGAATACCTACTCTGCTATGAAAAGTAATTGCTTTATATTTTTATCCCAGCTAAGTTTACTTCTCATAACAAACCATAAAAATGATAATGCCTTAATAATAATAAAACCCTTAATAATACTTGTGGGTTTTATAACAGTTTTCCAGCATCGTTAATAATTTGCAAGAAATACTACAGCAAGTAGCCAAAATGTATTATAGTTTCCATTTCAGCACAGGGCTGTAAAATGAATTTGAAATGCAGCTTTGTTGTCTTTTCAAGACACACCTTCCTTTACATAGAACATAAAAGGTAGGAAATTCTGCATGACTAAATGTTCATTTATTCCAACTGCTTAGTCATGGCAGCTAGGAAGAAGATATGTATACTACACATTTTTGGATATTACTTTAACATGTTCAAACCTATGCATGTGGTACTGTCTGCTTCTGTCAAAACGAGAAGCTTTTAAAAAAAATGAACCATAATAGATATATGCAGGTTATAACAAATGAAACATTATTACTGCAGGATTGTACCTAGGATATGAGGAGTATGGTCATGAATTCCAATTTGTCTCCATGAGGCAACAGATTTTGCTGTTAGTTGCTAGGGTACAGGAAGCACAGTTGATTCAGAAGCTATTTGACTTTCAGAAGATAAAATTTATAAAAAGTTATAGCATATGTTTGGCCTTTTGTCAATTTATATTCTTAACAAACAAATGGGGAGGAAAGCTGCTTGCAGAATCAGTAGATCATAGGAGAGTGTCAGAGGAACAATTCTTCACATTAATATTTAAATCAACACTAACACTAATAACACTAAATCTTTACTTCTGAAATTATTTTGAACTTTTCACATACTGAGGTATAACACAAGAAGTCAAGAAAGTATCAAATGAGGAATACATATTTAGCAGAGTTTCAGACAGTTTCAAATTGAGTTTCAAGTTTTCTTATGATAATGAATTGGATCATCGGTAAAAGAAGACTTAAAAAAAAAAACCAACATATTTATCCTGGTCTCCTTGAGCCAAGCAGGTATAGTGAATCTAAAATTAAATTATTTTACCATCTGCATGGTTTCAGGGTGGGGTAGAGGGTGCTTATCAAGACTACTGTGGCCCAAACACCAATATCATTAACTTACTGCAGCACCCTCATCCCATTCTGAAGAAACCATGCTGTCTGTTCAATAAAAGACATAACCCACAGAAATACTTGCCTCTTGCATATTTCCTGGACCATTTCAGCTATATCAGCTCAACACTACTCATACCAAGAACTAGTAAGACATGTTCCCTGCCATGTACCATCTCCCTGACTACTTGGCTAGGGACAGACATTCAAAAAGCCTGAGCCTGAATTGAGTAAATCTTTCCAGGTTTGTCTAACCTGGCTAGGCTGAACTGGTTTGTAACCATATAGACATTCCCTCTGGACTGAAGAAATACAGGCACATGCTGGCAGTGGCTCAGGCTAGAAGCCGAGTGGTGCTAGAGCAGCCCTCCCTTCCCTTCCTTAGGGCTGAGTTGGTGGGGTGTGGCCAAGCCCTGGCAGGATGCTCTGATTAGGGAGGGTCCCTCCCCCCCCACTGTTGATAACAGAGCATTGAGTTACACAGGGAGTTGTTAGTATTTACTAGCCCATCAAACAAAACAACGGCCTTCAAGCTCTTCTTAAATAATTTTGTCCAAGGAAGGAACAGAGGGACATTTTCAGCTGACCTATTGATTAGCTCCAAAAAGCCCTAAGCCAACACTATCCCATCTGCCTTTGTCCTGTCCGTAGCCAGCATGTGGTATACTAGCTAAAGCTGAGAGGTACTTATGTAAGGAAGGGGGGGGGGGAAATCCCTGCTTAAGCAGGGAGTGGCAGGGGAGTGGGGGAAGTAGGAGAAAGCCAGGCAGACCCCACTGTACCTGCAGTCTCTACCCAAGCTCCAGTCAGGAAGCAGAGGGGAGGGGCCAGCCCTGCTGTACTGGAGCAGAGAGCAGCACCATGCCCAGAGTTTCAAAGCATCTGGGATGCTGTAGGACTCTGATTTAAATTCAGCCAGGAAGGGGTCTGGGACAGGCATTGCATAAACTGCTTTGACCCAAATCAGTTAAGTCTGATACTACATTCAAACAAGTTTATCTCAAAGTGTTTTCACCCATTTTCAAGCTGGTTTACGTGCACTGAACGTCTGTTCTGTTACAGGTTTTAATCAGTTTCTGATCACTTAAACCAGTTTATGTGTAATGTCTATCGCTAGCCCTTAAGTCTTGCGTTATCCTTTTCTCCAGTCTTCATCGGTCATTTTCCTTTATTTATTTATCTATCTTAAAAGAGAACAATCTTGGAAGCAGGAAATGCATCTTCTTGTGTAGCTGGAAAGTAACTAGCACATTCTGGGTACTGGGAATCAATGTCTGGCTTATTCATATAAGAAACGGAGCACACTTTCTACTTTTTAAAAATGTTATTCTTGAAATAACAAAGCTTCTTACTGAGTGTGTCTTATTCAGATGTGAGTGTAAATATGTTGTTTCTAGGGTCTTACAACATATAATTAAGCTGCAATCCCCATGTTAGAGCACAGCATTTTATTTTGCTTTCCAGCATATACATAATCTGCTATCAACTACATTTACAGTTATCTTTTCTCACCATAACTTCAGTAGGTGCATTTATAGAGATATAGGGTAAATATACATACCCACATATAGTATAGGGATGTAACATCAACCTCGTTCCCCCAGCAATATTTTTATCAGTAGTTCTCAACTAGTGTACTATAGCATCCTTGAGTACCATGAGACCCTTTCAGGGGTGCTGCACCACAGGCCACAGCCAAGTGGAACTGCCTTGTGCACAGCCAAATCATAAAGGACTGCAGCTCAAGTGTGAACTCCTGCCTGTACTAGGGTTAACCAGTAACCCTAATACAGGCAGGAACACACACCCATGCCATAGCACGTCCCCATCTGGTTGTGCACTAGGGATGTAAATATTGTTTTAAAAAATATTCATTTAACCTCCTCCAATTATATTGGTTAAACAATTAAGCAGTAACACAGCAGCTCTGACACAGCTGCTGCTGGGAGCTGCTCCCCCGGAGCCCTTTGACCAGAAGGGGGAGTAGGCAAGCCCAGCCAGACAACAAAGTACATGTGAAGCCCTGAACTGGAAGGGAGGGAGCACCTGTGAACCAGCAGCTAATTGCTTAATTGATAAATCATTAACAGGGATCCTGGTTTTCTCCCTTAAAAAAATCCAAAATTCTCTGACCAAAAAAAAAAAAGATTAAAAAAAATTTCTGATTAAAACCCCCAAAATCTGCATTTATAAACACCATCAGTTGAACACAATGTTTTATTGCTTTAAAATTGTAAATATAACAATTTGAAAGCCTATCAGTGCCTCAATCACTATAATAAAATACATTCTAAATACCTATATATTTCAGCATTTGATTTGTTGGGTTTTTTTATCTTGGAAAAAATCAGAGCTCCCCCTGACCCCTTCACTCATCAGGACTGGGTCCAACTGCGGCTGTCCTGCCCCCTGCTACTTTGTGGCATGGGCAACTGGTGTCTCCCGAGTCTGGGGGGGCACCAGATCACCGACCGGGGGTAGGAGAGTCCCCCAGCAACCAATCGCCAACCGGGGTGGGGGGGGGGGGACAGACATTGCATAAACCACTTTGATGCATATATGCACACATGCACGTGGTGCCCCCTGCCTGTGATCGCCCTCCTCCCGCTGCCCTCAGCCTCAAGCAGCCCCTAGCAGGCTGGAACACTGCCAGCCTGGAAGGAGAAACTCATGGTTCCTCACATTTTTCTCCTTTAAAGGAGAAAATCTGTGTTTTTCCTTGGCAGATGGAAAACCCAGGTCTCTGGTCATTAGGCTGCTGCCTGTTTTCCTCCTAGGCTATCCTGTAGGTACTAGTCCCCCTCACCCCTCCCCTTCCTCCTTCCTGTCTGCCCTGCTGCCTTTCTTTTCCTGCTGGGGCACTGCATGGCTTCTCTTCCCCACTTCTCTGCTAGACTGCGCCTATCTGGAGCTAAAGAATAACTGGTAAACTAACAGATCATCACTGCACTTATGGGTTAAACGATTAATCATTTAACCTTTCACATCCCTACTGTGCACAATGCATATGGGTGCCAGTTTTACCTAGTCACAGCAGTGGCAGCAGCACCCCAGTTGAGAGCCACTGAGGTAAGCCGAGGCAGCACGACAGTGGTTCTCAACCAGGATGCCGCCAAATAAAAACAAAAGTTACGAAGGATGCCCTGAATCCATGGTGGATTTGATTTAAGTAAAATCAATTTTAATCACGATTTAAAAGCACTGGTCAGGAAGCCTCGATTCAATCACTGTTTTCTACAAAGAGTGCATTCTTGTTGTTTGATATCCTCCATTCATTTAACTTCTTGCAACTTTTCACTTTTAGAGAGAGATAAGGGCTTGACTCTTGTGTATACAAACCTGCAGACAGACAACAGGACTGATGGGTAGATAATCAGGTCTCATCTCCATATGCTGCTGTTAACAAGGCTATTATCTCTGGAGACACAAATCCACAGTTTGAGACCTGAAACAGCATCACAGATATGTTTCATGGGATCTTCTAGTCAGAGTACTGAGTCCCATTGGATAGAGTGGTTCTCTTTAATCTTTACCAATGTATAGAGAAGCCTCTAAGAACCCCAATAAGATTGGACCCCTAATGTAGTCCATGGCCTGTTGTGACCTATTCATAAAACTTTTCTAAAAAGGTATGATCCCTATTCCATGATGATATCTTTAACATCTTAAGCTTTAACATCTTAAATTAAAACTATCTTTATATAGGTGGTTTTTTTTAAATAAAGCATTTAACAAAAAATAAAAATACAATTAAATAAAAAGAACTGATTTAAATTTAAAAATCAATTTTTTTAATAGTTGATTTTTATCCACCCTGCATGAAGACAAGTGTGAGAACAACTGGTGTACACTAAGTCTCATTTACTGTTTCACATGAAGTGTGCAAACTGAACCTAGTTTTCATGAAAGAAAACACTTGCAGAAGATGTCAATTTTATGAACTCAATTAAAAAGCACTTTACACTATGATTTACTTTCTAAACAATTACAAATGCCATCTTTTCCATTCCTCCCTATCTCAGAAATATCTTTGATTCAGTTAAAACTCAACATGACAGCCAAAATAAATAAAAAAAATAAAAAATAATCAATGCCCAAGTTTTGACATGCCAGACAGGGACCTACACTTCAGTTCTCACAATTACAAGAGATGCATCTGCTTTGATAGCCAAGTATAACTGCAGTCCCACCCAGATCTCTTTCTTTAATGTTATTACCATTCCATGTGTTTAATTATGGGGCTCTGATCCTTCAGAATCATGTCAGTTTTCAAAATGCTGCCTAATGTGAGACAAGTATTAAAAGGAAAAAAAATGAAGCTAATAATCCAATGCAGAAACCTTAGCATGTAAGATTTGGAATAAAGGCACAACATAGGTCCAAATTGTCACACTGGTAGGGTTAATCCAGATTCACATTAAAGTCTGTAGAGCAGAAATTATATCAGTGACTAAACACTTAAGGTATCATCTTCATGCAATGCAAATGTGAGGCTCATAAGTATAATCTGTTTAACTCAGAGATTCCAAAATACACTTATACCTGCATCCGGCTACAGGGGCTGCTCCCATGACCCTGCCTGGCTGTGTGCTGGCCACACCCCATGCAGCCCCTTGCAGGCTGGAACACTGCCAGCCTGCATAGGGAAACCTACGTTTTCATGTATTTTTCTGGCATTTGCTCACAACCCTTTGAAATATTCTTGCGACCCACTTTTGGGTTGCAACCCACAGGTTGAGAAACGCTGATTTAAACATCTTTCTAAATGAGTGCATAAAAACTAGAAATTGTTCATTTGTCTCCCCCTCTTTATCACATATGCACTCAAACTCAAAGTTCAAATCAAGAGAGTAACTACATATTTTTGGAGACAGTACTGGGATTCAGGATGCCTAGATTCTCTAGCTGACTTATTCAGTTCTCTTTGGTACAGCTCTTTTTCTCCTACACCCTCACCTTATTTTCCCCCATCTGTAAAATGGGGTTATAATGCTTACCTACTTTGTAAAACACATTGATATCTACTAATGAAATACATTACGTAAGAACTAAATATAACTACTACCAGTGGCAAGAGTAACCTAGATTCAAAACCAGGAATCTAAATAATAGAGTGTGATATGGAAGATGGAAGGGGAAAAAACAAACACATAAAAAACCCCTACTGCACATATACCATGAAACAAATATATCGGCTTTGCTTCCCTTATTTCCTGAATTTCAAAACATGAAGCAGCATCCTTGCTGGCTTTACAAGCTGTAATTTGAAGAACTTGAAGCCTATTTTTATAGGCATCACAATTTGAAAAGATGGTGTTGTATTGTTTATATTGGCAGTTCTTCTCAGATAACAGCAATGGTGCATTTATCCTGTTGGGAACAATGGTTTCACACTGCTTGTCCCTGTCAGCACAAGTCAATATGAACTTGATGCCGATGTGATCAATCAAAAATTGGCAAAAGTTATAGAAAAATTATCGGAATAAAAATCTGCCTTTTGTAGAAAGGATACTGTAGGGTGTAACCACTGCAGTTCAGTAAATTATTGGGGATCCAGATATAAGCATAGATGGTGCCCTGAGGAATCCCAGAAGTGTGAAAAATTGCAGAATTCCTGCATAAGGAATCAGTACTTTTTCCCTTGGCTGGATGGAGATGCTATTTAGACCTGTATCACTCCCATTCTGGATAATGCCTTTTCCTAAATATGTGTCTCTACAGTTGTAGATGTCATGTAATCTTCAAACACTGCACAGAACAGGATCGTGCTGACCTTGACAACATTCTCTTATGTTCTTTCATTTTCCTTTGATATCATCATTTCTTTTTTTGTGCTAAAACAAGGAAAATAATTAAAAAGAACTCCTCCCTCATGGTACAAAGTTAAGACCCTGGAAGCAGTAGAGGAGTTCCACTCCTCTCTCACTATCTAGACCTATCAAGTTTTTATCTGGATTCTGGGACATGAACGGGTTTGTATGAAAAAATATTTACCATAGGAACATCCACTGTAGAAACTGCATGAATGAAATAGGTTCATATTTGGATTTTTCCTCCACAAGTTATTCTGTGGTCCACACTCCCTGGAGAAGAGCTAAGAAGGTAACATCTAGGGGTGCACCAATAAAAATGTAATTGGCCAATACCAAAAGATGATTATTAACCAGCTATATCAGCCAACACTGGTCTGATAACCGATTTACAGGAATGCAGCTGGGCTGCAGGGCCCTGCTGGTAAGCCTGTGGGGGGAAAGGGGCGTGGCAGAGAGGCAGATCGAGACCCCCAAGGCGAGGGAGGGAATGGGGCAGGGGCAGGCACTGCCCAGCCAGAGTGGTAAATGCAACCCAGGGCTGGGCGAGGGACAGAGTCCTGGGCAGCTCCCCACTGCTGTTTGCACTCCCAGGGGAGGCATGGGGGGGGGGGTTGGTCCCTCCCCTGGATTTGTGCACAGGGTGAGGGCAAACTGCCTGCTGCAAGCTCAGAGCACAGGGCTGCACCAGCCTCTTCCTGGTGGTGGGGCTGGGCTAGGTTGGGATCAGAGCCAGTGGGGCTGGGAGGGGTGGCTACAGGGAATTTTGCAGTGGCTACAGCTTACCCTATAGCCACCCCTCCCAGTGCTGCCACTGCCCACCCAACCCCACCCCTGCTCAGAGCCCAGTCCCGGCCCAGCCCCACAACTGGAAAGAGGCCAGGACAGCCCCTGGCCCTGAGCCCACAGCAGGCAACCCACCTTTGCCCCATGTGCAAATCCAGGAGGCCACATGCTCCCCATTCCTCCTCCAAGGGTACACACAGCAGTAGGGAGCCGCACCCCCCAGATGAGCCACCCGTGACTGCGTCCTGCTCCCAGCCCCAGGGTCGCATTCACCACCCTGGCTGAGCAGCGCCTGCCCCACTTCCTCCCTCACCCTGGGTGCCTTGATCTACCTTCCCCATGCCCCTTCCCCCCTGCAGATTTACCAGCAGGCCGCTGCTTTCCATGCTGCCCTGCTGCCTTCTTGGCCACGTGCATGCTGCAGCTGCGCACATATACACAACATTTATTGGTTTCATTATTGGCTACACCGGCCAAAAAAGCCGATTGCCAGTAATGTTAATTTTCCTTTTATTGGTGCCATTCTGAAATGCGACCGATATATTGGTGTACCTCTAGTAACATCCAAGTCTACGTTATGGCTAAAGCATGGACTTTTAGAAAATTAAAGATCAAATTGTGAACTATCTATCTTAATCTTACAACCTGATCTCATGAGATTTATGTTAGTATGGGCCACATTCCAAATAGACTGTGATAAAAGACCCTTTCCTGTTTGGATCCAAACCTGAATCTAAATGGTGGGACTGTTTCAGTTGTGAAGGCTTAAATCTGAACTGCAACGGAGATGGAGGCAAAGTGGAGTATCTGCATAAATACAGTTCCTTTAAATGACTCTATAGAGGCAAACCCTGTGGTAGAGTCAAGAGAGGAAGGAAGAGGAGGGAAGGTGCTAAGAGTAGAGTGGGGAGGATGGGGCGGGGAGGGATGGGGGCTGAGGGTCTTACCTACTCAAGGGACGCAGTCACCAGGAGCTGCTGCCGCCCCTGGTTGTTGCACCTACTGCAGCAGCAGCGTCTGTATACTCAGCTGCTGCTGTGACAGCAATATCGTAGAGTTGCTTCTGCTGCTGGGGTGCAGACTCTGTGGGAAGCTGGTGCCCCTCTTGCTCAACTTAAGTTACACTACTGATGACCCCCACATCATGCACCACACTCACAGGTGGTGAGGCAACAGCTGTTGTGTGTGCCAAGTCCCTTTTCAGCAATGACTAGAAAAAAGGGGAGGGAAGGGAGCTCAGAATCAGGTCTCCAGGCATTAAAACATATGCCTGCTTCAATTTCCATGCCATCAAAATACATACATGTGACAGCAACAGCCCCATTATTTTTTTCCAGTTTATGTACCGCATAGTAAAAGTACCTATGGAGAAGTCTAATATACAGTCATAGTCCTGGTAGTGTGCAAGTCCTCAGAATGAGTCCTGTTGCCAAAAGGCACACCTGCTATTTCTGATTTAACAAATCAACTGAGAAGAGTAAAATTTCCCATTTTAAAAATCATATACCCATTATGAAGAAAGAAAAATGGACAGAAATATTGTCCCTGTAATGTTTATCTTGAACCAAAAAAACCCAGTTCTTGATTAAAAGCAGGGCTGTCCAGCTGATGGCCTGGGGGCCACATGTGAACTGGCCCTACAAGGGGTTATTTGTGGTCCCTGGGCTCCCACTGAGGCACTGCTCCCCCATCACTTTGGTTGCAGCAGCAATTGGAATCTATGGCCTCTCCTTTCCTCCTCTGGCTTCCACTTCCTGTCTCTGCCCTAAGGGAAAGGTGGAATAGTACGGCCTGTGGTGCCAGGGTAGTCCACAGCCTGGAGCACCCATGCTGTGCTGTGCAGCCAGGAGCCAGGGAGCTGAGGCTGGAGTCCCAGTGGCTTGGCATAGCATGCGGACCCTGCTGCTGCAGCTCACAGAGAATGCAGCCCCCAGCCACGTAGAAGTTGGATAGCCCCGATTTATAGGATTAAGTCATGTCATATTTTAATCAAATAAAATGACCTAAATTCACAAGCCTTTAAACTGTTACTATTTATCCCACAGTTTTAGCATCTGGAATGACTAGCTGAATCCATGCCAAATAGAAGACTTAATGTACAGTGTCTAGGAACTACCTATTCCAATTCAGATAGCTTGTTAAAAACATACATAGAGAGCAGGAACTGTGTAGAAGTCAAAATTAAACTAAAAGAATGCGTATGCAATGGCTACAAAAATTTTTTTTAGGGAACTGGCACATTGCGAGTCTTCAGGTGGTGAAGATCAAATTGTAGGTATGCAAGTGGATAGACTGCTTCAAATGTTCTGCCTGGAGTGTCTGGACAGGTTTTGAGGGCTTTAACCTTGTAGTCCCTGGCAAAAAAAAGTGTGGTAAGAGAACTAAAACCCTGGGACCTCTTTCTTGTGGCTTCTAAATCTCCATGTTCTAAACTTTCATCTTGAAAGAGCAACAATAGCACCTATGATTGTAGAGACTCAAAATATAAGCCAAATACAAATGAGGAAACTATGACCACTTTGAAGGCTCTTTTGGAGCAGAGCCACAAGCACAGAATGGTGGGACATCATCATGCAGGTCTAGGATGGTGAGAAGCGACTCCAGAACTTCCAAATTAAGGAAGCTTTGTGAAGAACTTATCAAATCCTTCAGAGAACAGGACATGCAGAGAAGCCATGCCACTCTTGAAGCAGTTTAGTATTGGCACTTGGTCAACACAAAATGAGATATTGTGGGCTGCTTACAGCCTGGAATAAGGCATTGTGAAGAAGGAGGTGGGGAGAAAGAGAGAAAAAAAACCAAAACAAAACAGTGCTTTACATTAAGCTTGGTGCACCTCTGCACTAAAGAAAATCACAGTGCGCCACATGCCCAGAAGAGGCATCACATCAGTCTGACCCAGCTTAACCAACATCTGTATAGATCACATGCTTCAGTGGAGCTTTTTGGCACTTTTATCCAATACCTGAAGTATGCAATCTACATAGACACTGGTGAGCCGGGTCAAACTGATGTGCTTCCTCTTCCAGTAAAGCACTGTGTTTTGTTTTTTTCACATCTGTCAGTAGCCTATTCGGCTAAACAGTTTAGGAATGACTCGCCAGTCATTTGTATTGTGATGCTGGAGATCTAAGGCAGTTGCTGCTGCATTGTCCCCCCTCTTACATGTTGTGAAAATTGCTAATATCCTTGAAATAATAGTTGGTACTGACAAGGTAGTCTTCAAGCTATCTGGGGGTATATCACCTTTCCCTCAATAAGGGACACATGAATGTGTGAGCCAGAAAGGATACAGGTCACACATTATGCAGGCCTTGGTTGACAACAGAAGGAGCTTCATGAACACTAACACAGGATGCACCAGCATCTCTGTCATTAAAATATTGGGACAGAAAAGGATTCCGTCTCAGTACTGTGACCAAAAAAAAAAAACCAAACCGAACACCCCACAAACTAATTCTGAGTCTGAAATCAGTTATTTCAAGAGACTGAGCCTAACCTACCGTGGCTCATGAGTATGGATACGGGTTTTCTGTGGGGAATTGGAGAAAAATGCAGATTTTTTCCGTTCCCTATGGGAAAACAGAAAAAATGTAAGTTTCCCCTTTTACCCAAGAAAAACAGACTTTTCATTCTAGCAGAGAAACGAATAAATTTTGCACTTCTGCAAAGAGCTCTGCAGGCTGGTAGAGTTCTAGCCTGCAAGAGGCTGGGGGAAGCAGGGGGAGGGCAGTCAGGCAGGTGGCACCATGTGCATATGGCTGCCGGGCAGACTGGAGAGCAACTCCTCAGGTAAGTATGGCACTGGGGGGGGAGGGGGGGAGGAAGGGCTAGGGCTGTGGCTGTTGCCCAGCTTAGCGTTTCATGAAACTTGAGACCCAGGGCCACATGTAGCTGCAGGACCCCAGCAGAGTGGGGAGGAGCCACAGGTGGCTCATCTGGGGGCTAGAGGAATAGAGACAGTTCCCTACCGCTATGCACACTCCCAGGGGGCAGGGAGGACCCATGTCCCCCATATCTGTGTTCAGGGCTGAGGTGGGCTGCCCACTGCGGGCTCAGGCTCCCTGCCCTGCTGACCTTCCCCAGGGCCTCTGCAGCCCAGCGGGTGGGACCCAGCATGGCAGGGCAGAGCAGGGCCGTGCAGGGAAGCTCCTTGCTGGTGTGAACTCTGCGTCATCCTAGCAACATGCTCCCTACCCACCCCGCAGCAGTGAGGGGGCACAACCCCAACCCCATGCCACTATTCCTGGGGCTGCAAGGTGGGCCAGGAACAACTTCCCAGGACAACATGGGGCTTGCAGCAGCAAGAAGCTTCCCCCACCTGGTCCCACTCTGCCCTGCCACACCAAGTCCCACCACCTGGGCTGCAAATGCCCCAAAGGATGGCAGCAGGGCCAGAGAAAGGAATACGAAAGGAGGGGATGAAAAATTCTGGCAAGAGCTGGACTTCAGGGGGTTGTTTCAGCCCCGCACAGTTATAGGCTAAACTAAGAGTCAGCTTTTGTGAGTAGAAAAGGCTGGCAAGGGTTGCACACGGGATAGGGACAACAGAAGGGACCTGTATTGCACACAGTGTTCTCTCTTTCCTTTTTCTGGGCAAGTACAGGATGACTGACACGACATGTGTAATATGTGTTTGCTAGACAATACTCAGGGATGTTTGTATATACTGTGTAAAAATGGGACGACCGGCAATATGATATCAATTCCGATGTGTTTATTATGTTATTTTTGAAATCTTATGTTGTATTACCCTTTGTGAGGCCTCTGTTGGGGGTCTTTTTGAGCCTTTTATTATGGTCTGTTTTTCTAATAAAATGTTTAAAAGTTAAAAAAAAAAAAAAAAAGGGGGAGCCTGAGCCCGCAGTGGACAAGCTACATCTGCCTCCAGCCCCACCCCACACACAGATATGGGGGGCACAAGTCCCCCCTACCCCGCTGGGAGTGTGCACACCGGCAGAGAGCCAGCCTTTCTACCAAAGCCTGCAGTGGGCAGTCCACATTCACCCCCTCACAGCCATGCTGCCCATGGGAGAGGGGAAGCCAGTGTCCATGCTCTGCTCTGCCACAGCAGCCACCACCTCCCACAGGCAGCAGCCAGGATTTGGACACTGCTGTGGGGGACAGGGGGCTGCAGACCTGGGTCTCTAGTCCCATAGCCCAGGCAGCTGGGGGCCCACTCTGGCAGGGCTGGGGGGGCATGGGGCTGTGGGCAGTGGCAAGGGGCACCTGTAGGCTGCAGGGGGCTGTGGAGGGAGTAGTGAGGGGCACCAGTAGGGCTGGAAGGGCTGTCACTTGGGAGTGAGGGGTCTTGACCTGCATTCTCTGGGCGAAGGGGGCAGGGGGAGCTCCAATTTTCCATGATAAAAAACCCAATATCAAATACCAGTATTTATAGGCATTGAGAATTTATTTTATTATAGTGATTGAGGCACTGGTAGGCTTCCAAATTACTTTAAAATTGTAAATATCTCAATAAAACATTGTGTTCAATTGGCATCTATAGATAGACAGAGTGGTATTTCATTTTAATTGCAGATTTTGGAGTTTTTAAATCAGAGAATTTTAGATTGTATTTTTAAATCAGAGAAGACCAGTATCCCTTCTCATGAAGCCACACCCAGATATAACACAACACTTTTTAAAAGAAGTTTTAATTAGACAAAGCAATTGCAGAACTGCAGGAGAATACACATTAAGCCAACTGAAGACAAGATAGCGCCTCAAACTTTTTTAAATGCCAGTGCTTCTAAAGCTATTCACATTCCTAAGACATGCTCTGCACACTACACTGTATGCGAAGGAAGGGAGAGAACTTCTACAATGAATGAGTAGTTGAAGGTGGTGCAGGTTTACAGGTCTTGTATAATTAACTGGATAGTGTGCCTCCAATAACTGAGACCAGGTCCAGGAGAGCTGGGCAGATAAGCTATACCTTGTATGCCTGCACCTTGGTTCACCGCCTGTGAACATTAGAGTTATGATATCCACCTATATCGTATCTTATATATCCATTTAATTATTGCTAAGCTTTGCTGTTAACTTCCTATAAGTGCTTGGGAAACACATACATACTGATCAGTCATGCAAACAGTACTTTAATAAAAACACCAGGAGTAGCTCAGTTCCCACTGAATTGTGCAAAGTGAAATTAAAATGTAGGCTAGTTGTAAACAGAACCACAATTAAAGCTAGTCAGTACAATATCACTGCTGCTACCTGTGTTTTCTTTCCAGGCTGGATGCACAGGATACAATAAATGAGATATTCCTACTGGTACAGTTTCACCCCAGAAATACAGCCATTAACACATCCCCCAAACCAGACATAATGTTATGAAGTTCATTTCAGGTGCATACTTAGGGTGCTAGAGCAGGGGCAGGCAATTATTTGGGCCCACATAAGTTTTGTTGAAGTGTCATGGGTTGGGTTGGCAGCCCCTTCTCCCCTGTGCAACAACTCACCAAAACTCCCTATGTGGGATGAGACCACAGGTGGGCCGGGAGTGGTGTTAAGGAGCATGAGGGGCAAGCAAGGCCAGGATCACAGGGCGGTGATAGTGTGGAGCAGGACAAAACCACCATCTGCTCCCTACATATCCCTGAGACAAGCATGGGTTCCATGGGCAGGGATGCACAGTTCCGACAGTGTAGAGCCCAGGCCCGGGTAGAGCCACAGTCACTGCCCCAAGATCCCAGACCTGGCCCCAGACAGCTCCCTGCATGCCCCACCTACAAGGCTCCCTGCTGGTCTCCATGGAGAACCTGGGATCTTGGGGAGGTGACAACACTTGGCCAGGGCTGGGGCAGAGCTGTGATGTGCTCAGTGTATGTCCCTGCCTGCACCAACAGGGCTCATCTCCAGCCCTTACCCCAGCCCCACACTGTCACCCTTCAAAGACCCCAGGGTCTCCATGGCCTCCTAAGGCCTGTGTCATTTAATGTATTCACAAATGATTTGAAAGGGAAGTGAATAGTGAGGTGGCCAGGCATGTGCATTACACTGAATTATTCAGGATGACTGTGGCAGGGCATTGCTTGTGCCTGCTACTTTAAGGGCCTGAGCCTGGCAGTCAGCAGGTGCCTGATTAGGGCAGCCATTTTAGATCCAGGGCTGCTTATATGAGCAGGACATTTTGCTGCTGGCAGGCCAGGCAACAACATCGCCTGGCTGCAAGGTAAGGCAAGAGCTGTAGGGGATGGTATGGAGGCTCCTGGTCCTGGGCATGACCTAAAACTGCACCCTGCTGGGAGTGGGTGGCCTGGTGGGGCACTCAGTGGTGCGGAAGCCCCCAGGAAATGCCAGGCCAGTTACCACCCCGGTGAAAGGCAGGTCAGGGCACCTTATTCCCAGCTTCCACCTTCGGGTGGGCTGGGTGACACTGGAGGTAAGGGAGCCAGGCACAGCTGCGGCCACCTGAGCCCACCAGGGAGGGAAGCCCCACGGCCCTTAGTGGAGGGGGCAGAGATGGGGAGCCTGAGTGGAGGGGGAGAAGAACCAGAGGGCTGAGGGCCCAGTGTGTGTGTGTGTGTGTGTGTGTGTGTGTGTGTGTGTGTCTGTGTGCATGCGTGTGTGCATGCACGTGCGCGCGCGCGCGCACACACACACACACACACACACACACACACACACACAGTGTTACCCTGGAAGGGGCCAGAGTATGTTTAGACCCGGTCGGGTAATTGGCTGGCCACTACCCCGGTAAGGATCACGGGAGAGGCCCAACAGACAGTATATCTGCCACCCAAGGAACGGACTAGCTAAGCCTATAGCCAGAAGGGGGCCTGCTCCAAGGGGGAGCAAGGCGGCATAAGTTGGTGATGCATGAAAAAGACCCTGTGAGAGAGGGTGTAGTGTGTGAGACCTGAGTGAGAGGTGGGTGGTGTGAATGTTCCGATGACTGAGGCCTGACGGCGTGGCCTAAGCTTGCTCTGATGGTAAGCTGGGAGCATCATAACATCAGGATGCCATCTGCGAGGCATGGGTTGCGGTGTAGGGGAGGTATGGAGCTGCAGATAGCGCCCCTGGCATCGGGGCAGTAAAGGGTAGCCTCCTGCCTAATTAAGATAGTTAATTAATTAATAACAAGGCATGACAGGAGAGTCAGGTGGGGGGCATGCCGAAAGGCAAGTGGAGAACCTGGCACGATGGCCAGGTGGGGAGCCCCACTATGCTACAATGACCAAAATCAAAAGCTGGTACTGAGATCCTTCTGTAGTTCTTCATAAAATTGAACAAATAGCCAACAAGATGGCAAAGAGCTAGAGCAGGGCAGCTGGACTTCTCAGGTTTTAAGTTGTTGTTTGGAGAATTCTTTCTATGGGTTGTTTGTTTATTGTAAGCAGCTCTGAGGCTTTTGGATACACAAAGATATAGAACTAATAAATAAATAAAAAGTTGATACATGCAAAGCGATGCACATGAGAAGTTGAGATGCATATACACCAGCTGTACTCAACCTCTGGCCTGCAGGGCCATGTTACCTGTCCTGTGGGACTCCCCATGGGCCTGGAAATTTGGTAGCAAGGGAGCAATAGCAGCAATTAACACTCCCACCCTCTCTCCCTTCCTCTCCCCAACCACCAAATTTCTGGACCCAGGGAGAGCCCTGTAAACTGGATGACAAATCTGGGATCATGCTGGCACAGAGGGTTGCTCTGTGGTCAGATCTGGCATGTGGGGACAGGCTGTGTGCACAGTTGGTCCATAACCAGTTCCATCCATAAATGCTGGGTCAGTGTGGAAGATCACACCTGTGACCTGACCCCATATGCCAAACCCACACTGGATCCAGCTCACAGAAGGTTGAGCACCACTGACATACACAATGATTAGTGTTCCACATTCTCAGTTTTTACTGATTTTTTTTTCTAGCCCCCCACCACTGATAATAAATAAAATCAGGGAATTTAAAGACATGCAGTTTTTTTTTTTTAAATGATTTATACCTGTTTTTCAGTATAAATCCCTGTTAACTGCCACGAGTTGGGAAGGGCCCATTCCCCACTCATGCCGGTTAACAGGGATTTGAATTGAAAAACGGGTGGTGCTGGTAAGCTAAAAGTGCAGGTTACCCGAGACGCTGTGCGAGAGGGTCAGTCCCGGACCCCCACCCCATGTACCCTAGTACTCACCATAGGGATCCTGAAGAGCGGCAACCAGGAGAAATCACGGGTGGTGGCCCTGTGATTCTGGAGCTGCCTACAGCTGCGGATCAGCAAGGGACATGGGCAGAGTCTCTGGAAACCGCGGGCTGCTCGAATAGCAGCCGGGAAAACAGGTGGGGGGCGGCAAATGGCGGGAAGGAGAGGACACCGACCCAGAGACGCTGGTGGCAAGGAGGAAGATTGCCCAGCTGAAGGCAAGAGAGGGGGAGCCAAGGGCCCTGGCACAGGAGGTGGGAGGCACCAGCAGGGAGCAGTTATCCCACATGGGGGGCATGGCGGGGAGGC
The DNA here is from genome assembly GCF_030867095.1 of Alligator mississippiensis. Classification (NCBI taxonomy): domain Eukaryota; kingdom Metazoa; phylum Chordata; order Crocodylia; family Alligatoridae; genus Alligator; species Alligator mississippiensis. Next base: position 159,429,354 of record NC_081828.1, on the reverse strand, counting down.
ACGAGCAAACCAGCATGGGAACCACGCACCCTTCCAAGCCAGGGAAGACCGGAAGCGACTCCAGGTCAGCTGGGGGTCGGTGCTAGCCAAACTGAGGAGCCGGACCAGGGTGGGACACAGGACAGTGGTCCACCCCCATAGTCACCCAGGGTGCAGGAACAAGTGGGTCCCTCGTCCGTTCCTTCAAGTTTCTTTAGACTATAAAAGGGGCCCTGGGAGACGAGATCCCATGGGGGCCCTCCAGTGGAAATCCAGGTATTGATTTTTGTCCATTTCACCAGAAGCCCTAGCTACCCCGAGACAGGGCCAGCCTGAAGTCAAGGAACCAGCTATGATAAAGGGCAAACTGACCTGAAAGGCCTGACCTACTTAGGTGGGCAAGCCGTGCGAAGAGAGAAAGTCACCCAAGGGGATGCCTGCAGAGGATAGTATCCATCAAATCCCTGTTAACCGGCATGAGTGGGGAATGGGCCCTTCCCAACTCGTGGCAGTTAACAGGGATTTGAATTATTAACAGTATACTAACTAACAGGGATTGGAATTATTATTTTTCTCAGAAGCATGCAATGCATCTATTTTTTTTTTTTTTATCTATTCTTAATAGCTAGAAAACACATACCAATAATTGAAAGTGCTAAAATTCTTCATAAAAGAATATTCTGAAAAGATATAATTTTAGGTTGATTAAAGTGTTTCATGTTTTGACAAAATATATATTGCTTTTTGATAGTCTTTTTTGTTTAAAATATAATATTTAAACACAAAATGGAAAAGTTAAAGTCATTTTTAAATAATACTTGTTTGATGGTATGGACTGGTTAGTCCCAAGGGAGGAAGGGGTTAAAAAGAGAGTTGTTGAGCTGGGTTGGCCCCACCCCAGTATGCTTGCAAACAATGCCAGGCCTGCAAGAGTGGTATAAAAGAGGGGAGTCAGGCTCAAAAAGAGAGACTCTCAGTGCTAAGGAAGCCTGACTTCTGATCAGATATTGTCCGTGACCCAAGCTACACAGATTTCCAGGTCAGTGCAGGTGTCTGGGTAGACTGTAGCCCAGGGACTGGGTTGCTGCCCCAATGTCCTTGTTACAATCAGAATATGATCTTTTAGCCTAGTCAGGCCTTTTATCCTCAATTTTCTTCCAAAACAAAAATTTCAGTGAAATTGGATTCACACATATCTGATTTCAACAGAACTGCAGTTTCTCATGAAATACAGTTTCCACTGACATTTCTCCAACCAGGTATAGCGCTGATTGCTTTCTGTGTGGCAATCCGAGTAGAAGCTGAAGGAGCACAGCACCTTTGTCTAGATACTAAAAGTATTTATAGTATATTTAGGAACTATCACCAAACTCTAAACACTACAAAAAAAATCAAGTTCAAAATATATTAAGTTTTCATTGATATCAAGGCTAAAAGTTCTCATTGATATCAAGACACCCATTCTCTCTGACAACTAACAGGGAAGTAGCTCCTGCCTGCTGAAGTTACTTGAGACCTGGTGCTGCCTGCCTAGCTCTCCCAGGATTGCCTGCTCTGTTATCTAGGTGCTACATGCCTACAGGGACTCTCCCAGGTTCCTACATAGGGGCATATTACTCTGGAGTGGAAGTTTGTTCCCTTAAAGGGGCATAGCAGGGTTGTCATTGTTAGTATTTAAGTTATAGCCTAGGGGCTTGTATTTGTGTTCATGTTACCCGGGAGGATCAGGATGAGGCTAGAAGGGGAGGTTTGAATGCCTCATTAGTGCCTGGAGAGAGAGGGCGTATGATTTGCCCAGAGCACCAGAGGGGTGCAGCCAGAAGCCCTCGGTGAGCCCAGAGGGCGCATGTACGGGGTTGGGGCAAGCCTATAGCACCAGAGGGGCTCAGCAAGCCCAGAGCACCAGGATGGCGCAGCCAGAAGGGCTCTGTGAACCCATAGCACCAGAGGGTGCACGTACAGGGTCAGGGCAAGCCCATAACACCAGACGGATTCAGCCAGAGGGGTGCAGAACCAGGCACCTGGGAAAGAGGCAGAGTCAGGCATCTGAGAGAAAGGCACAAAGCCAATTACTAGAGAACTCGGTGCCTGCATGTTGCAGAGAGACAGGAGCCAGAGGGCTCAACGCCAGGGGCTTATAGGAGTTGATGACGATAGTAACATCTGCGAGGTATAGGACACGTGTAGGGAAGGTTGGAGCATGTATATACAGCCCCGTATAGCTGGGCACACAAAGGACAGCCTCCAGCCTAATGAGCAACTTAATTATTTACTAACAAGGCGTGGCAGGTGAGCTAGGCAGGCAGACTGCCCAAGACAGGTAGGTAGGCTGACACAGAGGTCAGCCTCAGGGCGGCCCCCTGTCACGGTCCCACATAATTTAAACACAAGTTCTTCAGTGATATGCAAGATTTATGAGACTCAGTCCTTAAAGAGATATCATTATAGTCTTCAGGTAAAATTACTGCAATTACCTTATGGAAGAACACATTACCATGCTATATCCAAGGTTTGAATTACAGGGGGGCTGAGCCCTTCAGCTTAAGAGACAAGAGACCCCTCATAAGAGACTAAGCAGCATAGGTGGCAGCAGCAACTCCTTCTGGCTACCACCAACGCAGACCCCTGCCCCCTGCCAAGAGTCTGAGTGTAATTCGAACCCTGGCTACATCGAATAATGTGGTGTATTCTTCAGCTACTCTCTTCTTACCATAATATTTTTCACAATACGCCTTGAAATTAATGAGCAACAGAATTAGATCTCTCCACAGACACAATAAAAAGGATTCTGAATGGTCGGTTGTATGCAAGAACAGGCCTGAATGACTGTGTTGGGATTCATTTCTCACATGAACATAACAGAAAACTAAACATATATTAGCAATTTTGTCTTACATTAGCTACAGTTTACACTTGCATAATATGCCACTTTGTCTCACTTGAACAGTGCATTTGACTAAGATCAAAGAATAGCTGCTTATAATACATTATCAAAGCATCTGTAAATAAAATGTTTAGAATGTCTTGGTAAAAAATAAAGTTCATTATGTCAGTTACTTCTGTTTCAAACAGCAGCTCAGGCTTAGAACTGAAAGCTATTTTTTGTTTTGTTCATTGTTAAATAATTAAATATGAAAAGATTATGTTTAGTTTCTGAACTATCATTAGGGCCAAGTAATACACCTCTTTAAAAATATCTAAGTAGGAGCAATGACCAATCATCTATAAAACCATTAAGAAGCTCTATCATATATGCAGACAGCAGTTCTTTACCCATTGAAACTAAGATTACTACAACCTAAGAAATAAATTAAAAAAACAAAAAAAACCCCACAACCTTAAAATTTTTCACTACACAATTCTCATCTCATCAGTGGCTGCATCTGACCTAATGTTCACACATGTTTTGTATGAAACCCCATGTCACAAGGGTAGGAATTAGTTTCCTACTTATATGCCCTATGCTTAGCACCCTTCATTCTAGTCTCTCAATGAACTGACTCAAAGATTTCATAGGGGAACCATTTACTGTTACTCTTTATCCCCACTACACCTTGCTTTGACCATCATCCCTCAGGCCTACAAGTCAGGCAAACAACAACTCTCAGATATGAGGCATAAAGAAAGTATAAAAGAGAAGAATCCCTGAAAATAAGTCTATGAAATTTAGAACCCACTATCAAAGTGGAGTGCTTCCAAAATTCCTATTTCTTTTCAAGTCCCTCGTCAGAAAAGTCAAGACACTCATTTAGGTACACACATTCAAAAGGCCCAAGACAGACTTGATCTAAATTACATGGTTTTCTGTTAAGCAGCATAGCTTAGATCGGTAGCAAACAGAACACACATTTCGCCCTCTAGTTGCGAGGGGGCAAATCTTACACCAGGTTCTGTCATTTCTAAACCAGTCTATGTGTGCTAAAATTTCTGTTCTTTTATGGGTTTAGACCAGTTTTGTGTGCTGAACTTCTGTTCTATCATAAACCGGTTTCACTTATACCAGTAAGAGTGTAATGTCTGTACCTGCCCTTAGACCAGCACACATTACTTACCTGGCAACATTTAAAAATAATCAAGTGGTCACTCTTCCTTGTCCTGACTAAAATGCTTTTCCACAATACCCATCTTTAAAAATGGCCCCTCTCATGATACCACAAGTGGATGAGTACAGAATAAACTGACTCCATTAGATTTACAGTTTATATTTGAGATGCACTATCTGAACAACTGACTTGAGAATACAAAACATAGTAATGGTCAGTTTTCCATAAATATCTCCAACACTGACAGTATCTCATTGCCAGATCAGGACTGAGGCAACTGATATACAAACTTGGAGAGGAGGAAGACAGGAGGGCAGAATTACTTTAATAAGTAGGCAGAATTAAACCTAGGTGTCACTAAAAGGTAGGCAGCTCTGAAACAGACAAAAGGTAACAGGCAAACAGAAGGCAGAACTTCCAGTTACCACAAAAGGAAGACATCTAGACAGAGATTTCAAACACTATTTCGCCATTTAGAGAGAATTGCAGCTGAAAGTAATTCACATTCTTTTCCTTGATGCCAGCAATCATTCACAAATCCTGAACTCCACCAGGGCATTCTCTGCTGCAGTGGTGGACAAAATGGGTCACACTGTCTGGATGTCCCAAGATTCAAATTGGTTTTTAGTCACAAACAGACAATAGCATACCAAAAGACGAAACAAAAGAAACTGATCAGATTAAGAGTCCAGTCTCATTTTGGCGCACACTTCTCAGATCTTCAGAGCAACAGAAAAAAAAATGAAGCTACAGAATGTTAACTCCAACTGCCACAAAATTCATGACCACAATATGACTAATAAAACAAAATTCTCATTTACCTACCCCTAAGGTAAGTAAAACACATGTAGTACAAGATTCTGAATCAATCATAGTATGAATCAGGGACAGCTGGAGGAAAGTGAGGGTTTGTTTAACGGGCTCGCTATTCACAATGTATGCAAAACATAGGCAGCAGCCTTACATGGGGTCCTGGAGGCCTCCTGGGGCTGCAGCAGCCACAATCCTGACACTTGGAGCCTGGCTGACAGCCAAAGTGTGACTCCAGCTGGCCAGGCTCCGGTTTTGAGCAGTGCGCTGCCCATGAGTGCGCTGCTCTGTTTTTTGGGGGGGTTTTGCACAGGCTTTTTTGACCCCTGGATATCCAGGGGTCAAAAAACCCACCGCGCTGCTCCCTTGCAGCATGGAGAACAACTGAATGTGCGGCATGTGGTGCCGCAGACGTGTTTGTGGCACCATATACCACACTGCCATGCTTGTCTGGACATGGCCATGCTGGCCAACTGAAGAGAATAAGATGTTTACTTTAGAAATGAGCTCTATACAAAGGCACACAAAAAAAAAACCAACCATACATGCTATATAATGAATAGCACAGAGAAGATGGATTGGACACTTCTGTTCCCTACCTCATAACACAAGAATAAAGGAAGATTCAGTAAAATTAGGTTGCAAATGAAAAAAAAACACCTGATGAAAAATTTTCCTAGAATATGCAATTAAACAGCACTCATTGCCACAAAATGTGGCTGAGGCCAGAATCTTAGAAAGATTAAAAAAAGGGATTTAACATTTATCTGGATAACAGGAGCAGCTGCAGTTATAAGTTGTTAATGATAATATATCCCATACATCATATCCTGAAAACAAATCTCTAATGAGAGATTAAAAGGGGATAAAAGTACAAGAAAAAGATTTTGAGGAAGGTGAAAGAAATGTGTCCACTGCTGAATGCTGTCAGACTAGGTGGACCACTCTGATCCAGTGTAACAATTCCTGTTACCTCTGTGTCTATCACCATAATTATGTGTACATCTATAGTACCCATGTTTCTTTTTTTAAAGAAATAGCTATTAAAATGACTAAAAAGCAAATTTTCCATGTAATATATACTTTACATAGGGATATAAGTGAGAAACTGATACAGGACATCTCAGTAGGAAAAACTGAAAATAACATCAATAAGAAAGGCAAAATTCTGCAATTCAACTTGGCATGTCACCAGCTCTAACATCTATTCTGCCAGGCTTAAGAGATGCATTGATTTCCAGTCACTCACTCAAGTGCAGTGAAAACCATAATTAGGTAAATCGCTTCAGTAAAATCAATTTGAAACTCATTTGTTTTAGTATCTACTTAAATGAGATAAAACTAGACACTAAAAACTAAATACCTTCTAAGTATGTCCCTGTTCTACTATTCAACCCAGCAGCAAAACAAAATGTATGACACTCATTTAAATATTAATATTTAGTGTTTGTTCTATTAATTCATGCCAAACAACATTACAAATATGTATGTATTAATTCCTAATACCTATATGCTTGGGCAGGCAAACAGGATGTTTTCCATCTCATTTCATAAATGGGGAAACTGAGGCATAAGAAAAGGAAACAATGTCTAAAAATCACAGCAATTTGTAGTACAGTTCTACCACAGGTCAGATCTCTAGACCCACAATTCAGATGCTGAACATTTATCATTCCTTTGTTGTAAAGTTTATTTATATTTGTATACCCTCTTTCAAACACTAGGGTCACATACTCTTGTTTGACACTTTTCAGCTATAGCTAGAATCCACTACAGTTGTAACACAAGTTGTGTCCACAACAATTTAATCCTTATACCTACAAATGTAGAGTAATTTTTCTATGCTTAAATCCCATTTTCAAAAGCAATTAAGGCATTTAGGAGCCTAAGCCACTTTTGAAAATGGAATTTAGACTATGGGCAGAATTCTCAGAATTGCTTACAGCAATTTTACCTGGAAAGGTTTGTGGTGTTTTTCCAGAAAGTCTCTGACCACACTGATCTCAGCAAAAACTATATTAGAAGACTTTCTAAACAATCATTTTTCCATTGTGTTTATAACTACCAAAATTCAAAGCCAACATGAATAGGGCTCACCTAACCAAGCATTTCACAGTTTGTCATTCCTAGCCCAAGACCACCCCTCACCTAGGTAAAATAATTACAATGTATTCTTACTGTTGTTCTTTGGCAAATAAGTCCTAGAGATTCTTCCTTTATTATAGAGCATATACTTACCAGGAGCATGATCTTTCTTTAACCAAGAATAAAGATCTCATACCTTCCTATACATAGATTCAGCAATGGACTTACATTCCACATGCATCATTTACATCTGCTTTAGTCTCCTAGCGTATGCCAGGATCAATGGGCAATAGAAAAATTAGAGCTCATCACAATGGAGTGCAAGAATGTACACAGACAGAAATCCAGAGGGGTTGTTCTAATGGATTCTCCTCATCCGCTTCTTTGCCAATGCCTGTATTATAAATAAACAACAGCTTTCCAGCTTTCTTAGCTGATCATGCACAGCCATCTATTTCTCCTTGTCTCTCTATATTTAAAACCAATTCACGCAGTGCTGAAGTGCAACCACCTATGGGATGAAATGCAGCAGCTGTTTAACAATGCACAGCAGAAGTTCATGACAGTAAATGGATATCATATCCATCCAAAATTATATAGGGAATCTTAGTTGGGCAAAACATAATTACCAAAGTTGGAATTTGGCCAGGATACTAGCATTCATGGCAACATTCTTGAAAGAAAAAAAAAAAAAGTTCCAAAACCTGTACAAGTGGAGCAGAACATCAATGTTACATACCATATCTCATAGATTTCATAGACATTAGGGCTGGAAGGGACCTCGGAAGATCGAGTCCAGCCCCCCGCCCAAAGGGCAGGAAGTCAGCTGGGGTCATAGGATCCCAGCAAGATAAGCATCCAATTTGCTCTTGAAGGTGTTCAATGTGGGCACTTGAACCACCTCCGGTGGCAGGTCATTCCAGACCTTGGGGGCTCGGACAGTAAAGAAATTCTTCCTTATGTCCAGCCTGAAACGGTCTTGTAGTAGTTTATGACCATTCGACCTAGTCGTCATCCCTTGTGGCGCTCTGGTGAACAAACATTCCCCCAGATACTGGTGGTCACCCCTGATAAATGTGTAGGTGGCCATCAGATCACCCCTGAGCCTGCGCTTTGTCAGGCTAAAGAGCCCCAGGGCTCTCAGCCTGTCATCGTAGGGTCTGCTTCCCTGACCTCTGATCATGTGCGTGGCTCTTCTCTGGACTCTCTCAAGCTTCTCCACATCCTTTTTGAATTGTGGAGCCCAAAACTGGACGCAGTACTCCAGCTGTGGCCTCACTAAGGCCGAGTACAAGGGGAGAATGACGTCCCGGGATTTGCTTGAGAAGCACCTATGGATGCAAGCCAGCGTTTTGGTTGCTTTACTAGCCGCAGCATCGCACTGCAGGCTCATGTTCATCTTGTGGTCAATGATGACCCCCAAGTCTCTTTCTTCCTTAGCACTAGCCAGCATAGCACTGCCGAGCCTATAAGGACGCTGCAGGTTTTTCTTCCCAAGGTGGAGAACCTTGCATTTATCGGCGTTGAACACCATCAGATTCTCGTCCGCCCACTTGCTGAGCCTGTCCAGGTCAGCCTGGATCACCCGCTTGTCTTCTGGTGTGGATGCTTTGCCCCAAAGTTTGGTGTCATCGGCGAACTTGGCCAGTCCACTTCCGACTCCAGTGTCCACATCATTAATGAAGATGTTGAACAGTATAGGTTCAAGGACAGAGCCTTGGGGGACCCCACTGGTCACAGGACACCATGATGAGTGACTTCCATCAGTTACTACCCTCTGGGTCCGACCCCGGAGCCAATTTTCCAGCCAGTGGATCGTGGAGGACCCAAGGCGACAATTGGCCAGTTTCTCCAAGAGGTGACCATGGGAAACCAGATCGAAGGCTTTTTTGAAGTCAAGATATATGACATCAATCTCTTCTCCCTTGTCCAGGTGATAGGTCACCTGGTCCTAAAAGGAAATGAGATTGGTCAAGCAAGACCTACCCGCAACAAACCCGTGCTGGCTATCCCTTAAGATGTTGGCATTGGCCAGTCCATTAAGGATGGCCTCTTTAAGAAACTTTTCTAAGATCTTCCCCGGGATAGAAGTCAGGCTAATGGGCCTATAGTTAGCCGGATCCACTTTCCTCCCTTTCTTGAAGATAGGCACCACATTGGCCTTCTTCCAGTCTTCGGGCACTACACCAGAGCACCAAGAGTTTTCAAAGATCCGTGCTAGAGGCTGGGCTATGATGCTCGCCAGCTCCTTGAGTACCCTGGGGTGAAGATTGTCAGGGCCGGCTGACTTGAAGGTATCCAGCTTCTCAAGATGTTCCTTCACGAAGTCAGCATTAATGGAGGGCAGGGGATCACCCTCACCCGGACTTCCCTGTTCCGTAGCGGGCATGGGCATCCCATGGGACTGATGAAAGACTGACGCAAAGTACCTATTTAATAGGTTGGCTTTTTCCTGGGCGTCAGTTGTCAGTTGCCCCATCTGGTTCAGCAGGGATCCAATGTTGCCCCTGCTCTTCCTCTGGCTCCCCACATATCTGAAAAAGGACTTTTTATTGTCCTTGATGCTCGAAGCTAGTTGGAGTTCCAGTTGCAGCCTTGGCTTTCCTGGTAAGGCCCCTACAGAACCGGACCAGTGCAGAATAATCCTCCTTGGAGGTGACCCCCACCCTCCATCCTTTGTAGGCCTTTCTTTTTAGCTTCAGGAGGTCTGCTAGGTCCCTGGAGAGCCAGGGGGGCTGCTGTGCCCTCTTGCTGCCTTTCCTCCGAGATGGAATAGACTTAGTTTGTGCATTGAGGATCGCTCCCTTGAGGAGCAACCACATCTAAAAAACAGTTCTTCCCAAAGCACGGTGCCCCAAGTGCTGAGCTGGGGGGGGGGGGGGGGGGGGGGGGTGTTAGCTACTGAATCATCATGAATACCAGAGAAACCACAGATCTGTTACAGAACGCAGAAGGCAATCTACTTATGAAGAGGGTGACTCCAATGCTGCCCAGGACACGTGAACTCCAGGATTCTGTAGCCAGGCCCCAGCCAGTTGGTCAAGAGCCCCCGGCTGGAATCTGGCATGGAGGCACGCACTGCTGCTCCTATGTGAGAACAAGGATATGCCTCATGCAGGCACCTGCCTACCAGTCTGTCCACCATGCTCCTGCATAGGAGCAGCAGTGCCTGTCTGGCCACCTGCCTGGCTCACTGTGCCACTCCATCTACTCACTGGACTCTAGCCCAGGACTTTTGACCAACCAGCCAGGACCTGGCTACAGAATCCTGGAGCAACTAGAGCTGCCTATTACATACAGTCACCCTACTTATGGATGATGCAAAGAAGGCTTAAGTATTTAGTTGCCTTTTTTACTTCAGTTTTCACAAAGAGGAGCAGCTCTGGATGGCGAGTACAGTTAACAGCAGAGCTAAAGGAGCAGAATACCTTAGAGTAATGGCAGAAGAACACACTAGGGATTTGAGAGCCACTGGTTATATCTTCTTTGAGAACTTGTAGAGGTTGGGCGAGATACCAGATGATTGGAAAAGGACAAATATAATGCCTCTCTTTAAGGCCCCCTCCACACATCCAGGTAAAAGTGGATCTAATGTATGATCCATGCAATTTTGGGGCACTGCTGCTGTCTCCCAGGCACAGGGGCACCTGGAGTGCCCCAGGAGCTTAGAGATCGTAATGGCTGGTAGACTGCAGCAGCTGTGATCTCCCAGCCATTGCATGAAGCACTTCTGTGGCTGGGAGACCTCATTAGTTGCTATCTCCCACCCCTGGGGGTGCCTTGTGCTCCCCAGAATCCAAGAGATTTCAGCAGATGGATAATCAAATTAAAGCTGGATAGAAGCCAGCTATAAAGTTATTACACATTTTAAAGCAACAACTTAAAAAAAAGTCCAATCAACTATAAAGGCGCAATAGTTAAATTTGCACGTGAAGCCAGTCTAAATTTATTGCACAATTAACAAGGCAATTGTGCAATATATACAACATGTAGAGATGGCTTAAGAAAGGGAAGAATGAGCATCTGGGGAATTACAGACCAGTCAACTTGACCTCAATACCTGGAAAGATCATACAGCAGGTCCACGAGGAATCTACTATGAAGCACCTAAGGGAAAACAAGATGATCAGGAACAGTCAACATGGATTCACTACAAGCAAGTCATGCCTGACCAAACTGATTTCTTTCCACAGTGGATGGAGAGCAGCGGACGTGGTATACCTGGACTTCAGCAAGGCTTTTGACACCATCTCCCACAACATTCTTATTAACAATTTATGAAAATACAGGCTAGATGAAAGCACCGTAAGGCAGATACATAACTGGTTGGATCATCACAATAAACAAGCAGTCATCAATGGCTTAATGTCTAGTTGGGAGGAGGTATTAAGTGGAGTTCCCCAAGGATCTGTCCTGAATCCGGTATTGTTTAATACCATCATTAACAATTTGGATGATGGGACTGAGTGCACACTTAGCAATTTGCAGACAACACCAAGTTGTATGGAGTTGCAGTCACTTTGAAAGGTAGGGCTAGGATCCAGAATGACCTGAATAAATTGGAAAAATGGTCTGCAATCAATCAGATTAAATTCAACAAGGACAAATGCAAAGTCCCGCACTTGCAAAATAATTGTATACACAGTTACAGAATGGGGTATGAGTGATTAAGCTGCAGTACTGTAGAGAAGGACATAGGGATTACAGTAAAACAGAAGCTGAATGAGCCAACAGCCTGCTCTTGTTGCAAAAAGAAGGGCAAGAAATGCTTCATCCACCCTATTCAACACTGGTGAGGCCTCACCTGGAGTGCCTGTGTACAATTTTCAGTCCTACGCTTAAGGAAGGATGTAGAGAGTCTGGGAAGAGTCCATCACAGGGCAACAAAAGTAATTAGGGCCTGGGAAGCAAGATTTACGAGGAAAGGCTGAAAGAATGACGGTTGTTTAGTTTGGAGAAGAGAAGACTGAGGAAAGATTTGATAAGTCTTTAAATACCTGAAGGCCAACTGCAGAGAAGATAGAGAAGGTCTTTTCTCTGTGGCCATAGGGGACAAAATTTGGAGCAATGGCCTCAAGATGCAGCAGGGGAAGTTCAGGTTAGAGATTAGGAGGAATTTCCTGATTATGAAGGTGGTCAAGCATTGGAACAGGATACCTAGAGAAATGGTGCAATCTCAATTGTTGCCAGGTTTCAAGAGCAGGTTAGACAGACACTTGGCTGGAATGGTTTAGCCAGGATGATCCTGCCTGAAGCAGGGGGCTGGACTCGGTGACTTCATGAGGTCCCCTCCCAGTCCTACTTTCCTATGATCAATACTGCTTTTTGCAGCCAAGTGTGTAAGAGCTGCTGGAAAAAAAATCTAGAGCAAGATATAGGCAGTCCTTTTAATTGCCCTCAAAACAAGAAAAAATAAAAATTAAATAAATATTCAATGCAAGCTTATTTATTGCAGGTGAATATCTGATTACACTAAAGCATAAGCAGTGTGAAACTTCCGTATCTAATTCCTTGAAAATTGTCTTGCATATATTGTGACACTACCTACCTTACCTAGGGGGCAGCTCCCCTTCCACATGAAAGAGACTGCAATAGGGAGGTATAAGTTACCCCTTCAAAGCACCTGTTAAGATACCTTGGTTCCTAAAACTTTGAAATCTGAGACCAGTCCAATTCCAGTCCATTTTCTTTCATAAAATGACCATGATAGAGGCCCACAGCTAGGCTTTCCTTGCCTCAGGAGAAGAGAACAGGGGATTTCTATCAGGAACAAAATGGTTTGGCATAGAACTGCTATGCTATGAATCCACACCTTTCATGTATTTCTCTTACATAAGGTGAACAACACAGGTAGCTGGTTACAGGCAGCTTCCAGGCACCAGCTTGCTGGTAAAGAACAGCAAACCAGCCAAGATAAGGAAGGACTAGGTTTGAGCCCTGTAATTCCAAGAGATAATTAGATACCCAAGGTTTTATATAGCACTCTAAAAGATAAGTTTACATTACAGAATATCTTTAGTTATCTGAACCCCTTTGGAAAACACTCACCAAAAAGCCATTCAGATAAGAGGGATGACCCTGATCTCATTATAGTTTCACTTAACGTAGCTTCTGGTTGGTTTATCTTGCTAGATTCTCTTGTGATGCTGGCCCTGCTACTTTTGGCACATAGTACTAATTTCTGCTGCTGTGTGTTACCCAAGCACCAATCCACTGATTGTAGCTAGTTACTAGGACATGTGTAACAGTGTCAAATCAAGCATTTGTCATTCAGATAATCAAGGGTTAGAATAACCAAGAAGGTACCATACTACTTCAAGAGGAACTATAAAAACTACAAAAGTATAAACACCACACTTTTTGTTATCTTGAGATTATGGAGAGCTTGCTTTTAAAAAACAAAAAAAAACAAAAAAAAAACCCACACAGAACACTTCTGCTATTTATCAGTATTTTTCCATGATTAGCATAACGTAAAATTAAAAAAAAAAAAGCTATTATGCATAGTTTAAAATCTATGAACAGTAGGAGCAGGAATAGAGTCACTGGTTAAGCCAAGCAGAGGCTGTTAGCCTGTGAAATCAATTCAAAGAATTTTGAACTTATTTTATTGATTTAAGTCAAATTAAAAAGATGAAAATCATTCATAAAATGTACCAGATAGCAAATGTTTCAAGCAAAAAAAAGAGATGGATTTTTTTTAAAACTGGAAATGTGTATTTGTGTTTGGAAAGCGAGAGGAATAAGACGGCATCCAGTTTCTTTTAAAAAAACAAAACAAAACAAAACAAAAATCAATGGATTTGGACAAGTCATAAATAAGTATGTGGCAAAAAAAAAAAAAAGCATTATTGGTAGAACACACATGCACACAAGATTGCTATTGATATGTTCTGGCAATCTACAAAGTACGTCTCTTCATCAGTAAAATGTTCACTCTAGAAAATAAAGAAAAATACTGATTCATTGTCTAATGAATTAATTAGTGGTCAGAAGTCCCTCCTAAAGAATATCCAGTGAAAATGTAATTTATTAGAATAAAAGTATACTGTGCGATAAGTTAAATGTAAATAATTGCAATTAGCTTAACAGCTGCAGTTCAATCATTTTACAAGGTCAAATGTACCTAAAAAAAAATGCAACTATAATACTAACTTAATTTATATAATACTAATTCTACCTAACCAACATAAGAATGTCTATTAATGTGTGAGGTGGGGAGGGAAATCTCAACTTTTGCTACAAGGGCTTTAGAGTTTACTATCATTCGCCATCTTTACTTTCATTCTAGAATCTGATTCTGCCATTACTGGTAAGAATTCAAAGTGGTACCACATAGCCAGAGCATACCACACACATACACACCCTTTAGATACCAATGGCTTAGAAATTAAGCCATGAACACAGGAGGAACTCCAAAAGGCTCTTAACCATAGAAAAATAAGTCTGGGAGAGACTTCATGAGTTCATTTATTTCAGGGATGGGTAATTATTTCCACTTTATGGGTTGTGGTGAGGTGTCGAGGGCCGCACATATAAAATCTTTCAAAAGATATCATTTTGATAAAATATAGATAAAAACAAGTCATATACTAAAAATCAAACATCTACTATAACGTATTTTAAATTTAATCTCAAAATAATATATGTCCTAATTTATGTTTTTTGAGTAGTGTATATAGAGGCGATTGCCTAATAGCTCAAAATAAAGTCTTACTCTTGTATACTGTAGGGAAGGGCATGTGGGGGGGGGGAAAATATAGGAGGGAGGTTGGGGGCTGCCCACATGCCAGGTCCAGGAGCCCGGGGGGGGGGGCGGGGGGGCGGTCAAGGTAGGGGGGCCAGGGGTGCGTACAGCACAGCTCGCCTAGGCAGTGCAGTGCAGTGCAGGTGCGGTCACATCCCTTTGTCCAGCATGCAGCTGCCCCTTTGGTTCCCTACATGGAACTGGGCCCCACCCACACCCACCCAGGGCAGCCCATGTGCTCCCACCCATACTCACTCTGCACCTGCCAAACAGTACCGCCTCTGCCCGCAGGGCACAGCTTCTCAGTGGGGCTGCTCCCAGTGCAGCCACCTGGGTAATGCTCGGCTCCCCCCACCTCCAGCTCCTCCTCTTCCTCCTCCTGCCTCTGCTGGACCACTCCAGGCAACATCTAACACAGGGAAGCCATGGGGATGCATGCCAGGCCCCATGTGCCCAGGCCTGTCAATGGGGAAGCTGCAGCTGGGCAGCTCCTGCCCCAGTGCACAGGGCTCCAGCTGCAACTCCCAGCCACCTTCCACCCACTCCGACCTGGTGCGATGAACGGTCACCTGCAGGTAGCTGAGTGGGTGAAAGCTGGCTGGGAACCAAAGCTGGAGCTCCACACACTGGGGCAGGAGCTGCCCAACTGCAAGCCCCACCCACCCCCAGCCTGGCTGGGCATGTGATGTCTGGTACACATCCCCATGGCTTCCCCGCATTACCTGCTGCCTTGAACAGTGTAGCAGGAGCAGGAGGAGCCCAGACTGGAGGCAGCGGGAGCTGAGCAGTACCCAGGCAGCTGCAGCCACACCAGGAGCAGCCCTGCTGGGAAGCTGTACACACTGACCAGGACAGTGGACTGGCGCAGGCAGGTACACAGTGCAGGCTGCCCTGGGAAAAGAGTGGAAAGGGCTTGGCCCCATGTGGAGTGCCGCATGGGCAGTCATGGGCTGGATACAATCAATTGGTGGGTGCCTGCCCACAGGTCAGATCCAGTTACCTGTTGGCACTAAATATGGCCCACAGGCCATATTTTGCCCACCCCTGGTTTAGCTGAAGCCAGGATTATCTGGTCTAAACCCTTCCAAGCAAATGGTTATCTAGCCCACACTAAAAACATCCACAGATAGAAATTCCAAGACTTCTAAAGGTATTCTGTTCTATTATTTAACCCCATCCAGAGGTGGAAATTCTCTCTTAATAATTAACCTAATGCCTTGAATATTCATTCGTTTGCAGCACTAGAAGGTGCCTTAATAGTTTTTAGCACTACAGAAAAGATGAGCTCCATGGACGTGTACACATGTACAGAGGCCCCTTGGCTGAAGTGCTACAAAGTCACCATGGAGGCAATCAAAGTCATGCTCTCCAATTAGGGGGGTGATAGGCAACTTCTGACTTGCTTTGTTGCTCCCTTGCCTGTAAAAGAGATGTCATTGAGTCCGATCAGCAAACTGCCTACCTGTGGGGAAGGTGTGCAAGCTGTCTGGCAACTGCTGCTCCAATATGCTGTACCCACATATAAGCAACAGCTGTCAGAGAGCTCCTCCACTGCTCACAAGAGGAGGAAGAGGGTGGGGGCAAAGTGAGGGTCTATGGTTGACAGCTGATACCATTCTCAACAACAGCAGCTGCCCTCCCTGCTTCTGGTCCACTTCCAGGTCTGCTGCTGAGTGCACTGGGGAGCCCCCCATGCTTCTGGGGGACACTATGCACCCCATCATCGCAGCATTCATGAGCCCGTTACCTAGAGGCATGTAAAAACATATAAAAGCTGTCTCTATTTCCAAATCTCTCCAAATCAATTTGGAGGGTTCTGATTCGATTCAGAGAGATTAAAGGGTCCTCCAATTCAATTTGGATTTGGAGATTCAGCCACTAAATCAGACCAAATCTCCGCTGAATCGAATCGGGACCAAAGCTTCACATAGACCTAATTTTTACTGCTAGTCTCGGGACTTTTTTCCTCCCAATTTGTTCATGACTTTCTTGAAGTGGAGTGCCCAGAAAAGGCATACAGATCCAAGAAAAGCCTTAACAGTGTCATATAAGATAGAAAAAAAAAAAAAAAAAATCAGTTCCCCATGACTTGTATATTATACTTGAAGAATTTGGGGAAATGGGGCTACAGAGCTTGTGCAGTCTCTGTGGAGAGTTGTGCAATAAACAGCTCTGAAAAGTCCAGCCTGGAGGGGCTGGGATGGCAAGATAGGAGCACTGCTACTGGAACCACAATTACATAGGTTTATATTTTTATGATCTGTGTTACAGCAGAGGTCATAGGTCACATTAAACATCAGGCTCCGCTGTAAAACACATATAATAAGAAAGTCCCTGTCCCAAGGGAACAAGAGAGGAGAGACACATGAAGCCAGATTCTACTCCAATGTAATTCCATAAGTGAACCCTGGCACCTAAAGAAATTCTATTCCACACTGCTCTAATCTCTGAAAAACTGCAAAATGGTAAGTGAGTGTTCCTTGCTGCTTTTTTGTGACTCAATCTTAAAGGTCAGGTGATGGTACATTACAGAAGTACACACTTCAAGAGAATTTCAGGAACTTGAACAGTATGGAATAGGTGCCTAATTCCACTTAGATGCCTAACAAATAGAAAAAAAATTGGACCACGGAGCTGAAGGTCATACAACAGGTCAGAACCAAGGCAGTGCACTGAACTAAACTTTCTTTTTTTAAACAATGGTTATGACTCCTATTCCAGCCAGAGGCAAGACTGAAAACAACTGAGGAACTGTAGGATTGTCCATACCTTGTATAATGACATGGATTGTGCATAAGTGTGAGCACACATGGGTTGTACCAAGCAAGTTTACCAGCTTTTACACTGGAGCTAGTTTCTGCAAGCTCATCATGCTGAGTGATACAGCAGTGGTAACCAAGCTACATCTTTATCATTTTATCTAAATTCAAACAAGCTTCCAGTGAACAATCCAAACAAAAAAAATAATACATCTGAAGATATGGAAAATTGTTTCCAATAAGCAAATGACTTCCTTGCATGTGAAATATCACTTTAGT
Organism: Alligator mississippiensis; assembly: GCF_030867095.1. Lineage (NCBI taxonomy): Eukaryota > Metazoa > Chordata > Crocodylia > Alligatoridae > Alligator > Alligator mississippiensis. Next base: position 159,411,652 of record NC_081828.1, on the reverse strand, counting down.
TATTAAAGTGAATATAATTGTGGGAGGACCTTTTGTGTTATTACAATGACTTTCCATCTGTTCAGTAAAGAAAAACTGTAAATTCTGCCTTGCTTTGTTCAAAAAAAGCGCAGCTATTATCCCCTATTTTCAACATTATCATTAGCACAAAAGTGTTCATCGTGCTTTGCAATTTCCTGAAGATATAGAATTACTAATGTATTTCCAGTTCAGAATTTAACTTTAATTGTTCATAGGACATTAAACTTAAACCTTAGCATACTTTGTTATAAAAATGCAATATAATCTTCTCAATTCACAGTAGATTTCCCAGAAGCTAGTCTGAATGAACAAGTATTGCAGATTTGCAAGTTATCAAACAAACTAAAATAAATAAATAAATAAATAAATGCTGCTACTCTTCAGAGTATACTTAGTTAGTTTTTAACCTAATTTAAGGGATACAAGAAGCTCAGAACTGAAATGAAACCAACCAACCAAGCTTTTCCAAAACAAAAAACAAGCCACGCAAACAAGAAAACCAAAAAACCCCAGACAAATTGAAATCAAAAGGAAAGTAATGGAGTATTTCTATGGAAACATATTGTATTTTCCTATACCAAATACTTCCCTAGCTGGTTCCCAGAACACATAGTGCAACACCATGTATGATGAACCCATAGTTGATATCAAGCAGAAACAGATGCTGAAACAAAAATGAAACTAACTATATTATTTTATTGTATCTTTGTTTATCTGACAAAGTGGAAAGTAAGCAAATGCATAGCATTCTCTCAGTTTTACTAATAGAAGCTGTTAGTAAAAACAAAAGATGACTGCTTATAAAAAAAAAAAAAAACATATTAAGGACTTAAATTTTCTGAAGGTATATCGCTTAAGGCAGATCATCAGTGTGAGAAGAAAGGTGGAAGACAAAATTGAGTTGATACTGCCACTGTATCTTGCTGTATTCTGGTCCAACCAGATACAGAGCAGGGTTGGCTTTATCGGTATGTGGGAGAAGGTATACTCTAGAACTAGGGGTGAACCAATAGAGATTTTGGGGGCCAAAAGCAATAGCCAATTTTTAAAGGAGGCATATCAGCTGATACTGATCTGATTTCCTATACGGAGCCTGGCAACTTGAAGAGCAGTGTCTGGCTGGTAAGTCTGCTGTGGTGGAAGGGAAGCAGAATGGGTGGGCAGATCAAGGCCCTTGCAGTGAGGGAGGGAGTAGGGCGTGGGGCAGAGCCACGGTTCGTCCAGGGGGCACAAGGGGAGGGGTCCCCGCTACTGCACACACTCCAGGGGGCATGGGGGGGGCCTGTGCCCCCCAGCTCTGCATAGGGTGGGGCAGGCTGTAATGTCACTGGGAGAGGAGCTATGGGAGGAGCTGCAGCCACCCCAAAATTTGCCATAGGCCCCCCAATCCCCTCTTCTAGCACCACCACCACCCCCCACACTGAGTGCAGCCCCAGGCCAGGCTCCCCGCCCAGTCAGTAATGGTAAACAACAGTCGATGAGAAATTGAGGGTTAACAGTGATCATCAAGTCCAAGAAGTTGGGGAACCACTGTCTTATATTATGGTTAACCTACACTATTATGACTTCCCATAGAAGTAATACAACTAGCAATAATTATAAAGTAGTCTCCATCTCTCGTACTGACTTTGAAAGAACTCGTTAAAAAAACCAAAAACAAATATATAGACACTGAAGTTATCCAAGCTCTGTTAGGGTCATTAATCCTCAGGAATTTTATCCATTACCCAACACTTCACATCACCAATCATAACACTGACAAATTAAAATATATTCTGAAAGATTATCCTCTTGATGACATACATTTAGTTGGAATATATAATAAGCCTGATTACAAAAGGATAAATTCAGGGCTATTTAAGTCGGGTTTTTTAGTTGTGTAATATAGGAGAAAATGAATGCTATTTGAATTTACTGAGTGGAACCTCCACAAGAGGAAAATTCAGGCTTTAAAGAAAATATCACTAATATTAATCAGACCACTTCTGTATAATGCTGACAGCTACAACTTTCACCTCGTTGTGCCAGCCCTGTATTTTACTTTCTGTATTGATTTCAGTCAGTGTTTTTCCAGAGAACACATTATTGTAACTTACTTCTTTCATTAGCAAAAAGAAAACATTACAGAAAGAGAAAAATAATTATTTCAGAGTTAACATGGCACTTATAAACATAAAAGATTGAAAACAACATTCATTTCTCTATTCTAATTGTTTTTCCCCCAATAATTACAGTGATATAAAAAGTAAGAGCATGACAAAGATACTGGCTGATGACACCAAGTTAGGAGGCCTCATTAATACTGGAAAGAGTTGAAGTATCATACAGGAAGAACTTGATCTATTTGAGGACTGGGGAATAGAAATGAGGAAATTTAATAGTTCAGAAAATAGGGTTATATACTGTGGCAGTAATAAGTGAGAATTTCTACAATACGCTAAAGAGCTCATAGTATGAAATAACTGAGGGGAAAGAAAAAAAAGACAAATGTACACATCAACACAGCGTGACTATGAGCCACCAACATGGTTTAGCCAAGAAAAAGGCAAATGCAATCCTAGACTGTATCAGCAGAGTTATTTCCAGTACAGACATGGTGTTATTGGTGCTATTGTGGAAACCCCTGGTGGGAATTTATCTACAATACTATATCTAATTCTCACCATCCATGAGCAAGAAAGATGAACTCAAACTGGAAAGGAGCCACAGAAGGGTTGCTACGATTACAAAAGGAGAGGAGAGCCTATTTTACAAGGAGGCATATTTAAAAAAAAAAAGAAAAAGAAAATCAGAAGTGGAGAGCATACCTGGGAAGAGAAAGAATTACTCAAGCTAAAGGACAACATCAGCCAAGGATCAAATAGATATTAAACCGCCATGAATACATTTAATTTGGGATTTAGGAGTCAGTTTTTAAGCAGCCAAGTGGTTCTAGAACATTCTTCCATGAAGACTAAGTGGGAGGAACGGGCCCCAACTCCCTTTAAATAGGCAATTGATCAGTCTATGATAGGGATTATAGGAAATGCTTGCCTGCAAAAAGTAAGGGACTAGACCAGGGGCAGGCAAAGTCTGACCTGCGGGTCGGATCTGGCCAGAATTGGACTCCTTTTCCCAGCATCCCCTGCCCGTGTGGCTGGGACTGGTTTCCATGAAGACCATAGCAGCAGCTGCCCTATGATAGCACAGGGCTGGGGCTTCCATGGAGACCAGCCCCAGCAGTACTGGCAGGGCACACAGCAGGGCGTGGAGCTGCTCTGCACAGGGCTGGGATCTTGCAGCGGTGACAGTGTGGTCCAGAACTGGGGCAGAGCCATCATCTGCAGCTTGCATGCTCTGGGCAGAGGTGTGCAGGCAGCAGATCGTGGCTCTCCCCCCACTCCAGACCACGGTGTCACCACTGAAAGGGGCTGGGGAAGATCTGCAATGTGCTGCCTGCGCACCCCTACCCAGAGCGTGCAGGCTGGAGATCGTGGCTCTGCCCCACCTCTGGACCACGCTGTCACTGCCGCAAGATCCCAGCCTGGCTTTAAAGCAGCTCCACTCCCTGCTGTGCACCCTGCCAGCGCTGCTGGGGTCAGTCTCCATGGAAACCCCACCCCCACACTAGCTCAGCGTAGCTTCTGCTGGGGTCCCCATGGAATGTGGACTCCATTTCCCAGCAGCCCCTGCCCGGCTGCTGACCAGATCCACCATTTTGCCCACCCCAGACTAGACTCAATGACCCAAGTCACTCACAGGCCAATATTTTTATAAAACACACTGCAAATTTCTGTTGCATGTTCAGCATTTGTTCAATGTGCATAACAGGATGATTGCACTAGGAACTCCACATATGAACAAAGACAATCTATGCCCTAGAGATTCATAATCTGAATGGAGTAATCTTAGTTTTAACCTAAGCGAGGCAGGACAAACACCATTTTTTTTTTTAATTTCAGTTAAACACAGTATCCAAGTAAGAAAATTCGTACAAAGCCAGAGACAGTCCTAGCAGGGTGCGGGGCCCAGGGCAAATCAGCCTGTGCAGAGCCTGGACACGAAGAAGCCGGCAGTGGGGGAGGGAGGGCTGGCCAATGGCCAGATGCAAAGCTGGCAGTGGCACAGAGTCACCAGCACTAGAAGGAGCTGTGGCTGGTCCACCGGTTCCACAGGGCCCCCCAAAGCATGGGGCCCGGGGTGATCGCCCCAGTTCACGCCCCCCCCAGGGACAGCCCTGCACAAAGCTAGAATTCTCTTTCCACAATACGTATGTAAGTGCCAATTCAATTGGTGGTGTACAAAGCACAAAATAAAGAAAGTCAGTATCCCAAAACCAACGCAGAACCCTCTGAACCAGCATTGCAAGCATTAGGTATAAAACAGTAATGCTCCCCATGAAAGTCGTCTTTTCAACCTCCATTCAGACTCTTAATGAGACTAAAGTAATTTCCATTCCCCTGTAGTTGTTGGATTGGACCATAGATAATTAAATGAGATGCATTCCAACGTCCAGAGGAAGAATGATGTTCTACCATTTCATATTTTAAGGCAATTACATTTTTCTTCTATTCTCTCCATTCACCAACAAGGAAAACAATGAATAATTCAGTGAATTAAACATGGGCCCAAGTTATACTCTTTATGCACCTGAAGCTGCAAAGCATTTGGCACCTCACAGAATCAGCTCCTACTACCCAATTACAGGAGGAAGGGCTTCAGTTGACTGATGGTGAAAGGCAGGACTGAACCATGTCTATCTCAACTTGTTTAAAGTCAAAGAAGAAATATCTTGAACATTTTGTTTTCTTCAGTCCTTAAGAAGCCTTTATACAGAATCCTCAGCTGGTTTTAACACACATTCAGACAAATAAGAGGTTAAAGGAACCTCACTGGTTTCAGAAAGGCTCCTACTTCAGTAGGGATGCATATCGGTAAACTTCAGTTATGGGTCTGTTACAGCAAAATGTGCCATACTCGCGTGTGCTGCGATTTGAGGACTCTGTGTAGTTTATGGTTTCTGCTTGGTTTATGATTTCTTTCTGTGTCTGTCAAATTGGAAACTACATTTTGATTGTAAAACTGGTCTTGGCCATCCTCCTGTCTTTTATTCTCCATCTTGGACAAAAGTTTCTAAAGGGCATTGTTAGCCCTGTGTCATTGACAAAGTGCTATAATGTAATGTAATCACCTCATACAATAGTTCACTCCTCCTGAAGAGAACTGGGTTGTCCAAGAGGTTGCCTTTGCAACAAAGTCACTTAATTGGAGTCTGTCATCACCGGATGGTAGCTGATAAGGCAATCACCCAAAAGAGGAGCTGTAAAGTTATAAAAGGGCAGGAGTTCAGCCCTCTCTTCTTTGGCTATCTTCAGCTGCTAAAGCTAAGGGGGAGCTTTCTGCCTGTGGGGTCCAAGGGAAAGGAGCTGGAATACCGAGCACCAAATTTAAGACTTGTTTTAAAGTGATACTTTATTCTTTAATAACACTGGTTTATTTAAGTAGCATAGCAAAATCCATTGCTTACAACTATCAAAGGTCTCCTGAATACAGGTTTCCCTCATTTTATGCAGTACATGCATTCCTGGAAAACAGTGCATAACTTGAATTCGCATACAGGGAACCCACTTTACAATGTAACAAATAGGGATAGATTCCAAGTTCTCAACTGTACTGACCCCCAGACCCATATCTACCACTTTTTCAAGACAGTTTTGGTACTGACCAACAGCAGACAGTACACACAAGCGCGTTGCTGGTGAATATTATTGTAATGGGGATGGCAACTACAGAAACACGTGTTGCAGACAAGAAGCGAAGAGCACAGATCCACACAGGAAACTATATGTTGGTGCATGTCACTCGTGCAAAAAGCAGCTGACTGTGGGCTCTCACCACACAAATCTTATAATAGTGAAATTACCTCACATATAATTAATTTTTGGTATAAAAAGGGTCCTTGCATAGGAGTGAATTTGCACATACAGAACCCACGTAAAGTGAGGGAAGCCTGTAATTATAGGGCCATGTTACACTGTGAGCTGCACAAATATTGATGGGTGTTAGTGGCAGCTTGAGTCTGGAATAGTCACATGTTCAGGCCAGCAGGGGCCTGGAGGACTGAAAAGTAAAAATACCACCATGCCCCAATTCTGGGCTTCCCTCCTGCCCTCCCCCAGGGCTCCCCCCTTCCCCTCAGGGTTCCTTCCTGCCCCCACTTGTGGCTGCCTGCGTCATCTGTCCCAGGGGAGCAGGCAGGGAAGTATTAGCCTGCCTGCCCCTCCCCACCCCACTATTGCTACTGCCCTGCTGTTGCTCCTCTCCAGGCTGAGCCTGGCCCCCGCATGGTGGCAGTGGCCAGGCAGGCAGGTTAATACTTCCCTGCCTGCTCCCCTTCAATAAACAGCACAGGCAGCCACAAGCCAAGAGGGAGGGGGGCAGTGAGCAGGGATCTGGGGTTCTGGCAGGAGGGGAAGTGGGCTCCAGCAGGGGAGATGGAGCAGGTGTAGTGTTTATACTAAGTTGCAGCCTAGAGTAGCTACGCCTTAGTGTAACAGGAGCTGGGTAACATGGATCAGAGATAATCCTGTCCTAGAGTGGCATAAATTTGAACCACCTAATGAGTGCTTAAAACTCATTTCAGGTGTTAATGCATGGATAATATACATGTTAAGAGTTCCAAGAGCCACCCAAAATTACCAGGTAACAGGGCCCATATTATAAATTGGAAAGCCCACATGTAAGATCCTAGGAAATGGCACATCTAAGTTATGTGAAAGTCAGAGGAATCAAGACAGGACTGTGGTGACAGACCCATCTCTAAACAGGAGAGTCTGCATCCCCAGAATGAGCTTAAGAGACCCCAGCACAGTAGCTTTGCCTGCGGTTTTTTCAGCCCCCGGAGTCTGAATGCTGGAATGGGTGTGCTCCCTGAAGTTATACTAGCTGGAATCCCTGGGAACACCTCTGTTCCAACAGCCACCAAAATTAATCTAAATTAAGGTCCATATCAGTAATTTTCCTAGATTTGTCTGGCCCACTGAAACAATTCAGAAATGGTTAGAAAAAAAAAAAAAAAAAAGGCTTCTGCATCTCTAAATTCTACAACTCTAAGAAGTCAGACAAATCCTACATATGCAGATTCTGTACAGATCAGGCTTTTTTTTTTTTTTTTTGCCAATTTTTGGCCCTTGAACTGAGGAGAGAATTAATATTTTATAACCATAGTAAAAGTAATCCTAAAGAAGTTCTCAGACATTCCTGTCACAGATTCCAAGTCTGAAATCAGTCCTTAATATATTCCATTTCCGTAATGGGGTACTGACAAGACTAACAGATTTAAGGGATATAAATATGATTGACTTCATTTATTTGCAAAAAATCTATGCCATTATTTATATGCTTCCCTCCCTCTCTAATACTTCAGTCCTTAAGAAAACAATTCTATTAGCTTTCACTGCTAAACAACGTTAAAATAACTGGAGTCACCTCAACACTTTATATTGTGCTTTTACTATTTACAGTTCTCAAGGCACAGATGTCTCATTATCCCTGTTGTACAAATGAAAAAAACAAGTAATTTTCCTGAGGTTACCAAGCAAGTCAACATGACAGCCAGGAAAAGAACACAGATCTTAGGCCTCCAAGATTTCAGTGGTTCATTGTTGGCTGCAGAATATTCAGCAACCGTCCTGATAAAAAGAGTTGGTCAAATAATATTTTTTAGCTTAGTGTTTGGCTAGAATAAAAATCCAGTTCAGGTCAAACCAGCCATTGGTGTTTTGATTAAATTAAATAAAAATGTCATTTGGGGTGAATGAAACAATCCAAAATGTTCTGTTTCATTTGCAGTTATTTAATGCTTTGTAGCCTTATTTTCCCTTTGGGGGAGTTATTTAGCCTTTTTATTTAACCTCTCTGTTAATTAACATTCATTTTTTAAACAAAAATGACATTACATTTTAAAACAAATATCTGAAGAGTTCAATTACAGAAATGTTGAAATAAAATACTTAATATTTCCAAAATTAAATACGTAGAAGTTTTTCCTCCCAAATTATTCCTCCAAAATTATTCGCTTAATCAGATGCAAATTTGTTACTAGTTTAGGTCACGCTATTTCTCAGCAAACTAATTCTACTGATGAGGTTGGACCATCCACAAATTCACACGCAAAAAAACCCACCCGCTCCACCACCTACCTCCCCACCCCCAGCATCATATATAGCTATTCCCTGGCCATAGAGAAAAGTGCAAGTAGCATCTTTGCAGGTGATTTACTCTCAGCTCACACAATGACTCTGTGAAACTCCATCCCTGAAGAATCCTAGCAGAATACTGCAAGGAATATTCTTCACAGATCCCAGAGATTCCAAAGAATAGTGCCACTCCCAACACTACCATTTGCCTTGAGTCTAGAGATCCTAACAGAGATCCACTACTGCACAGCATCATGACTTGCCTTTCGGTGGCCACTTGGATATCACTAACGCCCTACAACTTAAGGTGCAGCAGCAGCAGCTGTCCTTGCCTCAAGGAAATTCCCTGTAGATCCAAGATCCATCAGGGTGTTTAAGGGATGGACTTCCACATCTACCACATTCATTCTCACTTATCACCAGGATAGGCAGTTCAAGAAATCTCAGCAGTCTTTCCTACCCAGAGCAGGGTGGCTGGACCCAATGATCCCACGAGGTCCCTTCCAGCCCTAAATCTCTGTGACTTTCTGGTGGTATGCAACTATTACACAAGAAAACACATGCAGGAGCTGAATGAGGACAGTCTGGGACAAGATGATACGGACCTGCAGATAGTGTGAAAAAATAGCCACAAGGTATAAAATGCCCCCAAAGTTCTCCTTGGGGTGTTAACTCTGTCACAACCCAAGGGTGTGATTTGATGTGTGCGCGCTTCGGCACTGCTAAATTATTTCCCGCCACTCGGAGCTTTCTTTGCAGGGTGCATTTCTTAGTTGCAAAGAGAAGTGCACGGTGCAAAGGAGTTCCCGCCACCCGCATGCAAATTTGTGTCCCACTATTGGCCAGTTCTAAATTATTCCCACGTGGAGGCTAGTGATTGGCTTGCTAGCCGTATAAGAGGTTTGAGCGGTTTCCACCCAAGTTGGAGGACTTCACGTCTTGTGAAGACCTCTAAGCGCTGCGGAGCCTATCGGACCCAGCGTGTACCTTGAGAAGGCTATAGGGGTCTGATCAACCTCTGGCCTCTCCCCGTCGCCGAACGATCCCTCGACGAACCCCTTCCCTGCGTGCAAGTTCCACGGAGCCTAGCAAACTTTGTGCGAGTGTATCCAGAGCTCTTTCTCCGAGTTGTTTTCTTCGGTTGACACGATGGGCTCGCGTGTTTAGAGCCTTCAAACGGATTGGGCTAGAGGTTCGCATGGAAGGAACTCTTGTCCACTTCTCTTCTTTTCTGTCTGTAACTGCAACTCGAGCAAGTTTTCCTGCCTGCGCTGCGACCATCTTCGGTGTAAGTAAAATAATCTTTAATCAACTGCTAAGCGTCCGTGCCTAATTCTAGTCCGCCGGCCCGCATTCCCTGACCCACGTGCCAGGGCTGCTGGCCACAGCCCGCCACGTGCCCCCGAGACCCTGGGACCGCTCCTGGCCCGCACAAACTCACATGCCCAAATGTAAGTGTTCATACTGCTATTTCAGTGGTTATTAAAATGTTCAGGAGGAGTCATGTTAATAGACCTGTGAACAGCTTCTCACTATGTTCTCATGAATGGGCAGGATTAAGCCAGTTAGCTCTGCAGTTAATTCCTCAAGCAGTTTGTTTTCCACAGAACAAACTTCAGGCACTAACAAGACAATTAAAACAGATCAAAATCCTTTGTCCTCTCCAAACACTAGAAGCCTACCTTTCACAGCTTCTTCCCCAATGCAACAGACTGGCTCCTCCTTGCAACAAACTGTTCCCTCAGAGTTTACTTTTCCTTTCTTTGCTGGGAGGTTTTTAAATTTCCAATGACCCTCCCTAGTTAGCAGAATGCTCCACAGCTGTACTCCCTTCAACAGGGCTGGCTGCCCTTCAGTGGCGATGCTTGGAGGTGCGAGGGGGTGCATGTGCACCCCCTGAGAGCACTAGTGCACCCCCTGACAGGCCACGCTCCCCAGTTAGGCAATGGGCAGGTGGGAGTGCCGGTGCCCCCCCTGCAAGTGCCGACCAGGGAGTGGGAGCACCGGATGTAGCACCGCAGCCGCTTTCCCCCCCAGTCGGCAAGATCGCTACTGGGAGTGTCGCCCCCCCCAGTGGTCAGACAGGTTGCTGGGGGGCACGTGCCCCCCCTGACTAAGGTGGCACCAGTCCCCCATGCTGCCCTTTCTTAAGGGGACTGAGCACCCCATTATAAGCATTTTATTCTAAAAGTATGGAATTTTTTAAGTTAAGGTAGTTTTCATTTTGGAAGTGAAATAAACTACCCTGAATTACAGCATTTTAACTATTTCATGTAGCTTTGTTAATCTGAATTAATTTTTCCGAGTGTCTGTGGGTAGAGAAACCCCAAGAACGGAAGTGGATTAAACCAGTAAGGTATCTCTATTCTGGAAAAGAATCATAAAATCATAGAAAATTAGGGTTGGAAGAGGGCATCTCGTCCAACCCCCTGCTTAAAGCAGGAACATCCCCAACTAGAATATCCCAGCCAAAGCTTTGTTTAGATGTGTCTTCACCTCCAAAGATGGTGATCCACCACCTCTCTGGGTAACCTGTTCCAGCATTTTACTACCCTCCTAGTGAGAAAATTCTTCCTAACCTAAACTTCTCTACCTGCAACTTGAGACCGTTGCTCCTTGTTCTGTCATCTGCCACCACTGAGAACAGTCCAGCTCCATTCTCTTTTGAACCCCCTTCAGTAGCTGAAGGCTGCTAAAAATGTTCACACAGAGTTCATCAGAAATTGACTGTTAAAGCAGAACAGCTATCTTAATCCTATTTGAATATCCTTAATTTCAACCTACACTTAGTGCTACATTCACACCCTACGCTATTTCTCGACAGCTTTATTATCTCAGAGAACGGACTTTGGGAAGCTACCGCACTTTACACCATGGTATGAATTTAAGGTGTATTAGCAATTCTACATCAACTCTTCACATTGATCCTCTTTGGGCCTGCTACACATTCAAATTAAAGCTGAACAGAAATCAGCTAGAATTGTTACATATTTTCAAGCACTAACTTTGTAGCTGGTTGGCTCTTTCTATGGCTGCACAGTCATTTTATGGCATGACAGTTACCTTTGCCAGGCTAAAATTTTTTGCACGATTAACCAGTTAATTGCAAAAAATATACAGAATGCAGTCATCAGAGAAAACTACCATTCTCCACTTTCAAAGATGAGTCCAAAGTCCCCAAAGAAGATTGCAATGTCCCTCTCCCCTCCACCCTGCACCTTAGATTCTCATCCCTAAATCTGTGTCACAGGGGTGGGAACAGCTGGTTAAGGAATGGGAGAAACAGATGTCCAACTCCCTAGAGACCGCTACTTAAAAATAATTTTCTGAATGCCTTTGAAGGACTCAGTCAGGTTTTCCACCTTCGGGAAGAAACAAGCAAGGTGACAGAACACGTCCCTTCATGCACGTCGCAGCTTCTAGCGCTCGCGCTGCAGAACCACCAACAAAGCTGCTCTGCCTTGAAACCCAGTCCTTCCCACGGCAGGCCAGCCCCCGATGCCTGGCACCCAGCCCCGGCCCACCTGGCTTCCTTGCCCCTGGCAGGAACAGGCACGTGCGGCGCCGGCCAGCAAGGAAAGGGGCACGGCGTGGCTGGCCCACCCCACGGCGGGGCGGGAGTTTTTTGGCTCTACTTTGTGGGGTGCGAAGCAAGAAGAGGCCGGGGCTTGCTAGGGGCCTGGCTCTGCAGCACCTCCCAGAGGAGGGCCGGCGGCACCGGGGCGGCGGGACACGCTGCTCCTCCCCGCCCCGCGGCCACGCCGAGCGCGGGCACTCACCCGACCCGCGGAGCCCTTCCTCCGCAGCGTCAGTCCGCTCCGCAACAGCGCCGGCAGCTCCCGCAGCTTCTGCCGCAGCTGCACTTGCTGCTCGGGGTCCCTGGCGCCGGGGCCGCGGCTCGAGACGGGCTCCGCGCCAGCACACGGCGGCTGCATCCTTCCGCAGCCCACGGCCATACCCGCACCTTTGGGCGGGGCGGGGCGGGGCGGGGCGGGCCCGGGGCGGAGCTGCTGTCACGCCGCCTCCCGCCTCCCCGCGCACCTCTGCCCGCCCCGCCCCGCCGGACCTGAGCCCGCAGGTGCCGGCCCCCCAGTGCCCCGGCCCGGCTGTGCGCTGCGCCCCGAGGGGGCGGCCGAGCCCGAGCGCAGGTGGCGGGGCGGCTGCGAGCGGCGAAGCCCTGGTCGCTGCTTTGCTTTCGGTTTCCAGCCGCCTCCGGCCTGGGCCGCGCGGGCCCGCCCGCCAGCACCGAGGAGCCGCGGGCCCGGGGGGACCCTCCCGGCGGGGCCTCAGGCCGCGCTCCCGGGGGCTGGAGCTGGCGGCGGGGCGGGATCTCTGCTAGGCTTGAAGTCAACTTGCTCCCCCGGGCAGGTCCCGCGTCTTGAACCACAGCCGGGGGGCAGGTTGCCATGTGTGGGAGCGGGAAGGGGTCCTGGAGACCGCCCTCCCCTGACTTTGCCTCAGGTGTCGCTGGCAGAAGAAGAGCCTGCCAATATTGCCGTGCGCCAGGGGCCACTGGATCTGGGCCAGGCATGCGGGGACTTTGGCTGCGGAGATGAGCAGCGGTGGCCTGGTCTTAGTGCCCACCCTCCCACCTCTGGCCTAGAGTGGGGCATTTCCATCAGGAGCTGGAAGAGTTTATCCGCCCCGGCCGTGTGCCCACCGTTCATTCTAACTCAGGGGTGGGCAGTTATTTTGGGCAGAGGGCCACTTACTGAGTTTTGGCAAGCCATCGAGGGCCGCATGACAGGCAGCTCAGGGCAGATTAATATTAATTTTCTAAATTTTTCGGGGGCCTCACAGGCTGGACAGAATGGCCTGGCGGGCCGCATTTTACCCACCCCTGTAACTGTAGAGTGCGCTCGTGTCCTGACTGAGGTTGGGCTTGGGGCATTTGGAACTCAGGTCCTGGCCGTGCTGCAGACTTCATTGGAGCTCTCTGAGCCTTCACTCCCTACCTGTGTAACAGGGGTAGTCTCTGTTTCCCTGGTAGACTAGCTGAGATAGTCTCCATCTCCCCAGCTCGGAATAGGTCAAGTCAGTCCTAAAGGTGCTGTGACCAGTGGGGCACCTTACACTGGTAACACATAAGGCAGGGGGCACACATGGGTACACATGCACGCCCTGACTGTGGTGGTGCATCCCCTATGAAAAGATGACACGTACCTGCCAATGGCGTCTGCGGGCAGTCAGCAATCGCCGCCACCGCCTCTACCGCTATCACCAGCGTCTGCAGGTGGTCACCAACCCCTGGTCTGCACTCGCCACCCACCCCCCAACATCACCGGCAGCATCTGCAGGAGCTCACCGCTTGCTCCTGCTGCCACCATGCCCCCCCAGCTGCTGGGGGCACACATCATTCATGGCACCCTAGATGCGTAACAACCCTCCTAGGTTAGTTGAGTTGTTTTGCACCGTTGGTGATTCTTCGGGCAGAGTGACCTGGCAGATATGGATGGCTGCTGGCTTCCAAGGAGCTCATCTGCCCTTTGACAGGTCTTGTTTTTAGTCCTGCTGGGTATCCACACACCCTCCTCACCCAGGCCAGCCCAGCTGCGGGTGCTGGTTTAGACCCTGCCAACCCGACCATGGAACAGGCCGTACTGGTTTACGTGGAACCAGATAGTAGACCAAGAGAGGCCTGGCCTGACAAGGTCTGATTGGTATCTGGTCATTAAGGCAGTGAGATATGATGTTAAGCACATTACTCCTTTGCAGGCTGCTGGTTAGAGAAACTGGTGTGCCCTAACCACACTAGCCCAATGGGCCAGTACTCTTGAGCAGACTGTTGACAGTATTTTCCTTTCATACCCTTTGTCTGTCATGTCTACTTGTATCACAAGGTACACAAAATGAGGTGTGGCTCTTCTCATATGTTTTTTGCCCAAAAACTATGTTAACAGAGTTAAAGTTGACCAGCAATGCCTCAGAATCACAGCACTGAGAGGGACCTCAAAGGTCATCCCGTCTAACCCCCAACACGGATGCAAGATTCACTACTAGACGAGTGATTCTCAACCTTTTTTGTATGAGGACCCATTTGCAAACATTGGTGGCCAGTCCCAGTCCAGTAAATAGTTTAAATAGAGAACAGCCCCCTGGCTCTGCTGGTGCCCCTCACTCCCAACCTGCTGTCCCCCATCCCCAGGCCCCAGCCCCCCCAGTGTGTGGGACAGCGGGGTGTGAGGGAAGGGGGGACCTAAGCAACCCTGTGCAGGCTGGAACTCTGCCAGCCTGCAGGGAAAACCCACGATTTCCCATGTTTTTCTCCTTTAAAGGAGAATCCATTTTTAAAGTTTGTTCACGACCCTGTCATATATTCTTGTGACCCACTTTTGGGTCACGACCCACAGGTTGAGAAACGCTGTCCTAGACTATTTCAGACTTTCCAGGCTCTCCTTGAAAACATTCAGTGAAAGGGGATCCCCAACATACCTAGGCAGTTTGTTCCATTGTTTTAATGCTCCTACAGTTCTCCCTGAGATTTGACCCATATCAAAAAATCTAAATAAAATATGAAAACTAGGAAAAATAGTGAGAAATATCAGCCCTGGTATGCAAGCAAGGTAAGGATGCCTTATTACATAAACAGACATGAGGAATAACTGAGCTGATGTTCGATTTTGTGTGTTGTGTCCCACAGAATTGTGTTACCTCATCTGTATGCATTCCAAGTGCCATTCACTTCATGGCAGTGAATTTATTCCTGTATTATCTGGCAACAGGGTGCCATAGATCACACTCCTGTTTGAGAAGAGATCACACTCCCATATAAGAAGAGGTGTAGTTTCACCCAATAGCATCGTGGCCCCTTTGTTTTCCTGTTGTATAATGGGGCTCTGATCTCCCTCCAGCTCTTTAAACTGTATTGTAATATGCATAACAAAAAACATGCTCTGAAGAAACGTAGAGGAATTATTTTATTTAATTTAATATACAAGATTATAACTAGAATAAACTGATTACATTAACATATAAATTTAAGTTAGGGTTCAGAAAAAATGCAGATGGTATATACACACACACACACACACACACACACACACACACACACACGTATATATATAGCTGGTAACAGTCTTCCAAGACAATTAAACAATGCTTGGAACGCTTTAAAACCCAGCCAGACAAACCAATGAAAAATTTACTTAGGAAAGCAATACTGTACTCAGCATGAAGATGGGTTGGATGATCAAAAAGGCCTTCCTTATCTTCTTATCCTGTAATTCAGAAAAATGTAATAGAGATTAAAGGTGACACCATAAACTTTTTTTCCCCCTAATTTTAAGTGATTTGTATTTGATGAATGTACTTAACATGCATTGAAATATACTTTCATAGGGAAAGAGGGCTCAAAACTAGAGCCATCCAGAAAGTTTCCAATAAAATAGGAAAAGTAATAAAGGCTTTTTGTTGGGCCCAAATTGTTTAATTAAAAACACCAAGAGCGTAGTCCTCAATCAACACTCCAAAATCTGAGAACTCCAGCGACATCCCTCCCCACAACCATGATCTCCCTGCCCAAAACCCCACACAAGTAAACCTTCCCGCCAATCCAAATCTCACCTCCCAATCAGCACTCATGTCCAGACACAAGAAACCTTTTTCCCACCCACCCGCACTCTCCCACTACCCCACCCCAACCAAGGGGAGATCCCCCACACCCTGTCCCAATACTCCCTCCAAGCCTACACACACTCTTATACAGAGGGGATTACGGCTACTCAGCAACTTTGTGCTGGAGAGGAAACCCTGCTTCGGTTTCAGGTCCAGGGAGCCTGTCTTCAGGCTGGACAGACACGCAGATTTAAGCAGTGAAACCAACAAGCATATCAATTTCACAAAGCAGCCTCAGGGTCTGGGCAGTTTTCAGCTCACCAGAAATATCTGGGGGGGGAAAGGGTTTAGTCCAATTCAGACCAAAACAAAAATTCCTGCAAATGGGAAACACTGCTGTTTGGCCAGTTCAACTCAAAATTACAAGTACTCTTCCTTTCCTTCCCCCTGCCCCTTATTTTTAACTGTTTCTGTTAAAGTTTCCACAACTCTGCTACCCTCTCTTCCACTAAGTATAGCTAGGAATGGTTTCTTCTGAACTCCTTTCATGTGTTGTTCTGTCTAAAGAGCAAGCGATGCTGCGGCTAGTAAAGTGACCAAAACGCTGGCTTGCATCCATAGATGCTTCTCAAGCAAATCCCAGGACGTCATTCTCCCGTTGTACTTGGCCTTAGTGAGGCTGCAGCTGGAGTACTGCGTCCAGTTTTGGGCTCCACAATTCAAAAAGGATGTGGAGAAGCTTGAGAGAGTCCAGAGAAGAGCCACACGCATGATCAGAGGTCAGGGAAGCAGACCCTATGATGACAGGCTGAGAGCCCTGGGGCTCTTTAGCCTGGAAAAGCGCAGGCTCAGGGGTGATCTGATGGCCACCTACAAGTTTATCAGGGGTGACCACCAGTATCTGGGGGAACGTTTGTTCACCAGAGCGCCCCAGGGATGACGAGGTCGAATGGTCACAAACTACTACAAGATCGTTTCAGGCTGGACATAAGGAAGAATTTCTTTACTGTCCGAGCCCCCAAGGTCTGGAACAGCCTGCCACCGGAGGTTGTTCAAGCGCCTTCATTGAACACCTTCAAGATGAAACTGGATGCTTATCTTGCTGGGATCCTATGACCCCAGCTGACTTCCTGCCCTTTGGGCGGGGGGCTGGACTCGATGATCTTCCAAGGTCCCTTCCAGCCCTAATGTCTATGAAATCTATGAAAATACACTGCCTTTCTAGGGTCCCTGCCAACTAATTTGTGATCTGAACCCACATCCCTATGTTCTTGAAATCATCATCATAAGATGGATCCTTGAGCCATTTAAGTCCATGGAGTATTGCTTATGTGAGGCCTTGGAGCGTCAGCCTTTTTTAATACATTTATTTTCTTTAACTCTGTAACAATCGAAAGAAATACAATAAAAATAATCCAAGATGTTTCATGTCTGACTGCATTTAATATCAGTTATTTAAGTAGGTAATTGCAAAATGAATTATCTGGAATCAGACTCTTCCTGACAAAGCATAATAAACGCTCACTCGAGGCTTAAAATGTTCAGGCTTTCTGATTTTGTCAGAATAATCAATAAGTATTATAATCACTTTGGTGGTCAGCTGAATAAAAAGAGGGACTACTGTGCAGTGGTTTCAGTAACAAAAATAGGTACTGGGAATTCAGGGCCAAATATGGAACAGCCACCGGATATGCCTGTCACAGACAGTTACACTAATCCTACAGCTCTCAGGTGGCCTTTAAATGGCTTGCACAGCTCCCTCTGGAATGGCAGGCTTCTCATAATAAAGCAAAAATTGCAGCAGCAGCAAAAAAATGCTTCCCAACTAACCATCTCTTCTATGCAGTAAGAGGTAAGCTGTATATTGCCATTCTTCCCAGAATTCATCTTTTTCAGGTGGGAGAAAGGGAGAGCCTCTCCCACTACAGACTACTAGGCTCCTAATCCCAGGTTGTAATGAGAACCACAATTTGGAGATTCTTCAGATGACAACTATCACTTCAGGGCATTGTCCTCTTTTAGCATCTGCTTCTGTCACTCTCTAGGTCTGCATCAGACCCCCAAGCTCCTAGAAGAGAGTATCTTGGCTCCTGTTATTTCTCCCTCTGATCATTGAGGGTCATTATATATACCATTAAAAGTCTTATTGCAGCCATTTATCATTCAGGATTTCAAAAAAAGTCCAAACATGTTCCATTAAAATACTGAGCCTGATGTGAAAACCTCAGTTTACACATCTCACTTCGAAACAAAACCATCCTGCTCACTCTGAATGCTACCACTGACACCATGCTCTGCGGAGTAGGACTTTTGAGTGGGGAATTTCTTCTGACCTGGTCATAGAGTGCAACTCCAGTTCTCTCTTAAATTTTGAATATTTTGTGCTTAACAAAAAATATCTCCTTACACCATTGGTCAAAGCCGTGCATAGAATAGGCATTTATACATATTTTTAAAAGTATTTAATCCCATTTCTCAATAATTTTTACTTGAAAAAATATTTCTAGTTGGTTTGGATAAAAGCACCATCATATGGGACCAAATTTCACATGTGCTAATATGCAACATTTAAGAGACCTGAATTCCTCTTTCACCAGAGCAACTGGAGCTCTGAGCAAAGAAAGAGAAGTTCAACAAAAGAAAGGTATCAAATTCAGAGGACAGTATTTAACCAGAGGGCTTCCTGCCCAGTGAGATGTCAAACATGACAGTATCAAAGCACACTTAAGAGGAAAACATGGCAAATCACACTTAAGAGGAAAACATGAGGAGCAAAAGACAGACTATGGCACAGACCATAAGGGAGTTGTATCAATGGTTTCAGCTTCACTCATCAAGTTACTTCATTGGCTCATGTGCCAATGAAATAATGACAAATACTGAAACTCCCTGCATTAATACAGCCTCCCTGCTCTCTGTTGATAACTGTCACAATCCCTCACCACATCAACTGAAGAAACAACCAAACTGGACCCTTCCGATTCTACAGTGCACTTAAGGCTGCCGTGTAATTCTTGCTCAGCACCTGAAGACCTGCTTTCACAAAACCCCAAATTCAAGGCACCTTCAAATATCTAGTCAGATTGCACCCTATCCATTATTCCTCTGCAGGACCAGGAAACACTTCCTACTAGTTCTTTAAGACTCCTGACTAAGATACCGCAAAGTGCCCTGGGCTATTTAATTTGCTAGTGTTACTACAACCTGAATTACTGCACTTCTAGTGGGGAGAGAGGATTGATTCTTAATCTCAGTGGGTCTTTTGGAAAGGGGAAAAACGAATGTAAATACAACCAAATATCCTAAGCATTGTTCTGTCCTCCATTTTAGTACACATAACAGGAAGAATGTGTGTGCCACAAATCGTCAGAATTAATGAACCAAACAACTCTTCAGTTAGATTTCTTTTAACATAATAGAAAGCACCAAACCTTATGACCCCTCAGGGAAATTAAAACTCCTGTAGCTCTAACTGTCTACTCCTCTTTGTCAAAACAGTGTTGTCATTGAGCTACTGCTCTTTCCCTTCCAGTCCAGTATTAAACTCCCAAGTTATTAAGATTCTCAGTGGAGTTTGTTCAGTGTTTGGTTTAACTACAGAAAAAAAATTCAAAATGACAAATCAATACCTTTAAATTAAAAATTAAAAAATGAAACATATGAAAATCCTGACAGCTGTGACTTCCCTGACAGCTGTAATCGAAGTCTGTGTTCAAATCTAGACTGAGACTATAGAGGCATAGTTAATTTTTTTAATGTACAATGTGCTAGGTCACAAAGACATTTATTTGAGAGATTACACAGGAGATTATGAAAGGCACAAAGGACAATTAGGTGTCCAGCACTCTTTGAAAGTCCAAATGGATATTGCATTTACATTTTATTTGTGCTTTTGAAAAGCTCCGCCAGACAAAACTGTGTGTGATTCTGAATATTTATCTTCTCTTTTGAAATTCCATATTGATAAATTCATAGGATTTTTACAGTTATGGGATGCACACACCCTCAGGTTTCACATTAGCCAGTTTCCTTAAAGCAGGGCCATGAAACTGGCAGTCCATTGGCCACATGCAGCCCACAAGGGGTTAGCATGGGGCCCCACCATGCTCCCATCTGGCTGCCACTGTCCCTTGCTCCAATTGCAATAGCAGCCAGGGTCTTGGGGCTCCTTGTCTCTCCCCAGTTTCTGCTGGCTGACCCAGCCTCAGCGGGTAAAGCAGGGCAGGGTGGAGCTGGGAGGCACAGCACAGCCCACAGTGCCAAGTGAGTCAGCAGCCCACAGCACCAGTGCAGTGCAGTGCCACAGGGGAGCTGCAGGAGAGGTGTGATGCTGTACCACACAGGAGTGACAGATGGGGGTGATCACCCCGGCATGGGTGAAGCAGCAGAGTGCGGTGTGGGTGCCGGCTCATGTGAGGGGAAGTTCACCCACCCATCCATGGTACAGCAGGATGGGGGATCGCCTGCCCACCCACAGTGTCATGGGGCTGTGGGAAGCACTCACCCATGCATGTACGTGGCATGAAGCCTGGGAGGCCTGTGGCCTCTGCTTGTGTGACCTCTGCTTGTGCCATCCCTGCAATGTGAAGCCTCCACTGGTGCAGCCCATGGGGTTTGCGGCACCCAGCCACTTATAAGTTGGATAGCATTGCCTTAACGTAAATATATCAGTTTTTTTCATATGATCATGTTGTTATTACCAACACATACACACACACACACACACACACACACACAGAAAGTCTTTTGCTGTTTTTGAAGATAATACTAACCCTCCTCATCTTTATGGGAGCAGAACTGGCCATCAGATCATCTGATACGTGTAAGACAAACTTGTTTGACAGCAGTTTTTGAGTTTTTCAGCATACTTTGAGTTTTCAGTATCTGGGCTGGCAAATGTCTTCCATGGACATTTAAATATTAAATATTTCTATGTACAGTTAATATTTTCATTCCTATTTATCTGAGAGACTAAAAAGATCAACAATGAAATAGCGTGGGCGCGTCTACAAGTGCTCCTACAGTGCCATTGTTACTGCGCCGTCATTTAGTAGTAAATGATGGCACAGTAACAGCCCGTACTGCGTCCAGTTATTTTTGGCTGCTACATAGCTGTAATTACATGCTATGCTGAGAGAGTGCATCACTACAGCAATGTAGCTGCAGCATTACGATTTTTGTCCACTGATGCTACGTCACTGTAGTGTGTTACTACAGTGACATAGTGTCTTGTGGAGATGTGCCCTGTGAGAACTTAAAGCCGGAAAGAGTGGTATGTTGTTTCTAATTAAAATGTTGTTTCTAATTAAATGTTTTTAAACATATTTTTCCTGATAAAACTATGTCTGCTTATTTCCTGCTGAATAAGAACACTGCAGCTGTTGAGTGGAAAAATACCAAGGCTGACCCTGGAATTGAGACTGAAATCTATTAGGAAATTCAAAAAGTTATTACATTCTGATTTATAGAAGGTTGTTATATCAATCTGACTTTTCTGGGTAGGCGTGTGATTTAAGTAGTTAAATCAATATGACTTTCTGTGCTGAGAAACGACTAATAAACATGTTTATATTGGTTTAGTGTCACCCCCAAGTGTGAATGCACCTATTTTAACTGTATCAGTTTCTAAACTGATTTATGATTACAGCAATAGAGAAACTATGTGCAGTTTTTCTGAATTCTCAATCCATCTGTCCTTCTGAGACTTCAGCGTAAGCCTTGCTTATACTACGACTCAGGGCATGTGTAGACGAAACAGGGGCCCTAAATTGAAGCAGTGGGTTTTAAAAAATACCACTTCAATTTAGGGCTGATTAAACCCCTGTGTCATGCACACCCCCTGCAACTTATCTGCCTCTCTGGCAGGGAGGGGAGGGCAAGCTGCTGGCAGGCAGAACGGTTCCACAGCAGCAGCAACCCCTCCCCAGGTGGCACCCACCCGCAGACACCCAGATTGGGCAATCCCGGAGGGCACCGCAGCCACGGAGGGAAGCACCAGGCCCCTGGGCAGCTCAGGCAGGCAGGCAGGCTCCAGAGTGGGGAGGCGGGGAAGATCAGGCTCATCACTTTTCTTGGGTGGAGTCTGCTTTCCCAGGCTGTTGCCAGGTTGCCTATAGGGCTTCCTGAAGAGCTGTGGAGCTGCACAGAGCCTGGTGCTTCGTTCCGAGGCTGTAGGAGCAGCAAACTAAAACCCCTCGAAGGAGTTTTAGTTTGCTGCGCCCCAAGTCATTTAAGGAGCGTTATGCCACCAAATTTCCTACAGTAGCTGGAATTAATGTGAAATATGCTATCAAGGCGTGCAAACACTGACACCATTAAAGTGGTACAGAAGCATTTAGTCCGCTGTAAAGTGTTGTGCACACATGCCTCTCATTTAGCCTACACACAGGCTAATAAAAGACTAGTCCTGAAGAGGTTACAAAGGAGTATTTTAAAAGAAATCCCTTTTTTGACCTGTTCAGGTAATTATGTTTTCGAGGAAGTAAAGCCCATCTATGCAGAGGTATGGGTATCTGTTAGAATAAAGGAGAAGGTTCCTTACTAAACATTCCTGGAAACTTTGACTATAATAGCTTCAAGTGCATGCTAAGTTTGTTCTTCAATTTGTACATATAGGTAGAATAGTGTTGACCGTGGATGCACATGCATGTCAGCTGAATCAAGTGACCAAGTTCACATGACCACAGACCAGCAGTCAGAGCCTTGAAACAGAGCCCTGGGAAATGGTTACGCCCCTGAGGATCAGCATTCTTTCACACCATATCAACAAGCCTGCAAAATAGAAGAGTCTGATTTCCACTAACAGTTGCTACAAATCGTTTCCCTGCATCTCAGCACAAGATGAATGCAAGGTGAATTTTCCCTCTACTTATGCAAAGAGCAGAGGTGTTGCCACCACAGCATTGCTACCTCTCCTGGAATCCTTGAAAAATGCCCCTTTGCTGGGACCTCACATGCAAGAGGTCTCCACAGAGATGTGAACGCAACTGAGTCAGATCCATCACTTACTAAATAAATAAATTGTCTCCACAAACCACCAAAGCCCTCAGGCATTCTTGCTCCCTCCCCTCAATAGAGCAATAATATTAATTGGACAAAGTTTTCCAGTTTTACATTTTGACTTTCAAAAATTGTAATCAAATGACAAGGATAAACATTCAATTATTTCTACCTTGACATAATACAAAATCTAATTAGTCTAATTATCAGGATAAAATTTAATAAATTACTCCTATAGACAAACAATTCTAAACCCTAACTAACAATCTATTTAGCTAACAGTCTAAACAGAATTCATCAAAGCAAATTTAACTCACACATGTATTCCCACCAAAGAGCTTGACTGAACTAATAAATCCAAAGCTAAAGCTAATTTTAAAATGCAGCTCACATTCTGTTACTGCTGCCTGCCTAGATTTTAGTGGTTAGAGGATAGCAATTCTTACCCTTTTCCAACATGTTTAACTCACATAAGATGTTACAATGCAATTTGCAAAGGCAGAAAGAACAATAAGCTCAGCTTTCTGCAGCTCAACTAACAAAGATTTTTAGGTAAAAAATGAATAAGGGATTCTAGGGTAGGAAAGATTAGAGCAGTTCCATTAAACCATTCTCCACAATACTATTAATAACATTAGTAGGCAGAGGGTGCCTGTGGGGTTGATTTTATATATCTGTCCTATGGAGCCAGGGCATCTGCCTTCCTATTTCAGGTACTAGGCCAGTAAGTAACTATAAAATTGAACCTTGAGAATTTTTTTTCTTTGGACTTCTGACAGAGTATAAGTACCCAAGCTTTTTTTTGTGATCAGTGAAGACCTTCAGTAGAAACCTGGCCATTTGAAATGAAATCTTGCTGTCTCAGATGTCATAATTCTGCTCTGTAGGAACAGCTTCTAGAGATACAAGATTCCTGAGTGGATCTGTTTCTGGTGTCTTCACTGGTAAGAGGCCTGATTGAAGAGTTGGGGACATGCTGCTGCTGAAAAAAGTTATGCTAGAATGGGTGAAGAGGTTACATGCTTTCTCCAAATGGTTGAGGGTAAACTTGGCTTCTGATGACCATTTAAACCAACCCCCTTCTTAAGATGTATAGTTATAAGGGCTACAAGTTTGGAGAAGTTATTAGTAAACCTGAAGTAAAATTTGCAAATCCAAGAAATCTGGGAAAGACTGGATTTCTCAGAGTCCACCTTGCAGCAGTCTATCTTCAGTCCTTCAAAAGAGATGATTATACTTTCTTACTTCCACATGCACTTTGCCCCCCAAAAATGTATTTAAGAAAGAAGCTGTTTTCTTCACTGAAAAAGGAACATGCCTGCAGACACCATGTGCATGATAGGGTCAAAATAGTGTGGCAGAAAGTTCCTGTTACCTTACACAGGCTGTCTCCTGGGATGTCACACTTCCTGAACACTCTGGGCACTTTTACATATGCTCCGGGGGTAGCGGGGCAGCAGTTCCAAGAGCCGTTTGACAAGCTTTAGTTCAAGTGCTCCTGCCACCATTTTGAAGCGCAGGGACACTGATACATGAGACTTGGGGGGCTGATGGAGCACAGTAATTACCATGCTCCAGCAAACTTGATTAATTGAGTGTGCTCTGATGCACTGTACTTACAGCATGTCAGAGCAGCTTCCATTATCACGTACAGGTACCCTCTGTGTTTCCAGGAGGATTTACTCTATGTCACACAGTCAACCATATCTTTGGAAAAATCTTTTTTCTACATTCTACCTTCCACGACCAAGATGTGCTTTATTTGCATGTGAGAAAACACGTCGACACACCGGAGGGCAGGGAACAGCTGCAAGCAGACCTGGACAGGTTGGACAAGTGGGCAGAAAACAACAGGATGCAGTTCAACAAGGAGAAATGCGAAGTGCTGCACCTAGGGAGGAAAAATGTCCAGCACACCTACAGCCTAGGGAATGACCTGCTGGGTGGCACGGAAGTGGAAAGGGATCTTGGAGTCCTAGTGGACTCAAAGATGAACATGAGTCGGCAGTGTGACGAAGCCATCAGAAAAGCCAATGGCATTTTATCGTGCATCAGCAGATGCATGACGAATAGATCCAAAGAGGTGATACTTCCCCTCTATTGGGCGCTGGTCTATTGGGCGCAGTTGGAGTACTGCGTGCAATTCTGGGCACCGCACTTCAAGAGGGATGCAGATAACCTGGAGAGGGTCCAGAGAAGGGCCACTAGTATGGTTAAGGGCCTGCAGACCAAGCCCTATGAGGAGACACTAGAAAAACTGGACCTTTTCAGCCTCCACAAGAGAAGGTTGAGAGGCGACCTTGTGGCTGCCTATAAGTTCATCATGGGGGCACAGAAGGGAATTGGTGAGTTTTTATTCACCAAGGTGCCCCCGGGGGTTACAAGAAATAATGGCCACAAGCTAGCAGAGAGCAAATTTAGATTGGACATTAGGAAGAACTTCTTCACAGTTCGAGTGGCCAAGGTCTGGAATGGGCTCCCAAGGGAGGTGGTGCTCTCCCCTACCCTGGGGGTCTTCAAGAGGAGGTTAGATAAGCATCTAGCTGGGGTCATCTAGACCCAGCACTCTTTCCTGCTTATGCAGGGGGTCGGACTCGATGATCTATTGAGGTCCCTTCCGACCCTAACATCTATGAATCTATGAATCTATGAAAACGTGGTATATAACCCAGTAACATCTCCATGATCTGAGCAGATCCACATTTCTCCAGTTTTGCACACAGATTATTCTGGTGGAGATATTCCAAAACAAAGAGAACAAATGGTTGTACTGCCTCTGCATTCCTGAGAAAATGAGAGCATCATCCAGATATGTGACCTTATAAGTAGGTCTATTACATCCCTAAAAACATAATTTATATGATGTATATATCACACACAATGTGGTTTTCCATTTATCGCCCTCACAGATATAGATAAAATTGTATGCCCTCTGGAGGACCAATTTGGTGAAAAAACTGAGTCTCTCTCAAATAACAAAATTTGGCAGAGTCTTTCAAATAACTCATTAATGAAAAGTGGCAGGTGCTAATTCTGGATGGTGATCCTACTCAGGGTCTGATAATCTACACAGTGGTGCAATAAGATATCCTTCTTATTAGTAACGATCAGGGTATTTGCTGGAGAGGTGAATAAATCTTAGAGGTTTTCTTAGAGGTAAACTTTCAGGGCCTCAAGTTCCAGTTCTGACAGTGAGTAGAGATGACCAAAAGAAACAGCTGCCCCAGGCTGAAGGTTAACCATGCAGTCTGTGCAGTGGTTGAATGTCCTCGCTCTTATTAAATGCACTGGAAAAATTATGTTACCTAATCTGGAATGCTGCAATGGTTATGATACTACCTGACTTAGAAAGTGGCTAGGGTACTGATGAACATGTTACAGCAATCCTGGAGGTCCCTAGAATATCAGGGCCCAGTGCCATGGAGTCAGGATACTCTTCTGCAATTGCACCTAACTTCAGTAGGCAGTTTTGACAGTAGTGGTTCAAATCAAAACAGTTTCTTCCTGAGGGCCACTGAATCCAAGGGCTATATAAAGCAAGCCCAGAGATGCCAAGTACAGAGGGAAAATTCACTAAGTAGACTGAACCAAATTTTAGCAAATCATTCTTGGTCTGGAAGATGACCTCAGTGGGGCAGTCTGAAACATCCTGGGTCCAGAAGATAGTAGGGAACCTCAGGTGCTACAAGCAGCCTTGGATTGAACTCGGGTCTGGCTGGCTTTAACGAAGTCCAAATCTGCAGAGTTATCAGAAAGTCCAGAATCTACCAGGACAATGGGTATAACAACTCCTATGGCAGCATGACAAACAGCAAAATCTACAGGATGGCTGCTGATGAGCTGCGGTTGTGTCAGTGTTTAATTGCATCTGTGGGGTGAGGGATTCACTGCAAGAGATAGGATTAGGGCTGGCCTACAATTTCTGGGGCCCCCTGACGTGAAGAAACTGGCGGCAGGGGGTGGGGGTGGGGAAGGTAGTGAGTGGCTGAAGCCAACGGCAGCAGCGGGGGGGAGGGGGTGGAAGAGGTGGCAAGCGGCCAGACATGAAGCCGGCAACAGCAATGCAGAGTGGTGGCAACAGCCCACCCCCTTGCTACGGCACTGATTTGGAGTGTTCATGGCCGTGGGGGGCCCCTTGGCTGTGCAGTTGTGTGGGATAGGAACGGCCAGCCCTGGACAGGATATTTGCTGAACTACATCCCCTCTCCCTGCAGGTTGGGTCTAGAGGGAAACTTTGATTTAGCTTAGATCTGACCTTTAGCAAGCAGTTCATGGCATAACAGCTGAACAGGCCTACCTGCTAGCATAAGTATAAAGGAACAGAAGTGCAGAATTAGAGGGGGGGAGCCTATTTGGACAGAAGGCTCTGGTTCTCAGCCAGGTGATCACTGATTAAAATGTATAATGTGTTCAAGCCATCAGAATTATCAGCACAACCAAACATATGGTTTGTGACTACCTAGCTTCGAGGGAAATGCGAGGCTTTAAAATAAGCCATGTAAAATTCTTGTTGATTTAACCTTTTCTTATTATTAGTTCTCTTTTATTCATATGGATAAATATTACCGTATGGATAAATATTACCATATTTACCTCAATCCAAGATGACTTCAAATTTAAGACAACCACCCCAAAATTAGATTTGATATATGGAAAATGTATGCATTTGTTATGGTTTTCCATGTATAGAATCTAACTATAGGGTGGTTGCCTTAAATATGTCACTCCCCCAGCCCCGCACTGCTGTAACAGGGGAAATGGCAGCAGGGAGGCAATCAGTGAGGCAGGGGCAGGCAGCAAGTCTGACACCCACTCCTTTCCCCCATGCACCTTGCTCTCTTCTGCCTGTCCCCTCCACCACTTGCCCCTACTGCTGTCTGCCCCCCTGTGCCTGCTCTGCCCCATACTTGCCCTTCCCCCATAGTACTTACACCCTCCTCACAGTGTCTATGTCCCCCAACACCTGTACCTTCCTGTCACTTGCCCCTCTTTCCCTCTTCCCCCACACTGCTGCTTACCCCAAGTCATGGCTCCAGGTTCAGCTCTGGGTTCAGTCCCTCTCCAGCATGGAGCACAAGCTGGCTTCAATCCCCTTCCTGGCAAGAAGCAGTGGTTGTGGCTGTGGCTGTGGCAGTTTCAGTTCTGGCCACCACAGACTACAGCCACATAAAGGAGGTCATTGATAATCTGTTGGCAATAGTGGTGAAGTATTCTAGACTTCTCATCTCAGTGTACATCAACAAGGTTGCTGATATGAAATCCCTAAAACTCTTTTGTTTTCTTATGACATTCCGAGACTTTCATCACTGGCCAAACCCACAGTGGCAGTTACACCCTAGGTCTGATCAGGGTATCAAGACTGAGGACATCACAACCCGTGATTGTCTTGGAGAGTTAGATCACTACCTCATTAAGGCAATTATCAGTGCTCCTCCAGGGCACAAGAAAGACCATGAAGATTCATAGAGTCCACCAATTTCCGTGGCTTGCTAAAGAACCTACCAGATGGGGAGCTGGGACACAGTGAATCACCATCACTTTACACCTTTGATCTTGACATGATGTTCCTCATTGCCCACAGAGGATTTCTGATACCCTGTGCTGGATCTGTGCAGGGAATTCCAACCAGTACAAAATTCTGCAGCAGTTTCTTCAACAACCAAGACTCCTATGAGCACTTCAAACCTGTCCTCTGTATGCTTTACTGGTTTCCCAGAGGTCAGGTTCAATGTTTTGGTCCATGTCTGTAAAGTATTACACAGTCAGAGCCCACAATATCTAAAAGAAATCTAGAGGATGACAACTCCAGTTTACAACTGGTCTCCCCTGGCACAATGGAACTCTCCATTATAAGGATAAACATTTCTTTGCCTTGTACAAGACAAAAACTTTCCTGCAGGCTGGTTCAAAATGGCTGAATTAATTCTACCAGGAAGGATGAAACATCACAAACCTTCCCACATTCCTCTGCCCTTGCCTTTTCTGACATTCCACAGAACACCAAAACAAGCCTCTCTGCTGCACACTCTTCTCCCCATAGGGAGGGGATGAGAGAACAAACTGTACCACAGATGTTAGTCATACTCCTCAGTGTGGTCATAGAGGGTGATCATATACTACAAGTGCAACATAATTAATTATACAGGAAGGGACTAGTAATGGAAAAGTCACACAATCTTGACATAAATCTATTACATACTTTGGCAATCAGTTCTCGTAGCTAACCACTTGTGCTGTTGAAAATTTGTACCTTATTTCCAGCTTAAAATAAGCTAAAATGATGTTTCTATTTAAGCAAAATGTGTCACCTTCATTTCTGGACATGAGTCTGGACATAGTTGTGCTGCTACTTGTCTCCAGGGAACACTCCTGCATGCACACTCTGGCACACAGAAAGTTGCCCTGAGTGGGGTAAGGGAGGCTGGGGCTAGCACCCGGTCTGGCCCCAGCAGCCTTACCTGGGGTTTTTGGGGCCTCCCAAGGCTCCAACAGCAGTGATCCAGGAGTGCAGACCCTGGCTGGCAGCCCAAACATGGCTCTGGTCGGCCAGTCTCTGATTTCAGGCAGCACATGCCTCCATCATGTGGATTGCCCCACTTTCTTCTGGTGCAGGTTTCTTTGATACCAGGATCTCCCAGGGTCAAAAAACCCCACCACACCTCAAATTAGTAGTGCAGTGAAAGCCTGCATGTGTGGCACGTGTGGTACTGAAAACTGCACCTGCACACTTGTCTGGATGCACCCCTTAAGGGCAGGCTAGATCCAATGATGAATGTGTTTGGAATCACAGTGCTATAGCATATACAGGCAGTCCTCGAACTGACAACACAATTGGTTCCTGAAAACTGTCTTAAGTTGAAATGTCATAACTCAGAACTGATTTTCCCATAGGAACAATGTTATAAATGGCGGATTGGTTCCTTAACCAAGGCCGGATACCCTATTTTCATCAAACATAACCCAGAATTTTGTAGTCAATCAATTATAGATAAGTAATATAGCTACATTAATGTATTTATATTGTAAATAGCAATCATATTGACTTGGAAGGACTTTGAGGTGACTTTGCTGGACTTTTTGAAGGGCTCTTGGTTGGACTTTTTGAAGGTTTCTTGACTAGAGTCTTCTCAGGAGTCTTGGCTGCAGATTTTTCTGGAGTCTGGTCTGCTTCCTTCAAGAAAGTGTCCAAGGAAGTTTGGACAGATGTTCTCCAGGGAGATGGGCGATACAGCAAACTTGTTCGCTGGCATGGTGTCATATCGGATCAAGCATCGTAATGTCAAAACTGACATCAGAAAGTTGAAACAGGGTATCAATTTATAAACGTTGTAAGCTCCATTTGTTGTAACTTGAAACATCTTAAGTCGAGGAATACCTGTAATCACAACCAAGCTAGGACTTCAGCACTTGTGTTTTGCTGATTGGTGATGGTCTTAATGTATGCTTATGCCCTGCTGAACTGGAACCTATGCTACCAGATTTCTATCACTGTAATAATAATAATAATAATAATAATAATAATAATGTCTTTCACTGTCTCATATTTCTTTGCAATACCACTTGCCTCCAAGTCAGTTTGGAAGTGCTGCCACCATCTTTTTCAGTTCTCAACCCAGTTACTATTCAGACAAGAATGTAAGCGTTTTAATTATTCACTGTTGTCACAGTTTGTTCTTTATATCTGACACCATATAGCCTAGTAAGAAACTGTATTTTATTTTTTGGCAACTATTGTATGACAGGAGTCCATTGCACAAAGAATTCTGTCACCTACTATCTACTGACTTCATTGACTACTGTTAAAATCATTATATTTTTAATCTGTTTTAATGTATATTATATGCAAGACAACATAAAGGTTAATTTTACATCTTGCTAACAAAGAGGAGCCAGGACAATGCAATGCTGACTTGGTTTTCTGAATGATTAAATGTGTCCTAATTGTGCTTCCAGGTGGTGGGAAACACGGGTTTGATTTGGGATTTTTTTTAGGGCAGGGGAAGCACCGGGGGAGGGAGGAGGGGCGGGGGTTGTTTGTTTTTTAAATATGCACATTTTGCATCCAGGTTTTAAAAAATGAGTTCATAATGTTCTATATTTTCCTGGAATATCCTTTGTTCCTGTGAACACAGGGCAAGGGATAGAATGCCAGAAGGGAGTCACTGCAGCACTTGCTCCTGCTGTCTTTATGCTGGTCCAAGCAGAAGGGTTTCGTTGATTCAGGAAATAGTTTTCTAAACCCTTTGCATGCATTTTCCTGCTGGAAATTCTTTGCCAGTTCTTACTTTCCTGAACATTTTGCAAATGAATCAACAAGGGGATTTTGTTTTTCCAGGTCCAGCTTTGTACACCTTTTTAAATAACCCAATCAGAAACAGTTATTATACAATGCTATATTCAAAAGAATTTTAATAGGAAGAAGAGTTCAAATGAGACCTCACAGTTCTATATGAAATACAGTCAGGATCAAATGTGTCCGGCTCTAGTGCATTAGCTTTGTCTTTAGTGATGGTCCAGATTAGAAAAAGCTCGCACAAAACTACATGATTGTTACACAAGTGCAAACGTACAACATAGGAACACAAACTATTTCATTTTGTTTACCGCAATTTTGGCTTAATTCAGGAAATCCCTGGATATAAATAGATCTAAGTGCATTTCCATTGCAATAGTATATATAGCTTTATTTTGTTCTGGCATATCTAAACAAGTGGGTAGGTTAGATCTATACAATGTATATACAATAAATTCATTATTAATACATCCTCTTCTAGAGCAACTCAGCATAGTGACCTGAATTAAACTAATTAGAGCAAATTTATCCCTCATTATAAATAACTTTGTAAAAAATCAGTCAATACAAAGATCTAGTTCAAAAAATTGTGATAAAAACAGACAAGGATTTTTGGGGGTAATATCTTTTATAGGACTGACATAGCTGGGAGAGACATAAATAAGCTTTCAGGTAAAAAAAAACATGCAATTTATACAAGCACTCTACACTAAAAGAATTAAAATGCATTTTACACAACGTAAAGTCTGTATCATTTACGAAGGAGAGATTTAATAGTGTTATTTGCTTAAGTCAGATGCTTCAAATATTACATGCTAGGTAATGGGGTTGAGTGGCAATAGAATAGTGGTTCATTATGACCAAGTTAAGGCTCGAGATAAGAGCACAGCTCAAGTACTGCCAAACAGTGTTGATTCAGGCAATAGTGCACAATCTGTCTCCAGTATCTCTTTTTGGAGGTAACGATAAGATTCCAACAGACAATGAAAAAGGAGCCCTAGAGATACAAGGTCCACCCTGAACCTCACTCACAGCAAATGCAGAAGTGTTTTAAGCCTGTGCTTGGGTATTTGATGTATTTTTTATTGCCTGCTGGTATTTCATAGCATACTGGTTTTAATACCAATGGAGGCATCCTGTTTTATTCTATACATCCCTGCTGGCTTAAAAACAAGGCAGCAGCAGCAGCCAAAACCAACATCTCTGTACTTTTCAGTTTCTGACTGGCAGGTAAAGCAATGAAGGGTTGCTTTGCATTTGCAAAAATAAGCAATCTTCTTGCCTTGTTACAAACCAGAAGACCTCAGGATCCTGTCTGTACTTTGCACAACTTCCAAGAATGTATTAAGGCAAGGGCTTTTCTTTTGCTTGTAGAAAGAGGGTTGAGATAACAAATCAGGATGAAAATAATGTGGAAAGGGTCTCCCTGTCTGAGAACACTGTGGCATGCATTTACCCAAGAGGCCTTGAGAGGATGGACAATACTTTGAGTACTGGACAACTAATTATAATATTTTGTCCATGGAAGACAGGTGTTCACATTTAAAGACCTTCCCTAGATTTTACATTTTGAGCCAAATCACAGATGTAAAAATAGAAATAGTAAGGGAAAAATGACCCTTTTCAGTTACCAAGTATCTATTATATTAAACTCATTCTACAGCACAGTTATAGAAGAGTTGGTTTTACTTCTGGGGAACCATAAAACACCACAACGAGGGTCTCTTTATAGGGAATAAACTTTGCCCATGTTTTCTCAATGAGAATTTTTTTTTATGATCTTAATTTTAATGGTAGATTAGTACTGCTTCCATGACATGGAACATCCCAAAATTTTGTTTCATTTCATTTCATGAAAAACTTAAGCTCCAACATTTCCTATTAAACAAATTCTAATGTTTTTGTTGCAGAGCCATCAAAGAACTTGTTTGGATTAATTCAAATGGTTTCACTTTGATAAAGTAAAATCTTTTTGTTTTGATGTCATAATGTCAATCTATTAGATTCTTATACTATTAGCAAATATAATACCCTTTGTATGAAACAGTAGAACAATAAAGTTCAAAACAAAAGTAATGAATGATAGAACAAAATAGTTTTACCTTAGTGAAATAAAATATTATTGGAACAAAACAAGAAAGGCAAAACAGCTAATTTGGACTTTCACCTATCAATATTTCTTTTAAAATGGGCAAGTGCTCATTAAAAAAATTGGGCATCTATACACATGGGCTGGGCTGGGGGAGGTACTTTAATTAGAGAGGTTCTGAGAGCTGCTCTAATTAAAGCACCTGCAACGCCACGTGTATTCAGAGTTTCACGCTTCAAAATGGTGGTGGGGGTGCTTTAACTAAAGTTCGTTTGATAAGCTTTAATTAAAGCGCCCCTGCCGCCATTTTGAAATGTGGGGACACTGAATACACATGACATGGAGGCTGCTGGAGCACACTAATTAGCACACTCCAGCAGACTTAATTAATAGAGCTCTGTCACATGTACAGGTGCCCTTTATTCCCACAGAAAATTCCATCAGTTTTCAATGAAGAACTGTCCCATTTGACTAAGTGCAGCAAATTGATGAACTGATGCAACTGTACTGGGGTAAGTACCAATTATTCAGTGAGATTTCATGTGCAGTTCTGATGCCTCTTCATACATAATAATCAAGTCAATGTTTGTACTAGGGGCGTGTCCCTATGATTGTGAATGTGTGGTTTGTGGTACTGTAAACCACATGTGCTGCACATGCAGGCGTTTGCCGCACTGCTACTTTGCAGCATGGCAGTTTTTGACACTGGGATCTCCCCATAACAAAAAAAGCCATACCAAAAAAAAGCAGGGCAGCACACATGGCAGCAGCATGCACCACCTGAAACTGGAGCCTAACTGGCCAGTAGGGCTGTGTGAAGCTTTGGTCCCTGATTCAATTCGGTGGAGATTCAGCCCGATTTGGTGACCAAATCTCCAAATTGGAATCTTAACAGAGCGCCCTTTAATCTCTCCAAATCGAATCAGAACCCTTTGAATTGATTCAGAGAGATTAAAAAAGATTCAATGATTCAGACATAGACACAACTTTAAATATTTTTTCTACATACCTCAAAGTACCAGGCAACTCGTGAATGCTGTGATGATGGGGTGGATGGAGCGTCCCACAGGAGTGTGGGGGGCTCCCCAGTCCCCTCCGCAGCAGACCCAGAAGTGGACCAGAAGCACTTCTGGTCCACTTCCAGGTCCACCAGGGAGTGTGCGGGGGGCCCCCCACACTCTCCTGGCTCAGTGACTGGTGCCTCCTGGGTCTGGGGGGGCACCTGGAGTCCCTCTACAGCCAATTACCAAGCCAGAGGGGTGTGGAGGGGGGCCCCCAGTGGACCCAGAATTGGACAAGAAGTACTTCAGGTCCACTTCTGGGTTCAGTGCCAAGCACGCAGAGGGCCCCCACGCTCTCCTGTGGGATGCTCCATCCACCCCACCATTGCAGCATTCATGAGCTGCACCTGGTACCTCGAGGTATGTAGAAAAAACATTTAAAGCTGTGTCTATGGCCGAATCACTGATTCTCTGAATCAGCATTGAATCTTCAGATTCAGATTCAGCCGAATTGAACTGGGGTCAGTGATCCATCAACGAATCGAATCACTGTCTCTGATTTGGGCTGAATCCAAATCTGAATCAAATACGACCCATTTTGCACACCCCTACTGACCAGAGGCATGCTCTGCATGCCCAGAGTGCCACCACTGCAGCCCCAGGAAGCCCCCAAATCCCAAATAAGGTTGCTGGGGCCAGCCCAGGTGCTGGCCCCAGCCTCCCCTACCCTACCTGGGGCAACTTGCTGCATGCCAGAGTACACTTGCAGAGGCATTCCTCAGGGACAAGTAGCAGCGGCACAAATATGTGCCACTGCTATTTGTCCCCATGGAAATGCACATTCCCGCTAATGGGGACATGCCCCCGGGGGGGGTTTCTCAGGCCATAGCAAAATTCCTCAAAGAATTATCTTGTAGGAAAGAGATTCTTTGGAGCCTAAGGAAGATCTTAAAAGGGGGCAATCTCCCATTACTCCCAAAGAAATGCAATCATTTCCTCAGTCTAATCCCCAAATGGAAGCCCTGCTGAATGAACATAGCTCACTTTTACTCAGCGATCTAACTGACGACTAAAAGTCTTGCACCAAGCATCATCTCATGGGGTAAAAGAGCACAAGAAGTACAAATAAGCACTTATAAAATGGCAGCAATAAAACAACCCCAATAATAAAATTGTGGAATCTCTATCCTTGGCAGTTTTCAAGAGCAGGTTACACCGATACTTGACTCAGATGGTTTAGTCAGGGATGATCCTGCCTTGAGCAGGCTAGGCTAGCTCTCCCTTGAGCAGGGGGCTAGACTACATGACCTTGTGAGGTCCCTTGCAGCCTACTTTTCTATGCTAAAGAAATCAATTTGGTAATGACAAAAGAAATAACTATAATTGTTACATTACTAAAACTCTTCTTTCTTTCCCATAGAATTACATTAAATTAAGGGATTTTGCAGACAAATAGGAAAAGTTGTCTGAAGAGGAAAATATTCTCTGGGCTGGGATGTTTTCTGAGGCTCAGAAAATGGACAACTTTGTTACAAAATGAGCCATTCCAAGTTAATAATTTTCTACTTCTTAAAAAGCTTAGCATGTATTTGTGAAGGAAGGAAAGTGCAATTCTCAAAGTGCAATTATGATTAAAATTCATACAAGCAAGTAAAATGCAATTAGGTTGAATGTGAAAGTGCTTTATGTCTAAATAATACAACAATTTTATTCTTTGCACTGCATGTTCTTATATTGTACTCATCACCACAGTATCTGAATGCCACAGAATCTAGCAGCACTTAAAGCAATCTGACTAACATCTATTAGATCATTTGTTCCTTCTCTTTCATGGTTATTAGTGCTCCCTTTTATTTGTTGACATTTTGAGAAATAAAAAGAATAACTTCTCTTGTTACAGACTTTCAGGATATTTCTCTTTCCTCTGATAGTGACCCTCACACTGATCTAAATTATCTTATATTAGTATTGTTTTTAATTAATATCCAATATATTGTTCAAGATCACTGTAACCAGCAAACAAAATTAAGCTGTCATTCCAAGTGGCTAAATAAAAGAGAATTTTGTCCAGATCTTGTTGGTGAAAATCCTGTGTGTCTTTAATTATCTGATCTTGGAAAATGTAATTTGTACATCTGTTCTGTAGGGACTGACATAAACCCAAGACTCTGAGAAGACCTAACCTTTATTTCTTTCTGGGCTGATTCTATCTCATTTTTATAAGGTCATAAATTCAAGCTGCAGAGAAAGAGAAAATGTTTAGGCTTTTGAAGACAGAATGACTAAAAGAATCTATCATTAGAAACAAATTCTGTTCTTTTCCCCACAGAGTGTGGCTCTATACTGTACCAAGCAAATGTGTGTATAAAGAGATTATTCCTAAATCTTTTATGATTTCCACTTCAGTAAATCTGTCTGTGCATAACAACTCTTTTTAATGACAGAAAAAGAGAATAACTCTACAATTAGAGTCAAATGCTTATAGGCTACTATTTGGGGGGAAAACTGGGCAGATGTACTTGGGGTAGAAGTGGAGAGAGTAGCCTTAATGTGCCTTATAGATCTCTGTCATGGAGCAGAGGACCAGAGGATCTATGGGGCAGTAGATGCTCTGGCATTATCCCCAGTCTTCACCCAAGCTCCTTTTATTCCCTGACAAGCTTCCTGTTTTACTGCACAAGGACACCTGGTGAACACGAGGCAGTCACTATACATTCACAGCTTTGCTCCCTCAGATCCTATTTCCTGGCATGGTTAAACTGCACAAGTTCTACTGTTAGAGGCACCTCTGCAGGCCCATACAGAATACATTTGCGCAAGCATTTGATGGCCTAAAAAAATGAAGGAGTCATTCAAAATTGTTGATATTCTTATAACCCAGGCAAGACTAACTTGGATCAATGCAGCTTACAAAGGAGCCTGCTCACAAATATCTTTAGCACCAGCCTTCAAAGGAACCCCCCTCAAGCCAAAACCAAAAAAACTCTTCAAGTGCCTGCCTGCCTCAGCTGCAGTGTCCCATGCTCTGTTGGAACAATAAAAATGGAAAATTTGCCCTAACTAGATTCAAGGAAGGCATTGAAGTCAGCTCAGCTGGATTCCCTAGAAAGTACAGAATGTTCCACCACATGCAAGAAAAGCCTTTCTATACAGCGGAGATGTTTAATATTACAAAAGCTGCAGTAGCTTCACCCAAATATTTGTTCTATCTCCATGTAGTCAATCTGGCACTGTTCAACAGTCTGATCCTGCTATGGTGTCTGTTTTTGGCTTGAAATCCTTTCATTTGATTTCTGTTGCGTCTGTA
Organism: Alligator mississippiensis; assembly: GCF_030867095.1. Classification (NCBI taxonomy): domain Eukaryota; kingdom Metazoa; phylum Chordata; order Crocodylia; family Alligatoridae; genus Alligator; species Alligator mississippiensis. The sequence goes on along the minus strand of NC_081828.1, from coordinate 159,374,211 downwards.
ATACATTCACCCTTATGTTATGATGGTATCAGTATTTAATTATGATACTTCCATCTCATACAGCACTCATAAGTAGAACTGGAAAGACATATTCTTTTTAAATCCTCCAGTCTATCATTATCTTAAACTATGATGTGTTGATTGTTCTTTTGCTCATCCCTGATATTAACAGTAAAATACCAAAGTCCCCCAACTATTTCATAAGAAAAAACACCTTCTGTCAAAATGTTTCAATAACCTTATTTAAATTGAGAGGATAGTATGATAATGCATAACACCATACAATATATTCTTTATACTGGACATTTACATTACCAAAAGTCCACCTGTGGTCAGCTCTCATTTCGTGAGGCAGAATTGATGCAGATGAGAAAATTCTTTAGAAATCAAGGTCCGGAATACAGAAAAGAAAATCTTAACAATGACACCAGCTATGCTGCAGATTCTCAAGTCTACAGTGGGCTTTCTCCACTTAGTTCTGTCCCTCTGAACTCAGTCTCAGTCAGACCTATTCTATATATATAAAGGGCTTAGTGTGTCTGTCTGTGTATCTGTCTGTCCATAACGCTTTTGGCTAACTGTGCATGTGCTGCCGAGAGGGTGGGCGCAGGCCCATGCTGTGCGGGCTCAAGTTTTGAGCTGCTGCTGGGGAAGTTTGTGGTAGCAGCAAATATGCCCTGGCTTTCCCACGCCTCCCTGCCTGAGGGCGAAGGGGGGGGTCATGGTGGCACCCCCCCCCCACCGCTGCCTGTCCCTGACGCCCCCCAGAACAGCCAGCAGGGAGGGGGAGGTGGTGGGCAGGGAAGGAGGAGAGTGGAGTGGGGAGAGGAGAAGGTGGGGTCATGGTGGCAGCTGTTGTCAGGGATGGCCAGTGGGGAGGGAGGGAGGTAGGGGAGCAAGAAGGGGGCCCTGACAACAGCTGGCAGGGGGAGGGAGGTGGCAGGGAGGGAGGAAGGCTGAGCAGGCCCAGGTGGGCGTGGGACTGGGAGAGGCGAAGTTGGGGGTCATGGTGGTAGCTGTTGTTGGGGCTGGGCAACATGGAAGTAAAGAAGGGAGGGAAGCAGGGAGGGGAGGGAAAGGGAGGGGATAGGAGGGGAGGAGGGGTCATGGTGGCAGCGCCCGCCCCTACTGCTGCCTGACCCTGACAATAGCTGGCAGGGAGGGGGAGGCAGCGGGGAGGGAGGAAGGGGAGCGGGGAAGGGAGAGGAGGGGAGGTGCTGGGAAGCCCCACTGCGAGGCAGAGGCAGGTGGAGGGAGGGAGTCTGCGCACTGGAGACTGGAGGAGGAGGCAGTGGCGGCTGAGGGAGTCTTTATATGGCTGTCCCCAAAGGGTGAGCAGGGGACGAGGGTGGGGGTGGGGGCATATAAACACACCCTGAAATCTGTCATTCTTGATGGGCAATTAGCTAGTTTATTAAATAAAGTTTAAGGAATAACTGTGCAGAAGTTTTCTAAGAGGCTTATGTTGGCCTTTGTAATCAAAGAATATTTGCAGCATAATGTTGCAGCATTCCATATTTTTTCTCTATTTATAATAAGTTTTCACACATTGATGTTATTTCTGGTTGGTGTCTGATTTCAGGACAACATATTAACATTCAATGTTCATGTGGGGGATTGTGCCAGATGAACTAGTGTATGCAATTAGGGACAAAATTAATTCTTACATTTTAGATGCAAATAAAATGTAAAGATTTTCTTGTGACTCAGTAACTTTAGTAGGGTCTTGCAAGTATCCTACTATTGCTATTTTATTCTCCTTGATTATTATGTATAAGTACAAGGGTTCTATGTATATTCTTCTGTCTGACATTAGAACATTTGTGCTTATGCATTTTTCAGCTACCCAAAGCCCCTCAATCTCCATTTTTACATTATTAGGATCTACATTAAGCAAACACTTATAAAGCCCTCAACAACTTAACGCCATCTCCCAAAATTAAACAGTAACAAAATAATCTCTCCCTCCCATCTTCAATGACAATTTGATTAATAAACCTTTTTACTTTTTAATAATTTAAGCTTTTTCTAAAATGTGTGCATGCAAGTTAGTGATATTCATCTGCCACAGTGGCAAAGAAGGGCGATGGGCAAACCAGGATTGAGGAGTAAATTGTCTCTCTATGTAGGTATAGAAAACAAGAAAGTTATTGTGGGAAAGCTAAGACAAAGAGAAACATATTTAGTTTTGGACTTTTAGTACTTGGGAATAAGTACTGTTGATACAGTCCCCTGAAGAACTTTTTTTTTTGTGAGGCACTAGATCATACTAGAACAGGGTAATACTAATGCTTACTGAAGAAAAGCATAAAGATTCTGTCACTTAATGGGGTTATAACAGCAATTCAAGGCCCTAGGCTGCACTGTCTTGGTGACTGCACAATGTGAACCACTGGAAAAGTCAAAAGTATTCAGAGCTGTTGGTTATTTATCTTAAAGAACAGGTTAAATATTGCAGAGCCAGAGCTCACAAACATTAGGTGACATTCTAAATGACTGTTCTCTTTTTACTCTTTTTTATTTGCTGTTTTATTTGAATATTTACACAAGTGGAATCTTACTTGCATGAATGTTCAAAGAGTAGCTGTTCTTTATACCCATGTATGAACAAGGGTAAAATCAAATGGGGTGGGGGAGCGAGGGGGGGCGAGGGAGGCTCATGCAGAGCCCCCCATTCAGCGTAGGGCAGTGGGGGGGCAGCGGGGATCTCCCCCCTGCCCAGCAGTACCTGGCGAGCACCGGGGCTTTTTTTTAAAGTATGGAGCTAGGGCGGGCAAGGCAGCCATGGGAGGAGGGCTGGGGGAGTGGGGGAGGGGAAGGGGGGCTAGCAGGGGTCCCCCTATGATCCCCTCCCCCAGCCCTCCTCCCCCACCCCTAGTACTTACCAGCTTGGAGTCTGGCTCCAGCTCCCTGCTGCAGCCACTGGGGGCTGCCCAAATCATCAAAGCTCTCCGAATCTTTTCTGAAGATTCAGAGAGCTTTGAATCAATTTGGACCTTTCAACTGGTCCCCTGATTTGATTTGGAATCAGACATTTGGCCACCAAAGCAGGCTGAATCTCCTCCAAATTGAATCACCACGCGAAGCTTCGCACAGCCCTAGGTGAGAGGTAGTAACTTAAAAAAATTGTATTTTTTCTTCATCTACTCTATGCTTTTTACATAGTGTATAAAGTCAACAGGTTTTGTCTTGTTTACCAGCACTCTCTGAGCCAAATTCAGACCTGGGAAACAGAATCACAGTTCCCATAGATGTCAGCAACTGCCACAGCTGAGTGGCCTGTGGTGCTTATTGCTTGCTTTCTCAACTGCAGCCTGCAGGCTTTTCCAGAGGAACAGTTAAAGGCAACCTACTTCCCCTCCTCCACACCCCTTTGAGAGAGGAGTGTATCATGTCAATAAGAGTTCAGATGATTTTCAAAGGTGCATTACTGTATGGAGAATATGCTGTGGAAATATGTATTTTACAGGTGTACCACAATGTAAATATGCACTATGTACCCACAATAATAAGTTAAAAAAAGAAAAAAAAAATAGTAAGGGCGCTAACAGATGTTTATTTAAAGGCATGACGGGATCTGATCCCCAATCCCAACAACTGCACCTTCGCCATACCACACATGAATGACAAGATGTGCGATTTTGGGATCAGATCCCAATTGTGACCTACCTGCCAGTACACAAAGGGCCCAGGGTCATGATTCTGTGCTCCCCCTGTACCAGCAAGTTGAAAGCTGAGGGCCTGACAATGAGCTGAGAGTTGACTGGCTTTGGGACCACATCAGTATTTGAATGGGCACCAATACAGTCCCTGGAAGTGGCCAGCAATGACTGTCAGCCAGCAAGGACCACCCTGGGGCCCAACCCAGCCACATGTTCAAGGTGTGATGTAAACCAGGCAAAAATATTACATATTTTTGTAATTTGTTTCCCTTTCTGTGTCACCATTAATTCCCTGAATGTGTGGTCAGGTTATTTTTCAAGACATGATTAACAGATTAAATTGCATTTTAAATGTGACCTATGCTAGGGCCTAGGACTTCTTTGATGAGTTGTTTTAGTGAACATGCAGATCTTGCCTCTAACAATATACACATCATGATCTGGAGGCTGCATACAAATAGGACTGTCTCCCTTAAGCATTTGACATCCAGCCAGGCTAAAACACTGACATTTTCCAAGGGATGATTTTAAAAATAAATTTCCATGTGTAATGAGATCACATTATAAATTAATCCAGTCCCAAATTTCAGCTACAGATGTTTTAAGCTCAATGAAATTCAGTCCTCTCTCCACCCCCCAAAATAAGAGCTGTAAATTCATTTTACACATTCTAAGCAACATTTTTTTCTCAATTTACAGAAATTATTTCTACAGGCTTGACAAGTGTCAGCCAGCCTGCAGCAAATTCCAATCACAGTGATATAAACTCTTGGAAACTGGTGTGTTTAGAATGGAGATGTCTACAGTCTGTTAACTGAGCTTGTGTTACCATAGGTACTACTAGGATAATGCTATCTATTTCTTTGCAGCTATCCACATTTTAACTGTTATAATCTAGTCTTAATTGATGGGATGCTATATATTTTCCGCTGTTCTAAAAATGCCTAACTGGCAACTTAAATTTATCTTACAATATATTTATTATTTCCTATAAATATAGTTTATTTCTGAAGCAAAATATAGAGCAAATGTAATCAAGAAGCATTTTTTTGGCCAATTTGGGTATGTAGTAGGCAAGAGGTGCCGACAGTGCGGCTACGTGGCAGAGACTCGTCATGGGAATGCTTGGAGCCTGGGACCCCAGCAACGAGAGCATCCTGCTTGCTTGCCATGTCTCCCGCCGCTACACCAAGCTGATGTGCTGCCTCATGGTGTCCGACATGATCCGCTGGTCCTGTGACATCTCTGTGGAGCACATCACGGGCCACTGCCAGTACACCGACCCCACCAGACCGGACCCAGAGGGAACTGCCTGACCCCCACTCTGCACCTGATGGACTTCACTTTGAGAAGAATCTTCAGCAACAGACCACCCAAAAAGGACCCCCGTGATGAGACTTTATAACAGGGGTAGACAACCCCTGGCACAGGTGCCAGAGTGTGGCACTCGAAGACATTTGCTTGGCACACATGCCTCTGGGTAGATGGCGGGGAAGGGCCTGCAGCTACATGGCAACAGCAAGGATTGGGCCCCTTGCGGCTCCCCTATCATCCAACACCTTGCAAGTTGAAGTTGTGGTTGTTTTCGGCACTCTGCCTAAAAATGTTGCTGACCCCTGCTCTATACGGACTGAGACACTTTCTTCAACTTAATTCCTCCACCACTATGGACCATTTTATGGGTTTGTGTGTATCTATCTTCTTTCTCTCTCAGCACCGTGAACCCTCTCCCTCCTGTAACAGCTGAGAATTGTATCTGTGTGGTGAAGGTGCTTGCTGAACGCTCTGTGTGGATTAGACTGGGTGTTTTTCGTCGTTTGTTTATGTATGTTGCTGCTAAGAGTTTGATTAAAGTAAAAGATTAGTGAAGCCTTGCATGTAGTAAAGCCTTGTAAAAGTAGTAAGGCTTGGTATGTAGTGAAGCTTTGTAAGATTAGTGAAGCCTTGAAAGTAGTAAGGCCTTGTATGTTGTGACGCAGTTAAAATGAACCTTATCAGAAAAATGCAAAGGCTTGTACTGCTATTGGTCAGTCATAAAGAAAATCTGTAGTGTAAGAATGTGAGTGGCTGTGAGTCAACAGTATAGCTCAGAAGTTATAAATTGGCTAGCACATCTGGAAATTAGCAGAAGGAAGACACAGCATTGTAAAAGAAGCTACTAATTTAAAAATTAGCTGCTGACCTAGATTCAGTAGGCCAGTAGATCTCAAGAAGCCTGAAGACTAAATACCAGAGTCCTTCCCAGTACCCCTCAGATAGCGCAAATCAAAAACACCTGACTTCGCTGAACTTTATAGAAAAACAACTTGTCGTACATCAGGCATCAGAGGGGACTGCCGATGAGTTGCTGACGTGAATTATTATTATTGTCTGTCATTGTTGTCTTGTTATGCTACGCATAGTTGTGTGTTTGTTAAGTTAATAAACCTTTCTTACCTTTTAACTCCCAACCACTCTCTCAATCCCAAACCCTCCCGCTGGTGGCTAGAACACCTCCCTTTCCCCTACTCCCAGGCTTAGTTAGTTAACATTGTATTTTCTGTAATCTACTTGCATTCCCCTCCTCACCCCCATTCCTCTTATGTTAGTGTCTTGCTCGAGTGATCTGTAATTCCCTACTGGCTTTGTCATCTTTTTGCATTCATAACTCTAACCATCTACTAATAAAATTCAACCTGGCATCACCAATAGCTGTTTCAGAAACAGTAACAGCTGTCACTCCTAAAGGATTCTTGTAGTTGATTTTGCACACTTGAAGATTTATATGATGCCTCACATCACTCACTTTTTAGAGCAGAACATCCCTTTGGTAAATGGCTGTTGCTATATTATATTTTTTCAATAATAATAGATTCAAATGGATGGGTGGAAGGGAATATATCTAATTAACTTTAGCATTTACTATTTTATTTTTAAGTAATATGCTTATTGAGTCAGCACAGTTCATATTGTTCCCAAAATACCTTGAACTAGCCAGGATTTTATAACAGGCAAAATATTTCCAAATTTGAAACCCTCCTGAAAATTGTTTAATTATTTGCCTAGTAGGAAGGTTTACAAGTCAATGTTCGACCTTTCAATTCATAGGCCATGCAACCTGAGAAGAAACTCAGTCTGCTAGAGGGGAAAAGGACCTGCATCAAAGAACCATAGAAAAGCAGAGCTGGAAAGGGCTGTAAGAGGTCACATCCAGTCCAACCCCATGCTCAGGGTAGGATGATCTCTCTCTAAACTAACCCAGACAAATATTTGTCCAAGCTACATAAAAAAACCCTCCAGTGACAGAAATTGGATAACCTGTCTAGGTAATCTGTTTCAGTGCTCCAGCACTCTCATAGTTAAAATTCTTCTACCTCATGGTCAAAGAAGCCAAAACTGTGCAGGCAATACCAGCTGTGCAGCCACTTCTCCAGAGTGATCTCCAGGATGCATCTGCTCCTGCCTCGACCTTTACCCTTGACTGAAAGGATAGATGAAAACACAACCTGGTCCCTACTTCCTTTACCTTATACCCAGTGCCCTGAAGTCACTTTTTATCTGATCAGTCTCATACCTGGCAGTATCATTACTGTCCAAATGGATGAGCATCATGAGATAACAGTAAAAGGACCAGATGAGCCTCAGCTACCTTTCCAGAACATCTCAGGCTCAACTTCTTGGCAGACAGCAGACCTCCTGAGTCAGTGGATGGATTCCCCCAGAAAGGGGAGTCAACAATCAATACCCATTCATTTTCTTTGGTGGATGTTGGCCTTGATCTTTTTAGATTGTGGGATCCACAGCTTTACCTCTTTCAGCAGTGGGGCTGGCTCTTGGTCCTGTGATGTCAGGCTGCATATCTGTTCTTCTGGTGTGGTACTGTCTACTATCATCAAGAATATGTGTGTGTGTATGGACAGAGGTTAGAGGCTAAGGTGCTTTGTACCCAGCCAAAGCCACAATGAAAAAGGAGACAGCCTTACTCCTCTGAGAGCACAAGTTATCACAGCACAGCTCTCAGACAGCACAAAGCAGTTCAGACTACACAGTGCTGGAGCATGACTAGGATGACTGGTGGGGGGATGAGCCCTCATCCCTCAGGGAGTATAGGCAGCATAGGTCTAAACAGACCTCAAGACAGACACCAGGCCAGCTAATCCAACATGGAATAGTCTAACTTCCTATGCTGAAATTTCATGCTGGTCCCACAAACTGAACTCTGCAGCAAAAACTCTGACTTGTTTGTTCCCATTTTTGGAGAAAACTGATTACAGAAACAGACCTCAGAAAGGACTTCCCTGCAACTCTATGACTGGACACTCCAGGCCACATCATCAGTGCCTAAGATTCATCCTTTTCTACCCTCCTCAAAGTCCCTGCAAAATCCATCTATTTTTGTAACATGCTCTCATCTGAGCCTGAAAATTAAGTCACAGAAAAGCTGCAAGGAGGGAAAAGACCCACCTGCCTTTTGTATAGAAAGGTGTTTTTCAGTTTAAAAGTACTGAAAGTGTCTGAATGTGCCTGTAGTCATTGTCCAGTTAGAAGAGGCAGAAGGCTGCTGTGTCCAGTCTGCTGGACAATAGGATGCTTTTCTTTTGGGCAGTGGGTAGGCAAGGCCTTCTATTCTTGCCTCCAAGTATCAATTTTTGAGTTTGGAGCTGCCCTGATTGTCGTGCTACAAGGAAGTTTCTCTTCCCTTCATTTCTTAAGTGGGGTGAGCGGAAGAAGGTTGCAATCATCAGGCTGCATGTATTTATATTTCCTTTCCTAGCTCTGTTAAACCTCTATAATAGAGCAATCAGACAGGGGTAGTTAAGTAATTGCAGATTCTTAAACTTCCTCCCTGCCTGATGGGAAATAAATCTCATTAAAACGCTGGGAACTGCTGAGGTTATAAACATTTAGAGAGCCCTATGGCTGTATATGGCAGTGATTCTCAACCAGGATACTCTAAGACCCCTTTAAGAGTTCTGTGAGATGCCACTCAATTATAGAATCAGAGAAACGTAGGGCTGGGAGGAACTTCTAGAGGTCATCTTGTTCAAACCCCCTACCAGAGACAAGATCATCCCTATCCAAACTATCCCATATAAATCTTTGCCTAACTTGTTACTAGAACTATAGTCAAGCCTATCATACAACCACAAGATATGGCACCTTGCTCTGCCACAGATAAAGCAAGTAGACAGCAGTAGCCAGTGTCCTCCTGCTCCAAGGGTTGTTAAAGTATGCTTGAGAGATCCAAGGAAAATGATCATGTCCTCCCTGCCCAATACAGAGGAAATCTGACCATGGAGGAAAAATCCTTCTGGACCTCAAATATGGTGATCATTCTGACCCCGAGTGGCGGGGCAAGACTCTCTAGCCAGGAACCTCCAGGTTTTCATTTCAACAGGAGCAGTGGCATATATTAGAATGTCTAGGTGTACAAATACCTACACATGATTTACAAGATAAAGTTAGAGACTTCAAAGAGGAATCCATAGTATCAAAAATATTCTGACCTGTCACGTTTTTTTCTGAGTTCTTTGCAACAGAAGAATTGCTCTATTATTTTTCCATAATGAAAATTGAAAGCTAAGGGCTAGGACTGTCCAACAGATGCCTTGAGTCTAAAAAAGCTAAGAACTACTGGAATAGGGTCACTCCTAGGAAGGACAGAAATGGATGCTTAATATAGCAGAAAGGTATTCAATGGGAGTGTCTACATAAGATGCTAACTGCTCAGTAGCCTAATTTTACTGCACACTAGCATGCAGGGCAAAAACCATGCTAATACACTAATGTTCAGTAGTAATAGGGTACTGCTCAGTTAGCAGCACTAAAAGCTGTGCACTGGTGCTACTGTGCAGTAATTCCAGTTACTGCACATTGATTTAGTGCTTGGTTATATAAGTACTAAACTTAATGCGTAGTAACTAGGGTGCATTACTGAACATATAGATGTGCCCTTTATATATGAAAATACTTCAGGTTCCTGATAAAACCAGGCTCAGTGTTAACATCTGGTTACTTTTCATATATAACATATTACTGCACTGAAACCACCCACCAGAAGCGACAGCAAGGGGATGGACTAAACCCTCCCTCCCCACTTGCACCAGAGATTTGCAAAGATTGCTAATGCCACACTTTTAAAGCAGTATCTAACAATTTCTTACAATCTCACAACTTTGTACCAATGGAGTTACCGTGTGAGGTCCTGCCTCTCCTTTCCATAGCATCTTGTTGAAACTTTCTAACGATTTTACCCCAGGCTAATATAGGCTGAATGACTAACTGCATGGCTTAGGGTCAAGTTACACATTACAGTTAGACTACACTAAGGGCACTTAAAACATGAACATGTGGACATTAAATCTCATTAACTCATGCTAAGTGCCCCCTGATCATCTTAAAGTTATATCACTACAGGAGAGAGTTAACTCTGGGCCATGCTACCTATCTTATGTTAGGATAACTTCAGTTTGCTCCATGGAGATCAAACAAGCAATTCACAGTCCTCACAGCATCCCAGCCCCTCCCCTACCCAGAGCAGGGACAGAACCCAAGAGTCCAGGCTCTTAACCTAGCCACTGTTCTCTAGCCCTCTACTGGCAAGTCAGAGCTGTGCAGAAAAGAAATGGTATTAACCCTTAACATGCAACTGCTTACAACACATTTTAACATTAATACTGCTTAACATTTCACAAATTTAGTATGTTCTAAGTATAACATATAATTTAACCCTTAGAGTGCACCAACATACACCACCTATATGCCTATGTAGCTACAACGCACAGGTCCTGTATTGTCTTCCAGCTCTAAGAAGCCATGTAATACCTATAATTTTAACATTACTTTTGGACTTTGTGTTTCTCAAACCACAAACAGGGAAGGCAAACTGAGTTTAAACTTGATAGACTAAACTTTCAAAGTTGTTCAAATTTGGAAGTAAGATAACAACCTTCTTAAAATAGATTGTGTGTTGAGCTTAAATGAAGGATGATTGTGTGGAAGGAAGGAAGATGAAAGAGAGATGACACAAAGGAAATATCATGTGATTTTCACCAGACACAGTCCACATGAAGAGGCTTGAATAAAAAATGAACCAGCAAAAAAGGTAGCTCAGCATGCTTGTTGACATGACTACAAAGCAAAATAACACTGTCTTGCTTAAACAAAATTTCTCCGTCCCTAAATATTTATGAATGATTTGTTGTTCTGTAATGAATAAGAATGAAACTTTACTCACACCTGGTTTTAAGTACATCTGAGATTTGAGTCCAGTGTTTCACACCACTTTAATGTTTACCCTTCAGCAGAAGCCTCAACAGATGTTAGGTCAGCAGTCACAGAGACGAATCTCACACTTTCACTAGTGTTTTATGAAGTCTGAATACTAATCTTTCCTTACTACTTAATATATTAGGCAGATACTAAAGCCTGGTATATAGGTCCGCATCCTTAAATTCCAATTTAAAACAAACTGAAATTAGGCATTCATCAGCAGAGGGCTATCCAAAGCCAAATGTTTATTTCTGCGTGTTTCTGAATCCCGGTGTTCATTTCAAAGTATAACAAATGCTATCATTGTCCCCTGTAAGGAACACTTTTAACTTTTAACTGCTTCCTTCTGTGATTTATGTCACTGGTACTCTAAAAAGCTGATCAGACTAGCTGCTCATGGCTGTTCATTATTATTGTTCTTCAGCTTATTTCTGGGAGCGATATTCTGAGGATGCATTGCTGTGAGACAACACAGGGCTATTGAGGTTGTGGGAACCTTATTTAGAAGGATAGAATATTGCTTTGAAGTCTCATGTCCTAAGACTTCAAATAGAATTTTCCTCTGACATAAAAAAGAAGAGAAAGTTGAAATAATATAAAATATGGTAGCTGGAGTTCAGTGTATAAAAATACCTTGTGACCTGTATTGAAATTTATCTTCATATGGAGACTAAAAAAATTTACTAAGTGAAATTTGCAAAAGATCACTCAGTAATAGATTGGTGAGCATCATTTTTCATAAAAATTTTATATCCTTGCTGTCGCAGGGAGGAGCAAGGAGGAGACACCATAAAACAAAAGAAGGAAATAAACAGAAAACACTTACCTGCAGTGGGATCAGCAGCAGAACGGGAGCAAGAAGGGGAATCCATGTGGCTCATCAGCCGCATCTTTATTCAATTAAGACCAGCTGATGACACCAGCAACAAATGCCAGCCGGCGAAGATAAAGATGGCGGCCAACAGCGAGGAGAGAGAGAGAGAGAGAGAGAGGGAGGGAGAGGGAGAGGGAGAGGGGGGTGGGGGGCGGGGGGCGGGGGCGGGCATGTGGGAAGTAAACAATCCCACAGAAAAGCCCAGGGAGCACGGGGCTTCAGAGAGGGAGCCAGAAGAGGCTTCTGAAGAGGAGTGTGCCAGCGACGGGGAAGCACACATCGGCAGGGACAGAAGAAATTCAGAACAGCCTCTGGAGATGGCAGAGGCACTACAAACAAGGGAAAGAGGAGCAAGCCCACAGCGACACATAGGATACCAGGTGGGAGCTGGGGAGGAACAACAGGGAGGAGGAAGAGCCGGCTGTGGAGAAGACTTTGAGGGGAACAACAGAAAAACCTGGGTAGAAGGGGGCAGGGGTCCTGAAGTGAGAAGAGGAATAAAACGCGATGGGGAATACCCGAGGCAATTGGCTCAGGACAGCCCAGAGAGAGGAGACGGCGGGGAACGATGGTGGAGCTGTGTTTAAAGGGGGGAGCCTCAAGGGTGTGAGAGCCCCAGAAATATAGATAGGGGATTACTAGGGATCCCCAAGGGGCCTACAAGATAATTATCTTTTTCTTTGTAAGTTTAGCTTTGATTTCCCCTGAGTGAAGGGGTGGAGAGTGGGTATAGAAGTATAAGGAAGGGAGAAGCTTGAGGCCTCAGGATAGTAGTGTGGCAGTAGTGGTTTCATTATTTTTCCCCAAAGGAAGCGGTTGGGGAAGTTAAGGAGAGGGCATTAATCACCCAGGATATTCGGGCGGGCATAAAAGAACAGATCCTGACCAGGGAGTGTACTGGTATATTCGACACCACCAAGGAGGAGCAACATGGTCCATCCAGCTGGAAAGGAGGAGTAAGGATGGGGTGTAGGGGTGGCAGAGCCCCGTAAGTGACCATCGAGCAGACCATACCTGACCGAGTGACCCTGAGGAGGCAGCCCTCATTGGGAATATTCAAAGTCGTGGCAGATGAGATATGGGTGGTCTGCCTCAGGAGAGAACAGCTACTCGAGCAAACCAGAGCAGGCAAGGAGAACATCACCCACCATACGTGGTAAAGCCATGCAAGACCAGGTGTTCGAGTCCCATCGGTCACACTTGCATTTTACTGGGTATGTTAAAAGGCAAGTCACTTAAGATATTATAAAATAAAATATCAGTTATCCTATATTGCTACTCTGCTTTTATTCCTACTACCAGCCTCTTACACACAACCAGGACAAGCTGAAATTGGTCTCCAATTAGAGCCAAGGTAATTAGCTCAAGTAAAATAAAGCCCAAACTTTTTTCATTATTCAAAAAAGTTCACTCACTTCCCATATCCATTTGCCTCAATTTTGCACCCAGAGCCCCCCACCTTGTCCTCAGCTCAAACTGGATAATCAACACATTGTGAGGGCTTGCCCACATCTGAATAAACACTGAGGGAAGGTAAGGGAATCAACTAAAAAGCGGGATGTCAATGAGCATAATTAAAACATATTAAATACCTGTGTAGACTGTCTCATGCCTGGGTAAAACAGTTTTGGATGTCTGTAGCCTGTGTTAGCTGACTTGCTTTAATTATTATGGGTCCCTAGCAGATCTACTGCTCTGATGTTATTTCTACCACAATCATGGCCTTACATTTCCGGCTAAATCAAAGCAGGTTTGAAGATCTTAAGAAATAGATATTTTAAATCAGCTATTCATTCACTTCTGGGCAGTCAATGAAAGATAGAGTCAGATTGTGTAAGTTCTTGGAAAGTTTATCATTAGTAATACACATATATAGGTGAATGAAACATCCCACAACCAGTTGCAAGAGGTGCAATAAAACACAGCTAATTCAGGAGAGGACAAACTCAGTCATAGTGAAGATTGCAACAAACTCTGAGATCCTCAGATGGGCCTTGGGGATAAACTAGAAAATGTAGGCGAGCTGACTTGTGTGTGGGAAAGAAAGGTTAGCATGTGAATGTCAGAAAGAAAGCAAAAGGAGAAGGAAGGGGCAGAGGGCAATCAGCTAAACAGAGGATTATACTTGGAGGGAGAAGAGGGGTGATCAAAGAATGAGGCTGTGGGAAGAGAGGATTTGAATGGATAAAAGGGAGAGAGAGAAGAGAACAGATGCAAGAAGAGAAAGAAAGGAGAAGACTGACAAGTTCTGATGCACTGAAAAAGCTTTCAGAAGCAGGCAAAGTGACATTATGGTAAGAGGAAACAGGGCTTAGAATAAATAGAACACAGACAACTGAAAAAGGTTATATGATGTGATTTGCATCTTACTAGAAAACAGGTTTCCTCTATTATTCTTCCAGCTTATTCATGGTTATGAAAATCTGCAGCAAAAAGTCAAACCAGTTGAAGTAATATATCACCAGGTGTGTTAGCATAACTGCAGCCTCATAAACCAAAGCTCCATTGTTAAATGAGCAGTATCCCAACTGATCTGATGCACAATTTAACTCACCCAACAAAAAAGCCTCAATCCATCTTGTTCACATGCTATTTAAACAAGGCAGTGATAGCTGTAACTGCCTGTGTACAGATACAAGCTTTATTGTGACTGAGTGACAAAAAAGGATGGCTGTCAAGTTGCCTTTCCTGCCTGATCAAGACTCAGCTAAAACTGTCATCCAGAGCAGGATGTGAACTAGACTCCAAGGTCAGGCACACGCTGGCAGCCAAACCACTATAGGCTTCAGACTATTTCTATCATCAAACAGATGTATCATTCTTACCAGGGCCAGCAATTGTTAAAACATCAGTAATCTGCAAGGTGCTGATGTTTCCACTGCAGGCAGATGGGTAGGGGTATACATTATACTTACAAAAGCCTCAGGCATTCCAAGGTGATTACTTACAGTGTAAAGCCATGGCTGAAATGCAAGGAAGAACAAACCTTTTAGACCTATATAACACCTAGAAAGGACAAAGGACGCAGTCTGGAACATAAGCTGTGCTAAGCACAAACATATTTCATATAGCTAAGCCCCTATTGTAAACACCTGACAGATGTATTGCAGCAAACAGATACAATTTTTCACTGCTGCAGTTATTTAAACAGAAGAAGCTGATACATATTCGTTGGGTTGATATTTTTCTTAGTTATTTCATTTTTTTCCTCCACTGCAAGGAGAACCATAAGGTTTTAAGTACCATTTAAATGTAAATTTCAAATAAACAAACCATGTTATCCTGCCTAATGTGATACTAACAGGCTTTCTGACATGTTGTCCTGTGAAAACCTAGAGGCACCCTATGAAGAAAAGAAGAATCAATAAAATCTGACTGTAGGTGGTGCTTGAAACAAAAGGCAGTGTTCTTCAGAGGGCAGTGTTTGGAAAAAAGTCTGTCTGTGAGTGATCGGGTGCTGGTGCTCAGACCTCATTAAACAAAAGCATCATTGGATTAGTTAATGTCTATTAGGCCCTTTGAAGGGACATGATACTGTATACCTCGTGCCAAGCACTATTTATTTTAGAGATAGAGGGGGTTAGATTCTGCTCTCAGCTACCTCTCTGAAGCCCCTATTGACCTAAAGAGTAGATTTCAATCAAGTTGAAGAATGTGAGGGACAGGACTGATTTCTGACCTTTAACCTTTGGAACAAAAAATGTTTCTTACCAGCTATGGTATTCTTGACTTTAAACATTACTCCATAGCACTTGAAACCAATTCAGAGATATCTCCAGTTATACAAATGAAAGATACTGTGTAACACAAACAGTTGTTCTCCCTTGCCTACAACTTCCCCTTAAGCTATAACATAACACAGTGCCCTTCAAAAGGTAGGGGAATTCAGACAATAAGATGTAAGAAGAAAGAAGATGGCAACATTTAATACAGAATAGGAATCTGGAACTGATAACCTGACAAAATCGCAAATGGACTGTTTTGTGTTCTAAAACATACAAACATTCACCACATATAAACTAGAAGTACCAGTAATGTACAAGAGGAATGCATATCCTAACATTTCCCTAAACATACTTTAAAGGATTGTCTTGACATATGAGAATGCTGGCTTAAAAGCTGCCAACAAATATCGGTCATTTTAGCCATGTAACATTAGACTCCACCCTGTGCCTCTAATAAACATACTGAGATCCTGGCCCTTGCATATCTCTGAGGCAAAAGATTATTGGTAGCTGACTCACTTTTATATACAAAATAGTTGTACATCAATCATGGGTATGTAACCCTTGGAATAATTTAATGACCACTCAATAAACAAGCAACAAAAAACAGAGAATTCCAGGTGTACCTTGTAGGCCATATTTCTGCTTACATAGTAATGTTAGTTAGAGGATGGTAAAAAAAAAAAAAAAATCAAAGCCCCACCCCAAGTAGGTGATACAGCTGAACCAGTCAAACCACTGGCATAGATTCATCCATATCACTGGAAGAGCATTTTTTCTGGCTTAGTTTATATCATGGATATCAATCTTGTCTGGCCCCTCTGACATGGGCACCTCATACAGGTGGACTTAGACAGGCTAGCAAGTTGGGCGGATCGAAATCTGATGAAGTTCAACGTTGAGAAATGTAAAGTTCTCCACCTTGGGACAAGCAACCGCCAACACACCTACAGGCTTAGCACCACGAAGGAAAGGGACCTGGGGGTAATAATAGACCACAGTATGAATATGAGTCGGCAGTGCGATGCTGTAGCCAATAGGGAAAATAATACTCTGGCATGCATCAATCTATACATCTCCAGCAAAACCAAGGAGGAGATTCTTTTCCTCTACTCAGCACTGGTGAGACCACAGCTGGAGTACTGTGTCCAGTTCTAGGCACTACACTTTAACGAGGACATGGACAAGCTTAAGAGAGTCCAAAGAAGAGCCACCCATAAGATCAGAGTCTTACGTGGAAAGGCATATGAGGAAAGGCTGAGGGATCTGGGACTCTTCAGCCTGAGGAAAAGAAGGCTGAGAGGGGACCTGCTAGGAGCTTACCACTACATTAGGGGAGTACATCAAGGGCTCAGTGAGCAACTGTTCACCAGGGCACCCAAGGGGAAAACTAGTAGTAATAGCCACAAACTCCTGGAAGATAAATTCAGGCTCAACATTAGGAAATACTGCTTCACAGTCAGGGTGTCCAGACTATGCAATAAATTCCCTCCAGAGGTGGTGCAATCACCTACCCTAGGAATCTTCAAGAAGAGACTAGACAGTCACCTTGCTGGGGTCACCTGACCCCCAGTTATCTTATCTACTGTATCCCCAGTAGCTCTTGGAATTAGCTCAGTACCTCTGTAAAATATCATGTTATGGTGTGTAGCCAAAAGCCCAAAGCTATATAAACTCAGTCTAGACAGGCACAGAGAATATATACCATGCTGCTAGTATAGAAAATATCACACAGGTGGCATCAATACCTGTATGTAGGCATAGTTCAAAAAATCCATATAGATGATGGACAACAGAGTGAACAGACTCTCTCTCTTCTGTATCTGAAAACAGTCCTAACAAAACATTATCTGCTTTGCAATAGCTGCCTGTTGTGCATACTCTTATTCTGCAGTAAGCAGAAGCTGATTTGCAGCAATTTATCCCTCTTCCCTTCATAGCAAAACTGCCATAGTTTAACTACTGCTAACTGTAGGTGCACACAAGCAATTAGCACCGAGCAGCTGATGTGTGCTAAGGCCCCAACAATCTTTTATCCCATACACAGTAAATTGTTCATATGTGTACACCTTACGTGCATCAAGCTAAACCAGAAGATAGAACTCTTGTGCTAAAATAAGATAATGTCCACACAGGATTTATGCAGGGATAATTATTCTGAAATATGTTTTCTTGAATAAATCCATGTACAGACAGACCCTCAGATACATTACTGCTGTAAATGTTTCTGTGTAACGCCTTTGAAAAGTATGAGATATTTCTTAACATATTTTGAAAATAATGCATCCAAAACTATTCAGCCAGTCAGATTCCTCAGGGCCAAATATTCTGACACCCCTTAAAAATAATTTTTATCAACCTGCAGCATTCAGCAGGTCTAGGGCATGGATTACTGCCGCGGGGGATATGGAGACAAGTAATTCCTATTTATTACGAAGCATTCCCAAAGCCATTTTGTAGGAATTTCCCTATGAATTGTGCATCGGAGTTTTCAGATTTGATATTCTGCTCCCACAACAAACTGAGGAAAACAGTTTGGCTCTGGAATACCCAGAACCAAAGAAGAACCTAAGTAGAATATACAGAAACTGCTGAATTTCTTTTCCTATCCATATTTCAAAGTAAGTTTTCTTTTTCAGATACCTTTGTTTAATCCCAAAACATGGGTACAGTCTAATTTTTTTCCCAGCACCACTGTGCACTACTGTGCTGAAGTAGATTAAATGGAGTAGGGGGAAAACCTAGTATTATTCAAGTGCTTCCGTTTGACCATCAGTTTTTAAACAGATGTTCTGTTGTCGTAAGATGCACCATAGTGTTGGGCTGGGCGGTACTCCAATGAATGGCCAAGGATGTAGTGACAATTGTAAAGGATTGATTAAACTTCCTGGATGACCTCATTAAAATGGTTCTGCAGAGACCAGATAAGAATCAGACAGTTTTGGCTGAGAGCCTCAAAAGGGAAAGGAAAGGGAGGGAAGAGGACTTTCCGTAAATGTGTACTTTTTTTCTCTGGTTTGTGCTCCAGGGCACCTGCAGAAACCAGCTGCTGTGTAATGCCATTACTGCTGTCCTTACTGAATTTAAACAAAGAGAGCCAAATAGGTCATACGTACAAGCAAATGAGCTTGAATGACCCTGAGACCTTATAATGGTCCGCTGTGAAGCTACATTCCACCTCCTCCTTCCTCAAGTATTTCTGCTTTAACTAACTAAGACATTTGCACAAAGGGCCCAAGCATAACTCTGATTTTATTCAGTTTTAGCTCAGGCAAAATTGCTCTGGATTGCAAAAGGAGTTTTGCCCAGACTCAGAATAAAAAGAAAACTTCAAGATGGAGCCCACAGTGTGAGGGTTTGGCCAGGACATAGGTAGCCAGTCACTAGGGGCAATCTGGGGACCAGCAGGGCAAGGGCACAGGTTACCGGAGCCATGAGGCATAGTCTGAGACATAAGCCAAGGTTAGGACCCACGAGGCAGAACTAGTGCTGAGTTCCACGGAAGATCTTAGGTCAGGGTCAAGAAAGCCAAGCTGAGAGTCAGGACGCTGGGGAAGCCAGAGAGAGCAGGGCCAGTGTTGAAGTTCAGGTGAGAGCCAAGATCAGGGTCAGAGAAAGCCAAAGCCTAAGCTGAGTCAGGAGCCAGGGGAACTGGAAAACAGTGAACACAAAGCTTGCCAGAACAGACTAAGGCCATGTGAAGGCATGCCTACAGCCTAAGGGGTGAGTGGCACGTTGCATTAGCCAGGGATCAGAGGCAGGTGTGGTAGCTCAGGTGTTTGGCCAAGCCAGGTGTGCTTGATCAGAGGCCCTGGCACATAATATTGCAAATACCCTCATGTAGTACATCTAATTGCAGTACCACATAAACAGGTAGTGCCTGTTGGCATATGCTATCCAGAAAGCTTAACAGGAACACAACAGTGTTGTATCTAGAGAATGAGTAGTAGATATGCTGGAGGGTAGGGCTATGGTTCAGAATGACTTAGACAAATTGGAGAATTGGGCTAAAAGGAATCTCATGAGGTTCAACAAGGACAAGTACGAAGTCCTGCACTGAGGACGGAACAATCCCATGCACCAGTACAGGTTGGGGGCTGACTGGCTGGGCAGCCACTCTGGAGAATGCCTGGGGGCTACAGTGGACAAAAGCTGAATATGAGCCAGCAGTGTGCCCTTGTTGCAAAGAAGGCTAATGGCATACTGGGCTGTATTGGTAGATGCGCTGTCAGTAGGCCAAAGGAAGTGGTTATTCCCCTCTATTCAGCACTGCTGAGGCCACATTTGGAGTATTGTGTTCAGTTTTGCCTCCCC
This sequence comes from Alligator mississippiensis, assembly GCF_030867095.1. Lineage (NCBI taxonomy): Eukaryota > Metazoa > Chordata > Crocodylia > Alligatoridae > Alligator > Alligator mississippiensis. The sequence goes on along the minus strand of NC_081828.1, from coordinate 159,354,385 downwards.
CCCCTCCACTACAAAAGGGACGTGGACAAATTGGAGATGGTCCAGTGGGGGGCAACAATAATGGTAAGGGGGCTGGGGGACATGACTTACTTATGAGGAAAGACTGAGGGGGGATTTAATAGCAGCCTTCAATTACCTGAAGAGGAGTTCAAAAGAGGATGGAGTTAAACTGTTCTCAGCGGTGACAGATGACAGAACAAGGAGTGATGGTCTCAAGATGCAGCAAGCAAAGTTTAGGTTGGATATTAGGAAGAAGTTTCTCACTAGGAGGGAAGTAAAACACTGAACAGATTACCCAGAGAGGTGGTGGAAGCTCCATCCTTGGAGGTTTTCAAAACTCAGCTAAACAGCTTTAGCTGGGAGACAGTCCTATTTGGGGACAGTCCTGCTTTGAGCAGGGGGTTGGACTAGATGACCTCCTGAGGTCCCTTCCAGCCCTAACTTTCTATGATTCTCTGAACACAGTGGACTGTTAGCAACTCATCTTAAGGTTTGTTAGGCTGTCTTTCCTTAAAAAAAGTTATATCTGTACCTTGTACTTTTAAAATATAGTACAAGGTAATACAATGCTTTCAGTTTTAGTGCTGGAAAACTTGAAGCACAAGAAGGTTAAATGACCTCTGCAAAGTCACACAGCAAGTCACTTGTATAGTCAGGGATAGAATCCAAGATGAGATCCTAACCCCATTAGATTCATGAGCAAAACTCCCAACAATTTGAATGTGACAAGTATCTCATTCCAATCATCCTTACTTCTAGTCTTCTGAACTAACAAGAGTACTGCATATGTGAAAACAGAAGGGCATTTTTTTTTTTTATATTTACCCACAATCCCAACTTATCCAGATGTTATACGGGGATCAATTCCTGCTCTCTTTACCTGATCAAAAAATAAGCAGAAATTATCGTTGGTTTCAGCACATCAATGAAAGTTTTGGGTTTTTTTTCCACAAATAAGAAATGCGGGATTTGGCTCTGTAATGGTTACAATAGTAAATTCAAGCACAAGTAGCTGTTCCAGACTGGATGCACTTGACTTTATCTTATCTTAGAAGCTAAGCAATCCTGAGCCTGACAAGTATTTGGCTTGGAGAGCAAACTGGAAACCCAGGTGCTGCAGATACGAGCCAAGGAGTTGTGATCAAACATTTGGCAAATATGGAACTGAGTGAGTGTCAAGACTTCAGCCCAGTCACCGCTGAGCAGGCAGATGGGACTAAAAAGGAGGAAATTCAAAGGGCGGAACATTTTCATTATACTTTTAACATAAATTTATCTGCCATATGCTATTGTGTCAGGAGAATTAGTCTGTGGGTGAGCCAAAAGATGCAGGAAGATGGCTAAGCACACAAATAAAGTTGGCACCATAGGTAAGTAGAGTACCCCTTTAGGGTTTTTCCATTAGGGGAATGGTAGAGGGTATCCTTCTGTGGCAAGATTATAATGAAAAGGAGAGCTGCTTTGTGGATTTTGTACTTAAGTCAGTGGCCGGTGATATCTAAACATGAAACTGATTCCCTTGCCCATAACAACTAAATCTATATTCAAAAGACAAGGATTTTTACAAATGAATAGAAGCATCAAAATTTTGTCTTCGTAATTCATACCTTCCTTTTCCAGTGTGACCAAAACCTCTACTAGCCTTTTGTTAATAAAAATGGTCAATAAACATGTCATGGAATGGCATGTTTGTCCCCTCAGTAAAAGTTCATATCTGGTCTCTCACATTATGCTATGCCTCTGCATTAGTTATAGAGGATATAATTATTATGCGGGTACTGGTAGCTGCAGCTGTATTGTTTGTACTAACAGTTATCCACAGGTCATTCTTATATATCACAGTTTAGATTATCAGCTCTTGGGGTGAAGTCTATCTGTCGTATTTTATAACATCTAGCCAAAAGGGTAGTGGTCTATGACTGGGGCTACTTGTCACTGTAGTAATACAAATAACAAATAATAAATCTACTTTTCTTAGCACACAACAAATCAGAACACTGTTGACATGTTGTGACTGTTATTTGTATTACCCATTCATACTAGGGCACGTGCAGATCCAGGGGCAGATGCAAGTGGTGAGTGCTAACACCATCTTCTGACTTTGCAGTGCATGTGCAGTATGCTCTGGCTAAGTACAAACAGTCAAAAAGACAGAAGCTGAATTGATTCAATCTTTGCAGTTTAGTCTACACTGTACAGACTGAACCAAGAAGCAAGTGAACAGACACTCCAGAAATGCAGCCATATGCCTGCTATGGCTGAGGCTAGAAGCTGGGGGGTGCTAGAGCATGCCTTCCTTTCCACTTAGCAGTGGCCAGAAGGCTGGAGGGAAGCTGGGAGAGAAGCCCTCCAGGTTTTTTCTGCTCCCTGAATGGGGGGTGGGGGGAGTGTGGCCAAGCCCCGGCAGGCCCGCTGAGTATGACTGGGTAGAGGGGTTTAAGCACCCACCCTGGCCTGCAGGGACACCAGCCAGGGTGTCCTGGTAGGGGGAGGAGGAGAGGACAATAAGGGATAAAGCAGCCTTTGCTAGGTTTTTCCCCTGCTCCCCACTGGAGCTTGGGAGGCGAGATGGCCAGACACTGACCCCAGGCCAGCATGCTGAGATGGAGGGTAGGGAAAGGGGGATCCACTTGGCAGGGGTGCAGCAGCCCCTGCCAGGCTTTTCGCCACTCCCCACTTGAGTGGAGGGGACGAGAGCACGGCCAGATGCCAGCCTAGGGCTGGCACACTGAAGCAAAGGGGAAGAAGAGGAGTGTGAACCCCTGGCAGGGGCTTTTCCCCATTCCCAGCTTGAGCGGAGGAGGTGGGGGCATGGCCAGATGCTGGCCCAGGGCCAGCACACTGGGGCAGGGGGAAGAAGATGGGGTTTAAACCCCTCTCCCTCCCCTCTGCTTCAGCATGCCAGCCCCAGGCTGGCACCTGGCCATGCCTCCACCCCTCCACTCAAGTGGGGAATGGGGGAAAAGCATGGCAGGTGCTGCTGTGCCTGCCAGGCAGACCCCAGCTGAGGGAGGAAGATGGGTTTAAAGCCTCTACCTCAGTGTGCAGGCCCCAGGCCAGTGTCTGGCCATGTCCCACCCCCTCCCCTCAAGCAGGGAGTGGGGAAAAGCCTGGCAGACCCCAGCTATAGTACCCCTCTGCCTCATTCTGCCTGCCTGGCCCCAGGGTCTGGCCAGCCCCCTTCCTCTGCTCCAGTGGCAAGTGGGGGAAAGCCTGGCAAGGGCTGGTCCACTCCTGGCAGGCAGACCCGGCTGTGGTCTGGAGCCGGGGTTCCCACCCCCACCCCCTTCTCAGCCACCCCGAGCAGTGATAGCACTCTGGCTAAGGAGCAGAGGGGTGGGGCCAAACCTACTCTCTGGAGCAGACATCACAGCCCAGCCCAGGTTTGCAAAGCATCTGGGATGCTGGGGAACTGCTTGTTAATTTGAACCAGGAAGGGGCCTGGGACAGAAGTTCCATAACCCGGTTTGACTTAAATCAGGTTTATCTTAAACCAGTTTTGGCCATTTTGAAAGTGGTTTATGTGCACTATACTTCTGTTCTGTTGCAGATTAAACCAGTTTTAGATCACTTAAACCAGTTTATGTGTAACTTCTGTCCCTAGTCTCTGAGGTCACCAGCTAGTTCTCACAACTGCTGGAGCCTGTGTTGGTGCAGCTCTAAAAACTGGGGAATGAATGCCACTGCCACTTACCTTCCCATTCCCCTGCCAGCGGCAGAAGAAATGGATGGGAGGCAAGCAGCAGCAGCATAGGCAATGTGTAGGGAGTGCAAGTGCCCCCTCCCCCCCCGAGATTGGCCACTGCTGAAGCTGCTGCTGGCTTCTGCAGGGGGTGTCTGCCTGCCCCCACCCCCCTTGCCACCAATGTGGCCGGCGGGGGCTGTGGGCAGTCCCCGCTTGCTACTTGCCACTCCCACACTGCCGTCACCGCCACCAGTAGCTGCGAGCAGTCCCCACTCACCGCTGCTGACACTAATACCAGCAGCTGTGCGTGGTCCCTGCTCGCCACTTGCTGCCATGGTGCCCCCCAAGTCGTTCATGGGCAGTAGTGTTCACTCCCTGGATTCTGAAGCCACATGAATGCTCTTGGCATATACATTGCACAGCCAAGGGGGTGAGACTGCACCTTCCTCCCCTCCCTGAATCCATGCTTCTCTTGGGGCCCCAGGGCCACAAACAAGTGCTGTACAAACACAAAGCAAAAAGACTGCCCCTGAAACACATAGTTTACAATGCAGATATTAAGATGAGAGGAAGAGATGGATATAGAGACAAACAGGGAAGCACAAGTAAACAATGAGACAATATTGGTCAGCAGTTTTGTAAATCAAGGAAAAAGAAACATTTCAGTGTTAACATAGTAAGAACCTATTGCTATAACATTGTCCTTCAAACCACAGAACAACAACTTCTACGCCCTTAAGTATTTAGTATTAAAGCGTTATAAATATAGCAAGGTACACATTTTCTACTGCCTGAATTATTTGTTCTAGAAAAGGTTTTAATTGAAGTTTGACTGTAAATATTTCATTTAACAAAAAGTATCTGCAATAATGGTGGTTTATGGAAAAACAGAAGAAAGTAAAGGGTAATAAAATGAAGCTATAATTCATTATTAAATATATTATGTTAAATCTACTTAAAACCCAGAGATAGAGTATTCATTTACATAGGACCTGATTGTGATTTCACTTTCATTGGTGTACAGATCTCTGGATGTGAGTGGGATCAGACTTCCATTTTTATTTTTTTTCCACAACCTCCATTGCACTTCTAGGGGCTAGACTGATTGGCAACAGGAAATATAGTAAATGATGAGATTGTTCTTGTGAAATTTCCAGCCGCAATTTTACAAAACTAGTCATTTCAGATAAGATTGGCTAAGCAGCTCAATTTTGGTTCTTATTTCAACCAAACCCCAAATTCTTTACGATTCTTCCTATCATTGTATTGTATTAGGTGTCCCTGCCACTGAATAAGCATTTATTTTAAATTGTCTGGCTTCTTCCTTCTGTTTGGATGACTCCATGGCATTCCAGGCTGGATAGATTTCCAGAGATTTTCTATGACTCTCATTTATTATATTCATACCTAGCGTACCTTTCCGGCTGACAGCTAGGGCTGATCCTGATGAAATGCATACCATTTTTTTCCCTTGCAGAAGACTGAAGTGATCAAATTTTAAACAGAAACATGTAGGGACAGTCTGTCCTCACACTGAAGATTACGTGCCTGAATCCCTTTGGAAATATTTTTGTAATCACAGCTTCTGTATGTAAAGACCGACTGTAATGCAGCAAATATACTTTTTTGTATCTTCTACTGGCCGAGGCACCAAAAATTATATGTATCAGAACAACAAGATTGTGTCTCACTTGCAAGGTTACTCTGAGCATGACCTCTTCTTTATGTGCTAACCTCAGCAAGTATCACTTTGGCATTTATCTACCAAAGTGAAAAAGAGACCAGTACCATCTTTCAATTCCATTTCTATCTTTTACTGAAACATGAATAGCACTTGAGAAACTTGGTGCAAAGACAATTGCACTTTTTTAAAGGCTTTGTCACAACATCTGATGACTTCTGCTGGCAACCATAATTATGCCTTTCTCCTCACTATCAGGACGTCTGAAAAAACAGCTTTCTATCAGTTACTCTGCAGCAAAGCTTCAACCTTGGGCCACTCCAACTTTTCCTGCTTGTTTTAAGTGACTGGGCATAATCTTTGCTTCACAGCATTAGCCATTTCTAGTGTGCTCCCTAGACATGTTGCTGCATCACAACAAGGAAGAAAAACTGCTGGGCTGCATCCTTTCCAGAATCCTCTTTGTTCTTCAAAATGTTTCAACACTGAACTGGTTTCTGGTTTGTTTTTGTTACTGTTGAGGTGACTGTCTTGCTCTGAAAATATTGTTTTAGCATGGTAAAGCAATGAGAAGCAACAACAGATACAAAAGGAAGGGGCCAAAAGAAGGTGGGAACCAACTGAATTTTTCATTTATTCTGCAGGTCCTAGTCTTCACAGCTCTTGCAGACTGCAACAAAACATCAGAGTAGCAGTTAACTAGAAGGAAGCATCTGCAGCTACTTGAAGGGAGTTTGGAGTATGAATGTCTCTGTTTCTCTACTTTAAAATAGACTGTTAGGCAGTAGCCTACTGCCAATAGCTTTTCAACATCTGGCTTTCAGGAAAAAAAAGTTAGCCTGTGATAAACCCCATGTTGCACAGATAGATGTGCTGTGTCCAGGGGTGAAGGTCTGGGAATCTATAGCTTTTTTCATATGGAAGCAAAAACTCCTTGCAGTCCAGTGTGAAATAGGGAGGGAACAACACTGGGTAAAGCTTCCTGCTATGAATGGAATATAATGGTTTCTAAATATGTCCACTGGGCAGGGAGGGTTGAAGAGGAATGTGCAAAAAGATTTTAGGAGATCTGAGAAGTCCCCTCAACTTCTCCTTCATTTTCACAGCACAATTTTAACCTGGGGCAACTGCCCCTAGTCCCATTGTCTCCTCCTGCACATTGATGCTCTTGGTACAAGCTTTCCTTCTCAAATACATGACGAGAATGCTTTATGCAATCTGTCTCATACCAGCACTTACCTCAGTAGCCTTTTCTCCCCTTGGGTAGTCTCTTTTATAACTGATGCTATTCCCTCTGCATAATCATTTAATTCATTAAACCCCCAGATCATTCTGAATTGGTTTAATTAAGAATCTGAGTGGGATAATCTGGCTGGGGTGGGTGGGAAAGAAACAAATATATTAGATTTTTGGCTTTAAAATATGTACATTTGAACAGTTTCAGAGCTAGAATCTACTGAAGTGGCAGCAAAGTGTTTTTTATGCTGAAGTTTCAGCTATGCTCCCTAGGAGCCTGGAAACGTTACAGCAGTAGTGTAACTAAGGGGCTGGGAGCGAGCACAGCATAAGTCAATTTGGGCAGGGCAAGGAAGCGCAAAAAAATAGCAGCTGTCACTGTTGTCAGCCCAGCCGCCACCACTGACTACCCAGTCACTGCTGCTGCTCTGTGCATCATTGCTGGCAAGGGTGCAAAACTGCCCTATTACACCTCTGCCCTACAGGAACTGTTTTGCTAAGAGTTTATGTTATAGGAAGGTTTTTCACAATCTTTGAAGCCAGATGCCTGGATGTTTCCAAGGAAGATTTCCTAGTTACCAACATTCCTTTGTTTAATGTATTTGCTTAAAGTGACACTAAAGAGGTCTCTCACTATGAAAGAGAGTACACTAAATCAGTTCCTTAAACTTCACACTGCAGGCACCTTCCAGGGCCACATAGGGGCCATGGGAACATTCAGTGAACCAGGAGAGCATTAGTGGGTATATGCTAGGTCTTATTCAGGGATGTTTACTGAATGCCCACAGGGAACCAGATGGCTTTAAAAAGATGTAGACCATAATCATGCCAAGCACTCGCTTCTTGCCATGTCAGTTCCATCAGAGGAATGTTTAGGAAATTTTCTATCTTTGAAATGTTTCTCAGTGACCCAGTATTGTACAAATATAATTTATTATTAAAGTGACGGCATTTTAAAATATATGATTAAACATTTGGATGACAGTCTTCCAGGAGGCATCCATCAGGGCCCAGGCAAGCAAAAGCAGCTCTTGCCCACTCATTAAAAATATGACTATGTCCCTTTAATATTTGTTTTGCTTAGCAGAGTCACTCAAACAGCTTGCACATTTAATCCACCAGCTTCATTTTGTGGTCATCTTTCCACTAATATGGCACAAAGCTGCAAATATGAAACCTTAAGCTTCTCTACTGGGGATTTAAAAGGAGATGAATATAACATGAATATAATTAAAAAGAATCTCATAGAGAGAACTTTTTAAACAATAGATAAAATGTTTTGTAACTAATTAAAAAAATCACTTAAAGACTATGAATCAATTTGGCAAAAGACTCTGCTAAGAATTAGAGCATTTTCACTGGATCAGATTAACAGAGAAGAGACATAAAACATACTGCACCCTGAAGAATTAGCAGCTGCTGCTACCACCTCGGCCTCTTAGTGTTCTTCATACATGGGAGGTGGATTAGAGGAAACAGCTTTATAATACAGGCAAGCAGGATTTTTTGTCAGTGGTACTATGCGCTCCTGGCATAGTGAAAATTTTAACTAATTTTCCTCAGTTTTAACTTCCCTTCTAGGATCCTATGCTTTGGCTTGCACTAAAAACAACTGATAGAAACCAACCCTGAATTTAGCCCACAATATCAGGTTCTGTCATAGAGCTTGTGTGTGCTTACTAAAAAACTTTCCGGGTTAGGACCCTGCCTGAAGATGCAGAGTTACAACGCTGATTCATGTCTCTAATTCATGAAGAAGGCAGGATAGATTTGCACCTTATAGACTAACCAAAGTATGTGCGTGTATGTATACAAGGGTGGATCCAGGGGGGGTGCACTCATGCACTTGTACCCTGCTTTGATTTGTGCTCCACCCAAAGTTTGAAAGCAAGTGCCTGGCAGTGGTAGAAGCATTTCTAGTCAGACAGTGCTGAGGGAGTCAATTGACTTCATGGCTCACTATAATCTACGTCAGGGGTTGTCAACCAGGGGTATGCATAGGGCCATCCCTAGGAGGTGCAAATAGGGGCGACCACCCTGGGCCCTGCACTTTCGGGGGGCCCCGTGGAGTGAGGCAGAGCAGCAGTGGCGCGGAGCTGGGCTACCCTCCCCTGCTGCCAGCGGTGGCAGCTTCTTTGGGCCTGGGGTCTGGGATCGGAGTGGAGACGAGGCCCCACATGGACTGATTTGCCCTGGGCCCCGCACCCTGCTTGGGTTGCCTCTGCATATGCATACCCTTTGGGGGCACTTGGGAAGGCCCTAGGGGGTATGCGTGGGCAGGTAGGGATGGAGCACTGCCACCCCACCCCCCCCTGCACCACCACCTCCCAGGAGCAGGGCCGGCGGGGGGGCAAGGGCAGTGGCACCCCTCTGCGGGCTGGCCGGATGCAAGGCAGAGGGGAGGGAGCTTGCATGCAGCAGCTGCTGCTGTCACCCACCACCCAGGGCTGCCACCGCTCTACATCCAGCCATGCACCACCCCCTTCTCCCCCGCTCTGTGTCTTGCTGCGCCCTCCCCTGCTCCATGTTCGGCTGCGCCCCGCTTCCCCTCCCCCCCACTCTCGGCTGCACACCATTCTCTCTCCTGGCTCTGTGTCCAGCCACCAGGGGTACACTTATTAAAAAAGGGTGAAAACCCCTGGTCTACCTGATCCCTTCTAAACGCTTACTTCCAGAGGTGTTAATGACCATCTCCTTTTTTTAATGGTCTTGATGTTCCAACAATCGAGCTATCCTTTGTTCTGCAATCCACTGTCTGCTAGCTGCTCCTGAAGCTCCTATTTCACAGCCCTGCAGATTGTTTTTAACTCATTCCAATGAAGTTATATTTGTTTTTTCTTCAGTTTTAAGATGAGTGAGACAGCCCCTGGCATACTAGTAAAGCTTCTAGTTTACTAGGAATTCTAGATCTGCCCATGTGTGTACGTATGCACACACATTGCATGTGTGTGTGTATAGCACAAGCTTTTGTGAACTGAAGCTCCCTGCATCAGATGCACTGAAAGGATAGGCAAAAAGCAGAGTATACAGAGAGAGAGAAATTAGAATTTGACTTCAGACTAACACAACTAACTATGTTTGTCTAATTTATAAGTCAGAGGGGATGAAACAAGAGATTTTCTGAAAAAAAGCTGTTAAAAATTGCCAACTGGAAAAAGCTGAGGTTTACATTGGTGGGTCTCTAGTAAAAATAAGAGAAAATCCCAAGGCAGTAAGGGAACATTGGTGACTCACCCAATGTGGGTGTGTGCTCTATGCTGAGAGCCCTGTGGGGCCCCAACTCTTACACAATCACAGGACAGCTGCCTCTGGTACCAAACCAGCAGCCACTTTCATAAAAATAGCAGCAAGCAACCATGGTCAAAGGATTTTCATTCTAGCTCTTTACTGTTGGAGTCTTCGAAATACGTACCACTTAGAGGCATGGAATTACTCAGGAATGGGTAAAAACCTAAAAACTTAAAACACTCACTCACATATAAAGTTAGTTCAGCACCTTTGCCACAATTTGGTTGGGAAATACCAAGTCTGCTATTTAGGGTTAAGAAAACTGGCATAAGTGACTGTGTATACACAAGATGCTAACAGTGCAGTAACTGCAGTTACTGCTCAGTAGCATCCCCAAACAGCTTTTAGGTGACACTGACTGTGCAGTATCTCCAACTCTTCCCCTCCTCCCCCCAGGTGTCCTCTTTTTTGGACCTGGAAATATGGTAACCCTAGCCTGCAGACTGAAGTGAATTGTGACAGCAGAGCACTTCTCTTATAGAGCATAGATCATAGGTAATTTAGCTGTGAAGGAGTGTGTCTTTTATATGTTATATGATAGTCACTATGGTACAGACTTTTAAAGATGCCTAATCTCCCATTGATATTGAGGGAGTTAGGTGCCTCAACACCTTTAAAAATGTGGCCCTATTGCTCTACCTTGTACCCCTGATTTGCCCGCCTGGTTGTACCTCATGTAATTGTTTACACCAAAACAAAGTAAAGACAAAGAGCATATAAAACATTAACAAATTGTTCTTCGCTCACATTAGCTACAACTAGTGTTTACACTCACTTTGCACAGATGTAAACAACACACGAGGTACAAGGGAGCAGAAGAATCAAGCTTTTTGTGTGTTCCATGTCGTGTAAGTGCTCTTGACTGTGCACTGCTCATAAATGACCATCCTGAACTGGCACAAGGAGTCGCACCCAGTACTATACACGGTTTATGTAGTCATAGGAAATTGTGTGACTTGAGAAACAGTATGTGACCATGTAATTCAAGACCTCATAATGCATACTCACCAGAGGCAGCATTAATATTGTCAAAGCAGCAGGAGGAGAGATTATCGAAGGCACAAATGGCAGTTATTGACTTTCAGTGGGAGTTGGGCACTTACCTACCATTAAAGCCTTTGAAAATTTCTCCCACTATTTTAACCTTTTCATGTTAGCATCTAGCTATGAAACCTTGATTTTCTCCTCACACCATTCTTGTAAGGAATAAATAATATCCCTAAAATTATTTTTAAGTCTGTTGCAAATGTAAACTTTGTACTTTGAGAAAAATCATGCCAAGTGCACATTTTTTAAATGTTATTTTTGGTGAATTCTAGCTTGGCACAATTTGCAGGGGAACATCATTAAAATGTGAGCATCCAGATTTGGCTGTTGATACAAACAGCTATTTAACACACTACACTCAGTGAAACCTGAATACAGTCCAGTCAGCATTCAAGATAAAAATAATTGCTAATGAGGTGAAACAGAGGCTCCCAAATTCAGCAGCAGGGAGTTTTATAATTAATGGTGCACCGACTTCTCATCTCAGGTGATCAATCTTTGTAATGTTTCAAACTCTTTGTTCTACATTTAAATATTTTAATATTAATTTATTCTAATGGACCTCGAGTGAATAATGAAGGATATCAGAACTTGATTTAAAAGAAAACAACTCAACCTCTCACACATATGGATCAGCCTGACCTACTTATTCTGAGAGAACACAAAACCTTAAAAAAACCCAGCAAACCCCATTTACCTGCTGGATGGTGTTTCAGAGATTTCCCTGTTTCTTTAGGCTTGTATCATTAACACATTGCAGCTGGGGATTAGAGAAGGCTCCCTGGGACCTGACTGAGTGTGTGGGGGAGAAAAGGGAAGGCAAGGCAAGAGAAGTCAGTTAGACTTCAGTACAAAAATCAGTCATATATTTCTGCAGGCAGATTCTGGCTCCTCTCATGCCTCAGTAATCCTACCAGCAGCTTTAGAATTGCATGGCCATAGCTGAGGGCAGAACTCAGCTCCAAATTTCTGTGCAGGGGTGCCAGGAGTGGAAAGTTCAGAGTCAATGGGGTAAGGAGGAGACAGGAAAAAAAAGCTTGTCTGCAGAAAAAGGATGCAGGGCAGAAACAAGTGTTTATTAAGAAAAAATGAACTGCAGCAAATCTGCAGTTGTCCAAGCAGAAATTTAAGGTAACAAGCAGTTTTTGTGATAGCACCTTGGATCAATTGTTCTATCAGTTCCTGAGGATATTGGTCCAGCAGCAGGAACAAAGAGAAACCAAAAAGAGAGAGAGAGAAACTAGCATGATTCCACGGGCCTTGTTACCACTAGCAAGGCAGAAAGCAAGAAAGGAACAAGTTTAGATGGATCCAATTCAAATTCAGTGCAAGAGTATACTGACTTTGTCTTTGCCAATAGAAAAAAAAAACACAGTGCATGTACACTTAACGTTTAAAAACTCCCCTGTAATTTCCTCATGAGAAGAGGAAGGAAAAAAAACAAACCACACATGGCACATAATATTCATATGGCTTCCTTCAGAACCAGAAGGCACTCAGATACTACCATGCTGGGAAACTTCCTGTAAGAGAATCCAAGGTCTAATCAAAATCATGGATCTGATCTTGCATTCCTGGTGGGCCCATATTGCATGTTTTTATGTATGCACAAAGAATGCATTCAGGTCTCAAGAGCCACTGTGCCATAATGAAAGGATTTTATATAATGGATTAATTAATATATAAGCCCAACCCAGCTATAACAGAGAAATTGTTAATCTCCCTGATGGTCATTATGGCTAATATACACTGTCATTATATAAAATGGGAAAGGGAGGGAAGCCTCTGCTTCTCTTCTACTTTATTGCTTTGCACATATTACAAAATGGAAGGGACTCCCTGCAGGCTGTTCTTTTCTGGCTGCTGGCCCAAAGTGCAGTGCCAGTACCTCTCTCTGTATGGTGGCACCTCCTGACACAGTAGAGAAGAAAAAGGAACCTATGGGACTGTAGGCAGGAGAACATGGTGGTAAATCCCAAAATTTCAGACCTGCTGAGAGCTGTTTCACTGAAAGCAGCATTCTCCTGATGTATAGCAGAGTAAGGGGACATGGCAGGCTTCCATTTTACAAGGATTGCATTTACAAGGAGTGTTGGATCTCCCCTTGTTCTGCTGTAACAGAAAAGCATTTCTCAAACTACTTTTCCTTTTGATTGTCAGGAAGAAGGTAGGGGAGAGAGACATGAACACTCACTGGCTCCTACTTCATCAGTTGCTATGAAAGGATAGGCAGAAGGAAAGGGTTTTATATATAAGACACAGGGATGGGAGAGAGGATACTGCTAAAGGTAAAAAGTGGGTTGATTAGGTCAGTCAAAATGACTAAGGCAACTAATACCTTCGGGGATGCTGGTGTTAACAGCTAGTTTGAGTAATGGGATAAGAATTCATAGTCCTTCTTGAAACCATAATTAATACAATCTAGTCTGTTAATGGTTTCTTATTTTGCAATTGCACACTCAAGTTGGGTATTAAAGTTTCTTTTATTTAAGGACAGTTACTCTAAGGTCAGTCATAGAAGTTTAAAGTGTTCTGCCACTGGCTTTGGTGTGTTTCTGGAACTAATGTTGAATCAGTGCCCATTTATTCTCCTTGGCCAATATAGACAGCAGAGGGATGCTTGCAAGCAAGTAATGGTGTATATGACACTGGTGAAAGACCAGTTGTTATAATTCATGTTCATAGAATCATAGAAAATTAGGTTTGGAAAGGACCTCAGGAGGTCATCTGGTCCAACCCACTGCTCAAAGCAGGATGATGGTAGCTGACAGTACATTATCCCAGCCAAGACTTTGTCTACCCAGTTCTTAAAAATCTCCAAGGATGGAAATTACACATCCTCTCTGGGCAGCCTGTTCCAGTGCTTTACTACCCTCCTCATGAGAGTTTTTTCCTAATAGCTAACCTAAACTTCCCATGCTGCAACTTGAGACCACTGCTCCTTGTTCTGCTATCTGCCACCACTGGGAACACTTTAGCTCAGGGGTGGGCAATTATTTCGGGCGCAGGGCCACTTACTGAGTTTTGGCAAGCCATTGAGGGCCACATGACAGGCAGCCAGGGGCAGATAAATATTAATTTTCTAAATTTTTTAGGGGCCCCGCAGGCCAGATAGAATAGCCTGGCGAGTCACATGTGGCCCCTGGGCCGCATTTTGCCCACCCCTGCTTTAGCTCCATCCTCTTTGGAACCACCCTTCAGGTAGCTGAAGACTATTACTAAATTCCTCTTCAGTCTTCACTTCTCCAGACTAATTAAGCCCAGCTCCCCCAGACATTCCTCATACACCACTTGCCTCATCCCCCTAGCCATTTTCATTGCTCCGTGCTGGACTCTCTCCATTTTGTCACATCCTTTCTGTAGTGGGGGACCCAAAACTGGACTCAGTACTGCAGATGTGGCCTCACCAGTGCTGAATAGAGGAGAATAATCACTTTCCTCAATCTGCTCTCAACACTTCTACTAATGCAGTCTAGTACACACTTAGCCTTCTTCACAATAAGGGCACACTGTTGACTTATATTCAGCTTATTGTCCACTGTAACCCCCAGGTCCTTTTCTGCAGAGCTGCTGCTTAGCCATTCAGTCCCCAGCCTGTACCAGTACATGGGATTGCTCCGTCCTATGTACAGGACTTTTCACTTGTCCTTGTTTGGTCCAGTCATGATAGTCTGTGTTGATGAGGTGGCACAGCTGGCATTTGGGTATGGAGTACTGCCTGGTGGCTTGGTGAGAATTGGAGTTAGGTAGTCTGTTGCTAGAAAGGCATTATTTGAGGTAGAGGGGGACGCTAGGGCAAGTGTGTCCCTCAGGTCTACCTTGAGGTGGTTGTCATTTTCTAGGAGATGTTGGAGTTCAGGCTGGGGGCTGTAAGTGATGACCAGAGGTATTCTGTTTTCTTTATCTCAGGGTTTGTATTGTAGCAGGCTAGAGTGGGGTGTGAGTCTGGCTCTGTTTGAGTGGGTACAGTTTTGGAATTGTATCAGAAGTGGCAGCTGTGCCACCTCAGAATCACTACTGTAGCACTATAATGGTAACACATTGTAAAATGAAAAAATAATTCAGGTGACAAGTAGTCTCTTATAGATGCAGAATTTGTTGTCCATGACTACTGTTTCTGCTGTGTTGAAAGCCAAAACATCCAAAGAGCAGGCAGAAACATCAGGAAACGATTTTCTATTAACAAAGAAAGTTTTATGCCAGAACTAATGTGTGTGTGTGTGTGTGTGTGTGTGTGTGTGTGTGTGTGTGTGTATTTATTTACACACACACACACCCCCCTACTTTGTATTTTCTGGAGGCAGACCAGGGAGTGATTATGTTTGAACAGAAAATGGTATTTGGTATTTTAACTTCAGTCGCTTTATCAAAACATGAGAAAAAATAGTGAGCATTTTCTTTTCCCATTCCCTTTAAAATATCCTTCTAGTTGCAAACAGTATATGCCATTTCCCCTTAAGGAAATAGATGGAGAACATATCACTATTATAATAAAAAGCTAATCAACCTTCATCAAAACATATTTGAATAATTGCCTTACCTGCTACTGCTACAACTATGATACTGTTTACTGGAGGTCATAGATTACTGTCAGCTACAGAAAATGCTTTGCCTAACGTATAAAGGTTTAATAAAGGGTTAACTTTCTTCTAGCCAAGAAAAACCTAAGTCTCTGTTCTGTACTCTAGTATTTACCCATTTGCACTCAGCACACAATTACTGGCAAGAGAGAATGGATAATTCTGATTTAGTAGCATTTTAAAATTCACAGATGTAAACTTACTACATGAGACGCAAGACAATAAAGAGGCAGGCCCCTGGCTTAAACAAAGCAGTGGTTCCTGTTCCTTAACATATGTATAGTTCAACAATTTGTAAGGTAAGGAAAGAGAGGAGAGGAAAACTCAGAAGGATTTGGACACAGTGGGTTTTGCACTGAAGAAATCAACCAATTTTTATGACACAATATGTAAAAAGTCAATGTTGTCTTATATTCGCTATTCCCTGAACTGTATAGAGCCTCTAGGGTGGGACTGCTTGGGAATACTCTGGGCTTTATCCAGGCTTCGTTTTTTTTAAATAGTTCTATTTGCAGAGCACTGTCCCCACTTTCCATCTGCTGAGGACTGTGGTGCCTCTGTATTTCTGTCCCACTCTTCAGCACTATTCTCACTGCTTTTTCTAGGGCTGCTCTGGTCTCTCCATACTTTTGAAGGGTGGTGTTCTTTCTTCTTCTACTGTTGTTCACATCAAGAACTATTTTTTAGCTTCCTTGTCAGTTAGTATATCTACATGTCAGAGCAGAATTATACATCAACATACATTAGTACAGTAACTTTGAAAGGTACCAGCACTCCAGAGTAGCTCCTTAATGCTGCAGTGTTAATGCCAGACATCTGTAGATTCATCCCCACTTGTTCCTTGAGTGAATGGCACCTGTATAGAAATGGTTTGTACATGAATACTTGAAGGAATTATGTGTAGGGCATGACTGACCCTTCAAAAAATCCAATTCAGAAAAGTATTCCATTCAAATCCAATTCTGAACCTATAAATCCGAGGAGCTTTCCAGTGTATTTGAATGTATTCCACTGTCTACAACAGGCCACTGCAGATCAGAGGATAGCACTTTCATTTTTATATCTTATGTACCTTCCAGGCATTTTGAATTTGCCCATTTGAGTCCAGGATCAAAGATAACAAGAAGTCCTTTTTTAAATACATAGGGAGTAAAAAGAAAGCACTAGGTAACGTAGGCCCCCTGCAAGACATGCGTGGCAATCTGGTGGTTGCACCAGACGATAAAGCTGACCTCTTTAACAAATTCTTTGCCTCCATTTTTCTGAGCAGGACCAGGACATCCCTCCCACTGGGATCCCGGACGGACTCAGGAGAGGCACGGCAAGGCCTAGGGTCAGAGAGGACCTAGTTAGGGAACTTCTTGTGGGGCTGGACATGTTCAAATCAGCAGGTCCAGATGATCTCCACCCCAGGGTGCTGAGGGAATTGGCAGAGGTCATTGTGGGACCTCTGGAACGGCTTTATGAACACTCATGGTGCTCTGGCCAGGTGCCAGAGGACTGGAAAAGAGCCAATGTGGTCCCCATTTTCAAAAACAGGAGGAAGGAGGCCCCGGGAAATTATAAGCCCGTTAGTTTTACCTCGGTTCTGGGGAAGCTCTTTGAGAAAATTATCCAGGAGCACATCTACAAGGGACCAGCAGGGGAGATTATGCTTAGGGGCAACCAACACGGGTTCATTAGAGGCAGGTCCTGTCAGACCAACCTGGTTGCCTTCTACGACCAGGTCACAAAATTCTTAGACGCAGGGGTAGTGGTGGATGTAGTCTTTCTGGACTTTAGGAAGGCCTTTGACACTGTCTCTCACCCCAGTCTCATTAAAAAATTAGGCGACTGTGGTGTCGATGCCTACAGATGGGTTAGATGGGTCGCAAATTGGCTGGAGGGCAGAACCTAGAGAGTGGTGGTGGATGGGTCATTTTCGAGCTGGAGGGATGTGGGCAGTGGGGTCCACCAGGGCTTGGTCCTCAGGCCTGCACTGTTTTATATCTTCATCAGTGACTTGGAAAAGGGGGTGAAAAGCACCTTGTTCAAATTCGCGGATGACACTAAGATGTGGGGAATGGTGAGCAAGCTAGAATGGAGGCACAGGCTACAACTAGATCTGGACAGGTTACAGGGGTGGGCAGATGAGAATAGGATGGGATTCAATACTGACAAGTGCAGGGTACTGCACCTAGGGAGGAAGAACCAGCAGCATACCTACAGGCTGGGGAACTCCATTCTCATCAGTGCAGAGGCAGAAAAGGATCTTGGAGTCATTATTGATTCCAAGATGAACATGGGCAGCAAATGTGGGCACGCGGTCAGTAAGGCTAGCTGCACCTTGTCATGCATCCACAGAAGCATCATGAGCAGGTCCAAGACAGTGATCCTCCCCCTCTATGCAACATTGGTCAGGCTGCAGTTGGAGAAGTGCATCCAGTTCTGAGCGCTGCACTTCAGGAGGGATGTGGACAGCACTGAGAGGGTCGAAAGGAGAGCCACTCACAAGGTCGGGGGGTGGGGGAGGAGCAGGCCCTGCGAGGAGAGGCTACAGGACCTGAACCTGTTCAGACTCCACAAGAGAAGGCTGAGAGGGGATCTGGTGGCCGTCTATAAACTTACCGGGGGGACCAGCAGGGAACGGGAGAGTCTCTGTTTCCCCAGGGCACCCAGGAGTAACTAGGAATAACGGCCACAAGTTGACTGAGGGTAGATTCAGGCTAGACATCAGGAGGCACTACTTCACAGTCAGGGCGGCTAGGATCTGGAACCAACTTCCAAGGGAAGTGGTGCTCGCTTCTACCCTGGGGGTCTTCAAAATGAGGCTAGATAATCACCTAGCCAGGGTCATCTGACCCCAGCATTCTTTCCTGCCCATGGCAGGGGTTGGACTTGAGGATCTGTTCACGTCCCTTCCAATCCTACCAACTATGAAACTATGAGTCTTTTAGTCATTGAAAAATGAAAAGAACAGAAAAATAAACAAGATCTCAGCATTCTTCTACTCTCTAGTTCCTTATATGATACCGATCCACAAAATATCTAGCATCTAACGAGTTAAAATCAACTAACATTTGTTTTCTTCCTCTGTCAGCTGATATAAGTAGCAAGAAACACTTTGGGAGAGATGGGAAACAAAGTAAAAGTGTGTGTAACAGGAAGAAGGGAGAGAACTATTGTGTCTGAAATGGAGAAGCACCATTTAGAAAAAGCTATATTGAAAGTAAGAGATGAGATTCACTATTAGTTGGAAAGGCTGCAGAGTCTGTGGGCATTCTTATATCTTTGGGTAGCAAGTTCCAGTCCAGGAGCAGGTCTCATAAAAGTTCACCTTCTGGATTCACATATTTGCCTCCATTTGTCAATCTGTTTAATTGTTCCAAGGGAATGAAACTGTTGAAGGAAGGCATGGGAGAAGAAACAGTCCATCAGGTCACTGACATCTATCCCATGAAGGAATTTGAATCCTAGTTTGTAAATTTATGCCATTTTATGAAGAATCATCTATGCTTCCAGTGCATTGGTCAGATTATTACCCCTCATGTTCTCTGACACCATCCCAGATGCAAATAATCTTCTCTTGTCAAGTAGACTGATGATCTTGCAGCAAGAATATTGGATTCTGGGGAACTGGGGAGATGGTCTCAGTATATGTTCTAGCAAAATTAATTTGTTTTTTAATTTGTTGCCTGTCGCAGAGCACTGAGGTACCCTGCTCCTAAAGAGGAGAAACTGCTGAAGAAAAAGCCCTAGCAGTGAATAAGGAGCCCAGCTGTTGGTTGCCAGGGCAACTGGAGTCAGCAAACGACCCACACCTGCCAGCGGTCAGCTGGCTGTAAGGGGCAGGGCCTGGCTCTTATAAAACCCAGGAGCTGAGGCTAGGGTGGTCCCCTGCCAGCAGCCAGAGAGGCAGGAGCTCCTAAATCAGGATGTGAGAAGAAGCCTGACTGCAGGTACAGCTTAAGCTGAGTAAAGAATGGCAGCTCTAAGATGTCTGAGCAACATGGTTGTAGCCAGGTGGCTTTAAGTTATGTTACAGCCTAGGGGCTTTGTTTTGCTTTGTTGTTGTTACACCGGTGGTTTGGGTGAGGCTATTAGGGGTTGGAGGAGGCCTCATAGGGGACCCACAGTAGCGTGGGGACCCCAGTGCCAGTAAGAGTGCGGTGTATGGGGTGCATAAACCCCAGCCCCAGAGAGGGGGTGCTATTGAGAAGCCCCAGTGCAGGCGTGGCGAGCCTTGGAGAAGCGGGGTAGCAGTGCGGCGAGCCTTGGAGAAGCGGGGTAGCAGTGTGGCGAGCCCCGGAGAAGGGGTGGCTTTACTGAGAAGGCCCTGAGACAGGGCGGCTTTACCGAGAAGGCCCGGTGTGGGCACGGAGAGCCCCAGGAGAGGGGCAGCATTCCTGAGAAGGCCCCAGAGAAGGGGGCAGCACTTAAGAAGGCCCGAGGAGAGGGCAGCAGTACTGAGGAGCCCCAGAGAAGGGGGCAGCATTGTGGAGAAGGCCCTGGAGAGAAGGGCAGCATTATTGTGAAGGCCCCAGAGAGAGGGTGGTGCTGCAGAGGATCCCTGAGAGAGGGCACCGCTACAGAGAGGACCTCAGAGAGGGCGAGTGTATATTTGACAGACCAATGTCTATTCCAGCTGCGAGGCTTGGGGCGTGGTATAAGGGGTGGTTGGAGCCACGCACAGCCCATAAGGCTAGGGTGCCCCAAAGCACCCATTTGTGGGACAAGACCCACAAGGGGCCCAGGAATCCATGGGGATAGAAGTTGCAACGAACCGTGTCAAAGAAGACGTAAGGCAGCCTCCCATACAAATCTAAACAGCAAAGACGTGGCAGGAGAGAATCAGAGTGTGCCCTTGGGCCAACTTGGCACGGCCCTCCTGTAGGACCCTGCCCGTGACATTGCCATAATGGAGATAAATGCAGCTTTTAACTGTCCTTCTTGACTGTGGCATAGGTTTGTAGAAATTACTTGTATCAAGTCTGTTTGCATGAGAGCATACTCTTTATTGCTGTGAATGAATTATAGTGTTCTGGACCTCTCTGGAACTTCTTACTTAAGGATGATCACTTGTGGTGGTGGTGGTGGTGGTGGTGGTGGTGGTATTGATGGAAATGGATGATTTCTAGTTGTTGAAATTAATAACAGTGACTTTTAAATAATACATTTTGGATATTGTATTCCCTCAAGTTCTTTAGTAGAAAGGAGAGTCTCCAGTAAAAGTTCTCTAACTAAAGCATAAAGCAAAATTCCAAATGGAAAATAAACACAATCAAGAAAACTAACAACAGAAAAGCAGTAAGATTGGCTGCACAACATGTGAAATCAGCCTGCACCAATGCTACAATAACATAGTGCCCACAGTTACTTTATCCCACAGAGTGCTTTATCTTCATATGAATAAGTAATAATAATTCCTACACACCACTTAGTTGAATGAAATGGTAAATTTTTTTCCAACAAAATTATACCTTGGTTTCCAGACTTCCTCTTGAGATTTGCTTTACAAACTTCAGTGCAGTCATAATATTTTGAAGGACTTGTAACTGTTTTAACAGAAAATGCTATTTTCTCATGCACTGTTCTGTGGTCTTCCACTTTGTGCTAAATAGTGGTCTTCATATTTGTGCTTTGTCTTAAAACATTTACAAATCCTTCAAAATATTATGACTTTGCACCAAAGTTTGTAAAGCAAATCTCACTTTCTCATGCACTGTTCTGTGGTCTGTTCTCTACTCATTGCTTGCTCATTGGAGTGAGAGAGTTACAGCCACACATCAGGCAAAGATTAAGCCCCCTGAGACTGTTGATCACTCTGCTGCTGCAAAACTAGCAGTTACTCTGCAGTTCAGAGCTGGACAAAGAGCCTCTGCTGTTTTTCACTGTCAACCTGATGAGATTAATGTCACTTCTAGACTTTATTAGCCCTTTTACAATTCAAAGAGATTAACAAGACTGTATCATCCAAAATATAAATGGTGAACTGTCCAATCATTGAAAACCAAGATTGCCACAAGTGACTGATGATTCAGGGTGCCCCAGTTTTGAAGGTCTAATTTTGGAAAGTAGGTGCTCGACACTTCCTGAACACCAGACCTGTAGAAGGGGTCTTAAGTTGGATACCTAGAGAATTCATAGCACTTTAGTCACTAGTCATTTTAAAAAATCTTGGCCAAAATATTTGCTGCAGTGAAGTGTACAAAGGAGGTAAAACACATCTGTAAAAAAATAATCAAGGATTTATTCAAAAACTGTTCACCATGGCAGAAAGAAATGTTGCTTTGACTTGTATACTCGTTTTTTCAGAACATTTTCATATGATCATTGCTCACAATTCAGTGCAACTTAAACTTATTTCTTCCTGACAATTCACACAAGAATAAAACAGCCTAATGTATTAGTAGAACTTGAAAGGGGGAATGTCAGATTCTACATGGTTCCTTGTTAGGACTCAGAAAAAACTACATTAAGAAAGGATATTATAATAATATTAGTCTTATCTTTATACCTTTATCTTGATATCTTTTGGCATTTTTATCCCAGGTGTCCAAAGAACTATACCAATTTCAGAGAGACTCTGAACAGAGTCTGAGGGATGCTCACATAGAACTCAGTGCAGCCAGTGTTTATAAATAAATCTACACACTAAAACTTGTATAGAAATTACTCTTTCACTGAGACTCAACCACCACTGCCAGGGCAATAAGTGAGAAAATTGTTTAACAGCTCATAACAACATTATACCCCAGTTTGGGACAAGAAGGGATTAACCAGCTAATACTGCAGGTGGAAATTTAAGTAGACAGAAAGCAATTGTCAACTATGTGACATCTGAGGTTCCCCATATGTAGTCCATGTAGTCTTACCATGCCTTAACATCTAATAATATTTCATTATATTTTTGTACTTTTTGGGGGGGATGGGGAGTCATTGGATAGGGTTCAGTCCATTAAGATCATTCCATTTCCCTAACAGCTTCAAAGGTCTTTGACATTATCATCATTCTCTGCTGATCAAGAAGAGACTCAGATTAACTCTTTACAACCTGTTGAAGTTGCCCCAAACTTTAGACAGAAAAAATCCAAGATGCCATTTGTTGGAAAGATCATTACAGAATATTGATCCTTCGTATTGAATGGGCTATTCTGATGGCACTGGAATCTGAATTCTGTTCCCTGATAGGTAATCCATAGATCAGTGCCAGCTTAATTTCACATACTTTCAGGGTTATGCTTGATAACATGGGTAATCATGAGTGGAAAGGAACTAAAACATGACCAAAGAATAAAAGCAGAAGGTCACTAGGCTAGTGCCAATCCTCTACTTCTTTCCCATTTAGAGGAACCACAGATTTCAGTTCTTTCTTTCTTAATCCATGTCAGTGCATTGAAAACAAGAGACACAGAAACACCATTAAATCTTGTTTGTAGAGGTGAGCATGAAATGCCAGCGAAATCAGCTCTGCATGCCATGAGCAGGTTCAGAAAAATTCTGTCTTGCCACAATTTAAAAAGGTCCCTAACCTTAACTGCAACTACGAGGGCATGCTAAGGGAATGTCAGATGGGGTTTTATATCTACAAGGGTGATCTAGTAACCAATCAAAATCTTAAAACCAATAGCATACATATCGGACTTCCACTATGCTGAAGGCAAACTGTATTAAATGGCTTATGACACTGAAATCGTGAGACAAGGCTCCTGACACAGACAATGAATTATGAAGAAGTGATTATCCAATAATTTTAATAATTAAATTTGATAACAAAAAAACCCCATTCTAATGTGCACCATAAGGTGAAATGGCTCAAGCATTTTGAGGAGATGTCTATGTTGCTTCTAGGGCCCTCCCTGCCCATGTACTCCTGCTCTTCACAAGCCAAAATCAGGAATAGCGCAGTGAAGCCACCCTAAAGGTGTCCCCTGCGTGCCATTCCTGAAATCATTGGGCATCTATACACATGCAGTGAGGCTCCTCTGACACACTGTGATTACAATGTGTCAGAGCAGACTCAATTAATCAAGTCTGCTGGAGCATGGTAATTACCGTGCTCCAGCAAACTCCAGCATCACATGTATCAGCATCCCCGCATTGAAAAATGCTGGCAGGGTATGTTATCTAAAGTGATGCTGATACATGTGATGCTCCAGGAACTTTAATTAGAGAGGCTCTTGAAGCCATTCTAATTAAAGCACCCCTCCTACCCCCTCACTCCCAGAGTACATATATAAATGCCCATTGTTTCTGGCATACTTCAGAGCAGTAGCAGCAGGGACTGCTCACACATACTATCCCATTTGGAAGAGAAACAGACACACAGAAAATGGCAGCATTGAGGTGATATCCATTATGGTCCGGGAAATGTGCAGGAAGCAAGAATTTTGGTGGCCAATTATCTTTTAATAGACCAACTGCATAGTAAGGCTGTGCAAAATTTCACCGGCTGTTTCATTTTGATGTTGTTTTGACTTGTTTCAACCTCGAAACAGCAAAATCAAATCAAAATGAAAGGCTTCAAAACAGCCTCGAAATGAAATGTGGGCAGTTGAAACGTTTCAAAATGTTTGAGTTTTGAAGCTGGGCTTGCTTGCAGGGAAACAGAAAGTAAGGATAGGGAGGGGGAAGACGGGGGAAGGACTGCTCTGATATTGACTGTGTAGCTGGCCAGTGACAGTGACCCTTCCCTGAGGTCCCTTCCAGGGTCCCTTCCAGGGCCCCAGCACCAGTGAGGGTGCACCTTAACACACACACAAAGTCACACATCACAAGTTTTGCTTGTCAGCAGCTTGAGGTGCAGTTTCCCACAAACCCCTGCATCTATCTCCTTGAAACCTGGCAGGCATCATAGCCTCAGAAGGGGCTACCATCCCTGATGTTTTCACCCACCTGTGCCTTCACGCTTATAAGTGACAAAAATTTTGCTTTCAAGAATTTGAAGTGTAGTTTCCCAGAAACCCCTTCACCAATCTCCTTAAAACTTGACAAGCTTTGTGCCCTCAGCAAGGGCTACCCTCCCTGCTGTTCTCATTTGAATCAGGCAAGAAATGACAAGGTTATAGGCAGTCTTGTGATTTCCCCATTATAGCTTATGGGCAAAACATCAAAACAGCGAAACAGTTTCAACGAAATGAAATGGAACAGTGCTTTGAAACAAAAGAAAATGTCGAAACAAAACACTGTCCCTTCAAAATGGTGAAATAGAAGTTGAAATGAAATGGTGCTTTTTCACACAACCCTTAGAGACTCTGGAATATAATGCATTTTTCTTTAAGTGTTCTTTAAATATAAAACAATCCCCCACATAAACCTTTGCCTTTCACAAAGAAAAGGCTTTTCTGGTCTTATTCAAAGTCATTCCTCCCCTGCCAACATATACACTTTTTCGTTCAACCTATTAGTGCAAACATCCCATAAACATCCCTAGTTATTCCATTGGATTATTTTGTGAGAACATATCCAGAAACTGTTCTCATTGTCCTAGCTTGCTGACTGTTCACTCTAGCAAACATGGAGACTGCTCTGCCCTTATTAGTCAAACTTTTCTTGAAGAGAGTAGTGACTTAAGGTGCCAAACATGAGATATGTTAAGGATGCCCAATTTTCAGAAAGCATGGAGCTTCCTTCCTCTAAAAAGTTAAAAACCAGACTTTTTATAAGGTATGTCAAATTGGACAACCCAAACTATTACTGCAGAAAAGGACCTGGGGGTTACAGTGGACAATAAGCTTAATATGAGTGAACAGGGTACCCTTGTTGCAAAGAAGGCTAACAGCATACTGGGCTACATGCATTGCCACCAAATTGAGGGAAGTGATTACTTCCCTCTCTTCAGCACTGGTGAGGCCACATCTGGAGTACTGCATCCAGTTTTGGGCCCCCCCAATGCAGAAAGGATGTGGACAAAGTGGAGTGAGTCCAGCAGGGGCAATGAAAATGGCTAGGGGACTAGGGCACATGACTTCTGAGAAGAGGCTGAGGGAACTGGGCTTATTTAGTCTGGAGAAGAGAATACTGGGGGTACAGGGGATTTAATAGCAACCTTCATTGATTTCATGGATTTCATAGACATTAGGGCTGGAAGGGACCTCGCAAGATCATTGGGTCCAGCCTGCTGTCCAAGAGGCAGGAAGTCAGCGAGGGTCAAAGGATCCCAGCAAGATAGGCATCCAAATGTTTCTTGAAAGTGGCCAGAGTAGATGCTTGCACCACCTCTGGAGGGAGTCTATTCCAGGCCTTGGGGACTCAGACAGTAAAGAAGTTTTTCCTTATGTCCAGCCTAAAACGGTCTTCCAGGAGCTTGTGACTGTTGGGCCTTGTCTTCCCTTGGGGTACCCTGGTGAACAGATGTTCTCCCAGTTCCTGATGCATACCCCTTATGTACTTATAGGCTGCCACCAAGTCACCCCTGAGCCTATGTTTCTCCAGGCTGAAAATCCCATGGCTCTCAGCCTCTCTTCGCAAGGTGTGCTCTCTTGCCCTCTGATCATGCATGTGGCTCTCCTCTAGAGTCTTTCAAGCTTCTCCACATCCAATTGTGAAGCCCAGAACTGGATGCAGTACTCCAGCTGCAGCCTCACCGGGAGGATGACTTCCTGGGTCTTGCTTGAGATGCATCAGTAGATGCAAGCCAGAGTTTTGTCTGCTGTGCCAGCTGCAGTACTGCATTGGTGGCTCATGTTCATCTTGTGGTTAATCATGACCCCCGAATCTCTTTTAGTCTTGGTGCTAGTGAGTGTAGTACTGCTGAGCCTACAAGTGTGATGCAGGTTTTTCTCCCTAGGTGGAGTACCTTATATTCCTCTGTATTGAATGCCATCAGGTCTTCATCCGCTCACCTTGCAAGCCTGTCAAGGTCAGCTTGGATCACCAGCCTATCTTCAAATGTGGACGCTCTTCCCCATAATTTGGTGTCATCAGTGAACTTAGCCAGTCTGCTTCTGACACCAGAGTCCAAAATACATTAAAGAGTACAGATCCAAGAAGTGAGCCTTGGGGGACACCACTAGGCACTATGTGCCATATTGTTTCGGTTCCACCAACTACTACTCTCTGGGTCCGATCTTGGAGCCAGTTCCTCAGCCATCGAACCATAGGGTTGCCAAGGCCGCAGTTCCCCAATTTTGCCATAAGGACATCATGGGACACCAGGTCAAAGGCTTTTTTTAATGTCCAAATATTGATGTGTCACCTGGTCATAGAAGGAAATGAGATTGGTCAGGCAAGACCTACCCACAATGAAGCCATGTCAGCTATCCCTCAGAATGTTGCTTTCCGTTAGCCAGTCATTAATGGTTTCTTTGATAATTTTTTCCAAGATCTTTCCAGAGATTGAGGTCAAACTGCCAGATCTTCCCTCCCCTTCTTTCTTGAAGATAGGCACCACATTGGCTTTCTTCCAATCTTCAAGTACCTTGTCTGAACACCACGAGTTCTTAAATATTCTTGCCAGTGGCCACACTATGATGTCAGCCAGTTCCTTTAACACTCTTGGGTACAATCTATCCGGACCAGCTGATTTGTGCGTGTCCAGCTTCTCAAGGCGTTCCCTCACAAGATCTATGCCAATGGTGGGCATATAGTCATCCTTACCCTGGTGATCCTGCATCTTGTCAGGTAGGGTGGTCCCTCTGGGCTGGTGAAAGACCGACTCAAAGTAATCATTAAGCAGATTGGCTTTTTCCTGGGTGTCGGTTATCAGTTGCCCCATTTAGTTTAGCAGGGGTCCAATGTTGCCCTTTTTTTTCTGACTTCCCACATATCTTAAGAAGGACTTTTTGTTGTCCTTGATTCATGTAGCCAGTTGGAGTTAAGTTACAGCCTTGGTTTTCCTAGTTTGCTCCCTGCAGGCACAGACCAGGACTGAATACTCCTCCTTAGTTGTGTTTTCTGTCTTCCATCCCTTATGAGCTTCTCTTTTTAGATGCAGGAAGTCCATGAATTCCCTACTGAGCCAAGAGGGCTGCTAAGCCCTTTTATTACCTTTCCTACAGGCTGGAATGGACCTCCCTTGTGCTTCAAGGATCACTTCCTTAAGGAGCGACCACTCATCATGAACTCCCGTCCCTGTCCAATCATTTCATCTCAGGCCTTGACAACTAGACTCTTGAGCTTATGAAAGTTGGCTTTCTTAAAGTTGAGGACTTCTGCATTGCTGACTTGCCAACTTTGCGATGGATAGTGAAAGTGCTTAACTCGTCACTGTCTCCCAGCTTCCCTTTGATTTTTAGGTCACTGACTAGATCATCCCCTTTGGCCAGTACCAGGTGCAGCAGTGTCTTACTGCTTGTCAGCCTGTAAACTTCTTGTTACACATACAGCTCATCCACACATGTGAGGAAGCTTTGTAACCGACTGGATTTGGCTGAGTGCTCTTCCCATGAGATGTACAGTAGTTGAAGTCTCCCATGCAGCCTCAGCCAGTTCTCTAGTGAATTCATGGTCAAGCTCTTGCTCCTAATTTGGAGGTCTGTAGTAGACTCCTACTGTTATATCCCCTTCACCATGTTCCCCTTGTATTCTAACCCAGAGGGTATCAAGTATCCCTCCTTGGGTGCGAATCTCCGCTTGTAGAGAAGAGTACTGCTCCTTCACATAGAGAGCTACACCCCTGCCCTTACTGTCAACACAATCTCTCCTGTACAATGTATAGCCATCTATACCTGTGGTCTAGTCATAGGAGGAGTCCCACCAGGTCTCCGTTATCCCGGTGAGGTCATAGTCATTACTGTTTAGCAGATGGACCAGTTCCTCCTGTTTGTTCCCCAGGCTCCTGGCATTTGTGTACAGGCAAGTCAGTCTGCTGTTGGAGGCCCTAGGCTTCCCTGCACTCTTAGAAAAGCCCCATCCCTGGGCTGGGGTAGAAGTGGGTTCCCTTGAGATGCCTGACCTGCTGATTTTGTGGTTGATGCTTGGTGGGTTTGCACTGGTGGTTATCCACCCATCTCCCAATGAACTTAATTTAAAGCCCAGTCAAGCAGGTCAGCCATTCTGGCTGAGAAGAGCTTCTTCCCCAATGGAGTGAGGTAGAGTCCATCACTTCCCAACAGACTGCAGCCTCTCTCTGAAATGTGGACTGTGGTCGTAGAAGGGAAAGCCTTCACAATGGCACCAACGCCGCTGTCTTGAGTTCACTACTTCAATTCACCTCTCCTTCCTCAGCCGGTGACCCATAACTGGAAGGATCGAGGAGAAAATCACCTGCACCCCCAACCCCCTGAGCCTCACTCCTGGAGTCCTGCAATCATACATAAACCAGCTGGGATTGCTCTAACCTGTGTCATTTGTGCCCACATAGATAAGGAGCATGAGGTAGTGCTGGGAGAGCCAGATAAGTTTTGGGATCCTCTCAGCTACATCCTGGACACGGGCCCCTGGGAGGCAGCAGACCTCATGGGTTAAGGGTGACAGATTGCTCCCTTTGTCCCCCTCAAGAGGGAGTCTCCCACGATGACCACTCTGCATTTCTTCTTAGGGATGGTATCTGGGTGCATTTCTTCCTCATGTGCAGGAGCTGGCAGCTTTGCTGGCTCTACTGGTGCTGCTAGGGTTTTGTACCTGTTGCGGAGGTCCAGGAGGGAGGTGACCCTCGTGCAGCAAGCCTTGGGGCTGGAGACAACCTTTGTCCAAACCCCTGGCTGGACAGTATGGGAGCTCCTCTTGTCCACCCTTGTCCTGGCAGGCAACCTAGCTCTTCCCTCTTTTTTTCTTCAGGTAAAGAGCCTGGCAGTAGGAGTCAATCACCTCTTTGCCACCCCTGATGGCACGCAGCCTCTGCACCATAACCCTCCTTGGCTCCTCTCAGCTGCTTCCTGCAGTTGTCTAATTCCCACCCACCATGGGTCCCACTTACCTCCCAGCTGTGCTGGGGGTCAAGGTTGGGGTCTGCCACCTGTCTGCTGGGAACCTCTGGGAGTCCTGGGCTCATGGGGGCACAACAGGCTTCTGCCCATGCGTCTCTCACCAGAGCCGGACCCCAAACACCTGAAAGGTGGTTCCAAAGAGGATGGAGCTAAACTGATCTCAGAGGTGGCAGATGACAGAACAAGGAGCAATGGTCTCAAGCTGCAGTAAAACACGTGTAAGTGAGATATCAGTAACAACTTTACCAATTGGACCTAGACAGGTTACAGGTGTGGGCGGATGAGAACAGGATGGGTTTCAACACTGACAAGTGCAAGGTGCTGCACCTGGGTGTTGTGCCCCAGCTCAAGTCTGGGATCGTGCCCAGTATGCAAAGGCCAATAAAGATACCAGGGGTGAAAGTACAAAGAAGGTTTATTGCTAGCAATAAAAGGTGCGAGCGGAATAATTTAACATAACAAGCACACCAGATTACTATTTCTAAGCATCTTTTATACAGGAGTTTTTTAACCTTCATAAGCATGCTTGTTTGCTGACTGGTTATAAGTGAGTGACGCAAGAAGTTCTTTACTGAGCATGTCTCTATACCTGTGTTTTAGCCATGTATCTCATTTACATACATGTGTGTTTCATTAGCATACTACTTCCCCACCTAGGGGCGTGATTTTTAGTATTTTAATGAGCCCTTTAACCCAGTACCCTGCTTCTGCTTTTGTTTTCAAGCCCCCTTTATCTAGGACTGTCTCCTCCTTATCATTGCAGATGGGAATTTGTCACATAACATTCTCTTCTGCTTAGTCTTTGAGTAGTGGTTTCTAGGTCACTCCTTACATGGGGAGGAAGAACCGGCAGCATACCTGCAGGCTGGGGAACTCCCTTCTCATCAGTGCAGAGGCAGAAAAGGATCTTGGAGTCATTATTGATGCCAAAATGAACATGGGCCAACAGTGTGGGGACACGGTCAGGAAGGCCAACCACACCTTGTCATGAATCCCCAGATGCATCTTGAGCAGGTCCAAGGAGGTGATCCTCCCCCTCTATGCGGCACTGGTCAGGCCACAGTTGGAGTACTGCATCCAGTGCTGGGTGCCACACTTCAGGAGGGATGTGGACAACTTGGAGCGGGTCCAGAGGAGGGCCATTCGCATGATCAGGGGCCAGCAGGGCAGGCCGTATGAGGAGAGGCTAAGGGACCTGAACCTGTTCAGCCTCCACAAGAGAAGGCTGAGGGGGGATCTAGTGGCCTGTTACAAACTAGTCAGAGGGGACCAGCAGGCATTGGGGGAGTCCCTATTCCCCTGAGCACTACCAGGAGTGACTAGAAATAATGGTCACAAGCTGGCAGAGGGTAGATTCAGACTAGACATCAGGAGGCGCTACTTCACTGTCAGGGTGGCTAGGATCTGGAACCAACTTCCAAGAGAAGTGGTGCTGGCTCCTACCCTGGGGGTCTTTAAAAGGAGGCTGGATGAACACCTGGCCGGGGTCATTTAACCCCAGTACTCTTTCCTGCCATGGCAGGGGGTCGGACTTGATGATCTGCTCAGTCCCTTCCGACCCTACCAGCTATGAAACTCTCTCACTAGGAAGGTAGTAAACCACTTGAACAGGTTGCCCAGAGAGGTGGTGGAATCCTTAGAGGTTCTTAAGACCCAGCTAGATAAAGCCTTGGGTGCAATGATATATTTGGGGACGGTCCTGCTTTGAGCAGGGGGGTGGCCTAGATGACCTCCTCAGGACCCTTCCAACCCTAATTTTCTATGATTCTATTTGTGAGCCTCTTTTCATTTGTGTATTCCTTGTGAAGCCATGCGTTAAACACTGGTATTAATAATGTTTTTCATATTCAGTTTTCTATCTCCTTACAGAAACCACAAGCCTGTCCTTTCTTTACTTTCAGTGTTAAATGCTAGATTTTAATTTTCTAGGAAAAAAGTCAGTTGAAAGTCAGTATGAATTAATAAAAAGTTAAATACATAAACCCATGAAGTATAACAGAAATGAAAACTAGATAAGCCTGAAAGGAAAGGGAATCAAAGGTATAGAAATGCAGCAAGCCAGAATTTATTATGGTACACAATCCTGGAGGAATTTTTTATAGACTGAGGACTATGTGAGAAAAAGGCCTCTATGTTGCTACAGGGAAAATGGCTGCTGGACGCAATGGCAGCAGCCTCTTTTGGCTTGTCTTTCATTTGAAAAATCTACCCTTTCAATACCTGTGCTTATGGCTTTCACTGCTTTTGCTCAGTTTCTATAAACTCTTCTTAAGGGTGAATAGCCAGCAAACTAGCACCATCTGCTGTCCAGAATGCAGAAATCACAGGTAGATTATACATGCAGAACTAGGAATTTCTTTTCTTCAGCCCATCCATATTCAGCTCATGGTATCAGTTAACCTCATGTATTTCCCAGATGATGTGGCTTTCAAGAAAACTGTCAAGCAGCACAGAAGGGAAAACAATCACTGTGAGCACCACAGCAATGAACCAGAGTAGAAGTATCTTGCCCACTCTCACATCCACCTTTCCTAGTCTCCTGAAGAGATTCATATATCCAAATAATTGTATTAAAAGATAGAGGGTGAGGATGGCACTAGAAAGATGGGATGCCCTATACAGAATCCATTCTAAGCTGTATGCATGCTGTCACCAAGAGCTGTGCTAAAATATACTCTACAACAGTGCTAGTCTAAAATTACTCCCTCCTTTCACTTGGTTCCAGCTTAAAGGGGACATGAAGATGCAGTGTTTTAAAGTGTAATTTTTATCCCAAATCTTGGAGCATTTGTTGCTTTCATTAAAGCCAAAGCCCCAGCTTCAGTAATCACATTACCACATGGCTTTCATCTGGAACAGAAATGGCTCTAGATCTCGTGGTGAACAAAATCTTGAAAGCATGATCCAAAGGCACAAAAACAGGAAGGTAAATAAGGAGAACCCAAGATAATTTTAACCTTTAAAAGCCTGATTTTGGAAGCCTGATGCTTGATTTTTTTGGGTGCTTCAGTTGCCAATCCTAGACATGGGCCAGCGGCCAATGACATTACAGGCACTGGTCCTGCTATGCTACCATATCTAGGCCAAGAGTAAGGAGGATCAGAGTCCATAAAAGCACTGACAGAAGTGACATGTCACATGACCGGCTCCCTGAAAGTGCTCTACAGCCATGCCATAACACACTTGCACAGCTGCAGAGCACTTTAAAAGTGTCCAATCCTGAGACAAATTAACTTTCATCTAATGAGGGATCAGATGAAGGCACTCCAAAGCAAAGTGCCTTAGGTACCTTTTGTCAATCCCTGCATGTGATCGAGACTGGGCTGATGTCCCTGTCCCTGGTGCTGTCTGCGGGAAAAGAAAGGGGAGAAGGGAGGGGGAGGGAGCTGTGGGCTGGGATTTGCCAAACCTGAACTGGAGGGGCAGAAGGGGGCTGGAGACCCTGTCTTGAGCTCCCTGTGCCCCACCCCCACAGCCCCTTCCCTCTCCAACTCCGGCTGGGAAAACCCCAGCCAGCAACTCCCTCCCGCATCCTTGCTTCAGTCCTACAGACCGCACCGGAGCTGGAAGTGGGTGCGGGGCTAGGGAAGAGAGGCTGTAGGCATGCAGCTCTTCTGCTGGATCCGCTCCAAAGTGCAGCTTGATCCCTCGCTCCTGACCCAACAGTGAATGTCTGTTGGATTAGGGGTGTTGCTCTAACTCATGGTGCTTTCTGTGAAGTGAGGAGCTGCATGTCTGTCAGCACCCTAAGTGAAAGGAACCAAGTTATCAGGGAGCAAAATCAAACAATCTTGGACACTCCATAGCTTTCTGGAACCAGAACACCACTTTTGGTTATAATTAATACAGTTACCTTACTGTACTACTACACACAAACAAATTAACTCAGCCCCTCAGGGGATATAATTAGTGTAGGTGTGATCACACGGCTCAGGCAAATTAGCTCTGCTGAGATGGAAAGTCTAAATAGCCCAGGCATGACACAGCATGAATTCACCTCTATTGCTTCCTGCTCAGGAGGCAAGAGATTGCCAGTGGCTCCCTCCCCACCCAGAAGCAGTAAAATGACACCAGGGCAGCAACATGCGGCATCCTCTCAGCAGATGTTGTAAGATTTTGTCTAGTGCTAAACTGGCACAAATTTTTCAAATTCAGGACAAAAGTCCCATTTCAGGAAATCCTTTGGGGCAGGAGACTGTCCTGAAATTTGGGCCTGCCCTGAATGATCTAGGATACACAGTTACTTTTCCTATGATCTGCTTAGATTCAGGAGGTATATTCTTGGATCTCCCACATCCACATTATTCTTGGGTTCCACTCCCAAAAGTCTAGCTGCCTTGATGTGGGAATAGGTATGTAGGGGGTAGTTCATTTTAAATAACTGTGTTTCCTGCTATGACATTTTCTCCTGAAAGAGAGTATAAGAAGCTACGTAACAGAGGAATCTCTTTCAATATGACACAGCTTCATTTCCAACTCCATATTCAATTTCCTTCTCTCTCTCTCTCATTTTCTCTTTTTTTAAAAGCTTTTTTTTCTTTTTTTCCCCTTCCCCCCTATCTTCGCAATTTAAGGATAGGGTTTTTTTAGCCCCCTTTTGGCTTGCTTTTTGATCCTGTTCTAGCCTGATTTTTCAGCTCTCCCTGAATAGACTGATCACTGCTCCTAAACAAGCAGACAAAACCACTATCATCTAATTCTATTTACAGGTTTTCCCAGTTCTGATCAGTAACTCATTTGGTCTCCCTTGTACATTTTTCCAATTATTTTTTTTTAAGGCAAGAATGAATATCTGCCTCTTTTGTCTCTGTAGAAGATCCTGTCTCCCTTGTTTCTGTGCTATACTGTATCAGATAATTAGCATTAATCATATAAGATTTTCACTCTGACCCAGCTCACTGATCTGGAGAAAACATCATGCTGAGATCTTTCAGCATTTTAGTCTTATTTTCTATTTTATGGGGCAATGAACACGCATGGGAACTGGCTTTTAGATTTAATGCCATGCAACTTGCAACAAAATATGGAACAAAGAATCTTTAGTCTGAAGCGTTATTGCCCTTTGCTTTGTTTATCCATCAGGTAACATGTGATGTATCTGTAGTACTGTAATTATGTATCAAATTAAATGTTTTGCAAACTATTCATGAATGTATAAACAATTTCTATAAGATATAGTTAAAACAAATTTTCTACAAAACTTCTTCCCAACATGCTTGCCCTAAGCTTTTGCACAATACTTCAAATATGAGGCTAAATTATGGCTAAATGCAAGTTTCACCACAAAGGACATATCTAGTTATTAATCTAGTTCAAATTGTTTTAAAAGAGAAAGGATTAAATGCTGAAAGCTGGAAAATTCCAATTGAAAGCATAGGACTCTTCAACACTGCTGGTCCTTACCTTAAAGCTTATAAAGCTTATGACAGAATGGTGTGTGTGTGTGTGTGTGTGTGTGTGTGTGTGTGTGTGCACGCACGCTTGTGTCCATGTCCACGTACACATCCAAAGGATGATTTTTGAATAATGGATTGAAAACAGCTTTCCATACAGAAATTAAATCACTATGAAACTATTGATCGCAATGGCCACGTCTACATGTGCACCCCACTGTGCAGTGCCAACTGCGCAGTCATTTAATGCTTTAGTACTAAGGCAAGTACTAAATGACTACCCAGTAACCACTGGAACTATGCAGTCCCAGCGGCACACAGGTTGTTTCTGACCCTACTGCACAGTAGCATATTGCTACTGAGCAGTAATGGCAGCATCACTGTTAGTGCCCACCAATGCTACATCAGCATAGTGACAAGCTACATCAACATAGCTCATTGCTATGACAACTTAAGGTCTCGTCATAGCATCTCGTGTAGATGCACCCAGTTTCATAGTTTCTAGGGTTGGAAGGGACCTGAGCAGATCATCAAATCCGACCCCCTGCCCTGGGCAGGAACGAGTGCTGGTATCATAATACCCCAGCTAGCTATCTATCCAACCTCCTTTTGAAGGCCCCCAAAGTAGGGGAGAGCACCACCTCCCTTGGGAGCCCTTTCCAGAGCCTGGCATCCCTAACCATAAAGTAATGCCTCTTGATATCAAGTCTGAACCTACTCTCAATCAATTTGTGGCCATTATTCCTTGTTATCCCAGGGGAAAAGAGTCTCACCTATTTTCCGCTGGCCCCCCCGGTGAGTTTATAGATGACCACCAAATCCCTTCTCAGTCTTCTCTTGTAGAGGCTGAATAGATTCAGGCCCTTTAATCTATCTTCGTAGGGCCTGACCTGCTGCCCCCTGACCATGCAAGTGGCCCTCCCCTGGACCCTCTGAAGGTTAGCCACATCCCTCTTGAAGTGCGGCACCCAGAACTGGATGCAGTACTCCAAATGTGGCCTGACCAGTGCCACCTAGAGGGGAAGGATCACCTCCCTGGACCTGCTTGTGATGCATCTGTAGATGCACGACAAGGTGCGGTTAGCAGGTGCAGTGGTGCAGTGTTCTTCTTTAGCCATTGACATCAATTTATGGAAGCTGGTAGCCTTACAACTAGAGTAAAACTATACATTACTTTTGGGTATATTTCAAGTAATGATACTCTTAGCTGAGATCTATCCTGGATGGAGCATCTGAGGTGCTGGTTTTTTCATTATTACTTATCATTCAGTGCATTTGTGAAGCCCTTCACAGAACTAGTAAATCCCAAGTGATCCCTACAGATAGAATTATTACTAGAATTATTGTTCATTTGCTCCATCCAACTACTGTTTAATTGCCAGGCTGAAATTGTAGAGTGGAATCAAGATACTGTTTGAAGCTTAGTCTAGGTTAAACAAATTGGTGGGACAGTGAAATGACTGGAGGATCCTGCTTTTCAGTTAATGGTTTCCACAGTTGGTGGAGAGTTGCTTAAACTGGTCATTTGAAGAACCTTAATTTTTAAACATGAAGCATTTGCTTCACTCCAGTCAACATAACTTCTTAGATTGGGGTGGTCAACCCCCAGCACGTGTGCCAGAACATGGCACATAAAGGCATTTTGCTTGGCACAAGCAGCTCCAGGTGGATGGCAAGGAAGGAGCCAGGGCTGCACTGCCACAACAAGGATGTGACCCCATGCAGCTCCTCTGCTATCCGCCCCTGGCACACCAACATCTTACAAGCTGAGGTTGTGGCAAGTTGAGGTCATGTTTTTGGCACTCTCCTCAAAAACATTGCTGACCCTTGTCTTAGATTAACTTTCCACAGAAAAGCAGTCAGAAAAGCTTGCAGTTTTTTCTTCATATGAGTAAGGGTATATAACAAAAGATTGAAGCACTGCGGGGAAAATTGTTGGTACTAGAATGCAAAATGAGATCTATAGGCATAGAAAAGCAAAAACCCCATAGAAAGAGCTAGGTGCAAAATAGCAAAAATAATAAAGGCTGGAGCACATCCATGGCAGCAATTTATTAAGACACAGTGGGAGTGTCTACATGAGATGCTAAATATTCAGTAGACTAATTCTAATTTGCATTAGCGTGTCATGGTAAAAGCCATGGTAATATGCTAATGAGCAGTAGAATTAGTTTACTGCACATTAGTGCCACTTAAAAGGTATGTGCCAATGCTACTGCACAGTAGCACTGGTTACTGAGTTAGTTCCTGTTATTACAGATACTAAGCTTAATGCACAGTAACTACAGTGTGTTAATGAACATGTAGATGTAACCACTGATAAGTAAATGTAAGCCCCAAATGTAATGAGGTTGTAAAAACAACTTTTACATGTCACACAAAAAAGGACTCCCATCTTTCTTTTAAAAACATATTTCTCTTGAGATAATTTGTCTCACAAGTGTATTTTCCTTCAGCACTTGGAATAAGCCTAAATATTACAAGTGAATGTATCTTGTACATTTACCTGAACTACGCAGGAGAACAATTCGGAAGCTATAAAGAAATGTACTCGATCTATTGTCATTGCCTAAGTTTCATATAGTGCAGAAAAGGAATCAAAGGCCATCATACATGGTGATAATAAATTTGCCTTTAACTATTACCGGTCTTATTATTATTAATTTAAAAAAGCAGTGCCTTACACATATATAATTGCATTTCCAAACTTTGGTCCCATTTTACAGATTTACATACATACTTAACACTACACATTCTAAACAGCTGCAAAAGTTAACAGGACTATATTCAGTGTCCATCATGAAGCACATGTGTAAGACTTCTTCAGATTTAGGCCTTTAATTGGTATATCTTATTTGTGTTTCACTGCATATATATGAATAGATATCTTTCTCTCTGTCTGCGTGTGCATTTGTAATCCATGCTGAATCCCCTTCAGTTATCCACAGTGTGGATCAAGAAGAAATTTGGCAGATATTGTACATATTACCTCTTTTGTCTATTTGTTCTACCCAGATGGTGTCACTTCTGTATCATGCATTGGTTACGTTTACAATGTCCTACCACTAGAGAGCAACAACGAATGCAATTTAGAAGCAGAAGCAGCTGGGACTACCTCTAAACCAGTTGCTTTATCACAAAAGCCCTTTCCAGAAAAAGGAAAATGTATTCTACCAAGGACGTATCTTCTTTACCTGACAGAAATAGGAGAGACATGGGCAGGCAGTTCATTTTATACTGAAAATCATCTGCCTTGAGTGCACAGCCTCTTTATCACATATTCCTAGTCCTGAAGCCTTTTCTGATCTCCCTGTTTCATACTTCTGTTAGTATGAGTCCACACAGAGGGTAAACATGGGACAGGGTAAATCAGTTCTGATGCTCACCCAGACTTCTTTGATGCTCCTCCCTTGTTTAAAAAGAAGATGAAGCTTTTCTTTGGAGAGCAATATTTTTTTTTCATTCCTCCAAGAAGGGAAGGAGAAAAGAAAAGATCAAAAAGGAAGTGTGGACACAGGTCTCTTTCATGGTGACTTCACAGCATTATGGCAGTAAGCATCAAAAGGAAAATGTTAAAGATTTACATACATGTAGAAGACATATTTATAACTTTACTCCAAACCCCTCCAAACAGAGACCTCATTAATAAATCCTGTACACAAAGGCAGCAGTTCAGATTCAGAAGTGCTTGTCTTCCAGGAACTCAAGTTGGTGCTATTCATCTTACTCTGTCTCTTCCAGCAAGAATCTTATACCCATATACATGCCCTTAGCCTTGCTTTCTAAAGTTAGTTTTACTGAGAACTGGTTTCGTCCAAATTTTGCATAGTTTAAACTACATTGCATTTATCTCAAATTATTCAAACTGCTGGAAAAAACTTTGCATGGGCATTTGGTTTCTATCAATTTAACTTAGGGAGCTGAGAAACTAACAACTATACAAGCCTTGTTAAAATCTGATGGAAAATTGTCCATATAGAGTTTAAATCAATTTAACTAAAATAATTTTAAGCACCTATTGATAAATTGTGCCTCACTGTTATTTAGACTGAGCTGGTGAGTCCCAGTCACTTTGGCTACAGACAGAAGTTACACACAAACTGATTTAAGTGATCAGAAACTGGTTTAAACCTGTAACAGAACAGAAGTTCAGTACACATAAACCAGTTTCAAAATGGCTGAAACTGGTTTAAGATAAACCTGGTTGGATGTAGTATCAGACTTAACTGATTTGGGTCAAACCAGTTTATGAAACTTCTGTCCCGGACCTCTTCCTGGTAGAAGTTAAATCAGAGTCCCCCAGCATCCCAGCATTTTGCAGCCCTGGGCTGGGCTGGGCTGGGCTGTCTGTTCCAGAGAGAAGGGCTGACCCTGATCCTCTAATTCCTAGCTGGAGCAGTGAGGGCTGGCACACTGACCTCACTGGCTGGCTCATTGCTCCCCACCAGACAAACTCCTCCTGGAGTTTGGGGCCAGGGAGGAGGGTTAAACTCACCTTTGCCCGGGTATGGTTCTGCCCTGCCCTGCCTTGCTTACTTAGTGCTGGTTGCAACTGTGGACTACAAATCCCAGAATCACCTGGAAACAGAAAGAGGAAACGATGAACAATGCTGCAGAGTGCTGCTGTTGTGATTGTGGACTGCAAATCCCAGAGACCTCAGGGGCAACAGGAAGAGGAAGCGAACACACAGCCAATGCTGACTTTCTGCCAGAGAGCCACATTCTAGTGCCCCCTGGCTTCTGGCTTGAGCCACTGCGGGCATGTGGCTGCATTTCCTGAATCAAAAGTGAATGTCTATTCATTGGTTTAGTCTGCTTAATGGTTCAATCCTTGCAGCTTAGACTAACCTTCAAAGACTGAATCAATTCAGCCTTGGGCTTTTTGACTATCTGTGCTTAGCATTTGTTACATCTAAGAAGCACATAAAGAACCTCCCCTCTTACACATTTCCTTTAAATATGTCATAGTCACTCTGACTGCAAGAATACCTAAGGCCTTGTCTACAGATTGAAGTCTACAATTTTAATGGGTAAAGCAGACAAAAGCTAAGGTAGAGTCTGTTACATGCTTGGTGGTCAGAATTGATTGAAAGCAACTAACAGGAGGGTGTCTAAAGGAATTAAAGTCACCTTGTTCTTTTCTGTACTTTCTTACAACTCTTTGGTGCTTTTAAATAATTCAAATTTAGACTTCTTTGTAAAAGATTTGATTAGCCATGAAGCCAATAGACTGGTCTACTTGTTAATGATCCTTGTGTAGGC
Source organism: Alligator mississippiensis (assembly GCF_030867095.1). Lineage (NCBI taxonomy): Eukaryota > Metazoa > Chordata > Crocodylia > Alligatoridae > Alligator > Alligator mississippiensis. The sequence continues at coordinate 159,314,366 of NC_081828.1, read as the reverse complement.
CTTTGTCTACACCAAAGTTTCAGACTAAGTCAGCTAACCCACTTAAAGGATGTCTCCACAACACAAAGCAGTGCAGTACAAAGATACCCAAACTATATTTCATTGAGTTAGCTTGGCTCTCAGTTACTATTACAGCCACATTCATATAGTTCTGTGCCTAGTCTGCCTTAGTTCTGCTTCTCACTTATATTGCTTTGAGTTTGGAACTAGTGTGCGCAGAGCAGGCTGGAGTATGGCATTCTTAATCAACATACCAAGCCCTCCTCAGATTGGAGAACTATCCTTTGCACCAGTTACCACAAAGTATATAGTAGTTATTTGGAAATTGCTCAAAGGGAAATGGCACCTTTAGTAACTAAGGAGAACAACAGCTTATAGCTGATCATGTTTGCTTTAAAGAAGGAGTTGGCAACCTACAGCCCACAGACTGGATCCAGCCCATGGAGCCACTTGATCTAATCCAAAGGCATTAGTAGTATTCATTGGTTGGGGGAAAACAGTCATAACAAGCACTTTCACATACCACTATGGGGAAAAGCAGTGATGGCAGCTGGATCCTAGTACCTGGCTACTCTTCTCTGAGCTGGGTCATTTTGACCCACAACCTAAAAAGCCTGCAAACACCTGCTTTAAGGGATGATTGAGGTATGCTTTAATGGATGATAGGCAATAGGATGTATTTACATTCCTACCATCCAAGACAAGTGCCAGATACCTGTATCACAAAAAAAAAACCTGTGCTCTTTAGCTAATGCACATTAAAATTGGCTAATGCACATTTTGCAAGTACCTCACAGTCGAGGTTCTAGATTTAATGTGCATTACCTCAAGTTCATTAATGAACATGTAGATGTGCCCAAAATTTCGTTTCTTTTGGATAGGGTATTTTTTTGTTTCCTATCAAATTATTTTCTACTGCTACCAGACCTAAAGTACTCCTGCACATCATCATCATCCACTTCTTCTTTGTCGTGTCTCCAGTCCGACCTTTCTATATGCCCTGCTGCCAGTATTCTGCAGAGACCACTGCTTCTGGTGTTAGTGTTGCCAAATCTTGTGGAGTGCATTGTGGTGCTACAGCGCATCTCAGGAGCTGATTCATGGTTTCCTTCTCCTGACAAACACATTGATCAGTTGCATAAAGGCCTCATGATTTCATGAGAAAGTTGCATCTTCCAAGACCCACTCTCAGTCTGTTCAGGGTCCACCATCTGTGCCATTTGTAAATTGAAGCCAGATGCTAACTCCTCACCAGGGGTAATTCCTCTCTGGCTCCATTAACCAGTTTTGTCACCCAATTTCTCTCATTCTTTTTTCCAAAGGGTAATTCTGGCTGATTCTTGTGATATGATCAATGGTATGGTAGAGGACAAAAAACTATTTCTCGATGACAGATGACGGTGCACTGGTTGATGTCTATATAATGGGTTGCAGTTGTCTGACTCTTGTACCTGCCAGTCAATGTCAACCGTGACTTTCCTCCTGATGTAAGGGGGTGCCATGCCAGATAGTGCATATAGGCAAGGGACAGGGGTGGATTTTAGATACACACACTGACTGACTGAAAACCTTTCCATTGGCTGAAATGGAGTTTGTTAGGGCTCTTTAGCTGCCATATTTTATCCAGACACTGGCTTCACTTTATTTATACCCTATAAAAGCCAAATTTCTCTTCTCTGATCTGTACTGGAAGTAATCAGTTGGAGTTCTTTGCAAAGAACAAATGCAAATCCTTGTTGCACAGTGTCATTCAGACACTTTCTAATGTGAAACACTATGTAACTGGGGAGGGGTGAGAATATTTAAAAAAAATAATACAGTGGCTACACCAATGCCAATTTATTACAAGCATGCTTCACTCAGAAATCTTTTGCTGGATGCATGTATGTATTAGTATTCCTGTCCTGTGACTTAGAGGAATAAAGATGTTTATTTCTGAATTAATGTTGCTTTTTAATGAAAGGTTTGCCTTTAAACATTATTGCCTTTCAAGAGGAGGCAAGAGCTGTTGATGTACCCAATGATCATTCACAGTAATACTTACTTTCACATCAGGCATAATTATTTACAAGCCATTAAATCTCAAGTTATTAACAGGATGCACTTGGATGTGTTTGGTAAGAAATGGGATTCAAATCATCTCTAATTAGCATAAGATTCTACTCTCCATATTTGATCCCCCAACCTGAACTTACTGAATAGCTGGGACCAACATTTTAGAAGGCCATTATTGATGACCTGGAAGGAGGATTTTACATATATTTAAAAATTAATTCTCAGTAAGATGAGCAATGTATTTTGGCAAAAAGACAATAAACAGATTTGTGTCAACAGAGAGACTTCACAAATCTATTGAATTGTTTTAGCCAAAAACAAGGCAAACAGTACAAAACTCATAAACCAAGTAATATGTGAGAAATAAGAGTTTTTATGGGTGATATCTGTGATTGGTCCAACTGTGTGGCTGGGATAGATTTAGACAAGATTTTGGGTATCACAGTAACCTTCCTTGGGTCTCATTCAAGGATACTGTAATATCCAAAAGGTTGTCTAAATCTATCCAAACCATGCAGTTGGTCCAATAAAAAGATATCACCCACAAAAGCTCTTACCTCTTGCATATTTCCTGGACCATCATGGATACAACATTACTTCAATGCTACCAAAAGACAATGTATTTCATTTCAACATCTCAATTTTTCATCTTGAAGTAGATTTCATTGTTAAATTTACTTCATTAACAAAAAAAATCTCAAATTCTAAATTTGAAAAATGCTATCCTAAAATTCTAAAAATTCTCAAAAATATTTCATTTCAGGTTGAACAAAATTTCTGATTGACCTGAATTTTTTTTTTCCTTCAGGGAAAAAAGAGTCCATTTTGTATTTTTGGTTCAGTCCTTAAGCCATGAAAAAGAAAATCAATTAACTACACACCTCTTGTTTGCAGTGATCTTTCAGACACAGCATAAAAACCACCCTCCTGAATCAAATCTATTATTAGCAATGGTGGATTCAGAACAGGCCCATGTTCTGATTTCTAAAGAACCCCTCCAAGGCACCAAATTGCCATTATATAATACAAAGATGTCTATTTGTGTTATCAGTCTCTTGGCCAAATCAACCTCCATGGAAGTATCCAAATACTTGTCTGTCAAGTAACTCCATTTTTGCTTTTTACCTTCTAACGCAATATACAATTTAAACTAAAATTTAGGACTTGAATTTCTATTTTCCTGAAGTAGCAGTAGATTACCCTGGCTACACCAGCAGCTGCAGAGACTGAGGGAGTGATTCTTCACTGCCTTGGACACCCATTCATGTATGCACAGAATGCATAGAAAAATGCAACCAAAGTAACTGGACAGCCATTTGTAAAGACAGAAATGACAAGACAAGAAGAAAGACAATTGAGAGTGATGCAGTTGTGTAACTTGGGGTGGGGAGCAAGTGGTGCACCAGCCTATTCAGAAGGGGTCCCAGGGAGCCTGTGCTGACCCTGCGGCTGTGTTGGGAGACTTTGCACTGGGGCAGCAGGAGCCCACGCTGCCACCGCTGCAACCTGCACGAGGAGGTAAGCACTCTCCCCTCATGCTGCCCTGGGTGCCAAAATGTAAAGTTATGCCTCTGGAGTGAGGCTGCTATGGTTCAAGAGAAGAGGGGGGACACTTCTAAGAGACTGTTTAGGATGATGCTGTTGATTTAATGCATTATAGGGCATTGAGATGGAGGTTTTCCTCAGCTCAGTACATTCCAATTCAAGAAATTATTTTTATAAATCCCTCTTTAATGATTTTTTTTCTTCTAAGGCTCAGTGGGTTATTTGCAAGGCATTTGTATCAAAAGAGACACAGTAGAAAAACCTTTGGAGTAATAAGAGCCAGGTAATATTATTTGTCTAAGCATTCTTGAGTCACTGCTCACAGGATTGTTTGTAGCACTCTGTATAAGAACTCCTCTTCAGTCTCCTGAATCTTAGGCAAAATGAGGTCTCTTTTCAAATCTAAATGACGCATGTGATGGAGTCCCAAATTAACACCTGACTTTGCAGGTGACAGTTTTGATCTGCACAAGTGGCAGCAACTAAAATGGTTGAAGGGAACTGTAACATGTTGAGCAAGGTTCATTGCAACTAGACAGCCTCATTGCTATTAACTAAAAGTGGAAACAGACCATTTTAATGCAATAACTGCTTTGGGGGAAAAGGATTGGTCCACACACATACACATGCTAATATTGCTTATCTTTAAACAGATGGAAAAGATTATTTGTGTAGTTTCTACATTTTCCAAAATGTAGAAACTGTAGCATCTGCCTAAAAAAATTTAAAATGGAAACAACCTATCACAGTTAGATCTCTCTGTGTTATGCTTTCTTTTGTATTGTCAAAAATGTGAAAGGCAAAATTAATTGTAATGACACGTGACTTAACAAAAGAGGTAGTTACCATATAATTAGGGAAAAGCCATATTTAATTTTGTGAATGAAAAGCTTATATAAGGAAAAGGTGCTTCCTACATACCAAATATAATGAGGTTCTCTGAAAATAAACATGTACACACCATTTACTGCAATTCATAGACACAACTCCAGTGACATTCAGCGTTAGCAGCAGAATTATGATGCTTAGGCAGGTCCTTCCTTGTGCTAACAGCATTTGCCTCAAAGTGCTTCTTCTGATAAATCTTATAGCCTTCATCCTATAAATAATTATATGCATGTTTAATTTCATGTATATACAGTCCTGCTGATGATTTCTCCTTGTTATCTTGGGACTCATTCTATGGGGCCCCAACCTAGGCATAAATTAGAGCAGCCCTCAGTCTGTCCTTATTTTTTCTGCCTGGTTATGGCTACATACAGGGCCATTTGTTAGCTAGAAATTACAGGAATGCAGAAGCTAGAGCCATGCCCCTCCTTCTTTCACTACAACCCCCACTTGCAGGGCAATGTGCACCCTACTTGCCAGAGACCAACTCCACACAACCTGTGGATTACAGAATGGGCTACTGGGTTATGGGGTTTTTTTTGTAAAACGTCATAGGCAGAGGTGCAACTGGCAGTTTTACACCCTGGGCAAAAGCAATGGTGCATAGGGCAGTGGCAACAGCTGGGCCACTAGTAGTGGTGGTAGTGCCAGGCATCCAGGATTGGCAGCTGCTATTTTTAATAGATTTCATAGACATTAGGGGTTGGAAGGGGACTCATGAAATTGAGTCTAGCCCCCCCTACCCCAGAAGTCAGCTGGGATCAAGTGACCCCAACAAAAAATACATCCATACGGTTTTTGAAAGAGTACAGAGTAGGTGCTTGCACCATCTCTGGGGGGAGTTTGTTCCAGACCCTGGACACACACACCATAAAGAACTTTTTTCTTATGTCTAGTCTAAATTGGCCTTCCTAGCTAGAGTTTATGGTTGTTAGACCTTGTTATCCCTTGGGAAGCTCTGGTGAATAGCTGTTCTCCCAGGTCCTGATGCATTTCTCTTATATAATTGTAGGCTGCCATCAAGACCCCCCAAGCCTTCTCTTTTCCAGGCTGAAGAGTCCCAAGTCCCTCAGCCTCTCCTCGTACGGCCCTCCAGGCCTTGGATCATATGACTGACTCTTCTCCAGACTCTCTCAAGCTTCTCCACATCCCTCCTGAACTGGGGGGCCCAATACTGGATGCAGTACTCCAGCTGCAGTCTCACCAGGGCCAAGTAAAGCGGGAGGATGACTTCCTTGGTTTTGCTTGACATGCATTGGTGGATGTACGCCAGAGTTTGGTTTGCTTTGCCAGCCACAGCATTGCATTGGTGACTCATATTCATCTTGTGGTCAATCAAGACCCCAAGTCCTTTTCAGTCGTGGTGCTAGTGAACATAGCACTGCTAAGCCTGTAAGTGTGTTGAAGGTTCTTCCTACCAAGATGCAGCACCTTACACTTCTCTACATTGAAGGCCATCAGGTTTTTGTTGGCCAACCTTGATAGCATGTCCAAGTCAGCTTGTATCCCCAGCCTGTCCTGCGGTGTGATGCCCTCCCCCATAATTTGATATCATCCACGAAGTTGGCCAGTTCACATCTAACTCCCGAATCCAGATCGTTAATGAAAATGTTAAAGAGTACCAGCCCTGAGGAACTCCACTGGTCACTCTGAACCATGTTTATTTGCTCCCATCAACTAGTACTCTTTGGGTGCAACCCCATAGCCAGTTGCCTAGCCATCAGACCGTAAGATGATCAAGGCCACAGTTTCCCCAGCTGAACCATGAGGACATCATGGGGAACTAGGGCAAAGGCTTTCTTGAAATCCAGATATGACATCCACATCATCTCTCTTGTTCAGGGTACATGTTATCTGGTCATAGAAGGAGATGAGGTTGGTCAGGGAAGACTTGCCAGTCACAAAACCATGTTGGCTGGCATTCAGATGCTTGCTTTCTGTTAGACTGGTATTGATGGATCCCTTGACAATTTTTTCCAAGATTTTTTCCAGGGAGGGACATCAGATTGATTGGTCTATAATTCCCTGGGTATCCCTCCTCCCTTTCTTGAAGGTAGGGACCATGTTGGCTCTTTTTCAGTCTTCCAGGACTTCATCTGAGTGCCATAAGTTTTCAAATATCTCTGCTAAGGGGGAATCAATGATGTCTGCCAGCTCCATCAAGACTCTTGGATGCATGCCATCTGGGCCTGTGGATTTGTGAATGTCATTTTTCAAGGTGTTCCCTTGCCTGATCCACATCAATTTTGGGCCCGTCACCCGCTCCTGGAATGGTTTGTGTCCTTTCTGACAGTGAGATCTTCCTGGGAGGGTGAAAAACTGATGTAAAAAAGTCATTTAGGAGATTGGCCCTTTCTTGGGCGTTAGATGTCAGTTGTCCTGTTGGATCTCGCAGGGGCCCAATGCTATCTTTGTTCTTTTTTTCAGCTTCCCACATATCTGAAGAAGGACTTTTTGTTGTCCTTGATTCCTGTAGCAAGCCTGAGCTCGAGTTCTACCTTGGCTTTTCTAGACCGCTCTCTACAGGTGCTGGTGAGTGCTTAGTAGTCCACTTTGGTGATGCTTCTTGTTTTCTAACTGGTGTAGGCTTCTCTTTTGAGTTTAATGAGGTCCAACAGTTCCTCGTTCAGCCAAGGGGGGTTCCTTGCCCATTGGCTGCATTTCTTGCAAGATGGAATGGCTTTCCCCTGTGCGTCAAGGATTATGTTTTTGAGAAATGACTATTCCTTATGTACCCCCTTTTCTAGGGGGGAGGGGGATTTCTGTTTTACTGAGGGGCTTGCCTGCTCTTCAGTGAATTAAGAAAGTGACCAATTCATGGTTGCTGTCACCAAGCTTCCCCTCGATCCTCACATCGCTCACCAGGACCTCCCCTTTGGCCAGGACCAGATCAAATAATGCCTCTCCCCTAGTTAGTCCACAGACCTCCTGCATTAGGTAGTGGCATCAATGCAAGCAAGAAAGTTATGCCACCTGTCAGATTTGGCCATGCGCTCATCCCAAGAGATGTCAGAGAAGTTGAAGTCCTGCATGACAATCATGCATCAGGAGCGTGCAGCCTCAACCAATTCTCTATTGAATTCCTGATCTAGTTCTTCCTCTTGGTGGGGAGGTCTATAGTAGACTCCTACAAGTACGTCACCCTCCCCATGTTCTCCTCATATTTTGACCCAGAGGGTCTCAAGATGCCCTTCCTGGTTAGAGAACTCAATCTACAGGGAGTTGAACTGATCCTTGATGTAGAGAACAATACACCCACCCCTCTTCCCCACACGGTCTCTCCTATACTATAACCCTCTAAAGCAACCAACCAATCATAGGTAGAGTCCCACCAGGTCTCCGTTATCCCTACAAGGTCATAGTAATTTTCACATAGGAGAAGGGCCAGTTCCTCATGCTTATTTCCCAAGCTCCTGGCATTCATGTACAAGCAGTTAAGTCTGCAGTGAAAAGCCCAATGCTTCCCTGAGAGGTGAAGTGGGACCTTTCTTTGGACTGTCACCAGAGTGGGTTCCCTTGGGCTGCCCAAATTATTGGTAACGCAGCTGACATGACCTGGGCTATAACTGTTAATAAAACGCCTGTCCCCCAGTAGTCTTAGTTTAAAGCCCTGTTGAGAAGGTCAGCCATTCTGGCCAAGAAGAGCTTCTTCCCTTTCCAGGTGAGGTGGAAGCCATCCCTTCCCAACAATCTGCTCTCTCTGAAGTGCGGACCATGGTCGAGGAAGCCAAATCCCTCACAACGGCACCATGGCCAGAGTCTTCTATTCACCTCACCTATCCCTCCAGAGCTCATGTCCTATAACTGGGAGGATTGAAGAAAACACTGTCTGTGACCCCAGGCCCTTGAGCCCAGCCCCCAGAGTCCTGTAGTCACACATGACCCGGCCCGGACTGCTCCGCGCCGTATCATTTGTGCCCACATGAATGAGTAGCATGGGATGGTGGTCGGAGGACCAAATGAGTTGGGGGATCCTCTTTGTCACATCCCAGACATGAGCTCCAGGCTGGCAGCAGACCTCATGGGCTAGGGGATCAGGGCGACAGATCACTCCTTCTGTCCCCCTAAGGAGGCAGTCACCCACCATGATAACTCTGTGTCTTCTTCTAGGTGCATGTGAGGATGGATGGGAACCAGCACCTGCTAGAGAGGTGCAAAGTGGTTATGCAGCTCCAGGGGAGTGGGAGCCCTGGTGCCATGCCTCTTTGAACCAGAGACAGCCATCGTTCCAGCAACCCCAGGCTGGACTTCATGGCAGTTCCTTGGTTCTGCCATGTTGTCATCAGTTGTCGGGTGGAAAGCCTGAAAGTAAGAGTCCAGTTCCTGCTCCATATCTCTAATGGAGTGCAGCTGCTAGATCGTTGCCTGGAGTTCCCTAATCTGGCACTCCAGTGCCTCTACCATTGGGCCCACCCCACATGAGGAGGCATCAGTGCCCCCAAACCCAGCTGCCTGCATTCTTGCTAGGCAGCCTCCAAATGAAGCCAGGGGCTCCATTTGAGTGGAGTCTAGGGCCATGGGTCCTGCCCAGGTTGGAGCAGGGACCGCAGGTTTTGTTTGGGTAGAGGCCGAACCATGTGCTCCATTTGGGCAGAGACCCCGGTGGTGTCAGAGCAGGGGAGTCCAGGTGCAGGGGGGAGCCTCGGGATGTGATGCGTCCTACCCACCATGGTCCTTGTAGCAGTCTGGTTACTACTATGCAGACCCTTGGCTACAGCTCAGTGCCTGGAGCCTTGTGCCCTCCTGCTAACTCTCCTGTGCTAACTCCCATGCTAATTCGCATGCTGGGCAGAGAAGCGCACCTATTTGCACGTCCTGTTCCCGTGGCTCCCTGGGGGGCTGGGTGAAGTAGGAGCTGGGGCAGGATGAGACCCTCCTCTGCTCCCCACAGCTGTGCTAGCCCCCTCCCACCATAGGCCCTCTTACCTCCAGCTCTGCCAAGTCAGGTTCCATCTACCCCCCTGTCCTTTGTTACAGTGAGAGTTGTAGAAAAAGGAAATTGTGAAAAAAGAAATTCCTTTCACCTTATTTGCATAATACTATCCCTAGTGTCCAGCCATATAAAAATCTTTCAGCTGTGTTTCCATGAACTCATACCAAGATTTGTGGCCTTCTATGGAAATCCCCAAGCTTTAATTAGTCCAGGACCAAATTTTATAAATCCATTCTAGGTCTGTCTAAAAAGATTCCCATCATTTCTCTAAGTAAGAATCATGACTGAAATTACAGTGTGCTGCTTAGAGTGGGAAAGAGCAAAATGGTCTGGTAAAAAAAAAAAAAGAAAAAATCCCCTCCTACTCATAACTCTTCCCTCAAAAAACACCAAACCCAGAGCTAGGTCAGATTGAAAAATTGTGCACTTGCATACTTCTCTCCATCTCAGCACCTCCTCTCTATTTCTAAGCCATTTATACTCAACACCAGGTAACCAGGGGCTGTCCAACTGGAATTTTGCAGGCAACATACAGACCACAAAGGGTTAATCTGTGGCCCCCATGTTCCCACTGCAGGTGCTGCTCCCCCAACACTCTTACTGTTGCCACATGTGTCTTGGTCTCCTGCTTCCTCAAACCAGCTCACACTTACTGCCCTGCAACAGGTGCTAGGGGGTATGCAGCACACATGATGTCTGGCTGCAGGGGCCTGTCTGCCAGCTGCTTCAAAGTTGGACAGCACTGAGTTAGACAATGGTTTACCTCATTAAAACAGACTTAATTGCCACTGAAATCAAAGCCGTGGCACCTTTCCATGTCTAAAATAAGAAAACAGATTATACTTAAAAAAAAAAAAAAAATTGGCTACACATTGGCCACACTGGTGTAGGCAGTTTTACCCTTAGGATTGTTGTCAACCCTAGGTGGAGCCTCAGATGGACCATGATTAGCTAATCTTCTCTTAAATAGGTAGAAAATCTGTTTACACTAGTGTAGAAAATTAAATGCAAGGATTTTTTTTTTGTAGTCTATGTTTCAGCCCTATTGTTCAATCTCTGACACAAGTTTAGTAGTGTTAATTAGTATTGAGCAAACAGGTATTTTTACCATTACATTTTCTAAACCTGCTCAGAACAGGCTTAGAAACAAGTGTTGAAAACACTGGTGAATTATTCTGCACAAGTATGTGTGTTGTGTGCTGGCATCAGCGGAGCTATACTTGCATTCCAACAACATAGGGAGTTTCTAAAAATGCTCTATATTAAAGAAGTCTACACTGCAGACCTGCAATAGCTCTAAATAAGTTAGTTAGTTTGGATATCAGTCACAGGCTAGTTGCAGCTGCATAGTGCTTTGCATGGGCTAGTTTACCCTGATTAGAATATAATTTTCAGAATCAGAACGAACTGGGCATCTACACCACAGAACTTTTTGTAGTGCAAAGTGACCCCTAGCAGACATGCAGGGGTTTAGGTTGTAGCTGTGTTGGTCTAAGGACATATGCAGACAAGGTTCCTTGGGTGAATTTGATATCTTTTATTAGACCAACCCAAATGGTTGGAGAATAGTTATTAAGCAAGCTTTCGGGTTCAAACCCGAAAGCTTGCTTAATAACTATTCTCCAACCATTTGGGTTGGTCTAATAAAAGATATCAAATTCACCCAAGGAACCTTGTCTGCCCTAGCAGACATTGCACTTAAAATGTGATTAGTCTATTAATCATGTCTTAGTAACCTGACCAGACATGTAGACAATTAATGGCACCACAAAAAGGGAAACCAGTCACAAAAAATATTACACAAAAATGTGTAATATTTGTATGACTGGCTTCCGTTGCTCCTTAAATTGAACATCTGGCAAGCCTAGGGTCTCCAATGGGCCCCAGCACAATCCCCTCCAGCTGACAATCAACTGATTGTCAGCCAGATTCAGGACTGCACCAGTGATTAAACCAGTCTTTGTGAGGTCCCTCCTGGCAAATGATCAGCTGCTCAATTGATCATGCAGTTTAAAGAACAATTTGTTAAAGAACAATCTTCCAGGCCAATGTTCAGCTGATCATTGATTGAATCAGGAGTGAATTGGGGTTCGAACCACAGGGCACTGACAGATCTGTAGCTCCCTGGTCTAACTTATGGTGCTTCACAGAAAGCATCATGAGTTAGACTGACCTTGCCAACCAAACAGATATTTGCTGTTGGGTCAGGAGGGTGGGGGATTGAGCTTCACTTTGGAGCTGATCCATTCAGTCTCTTCCCCTAACCCTGCCCACTCCTCCCCCAGCTCCAGAGGATAATTAGCTGGCTCACAAGAAGCTAAAAGGCTCCTAGAGAGGAAGCTAGGGAAGAGGCAGACAGAGAAAGAGGGTTGTTTGGCAATAGCTGTAACACCGAGCCAGGGACCCTTGGGGTCTGGGAAGAGAGGGGACTGGAAGGCTGGAAGCAGCAGTACTGTGTCTGGGAACTGAGTTAAAGACCTCCTGAGAAGGAAGACTGCATTGTCGAGAGACCATCATGAACCCGGAGGCACCTTCTCAGGGACTGGAGAAGACTCAGGACTGTTAATGAGCCCTGTGTGGATTATGTTATGTCATGATATGGTACTGAGTGTTGATTTGGGTCTGGGATGTTCCTGAGAGGCAAGTGTGCCCCAAAAAGTAAGGACTGTGTGAAGGTAAAGACTGTTTGAGCTATGCAAAAATCACTGAACCCACTACAAAGAGGTCATCTGATCTCTTCACACCTTTAAATGAATACTGTCAGTGGCCATTGACACTGACAGGAAATCTTGGCCTGATCCATGTCAACCCTTTATAATAATTTCTTGAGGTGACAGCCAAAAGTTCTTATTTTTACCTGGTGGGCAAGGAGGATCACTACTGTGCAAGCAATGGCTTGCCATTCACAGAGGAAAAGCTCTTATTTAAAGAACAATCTTCCAGACCAGTATATTGTAAGGCTACTTTATTCTAAATTGCATTTTATAATATAAACTTGTTGTAAATTAGTGTCGCAGAACTGCTTGAACAAGAAATTAGCTTTCAGTAGGAGACTGTTAAAAGACTGCTAGAGAACTGCTCAATTTAGTGCAATAAAAAAAAAAAATCAGATATATGACAAAAGATGATATAGTTAATTTTAAAAAATCCAAGAACGCACCTTCCCAGAAAGAGAACTACTTTAATGAGTATCATACAGAAATGTCTTTTTTTCCCCTGGCAGGTCACCTAGTGATTTTATTCAACTGTTGCAACTTTCTCTAGTTAACTGAAGACTTAATCATAGAATCACCCAACTTTCCATTTCTTCTGCCTCAAGTAAAACAGGATATCAATCTTTCAGAACTTCTGTCCTACCTTTTGCAATACTCCTGATTCATTGTTTTAGTTTATGTTAATTTGCTGTGACCAGCAGTTCCTCTGTCAACTACATTTCCCTCTATTGAGAACTTTTTCCCTTAGGGCACGGGGGCAGGACAGAGAAAGAAACTGATTAATGTGGGACACCTCCTGCTTCCCTTTTCTTTTATGTCTAGCTTCAGAAAATCAGCAAGGAATATGATTAAAAATTGATGTTGTATTTTAACATTTTCTGCCACAGGATTGATTTTAGTGCAGCAATACAGTACTGCTCCTAGGTTATGAGCTACTATGCCTATACCGAGTCTCTGCCCTCAGCTACACATGAAACCATAGCAGCACTTGCAGGAAGTACACTGTTTTACACGACGCATACTCTGCGTTGGAGAGTTCAGGCAACATTAAAAGCCCAGTACTGATGGCAAGGTGACTTACAAATTAAATAAACAAAATATGTGCTTACATTTTCTGCTTCACACTGCATGAAGAATTATTTTTAAAAAATTGAACAAGTGATGTTTTTCTTTTTTAATTAGAATTTCAGGTCTTATCTACTCCAGGAAATTCAGTGATGACTAGTTATTAGGGAATTAATTGACTGATGACATTTCAAGAGTGAGTAGGGAAAGTATAGCAGCTGAAAGCTTTTTAAATCAGACTATTTAATGTCAGTGGCTAATCTTTTTATTAGAAGGATGATTTTGTTAAGTCTCCATCTCATCCCAATAGGCCAACATCTAAGATGTCCCAATACATGTGCTAAGAGGAGGTTTGTTTTTCAACAAGTTAATGGAAAATCAGATTTGATACCACCTGATTGATCCAAGATGAGAACCCAGAAGAAACAGAAAAATGTATTTAAACAAAATAAAACAATCAGCCCCATCTATACAGTATGAACAAACAAAAAGAAGAATCCAATTATTTTAAAAATCCCTTGCAGGTTATCTTAAAACTAGCACACCTTTTTCTAAAGAAACTTCAGTTCTTTAAGGTGAATTACACAAAGGGTAGAAACAGATGCCACCAAATAGAATCAGAACAACTGTGGTGGGGTGTGTCCTAGAACAGCTGATCTGCTTTACTGGGTGAAACATATCATCTGTCATCTTGCATGGGGCTGGGGCACAATGTGGAAGAAAAGGTGAAATGTCCCCTTTGCCCAGGGATTCCCCACATCTCTTGTGGCTTCCGTGTTCAGACCCATAATTCAGAAACCCCAACTTTCCCCTCTTATTCAGACATATCCCCAGAGATCCTGGGTGCATGTCTCAGTAAGCAAGGAAAGCCAGGCAGGCTCTTCATGGGTTTGAGGGGCCTGATTTTGACTGGGAATTCCCAGGGTATCCTCTCAAGATCCTGGAGTGGGCAGCTGGAGAGCACAAGCAACTCTAGGCTGCCTAGGCTCTCCCATCATCAGCACATAGATGTCAGCTGAAATAAAGCACCAAAATTATTACTAGCTTCTATCATGACCACAACTTTGGGTTTTGTGGCACAACAAAAGGCAAGAATGTTTACTTGCTTTTTTTGTTTGTGCTGCCATAAACATTTTTATGGTGGCACAAAGGCAACCAAAGGCAATATCTTTTTTCCACAAACACACACACAATACTGTAGAAAGTGCTTTGGATACATGGTTTAAATGCCCATTCCTTTCAAATCCAAAATTGTTCCCTACAGCACGTCCTATGTTTAAAAGAGCACCACTCAGATTACATAATACTCAAAAACTATGTAATACCAGAATCAGGTTCCTGTGTCCCCTTATATTTGTGCTTTATGATGCAGTCTTTAATTATATCATCACATATTATTCCCCCCAAGGATACCTGTCTCATCATCCTCAGGATGGATGGTGCTCAGTGAATGAAATCACCATTCAATCATTTTCTCCTCATCATTAAGCCAGTGGCCCTGGTCCTAGGCTAGAAATAGATGTCACCAAATGAAGCAGATCAGCTATTCCAGGATGTCCTGGCACAGCTGATTAGCTTCTTTGGGCAAAATGCATGTTGTCCATTGGCCCTTCCATGCATGTTGTGACATGTTCTCCTAGGGTTTGAGGGTCCTGGTCCTATGTGTCTCAATAATTCCTGTGCAGAATCAGTACCCTCAGACCCTGGGAGTGCCTGCCTGGCCTTCCCCTCTTACTGACACGTTCTCAGGAAATATCTGGGATACATTTCCATAAGTGAAGATATATGTGGTTTCCCCCCTTACAGAGAAGCACGCCCCAGGATCTCCAGGGTACATCTCCAGAAGTGAAAAAGGTTATGAAGACACACTGTGGGCCACAACTCCATAAGAGGAGAAAGCCAGGCAGGCACCCCCAGGGCTTAAGGACCAGGCCCCTCAAGTCCAGGGAGCACCTGCCTAGGGAGGCTGGGGAGTGTGGGCATCTCCAGGCTGCCTGTGTTCTCATGCCACTAAAATAAACTGATGTCTGCCAGTAAATAGTGATACTGCCTTTGCTGTGTAGACAAGTTTTGGGCATTTGTGGTGCAACAAGGGTTATGGATGTCTATTTCTTTGACCTTTATAATGACAAAAATATTTTTATGGAAGCACAATGGAGATGAAAAGTGATTATCTGTTTCCACCCAAAGCCTACAATTAGTCTTCATTTTCCACAGCCCTCAATACTGTGATCTCCAAGTATGTCAAAACCATGAATGAATTTAATATCCCCTGTGTATTAAGAAAGTATGATTATTACCCCATGTTACTTAAAGGAAAATGGCAGCAAGTAGACATTTCTGAGACTATACATAGAACTGGTCAAAAAATAGGGGCATTTTAAATAAAAAGAAATCTTTAAGCAAAAAAATTCAAAGCCTTTCCACGCAATTGTAACTACAAAGGGGTTGTCTCCACCATGGCAGTGGTGTGAGCCATTCAGGACAGGCCCAAGCATAGCTCATTCACCAGCATAACTAGAACTCCACTGGTGAAGCTATTCTAGTGTCATCTTAAGTGGCTACTGTCAAGTATGCCACAGGCCTGGTGCTTGAGAATAGCTCCAAGAGATGCTCCCACAGTCATCTTACCTGGATTGCTTCTGGGTTTACACTTTAATGGGTGTGGTGTGTTCAAGTCAATCCTGGCTAGAATATGCTGCTGCAAAGCATGTACAAGCCTACAGTGAAATATTTGAGAACTTTGAACCTTTTGACCCACAACCTTACGTTTACTTCTTCAAATTCCATCACCTTACTGGTGGGAGTGTTGAGGCTCTGTCAAGAGCTCTCATTGACTTCAGGTGCTCTACGCTTCTGCTAAACCCCAAGTTGGGCATCAGAAAATGACAAACATATTACATAGCCCAGACTATGAGACATACTGACTTCTCACTGCTTCAAAGGGCTCTTACCACCCAGATAAGAGATTCATCAGGACATCAGCCTGCCATGTCCCCACACTGTGGCTACATAGAAAAAAAGCTATGTAAGAGAGAACAGAATTGCATTGTACCACAAAAAGATTTTTCTGCCCAGATGGCACTCTCCATTCCCTAGCAAAAGCAGCTTTAGATCAGTGTATTCATAGATTTCATAGACATTAAGGCTGGAAGGGACCTTGGAAGATCATCGAGACCGCCCCCCAACCCCAGGGGCAGGAAGTCTGCTGGGGTCACAGGATCCCAGCAAGATAAACGTCCAATTGATTCTTAAAAGAGTCCAGAGCAGCAGTCTGTTCCAGGCCTTGGGGGCTTGGACAGTAAAGAAGTTCTTCCTTATGTCCAGCCTGAAATGGTTTTGGAGGAGTTTGTGACCGTTTGGCCTTGTCATCCCATGGGGCGCTCTGGTGAACAGGTGTTCCCCGAGATCCTGATGTACACCCCTTATATACTTATAGCCAGCCACCAGGAACCCCCCTGAGCCTGCGCTTTTCCGGGCTGAAGAGTCCCATAGCTCTCAGCCTCTCATCATAAGGCCTGTTTTCCTGACCTCTGATCATGCACATGGCTCTCCTCTGGACTCTCTCAAGTTTCTCCACATCCTTTTTAAATTGTGGAGCCCAGAATTGGATGCAGTACTCCAGCTGTGGCCTCACCAAGGCTGACTACAGTGGGAGGATGACATCCTGGGATTTGCTAGAGAAGCATCTATGGATGCAAGCCAGAGTTTTGCTTGCTTTGCCAGCTGCAACTTCACATGGATGACTCACATTCATCTTGTGGTCAATCATGACCCCCAAGTCCCTTTCGGCCATGGTGCTAGCAAGCGTAGCACTGACAAGCCTATAAGCATGCTGTGGGTTTTTCTTCCCAAGGTGGAGTACCTTGCATTTTTCAGTGTTGAAGGCCATCAGATTTTCATCTGCCCATTTTCCGAGCCGGTCAAGGTTGGCCTGGATCACCATCCTGTTGTCGGGTGTGGATGCTTTACCCCGAAGTTTGGTGTCATCAGCGAACTTGGCCAGTCCGCTTCTGATACCAATGTCCACATCATTAATGAAGATGTTGAAAAGAATAGGCCCAAGGACAGAGCCTTGGGGGACCCCACTGGTCACAGCACACCACAATGATTGACTTCCATCAACCATCATCCTCTGGGTCCTGCCATGGAGCCAATTCCCCATCCAGTGGACTGTGATGTAACTGAGGTCACAGTTGGCCAGTTTTTCTATGAGATGATTGTGAGATACCAGATTGAAAGCTTTTTTAAAATCAAGATATAGGACATCAATCTCTTCTCCCTTGTCCAGGTGATATGTCACCTGGTTGTAGAAGGAGACAAGATTGGTCAGGCAAGACCTACCCACAACAAACCCGTGCTGGCTATCCCTCAGGAAGTTCCCTTCAGCCAGTTTGTCAAGAATAATCTCTTTGATGATCTTTTCCAAGATCTTCCCTGGGATAGAGGTCAGGCTGATGGGCCTGTAGTTTCCTCCCTTTCTTGAAGGTAGGCACCACTCTGGCCTTCTTCCAATCTTCGGGCACCTCACCTGAGCACCATGAGTTCTCGCAGATCCGTGCCAGTGGCAGAGCTATGATGCTTGCCAGCTCCTTAAGTACACTGGGGTGTAAGTTGTCTGGGCCAGCTGACTTGAAGGTGTCCAGCCTCTCAAGGTGTTCCTTCACATGGTCAACATTGATGAAGGGTAACAATTCTCCCTCACCCTGTCCATCCTGTACCGTATTGAGCAGGGCCATCCCTTGAGGCTGGTGAAAAACCTGACGCAAAATACTCATTAAGCAGGTTGGCTTTTTCCTGGACGTTGGCTGTCAGTTGACCCATATGGTTAAGCAGGGGTCCAATGTTACCCTTGCTTTTCCTCCAGCTCTCCACAGATCTAAAAAATGACTTTTTATTGTCCTTGATACATGTAGCCAGTTGGAGTTCAGTCACAGCCTTGGCTTTCCTAGTTTGCTCCCTATAGGTCTGGACCAGTGCCGAGTACTCCTCCTTTGGGGTGGATCCAGCCTTCCATCCTTTATAGGTCTTTCTTTTTAGATGCAGGAGGTCCACTAGTTGGACCCGTAGAGCCAAGGGGGCTGCTGTGCCCTTTTGCTGCCTTTCGTTCGAGACGGGATAGACATTGCTTGAGCTTCCAGGATCGCTCCTTTGAGGAGCAACCACTCTTCCTAAACTCCCCTCCCCTTTGGGTCGAGGCCCCTTAGGGCCTAGCCAACAAGCCTCCTGAGCTTATCAAAGTCAGCTTTCCGGAAGTCGAGGACTTTTGCTTTGCTGACTGACTTGCCGGTTTTAAAGCGGATGGTGAAAGTGATCAGCTCATGGTCACTGTCTCCCAGCTTCCCTTTGATCATTAGGTCACTGATTAAGTCATCCTCCATTGCCAGTACCAGGTCAAACAGCGTTTTGACTCTCATCAGTCATGAGTCAGATAGAACTCATCCACACACGAGGAAGCTTTGCAACCATTTGCAGAGCCACTGGCGGGAATATTCGAACGCTCGTGGCCCACGGGCCAAGTCCTGGAGGACTGGAAAAGGGCTAATGTGGTCCCCATTTTCAAAAAGGGGAGGAAGGAGGACCCAGGCAACTATAGGCCAGTCAGTCTCACCTCCATCCTTGGCAAAGTCTTTGAAAAAATTATCAAGGCTCACATTTGTGAGAGCCCAGCAGGACAAATTATGCTGAGGGGAAACCAGCACGGGTTCATGGCAGGCAGATCATGCCTGACCAATCTAGTCTCTTTTTATGACCAGGTTATGAAACGCCTGGACACAGGAGGAGGGGTGGATGTCGTATACTTAGACTTCAGGAAGGCCTTCGATACGGTATCCCACCCCATACTGGTGAACAAGTTAAGAGGCTGTGACTTGGATGACTACACAGTCCGGTGGGTGGCGAATTGGCTGGAGGGTTGCACTCAGAGAGTCGTGGTGGATGGGTCGGTTTCGACCTGGAAGGGTGTGGGCAGTGGGGTCCCACAGGGCTCGGTCCTTGGACCGATACTCTTTAATGTCTTCATCAGTGACTTGGACAAGGGAGTGAAATGTACTCTGTCCAAGTTTGCGGATGACACAAAGTTATGGGGAGATATGGACATGCCGGAGGGCAGGGAACAGCTGCAGGCAGACTTGGACAGGTTGGACAAGTGGGCAGAAACCAACAGAATGCAGTTCAACAAGGAGAAATGCGAAGTGCTGCACCTAGGGAGGAAAAATGTCCAGCACACCTACAGCCTAGGGAATGACCTGCTGGGTGGCACAGAGGTGGAAAGGGATCTTGGAGTCCTAGTGGACTCCAAGATGAACATGAGTCGGCAGTGTGACGAAGCCATCAAAAAAGCCAATGGCACTTTATCGTGCATCAGCAGATGCATGACAAATAGGTCCAAGGAGGTGATACTTCCCCTCTATCGGGCGCTGGTCAGACCGCAGCTGGAGTACTGCGTGCAATTCTGGGCGCCACACTTCAAGAAGGATGCGGATAACCTGGAGAGGGTCCAGAGAAGGGCCACTCGTATGGTTAAGGGCCTGCAGACCAAGCCCTACGAGGAGAGACTAGAGAAACTGGACCTTTTCAGGCTCCGCAAGAGAAGGTTGAGAGGCGACCTTGTGGCTGCCTATAAGTTCATCACGGGGGCACAGAAGGGAATTGGTGAGGATTTATTCACCAAGGCGCCCCCGGGGGTTACAAGAAACAATGGCCACAAGCTAGCAGAGAGCAGATTTAGATTGGACATTAGGAAGAAGTTCTTCACAGTTCGAGTGGCCAAGGTCTGGAACGGGCTCCCAAGGGAGGTGGTGCTCTCCCCTACCCTGGGGGTCTTCAAGAGGAGGTTAGATAGGCATCTAGCTGGGGTCATCTAGACCCAGCACTCTTTTTCCTGCTTATGCAGGGGGTCGGACTCGATGATCTATTGAGGTCCCTTCCGACCCTAACATCTATGAATCTATTTGGATGTGGCTGAGTACTCTTCCCACGAGATGTCAGGGTAGTTGAAATTGTATAGATTTGGCCTAATATGGAAAGAGTCTGCACCTCTATAAATTCAGTAGACACTTTTCTTTAATTTTTTCTTAATTTAGCAGAAATATTTCTTCTAATATGAAGTTTTGTCTTAAAAAGCTCTATCTTTTAGGCCTTAGTTACTGGAGCTTAGTATCTGTAGCTTTTCATGTGTAGTGTAAAATTTATATGTACTTGGTTATAATACTTCATTGAAGCTGAAATACTAAAACACTACCAGGACCAAAGCAAATGGTAAACAGAAAATAATACATCCCACCATTTTATTGTTTTCTTAGAAAAGGACCAAAGCTGACCTTCCAAGGAACCTAACACCACACAGGTTAGGTTTTTAAAGAATGTTGGAAGTCTACAGGTAGATTATCAAATACAATCTCCTTCATACCTCATTCCTAATATTCTAGTTCCTTTTACACCTCACTTCCAGCAATAGACAAAACCCTGAAGAGAAATGAACCCCATTAATTATACATGTCCCCCCACACCTATGGTCTCCTATGTACTGTTATGTGAGAGTCAGCCTGATGACGCATGTCCCAGTAATGGTGTACAGTATGGCAGTTCTCTCTTATTCATTTCACTTTTCACCCACTTGGCAAAGGTCTATGTATGTGGGACTTCACAGGGCTGGCTGCCAGCCACTAGAACTGGAAATATTCCCAAACTATTGTTGGTAACTTTCATTTTGCAAGTGCTAAAACACTGTTTGAAACTTCAGATAAATACCAGGGGCGGAAAAAAATCTGCTGTTGCTGATTTACTGGAAAAGGATAGCATCAGGATTTGAAGGGAAGGCATTTCAAAGAAGAACCACATTAAAAGGATTGTGTAATCTAATCTATGATCTCACAACTTTATATCCTGATTTACAAATGCAAGAAAGTTAACAATAATGTGAGAATATAGGTAGGTCACACAGGGCACATCTACACATGTATTCATGTGCTTTTCCTAATGCACATTAAATTTAGTGCCTCCAGTATGAGGTACTAAATAAATGTGCATTAAGGGTGCATTAATGTGCACTAGTGCAAGCACACACTTTTTTAGTAATCCTTAATGCACAGTAGCCTATTCTACTGCGCATTAGCATATTAGCACTGTTTTAACATGCCTCTTTAATGCTCAGTAAAATAGGCTGCTGTGCACATGTAGACACACCCACACAAAGCTTCACTTATCATTTCTATGATGATACTAGATAGGCAGGCCTAGACTAACCAGCAAAAACTAAGAAGCAACTGTCTTTTGCTAGCTTGTCAATATACATCTCTCTAATCTACACACAAAAATGCTGGGAATAGGACAACATGATTTTCATCCACAACAGTCACAAAAGCCTTTATGCTGAGAAGATGATCAGGCTGTAAAATTTTTCACTAGCCCACACATATTGCGGTCTTCAGAAATCTCAGGGGTTACTGAGCAGGCAGCATGACACACTTGGATAGGTACTGGCCCAACATTTTAAATGTATGCCCATACTGACTTTTAAACAACCATTTAACCAACCCTAACAAGTATGCAGAGACTTCTTTCAAATCACAGGTTGGACATTGCCTTCATGAAAGAATACTGGCACCTGCTGTCCCTCCTCCATTCCCTATGCATATTGTATGTTGCATTTCTCATGACCATGGGTATTTTGCTCTACAGTAATTATTAAATTTTTGTGGGTGTTTCAATATAAGACAGAGTGAGGGTTCTATCAAAAAGGAGAATTCTTATTATAGAGTACAAATGTAGAAATGGCAATTTGAATAAGGACTAAGTGGCAGGTGTACACAGTTTATTTGCCAAAACTAAAGAGCACCAAAGAATTCTGAATTTTTTTATTTATGTATTTTTTAACATTTAAAGATATTAAAGATGTACTAAAGAAATGCCAGAAAAGTATGTTATACACTGTATTGCACACTGTAGAAATCATAGAATCATAGAAAATGAGGGTTGAAAGGGACCTTAGGAGGTCATCTAGTCCAACCCCCTGCTCAAAGCAGGACCATCCCCAACTATATCGTCCCAAGCCAAGGCTTTTTCTAGCTGGGTCTTACCCAAAAGAAAAAGAAATGCGGCAGAAATATCTCATTAAACGTGAGTCCAGGTATTTAAACCAGGTTAGTTACACTTTGTAAACTATCTTCAGGTTTTCCAAAGTAGTCATCAGCAGCTTAGCAAGTTGTGTCCTAGGTAAATTTCTTGTAAATGTCCTAGCTAAAATTCTGAGTCATCAGAATTTGGTTTGGGACAACCACAATGATTTGTTTTGTTACAAAGTGGCTTCCAGGTTGCTATTTTTAAGAGCAGAGACAGGGCCATTGTCAAGGGCATCAGTTTGGAAATCAAACCATTTCTGAGACATACAAATTCTTCTAAAAGCCTAAGAAACAAATGTTTTAATGGATTTTCACTGGAACATCTTTGATCCACCAAAAAAGTACTTTTTCCATCCAAGTAATTCCTTTAGGGAATAATGTATTTTACAAGACAGTGAAAAGCACTTTATCATTCTACTACTAGAAGGACAAAATCATGACTCCACTAATCCATGATAATGATAAGCAAACACTGCTGATCTCTCTGGCTCCCCAACTCTCTACCCAACATGTAAGTGTCTTCTGGAATCTGGAAAGGCTACTTAGGTGGTTGTTCCAGTTTCCCTGATGTATCTCCTCCATAAACAAAGCAAGTCCGAGACCTACATTTTTCATCCTTCTCTCTCGCTGAAAGTCACCAAATGAGATGCCGTTCATTCAACACCTCTTTGATGTCCTTACAACCCCTTTACTAGTCATAGAAGTCAAAGCAAAAATGTTGATCACTCTACAAAATAAAGTCTAATATAATAAAAGGCTTAGTCTATCTGTCTTTGTGTCTGTCTGTGTGACTGTCTGTCTGTAAAGCTTTTGGGCAATTGTGCATGCACTGTCGAGAGGGTGGGTGGCAATTAGCTGTGCAGCCCAGGCTACATAGGCCCAAGTTTGAGCTGCTGCCTGGAAAGCTTGTGGCAGCAGTGAACACACCCCAGCTGCCCGAGCAGCAGGGCTTCCCCACACCTCTGGGGCTGAGGATGAAGGGGGGGCCAGACCTGGAGTGGCAGAGTGGGGCCAAACCCAGAGTGGCAGCAGGGGAGCGGGGCTGAACCTAAAGCAGCTGGGGGGGGGCAGGGCCAGACCTGGAGTGGGGGGGGGGGGGGTGAAGCAGGGCCAGACCCAAAGTGGCAGGGGGGATGGGGTGGAGTAGGGCCAGACCTAGAGGGGTAGCAGCGGCAGAGCAGGGCTGGACCCGGAGCAGTGTGGGGGAGGGGATGGAGTGGGATTGAACCCAGAGTGGTGGAGGCATGGGGGCGAGTGGAGCGTGACTGAACCTGGAGCAGCGGGGGGGGGGGGTGTCCCCTATCCACCCAGCAGCAGTGGAGGCCACAACTCTACACCACTGCCACCAGGCAGACAGTGGATGCTTTGCCATGGTGGCATGGGGCTCCCAGCAGCAGCACCAAGTCTCTCTACCATCCTGCACTGGATCCTGCCCTCTGAGAGAGAGCAGCTGGGCTGGGAGCCCTGTGCCTACAGCAGACAGCCCACATCCTTCCTTCCCCCCTCCCCCCCAACAGGCTCCACTCTGCCACCCACAGGGGGAGGGAGCATTGATCTTGTCTGCATTATTTTGGGATCACAAAAAATGTCCAATGTTTAAATGGGGTCATGCTGATGAAAAGGTTGGGAAACACTGCTTTAAGCAGAGGAGTGGTCACAAAGGGCCAGGATTGCAGCCCCATAGCCTGCCTGCTGTGAACACTCAGCCTTGCTCATTTCCCTCTGCAGAAATAGGAACCTTCACCTTAAAAGCAGTGCAGAGTACATTTTCAGAAGACTGCTCCAAACATGCTTCATTCCAGTGTTGTTATGGTTTCACAGCAGGCTCAAGAATGATCCTTGCTTCCTTTCAACTCTATGGTGTTCTGGCAACACTCTCACTTAGTAACAAACAATAATATTTCCCTGCAAGTCTAGATTTTGCAGATAATTTTTAAGTATCCTTTTTATGGTTAGAGCCTTGTGTTACAAAACAGATTAGTGAGTCAGTCTGCCAGGCCAAAAGTACAGGCAGAACTTTTAGAACATGCATAAGGCCACTCCTGGGAAATGGCTCACTTTCTGACTTCAGAGCCTGACACAGCCAGCACCGTACAGACCAGAACACAAACCCACACATGAATCATGGAAGAACAGCAACAGGTAGCTGAGCATTGGCGGTGTGTAGGGGGTACATCCGGGTGCACGTGCACCCCTGAGCTTGGTAGTGCACCCCCTGCAAAAAGTACTGCCAGCACTGCCTACAGGCAGTCGCCACTCACCATCCCCCACCCCATACTGCCAACACCACCGGCGGCATCTGTGGGTGGTCCCTGGTTGCCACTGCTACAGTGCTGGCACTGTCTGCGAGTAGTCGCCAACTGCCAGTTGTTGCTCACCACCCCCATCCCCTGCCGCCAACACTGCCATGGCCACCTGTGGGAGCTCCCCACTCGCTGCCAACATGCCTCCGTTGCCAACACCACCATGGCCACCTGTGGGCGGTCACCATGACCACCCCCCCCCCAGCCTCTGGGGGCACACATCATTCATGTAGCTGAGCATGCTTCCAAGTTATATCACTGGAACAGCAGTGCTCCAGGAAGTAAAAAGAGAGAGAATCTAAAAGAAAAGAGTAAAATTGTTTGAGTCAACCAGATGAGAAGCCATAATGCTAAGACCTGATGAAGAATGCCTTGCATTTGAAAGCTTGGCTAACTTTATCCCAGCCATGCAATTGGTCCAATAAAAGATAGCCACAAAAATTCTTGCCCCTCACACATTTCTTGGATCCTCACAGCTACATCATCACCCCAATGCTACCAAAATATTAGGTCAGTAGATTTATGAGATGATCTAATTTATCAGTTGAAAAATCAAATAAATATTTGCTTTGTCTTTGCACTATCACAATAATTATTGCCTCTTTTGCTCTTTACACATAACATGGAGGAAAAAAGCACAGGCACAAAAGGGACCAAATAATTCCAGGCTACACTACTTACAGACACTGCTGCTCTGGCATAGTTTTTGTGGCTTTAGCAAAGTGGAAGAGCTTCAATAGGAGGGTTGGAAAATGTCCATGCCTCTCTCCGTCTCCAAACCAACAAAAGACTGGTGAAGAGGATATCCTCCAGAGACATGTGAATTATGGATTTGAACCCCTCAAGGAGAGGAGAGAACCAAACCTCAGTATCCTAATACCAGGCAAATGCTTTAACCACTGAATTAGTGAATGAAAGAGGGTCTCTGCTCCCAGTTCCATTTATTTCATCATAAGTTAAGTACCTAAGTACCTTTAAGGTTGTTGGTTGTAGCTGTGCTGGTCTAAGGACAGACAAGGTCCTTTGGGTAAATGTGATGTCTTTTATTAGACCAACTAAATGGTTGGAAAATTTGTTCTTTGCAAGCTGTTGGGTACAAACACCCTTCTTCAGGGACAGGGAGCATCTGTTGTTTCTCATGGGTAGAATGGAAGCCACTATGCAAAATGAAGGTCTGTGAAAATGCAAATGTATAGCAGTGAGGATCAGAGGCCCTGTGAAACAGTAGGTGTGAGACAGGTGGCAGGGGGAGGGGGAATTTGAACTGGTGATAAAATATAGCTGGTAGAATGCAGACAGGTTATCTAGGGTTATCGGGTGACAGACAGGTTATAATGTATCATAAATCCCAAGTCTATATTTAGTCCGTGATTTTTTGTATCCAGTAGATTTGTGAAGTTAAGGTCATAGGCTCATCCATGAAAGGTGTTTTGTAAATTCCCTTGGAGGATTCGAACTGAGACACTGAAAAGAGAGTGGTTGTCTTGTGAGAAGTACACACCCACAGGTCACTGAGTATTTTTGTCTTTGATAGATTTTCAGTGTGCATTCATCCTGGTTCCCTTGTTTATGGATTTTAGGGATCGTGTAAAAAGTCCCTGGATTGGGTAGCAGTAGGATTAAGTTTTGTAGGTTCTCTTGTAGTTCAGATGGAAATGATGTGATGGTGGTTTTGAGTTTTGAGATGAAAAGGGGAGTTGGGTCTTCCTCTACTTTATCATAGTAGGTGGTGTCAGAGAGTTGTCTGTTGGCTTCTTTTATGTAGTCTTCATGGTTAAAGATAACTATAGCTTCTCCTTTATTTGATGGTTTTATTACAATTTAGTCGTTGGATCTTAGAGATTCTATGGCCCTTCTCTTTGAGAGGGAGAGGTTGTTATGGTGGTGTTTGTTATTGATTATTTCATTGTTCATTCTTTCCCTGCAGCAGTTAATATAGTGGTCAAGGTTTGCATTTCATCCACTGTAAGGTGTCCAATCTGATTTTTTTTTAATTTTTGGTGTTAATTTTTTCCTTGATGTTGTCACAGGATGATGTGTTGTTGAAAGTCAATTTGTTGAAGTGTTGTTCTCAAATATTCCTTGAGATGGAAGCGCTGAAAAAATTCCTCTAGTTCTCCTTAAAAATCCACAAACAAGGCAGATCTGTCATATTCAAACAAGGAACCCTAACTGAGGAAATATCAGGTTTCATCAAATCCATCCTAAAACCTCTTGTCACCCAAAGACTGAGTTTTGTCCAAGATACAACAGACTTTCTATGAAAACTTAAAAAACATAGACCACCTTCCCAGCAATACCCTCCTAGCCACCGTGGATGTTACCACCTTATATACCAACATTCCACACCAGGATGGCATCCAAGCCTGCCTTACATATCTACAAGAGCAAGATTACAACTCAGAATACAAACCCAAAGATATTACTGAACTTATACACTTCATTCTCACACACAACAACTTCTGTTTTAACAACCAACACTTCCTCCAGACCATGGGCACAGCTATGGGCACCAAAATGGCCCCACAATATGCCAGCCTTTTTATAGCCCACCTGGAAGAAGAATTCCTCAAGGATTGCACCATCAAACCTATGCTATACCTAAGATGTATAGATGACATCTTCATCATTTGGACCAAAAACCTGAAGTCTCTGATTGATTTTCATCACAATCCAACCACATATTTCCAACCATCACCCCCTCCATCAAGCTCTCTTGAATACTCTAGCTCCATTTCCTTTTTAGACAGTATGATCAGTATCCAGAATGGTAACATACAAATCACCATATGCAAGAAACCCATGGACCAACATATATATCTACACAGGACCAACAGTCACCCTAAACATACCAAGAAAGCTGTAATATATAGCCAAGCCTGCCAATATCACCGAATTTGCACTGAGGAGAATACCCATGATTATTCCCTCAAAAATCTCAAAAGGGCTTTCACCCAACAAGGACAATCCTCCAGAGAGATAGATCATACTTTTGAAAGAGCCACCCGGATACCATGTGAAGAATTGCTGCAGTACAGAAGAAAAACCCCCACGAATCGCACACCGCTGTTTATGACATATCACCTCTCCCTTGAACCCATATAGAAAATCCTCAAACAATTACAACCCATACTAGAAAGAGACCCTATTCTTAAAGAACTACCCATACTAGCCTTCAAACAAGCACCGAACCTTGCTAACCTCATCACCAGAAGCAAACTTCCTCAGGCCCAGAACACACAGAATGGATCCAGACTGTGCCATGACAAGAAATGCAAAACCTGCCAACGCATCTCCACCACCCCCACAATAACTACACCCCACAACAGAACCATCACCATTCCTGAATCTTATAGCTGCACCTCCAGAAATGTAACATATCTCATCCAGTGCGCTAAATGCCGATGGAAAATATGTAGAAGAAACCAAACAACATCTGCATACCAAAATGAAAACATACCAAAATCAGCCCCTGACTTGTTTACTTTTCATTCCATCCAGGAAGAGCACACAGCAACTGCTGCAGCGTCCTTAGCCTGACAAAGGGTTTTTGAACCCGAAAGTTTGCTTAATAACTATTCTCCAACCATTTGGGTTGGTCTAATAAAAGATATCAAATTCACCCAAGGAACCTCGTCTGCCTATATCAAAGACAAAGACACCCAACTATTTGTGGGTGCACACGTCTCACAAGATAACCACTCTCTCTCCAATCTTTCATTTCTAATCCTCAAAGGGAATTTACAAAACACCTTTTGTAGATGAGCCTATGACCTTCACTTCATAAATCTACTGGATACAAAAATGCATGGACTAAATATAGACATTGGAGTTATGGTACATTGTAACCTGCCTGTCACCTAATAACCCCAGGTAACCTGTCCGCATTTTACCAGGTACATTCTATCACCAATACAAATTCTCCCCCCCCACCCCACCCCACCCCCGCATCCTGTCTCACAACTATTGTCTCCCAGGGCCTCTGATCTTCACTGCTATGCATTTGCATTTTCAAACACCTGCATTTTGCATAATGGCTTCCATCCTACCCAGGAGAGCACAGAAAAAAAAAACAACAGATGCTCCCTGTGCCTGAAGAAAGGTGTTTGTACCCAACAGCTTGCAAAGAACAATTTTTCCAACTATTTAGTTGGTCTAATCAAAGATATCACACATTTACCCAAAGAACCTTGTCTGCCTAAATAACTTTGAAGTGCTTTGCCTTCATACTTAACTTCAGCAAGTGAGTTCTGGGCTGTGAATCCTGGTGAGTATTTTAAGCACCAAGCTATAGTATAGGTGAGGATAGCACCACCCCTACTGTTTACCACTAGATTGTTGGGGGGTGGGGGTAGAGGTATGTGTTAGGTATGTCTTGAGAACACCTATCAAACTAAGCCCCTCAGGGGATATGGCTAGAGGGAGGCCTTTTTATAGAATCCTTTGGGGATTGCACATAGCTGCTGCAAGCCATTTCTGGGTATGTATAGAAGCAGAATCTTAGGCATCTGGGATTTTTGAGGTCAACTACAGATGCTTACACAAGTTACATTTTTCATGTGATCTAACCCCTGAAAGTGTTCTACAGTCACAACATGATATGCATTCATGGCTGCAGAGCACTTTTTAAATGGCCAGTCGCATGAAAAATTAATCTAGATAAATCAGCTATTAGCTGAAGGTACTATAGAACAGAGTGCCTTAGGGAACTTGTGTTCAGGTTCCCTTGAGGGTTCATTTTTTATACTTTTGTAAGGCTGTCAGTGAGAAGGAAGGCAGAGGGGGAGAGGGCAGCACACAACCGTCAGCTGGGCTCTGCCATGGGTGGAGCTGTGGTGAGGGTGGGTAGAGGAGTGGAACGAAGCCCCCCACCTTGTGGGCCCCCCCAGCTAGGGATACTGGGGGGGAGCTGAGCTGGACCCATGAGGCAAGAGGCTCCATTCTACACCCCTCCCAGCTCCAGCCACAGCAAAGCCCAGCCAGCAGTGACATGCTGCCACTTTCAAGAGGCCCAGGTGGGCAGTGGGGGAAGGAGCCTCCCATCATCTTGTGGACCTGGACCAGCTCTCCCCACTACCCCATCTGGGGTAGCTGAAGTGACATGCAAGGTGAGAGGGCTCTGGTCCACACACACACACACCCGCACCTGCTTTAGCCATGGCAGAGCCCAGCCAGAAGCTGCAAGTTGCTCCTGTCAAGAGGCCCAAGCTGGGGGTGGAGGAAGGAAGGCCCCCCTCTTCCCCCTTTGTGGTAGCCAGAACCAGAGGGGCTACTATCATGAGCAATAAATATATGCTCTTGGAGGCATTTGGCAATTGTATAAGCAGTTAAGATGCAAAGCTTGCAAGTTTGCAACCTGCCAGTGAAATGTGTCTGTCACAATTTAACCAAAGTGTTGAATCTAACTGTTTGCATTGATCATGGGACCACTGAGCCCCCAAAATAAGCAGAGCTATAAGATTAGCTGATCTAACAGGTTTTTTAAAGGTCAAGCCATAACAAGATCTGACCATCTAATATAAATCAGCACATTCCAAGGAATCTAGGAATAAAAAACTAAGGAGTTGAGCTTAGGCAGGTAATGCTAATTTCAAACTTCAAAGCAATGTGGTGTAATTTGCTTATTGGGTGAACCTGAGTTCGGGCAGTAACCTTTCATGATAATTTCTAACACCTTTTGATCCCATAGGGTAACAGCTATAGGGCAAGAGTGTAAGTGGCTCTAAAGCCAACAGATTAGCATAAGATAAGGTATAAAGAAGCACGTATGTCAGGTGACCAGCATGAAGGATGGGACAGAAGGACCATCGCTGTACCAAGCCTGGACCCTGGACTCCCAGTGCAAGTGAGGACTGGATCCTGACCAAGGGACCTTCCCGGTGACCCCTCGGACAGTGTTGATTGGGTACGCCTCACTTCGCTGGAACAACTTGGCGCGCACCTGGCATAGAGGGACTGCCAATAAGTTGCCAACCCCATGTGGAAATTCTTTGTCATTCTGTCTATCTGTTGTTATCATTCACTATTAGCTCTTTATTACTTTACTATCTGTTTGTCACATTAACCTTTCTGTTAAATGTTGTATGCTAAGCTATAAGTAAATTTGCCTTTACTTCACTCCTGACTCGCCTCCTCAATCCTGAACCCAGCAGCCTCATGGCTGATACACCCACAGCGCCTAGCCAGCCTGTGACACCCCTCCCCACACATTAATGTCTTGACAGGAGCAGCACACAGCTGCCACCTCAGCTTTGGCATGGCTGGAACTGGGGACAGAGTGGGGCTGGGGAGAGAAGCAGTTTGGCAGCCTTGGAGGCTGCTAGGCTGCCCCTACTTTCTGGCCAGGGCTGGTGCAGGCAAGCTGTTGGGTAGGGGGGCAAGGCTCAGTCTCATGGTACGTTGTGTGAGGTGTCATGAGTTAGAGCATAGGCAGACAAGGTTATTTGGGTGAATCTGTTATCTTTTATTAGACCAACTTAAATAGTTGGAAAAAAATTTTTTAGCAAGCTTTCAGATTTAAAAACCCTTTGTCAAGCTAAGGAAGTCTCTGCAGTTGGTGTGTGCTCTTCCTGGATGAAATGAATAGAAATGTAAATTGAGTGAGAGAGAGGCTGGGGGGGGGAGGGGGGGGAGAGAAAAGGGGAATGAATGTAGCAGGTAAATAATGGAGAGGTACCTGTGGAGTCAGATGTCAGGAAGGTCATAATGTGTCATAAACCCAACGTCTATACTTACTCCATGATATTTTGTATCCAGGAGGTTGATGAAGTGAAGTTCATAGGCTTGCCTCTGAGAAGTGTTTCGTAAATTTCCTTTGAGGATCAGGACTGAGAGATTGGAGAGAGAGTGGATTTCTTGTGAGAAATGTGCCCCCACCAGTATTTGGGCATTCTTGTCTTTGATAGATTTCTGGTGCGCAGTTGTTGTTTGGTCTCTCCTACGTATTATCCATCAGGGCATTTGGCGCATTGGATGAGATATATTACATTTCTGGGGGTGCACCTGTAAGATGCAGGGATGCTGATGGCTCTGTTGTGGGGTGTAGTAATTGAGAGGGTGGTGGAGATGTGTTGGCAGGTTTTGCATTTCTTGTCATTTCTTCATTTCTTGGCACAGTCTGGATCCATTCGGTGTGTTCTGAGCCTGAGGAACTTTGCTTCTGGTGATGAGGTTAGCGAGGTACAGTTCTTGTTTGAAGGCTAGGATGGGTGGTTCTGGGAAGACCTCTTTAAGAATAGGGTCTCTTTCTAGTATGGGTTGCAATTGTTTGAGGATTTTCCATATGGGTTTGAGGGAGTGGTGATATGTTCAATCATGCGATCTATGTCTCTGGAGGACTATCCTTGTTGTGTGAAAGTCTTTTTAAGATTGGTGAGAGGGCAATCCTGGGTGTTCTCTTCAGTGCAAGTTCGGTGGTATCTGAGGGCTTGGCTGTATGTCTCAGCTTTCTTGGTGTGTTTAGGGTGATTGCTGGTTCTGTGCCGATAGGTATGTTGGTCTGTGTGTTAGAGCATAGGCCCTAAAATTCTGTAGGTACCCTAAGGTGCTCATAAATGGTTTAGAGATATAGTACCTGCTTCCTATCCACTGCAGTACATTTCTCCTGCTTGTTGTGCAAAGTTAGTCATTCATCTTAATAAATAAGCTGATCTAAACTACCATAGTGTAATTTAATCAAATCAAATCAAATTAAACAGAAGAAATGGAAAACATAAAGGATGTAACAATACTTATTAAGTACAATGCTGAATGCACAGTCAGGTGCAAAACTTTCTCTCAAAGGACCAGAAGAGAGTACCAGAAGAGAACACTAAAGACTTCTCTAAGAGAGTGATCCCACATTGAAAGCTCAGTGGTGGTCAGGCAACCGTTCAGATGCAACTCCTGAGGACTAGAAATCTTTGTAAAAGATAGCATGCAGTCTACAAATCTGAAATTGAAGAAACTACCCATGGCACGCTAGACAATAGGCATTTAGATTATATTGCAGGTTCTTTTTGGATCGTTCCCATGTCTCCAGCTTAAAATTCACTACTACATCACATGCAAAGAACAGCAAAATGAATTAAAATTACAAATTAGACCTAAATTATATGAAAAATATTATATTATTATATGCTACTAATCTATGTTATTATATATATTAAGAACTAACTCTTCAGGATTTTAAAGGCCCAACATAGGCCCCTTTCAACACTAAAAAGCTAACACAGCAATCAGTTGAAACATATGCATTTCTCTGATTAACTTTTGGAGTTTTGTGGGGAATGGTTATTTCATTTCAGATAAGATTTTTGTATTTTGAAATTTTATTTTAGGAGCATAGGACTAGAAAGAACTTTCTTAGACCACTGAGACCAGTGCCATGCATTTTTAGGTTATCGTTAACCAAAGGAATACCACAAATCACCACAACTACAAGAAACAAATATCTGAAACACCCTACAGAATGCCACAGGTAAAATTGTAGGACATCAGGGCACTGACGATGCTCTCCCACTAAAGCAAGGATATAGTTAAAATATTCCCAAAAGATCCTATGTAAGGGACCACATCCCATACCACAGAGGAAAGTAAAAATCCTTCTGTACCAGTCTGACCTAAGGGTAAACTTAAGGCATTTGTAATGTCTCTTTTATCATACAGTGCATGGTTCTGGTCACCAATATTTAAAAAAAAAAGTTAAATTGAACTAGAATGAGTTCAAAGAATGGCAAATAAGATGAATAAGGACATAGAGAGCTTTTCTTATTAAAGCAGTTTACAGGAGCTTATCTTAACAGAGATTAAGAAGCAGCTTTTATCCCGAGGATGGAAGCAAAGTGAGAAAGAAGAAAGCAGCATGCTGTAAAATTTGGACTCCAGTTTAGACAACATCTGTGAAACTTGTAAGAAGCTGCGTCACTCCTGAATTGGGCTTGTCAGCTACAAATGGATGAATCAAACATCTGACTAGACCTCATTTGTGTACACCATGATCCAGAGGAACAACAGTTGCCTACTACCATTGCTTTATACAATGGTACCAGTACTTCCTTGTCTCTACTGTATACCACACAATACATCCTAGGATTACACTGGCCTTTTTCATAGCTGCATTGTATTGGAAGCTTATGGTCATCCTACAATCAAACCAGTAGGCCCAGATAACTCTTCCTCACATACCTTCAGTCTGAGGACCCCATCTTATCTTTGTTATTGGTCCCTGTGACAGGCAGCCACCTAGTTTACCTTGGCACTGCAACCCAGGTGGCTGGGCTGCAACTGGCACAGCTCGCACTCCACTGCCAGAAAGCCTGTCCTCAATTGGCTTGGAGCCTGGTAGCCACACCAGAAGCCCAGAAGGAAGTGTCTGGGTGCTGGAGCCAGAACCAGACATGCTCCCTGCTCGTGGAAGCACCCTGCTGCTTCCCCTGCTGGCTGGTGAGCCCAGGGAAATGGCCCAAGCCCACCTTAGCCTGGGGGAAGCCAGGAGGCTGCCAGGAAAGAACTGGGCACAGCTCTGGCAGCCAGCCCAGAGCCAGGTCCATATGCCAGGATTGAGCAACCTGAACCAAACCAGCAGGGCCAGCCAGTCTGTGGGAGATGGAAGCCTAGAGGCAACACTGAGCCTCTAGACTCTGCTCACCGGTGGCCTGGCATGCTGGTGAATTCATCCGCTGCCACAGTGGAAGGATCTCCTGGAGTGCCAAAGGTTAGACAGGGATGGGAGAAGGCAGCCCAGTGGGCCCTGAGGGCACCCAACAAGGGTGGGTCCTGGAGGGATGGCTCACAATGCCCAAACTTTCCCACAGTACAACCGCATGCCCAAAGTGTGCCAACAGGGGACAACTGTCACATTCGGCCCTGAGAAAGTCCTTCAGGGAATACACTGAGACCCTTGGGACACCTGGCCAACAGGCCATCAGGAAAGGCCCAGGGGAAAAAAATGGCAAGTAGCCCAAGAGGGATGAAGGGTCAGGGAAACAGACCCTTAATCCCTAGTGCTTCAGAACAAGCAACTCAGCAAGGGGGCAATGGTACCCTGCCCACTGCTCACACTGAGCTACGTTAAGTTGTTTTATGTTAGCTTTTTACTCAAAGAGTTACAGACCCACAGAGAGAGTCCTGTGACACTTGTGCTTCATCTCACCAGTGTGTCAGGTAACCTGCATCTATGTCAATGCATAGCCTGGATCTACAGTAACTCCCAAGTGGGGAGGGGTGGGGTGTATGGGAGGAGAAGCCCCACAGAAGATGCACCAAGGAGGGTGTTCCTGAGCCAGTAAGAACCACTGAGCAACATCACAAAATTACCAAGAACACTTAAGTCATAGCAGGAAAGTAGGCTCAGGGGCAGTTCCTCCATAGGTGGCAGGACAAGGGTCTATCACAGTCCCTAAGGGTGCCTGTAGATGTGTGAGGATGGTGCTAATTAGCACGATCCAATAGCCTATGCGTCTCATGTATTCAGTGCCCCTGTGGTTCAAAATGGCAGCAGGGGCACTTTAAAATACTGAAAAGTGTTAGGAGCATAAAGAAAGTATTATTTAGCATAGTCCTGATCCCCAAAATTTGGTTTAGCAGCAATTTAATAATATCTATCGGATTATGTTTTAATTAACAAAGCTATTAGTAAAGCTATGTGGGAGCTATGCTTTAATTTTTTTAAATTTATTTTTTCTTTAAAGTCATTAATGGCATGTAAGTGCTATCTCCATATTGTTAGCTTATTGCTACAACAAGAAGCATAATTTGTAGCATGCTGAATTAGACAGAGATCAAGAAGTGTGCAAAGTATTTCCTGAAAGCTGAAACTATTGTAAAACTATAACTAAAAATAAATCATAAGAAGCTTGTAAAATTAACTGCTTTTACAATGGGTGGTGACAAATAAAAACTGTAAAAGAGTAATTGAAATGTCATTTTTTCAAAGCTTTGTAATGTTCTCCTCATTTGCATTGGTCCATATCCTTGGAGATATTTACTCAGTGGGAATTAGGAATGTAAAAATCTTTGGGAAATCTGGATTTTTAAGTCCACACCATCCTTAGGTTAAAGGCTAAGTGAATTTTTTTGCAGAAAAGACTGCACATAACTTCAGGATATGACAATTCTTTTCATCTTAGAGAAGTTGTCCTTCTCCCCTTCCTCCCAAGTTTTATTTTCAGTTTCAGGCTGGAGAAACCAATTTGAAAACTTAAAATGAAACAGATTAACAGACTTTTGCCCGGTTTTACATAAAGCTTAAATTTTGTATAATTTCAAACAAATTCCATAACGTCTTCCAAGGTTTCAACCAATCTCTACCCACAATCTGGATGTTTCTGCTAAAATTGGTAATAACAATATTGACATTAACATTTACACTGCTAAACGGCAGAGTGAATTGAGACAGTGCATATTTAGACTCCTGTTCTAAATTCCGTCCTGCTGTATGTCTTTTTGGCATCTTTCAGAGAGCAACTCATCTGTTCGCATGTCTAACCTAGAAGGTTAGTTTTAAAAATTAAACCTTAAAACTTGTTTGAAACATAGTCTGTAGTCATATAGAAGATTCACAAGCTCAGCATACCTTGTAAAAGATGTAAGCAGAATTGTAGTGAGGCCTGAAGTTAGGAGAGTTGTGTGTAATTTTGAGTTTCATAACAAAAGATTTGACACAACTCTAATGAATATGCATTTAGGCTTCAAACACCAGTCAGTCACTTATAATCAAGTGCTGTGAATATTAAGAAGAGTGTTGTTACAATGAGTTTAATTAACAACTTAAATTGATGTTGGAAAGAAATTGCTATGCAGTTGCAATCTGTTCTACCCATCTTCTGATTTGGGCTCAGGACTGGAATTCTAAACTCTTTTAGGACTATTTTATAACCTATGCTACACAGACTAAATGCATGTATTCCCTTTCAGCAAGTATCTTATCAGTATGCAGTCATCTCATTTGGAGATCCTGCCCACTCAGGTGTCAGCCACAGAGCTCAGGTAGGCATTCAATATTGGGCTCAGGTTCATTGCATTTGGTGATTAGCCTCCACTGGGATTTAGCACTTTTAAATTTAAATGTCAAATACCTGGCTGTATATTGTCACGTGGTTTGAAAAAACAGTAAATGTGTGCACACAAAGCAGCAGTCAAAAGATTTTAAAGATGTATTTATCTGAACCTTCACACAGTTGAAAATAGCATGTGCATTGAGAAGTGGCATAGTCTAGCGTGTTGGGACAGATGGTCTAAACTCTACTCCTGCCTCTGCTACTGAGTTTGGTTTTGGACAGAACACTTACATCTCTGTATCTCAGTTTCTTCCCCTGTAAAATGAAGGTAATGTTGTATCTAACTCACAAAGGCCTCTGAGGATTAACCTTTGCCTATTTTTCTGAAACTATAGAGCACTAATTTATTATTAGGCTCAAGACTGACTTGCCAATATATTCATGTTTTCAGGTCCACGCATATTATATCACTGCAGCTAATGGCTACTGAAGCATCCAAGAACCCCATGAATACATACTAGATTCACAAGCTGCAATATAGCACAGTCAGAGGAAACAGACACTTGGTGGGCATGGTTTAGTCAGGGATGATCCTGTCTTGAGTAGGGGGCTAGACTAATGACCTTATGAGGTCCTTTCCAGCCCTACTCATCCTTTGATCCTATTATCCTATGATCCTAAAAATCTGTAGGGGCTGCATAGAAATCAATAGACTTAACTCTGGTTCAAGGGGAAAAGAGGACTTACATTTATTTTCTGACTGTGTTTTCTGTTCAACTGCCTTTTACCTAAACTCCTACCCAAACAACTACTCTTGTTATTCAGAGCACTCAAAAGATACCGGAAACCTTTGCAAAATTAAAGTTACGAGTTCAGAAGACCAATTATCCAAGGAGCTGTTTTGATCGACTAAGGCCAGCCAGTGCAACTTCAGGAGGTCCATAGTTTCATAGTCGGTAGGGTCAGAAGGGACCTGAGGAGATCATCTAGTCCGACCCTCTGCCATGGAAGGAAAGAGTACTGGGGTCAAACAACCCCGGCCAGATGTTCGTCCAGCCTTTTTTTAAACACCCCCAGGGTAGGAGCCAGCACCACTTCTTTTGGGAGTTGGTTCCAGGTCCTAGCCACCCTGACAGTGAAATAGCACCTCCTAATGTCTAGCCTGAAACTACCCTCCGCTAGCTTGAGTCCATTGTTTCTTGTAACTCCCGGGAGTGCTCGGGGGAACAGGGACTCTCCCAATGCCTGCTGGTCCCCCTTGACTAGTTTATAGACTGCCACTAGATCCCCTCTCAGCCTTCTCTTTTGGAGGCTGAACAGGTTCAGGTCCCTCAGCCTCTCCTCATAGGGCCTGCCCTGCTGACCCCTGATCATGTGGGTGGCCCTCCTTTGGACCCTCTCCATATTGGCCACATCCCTCCTGAAGTGCGGCGCCCAGAACTGGATGCAGTTCTCCAGCTGCGGCCTGACCAGTGTCACAGAGGGGAGGATCACCTCCTTGGACCTGCTTGAGATACATCTGTGGATGCACAACAAGGTACGGTTGGCCTTCCTGACCGCATCCCCACTTTGTCGGCCCAAGTTCATTGTGGCATCAATGATGACTCCAAGATCCTTTTCTGTCTCGACACTAGCGAGAAGGGAGTTCCCCAGCCTGTAGGTGTGCCTCTGGTTCTTCCTCCCCAGGTGCATTACCCTGTACTTGTCAGTGTTGAACCCCATCCTGTTCTCATCGGCCCACCCCTGTAAACCTGTCTAGATCCGCTTGCAGCCTGTTCCTTCCTACTAGCATACCCACTTCTCCCCACATCTTCGTGTCATCTGCGAATTTGAACAGGGTGCTTTCTACCCCCTCGTCCAAGTCACTGATGAAGATGTTGAATAGTATGGGTCCGAGGACCGAGCCCTGGGGAACCCCACTGCCCACATTCCTCCAGGTCAAATAAGACCTGTCCACCACCACCCTCTGGATGTGGTCCTCCAGCCAGTTAGTGACCCATCTGACCGTGTAGGCATCAACACCACTGTCTCCTAGTTTTTTACTGAGAACGGGGTAAGAGACCGTGTCAAAGGCCTTCCTGAAGTCCAGAAAGACTATATCCACTGTAACACCTGCATCCAAGGACTTGGTGACCTGGTCATAGAAGGCCACCAGGTTGGATTGACAAGACCTGCCCCTAATGAACCCATGCTGGTTGCCCCTAAGCATAACCTCCCCTGCTGGCCCTTCCTGGACATGTGCCAGGATAATTCTTTCGAA
Organism: Alligator mississippiensis; assembly: GCF_030867095.1. Taxonomy (NCBI): domain Eukaryota; kingdom Metazoa; phylum Chordata; order Crocodylia; family Alligatoridae; genus Alligator; species Alligator mississippiensis. Next base: position 159,275,503 of record NC_081828.1, on the reverse strand, counting down.
AAGCTTCCCCAGGACCAAGGTAAGATTCACGGGCCCATAGTTTCCTGGGCCCTCCTTCCTCCCTTTTTTGAAGATGAGGACGACATTGGCCCTTTTCCAGTCCTCTGGCACATTGCCTGAGCACCATGAGTGCTCATAGAGCTGTGCCAGAGGTCCCGCAATGACCCCTGCTAGTTCCTTCAGCACTCTGGGGTGGAGATCATCAGGACCAGCAGATTTAAATACATCTAGTCCCTCCAGAAGTTCCCTGACAAGGTCCTCATTAACCCTAGGCCTGGGTGTGCCACCCATAGGGCCCTCAGGGGTGCCAGTGGGGGAGATATCCGGGTCCCTCCTCAGAAATACAGAGGCAAAGAAATTGTTGAATATGTCAGCTTTACTGTCAGGTGAGGTGACCAGATTTCCTAGAGTGTCCTGCAGAGGCCCCACGTTACCTGGCACCTCTTTTGTCCACCTATGTATTTGAAAAAGGACTTCTTGTTGCCCTCGATCTGGGTCGCTAGTCCCAGCTCCATTTCTGCCTTGGCCTTCCTGACCGCTCCCCTACATTCCTGAGCTACTGAGATATAGCCCTCTCTTGTGATGACCCCTTCCTTCCAACGGGTGCACGCCTCCTTTTTTGTTTGGAGACGTTCCCGGATGCTTTTGGTGAGCCATGGGGGCCTTTGCACCCTCTTGCTCCCTTTGATTCGTGTAGGGATTACTTCCCTTTGAGCTTGGAGGATCATCTCCTTAAGGAACGATCACTCCTCCTAGACACTCAACTCCCTCCTGCTCTGGGACCTCAGTGCTTCCCCCACTAGTTTTCTCATCTTGTTAAAGTCCGCCCTCCTGAAGTTGATAGCTGCTGCCTTGCTGGAGGCTTTCGCCACCTTGCGCTGGATGGTGAATTCCAGCAGACGATGATCGCTATCGCCCAGGTGGTCAAGCACCCACAGACCCCATACCAAGTCATTGCCTGTGGCCAGGACGAAATCCAACAAGGTGTCTCCCCTGGTGGGGCTGTGTACCTCCTGGGTTAGATGGAGGTCCTGTATGTCAGTTAAGAACCTGCGTGAGCGGTCAGACCTGGCTGTCTGCTCCTCCCAGCAGATGTCTGGAAAGTTTAGGTCACCCATGACGACCACATCCTTGGACCTAACTATCTCCGAGAGCTGACTTAAGAATTCCTGGTCTTGATCTTCTCCTTGGTTGGGTGGTCTGTAGTAGACCCCCACCGTTAAGTCCCTTTCTCCCCGACCCCCTTGTATGCTAACCCAGAGCACTTCCATTTGCTCCTCCTCTGACTCAGTGTTACTCACTGTGGATGTGTGTTGCTCCTTGACATAGAGCGCCACACCCCCAACCTTCCTGCCTGTCCTATCTTTCCTGTAAAGCCTGTAGCCCTTGATATTCACTGCCCAGTCATGCATTGGGTCCCACCACGTTTCAGTGAGCCCCACTATGTCTGGGTTAGTGCTGGCTAGCAGGAGGACTAGTTCCTCCTGCTTGTTCCCCATGCTGCAAGCATTAGTATAGAGGCATTTGAGGCCTCCTGAAGATGAATGGACCACCCCCCTAATCCCAGCGGTACCCAGGCCCATGTCACTTACCTGATTACCTGTTTCTCTTGTCATCTGTTTAGGCTGGGCTGCTCCTGCAGGCGATGCTTGGCTTGCTTGTCTGAGGCTTCCTTCACCCACGCCATCCCCTTCCCCCAATGAGCCTAGTTTAAAGCCTGCTGGAGGAGGTCCGCCAACCTAGAAGAGAAAACACGCTTACCTTTAGGGGAAAGGTGCAGCCCATCCCATCCGAGCATGTCCCTCATCGTGATGTGCGGATCATTGTCCAGGAAGCCAAAGCCTGCCTCGAGACACCAATTCCGAAGTCTGAAGTTGACCTCACCAATTCAGGTCTCTTGTCTCCTTCCATGTCTGCTCACTGTTAGGACGGAGGAGAACACCACCTGTGCTCCTATCTCCTTCAGCAGGCCCCCCAGTGACTGGTAGTCTGCCATCAGGTGATCGGGGCTTCTCCTGGCCGCATCATTCGTACCCACATGGATAAGGACCATGGGGTAGTAGTCGGTGGGGCAGATAATGGCTGGGATCATCCCTGTCACGTTCTCAATCTTGGTGCCGGGCAGACAGTAGACCTCACGCGAGGGGTCCTGGTGACAGATGGGACCCTCTGTACCTCTCAGGATTGAGTCCCCTATGAGGATCACCCGATGATTCTTCCTCTGGGTCGGCTTAGCACTTTCAGTCTGGTTGGAGCACGAGGAATGTGGAGTGTCCTCCTCTCCAATGGTTTCTTCCCCTCTCTCCTCCTGTAGTGTCGCCAGGGCCTCATACCTGTTCCGCAGCCAAACTGGGGAGACTAGTACCAGACTGCTCTGAGCAGCCCTTGCCCTGGGGGGAACTGTCCGCAACTCCATCGGGGATGGTGCCTCCCGGGGTGCTACTCCCTTTGGCGCGTCTCCCTTAGATGCTTGGCCCTGCAGGGAGAGAAGGTACCCGTCAATCTCATCCTCTGCCTCTCTGATGCCCCTCAGCCTGCTAACCTCCTCCTGGAGCTCCCTCACCTGCACCTCCAGGGCCCTAAGACCGGCACCTGCAGGACAGGTGTGGGGGCCCCTGCTCCCTGCGCCCCCCAAAAGCAAGGAGAGAGGGATGGAGGATTTGTTGAATGAAAACATCTTCTCTCCTCATTGATTCTGCTCTGGAAATACCTGATATGCAGACAGGATTTGGGTCAGCTGTGAACCTTGTGGCTTCTACAGGCTTGTTGTGGCAGCTAACCTAAAGGAGGATGGGGTGAACACACTGTACCCACCTAGGGTGGCCATCATAGAGGACATTCCAGTTTTCTGCTACCCTATCCTCTGTTAATACGAAACCGGATGCCTTTATTTTCTCTTCAAGAGGACAATAAAGGAAATAAAGGCATCCGGTTTCATATAAATAGAAGACAGAGGACAACCAGACTGTCCACTATGATGGCTACCCTATACCCACGCCAGTCTATTTTGTGCTCTAAAACAAGAAGGGTTTGCTCCAGAGTTATTCCCAGTGCCTGTTTTCAGGTCCTCCAGGGACTGAGGGATCAAAAGTAGGTGCTGGGGATGAGCATGGAGCAACCTTGTTGTCAGACTTCCAGGTCTGCAGTAAGTTAGCAGACTCAGGTGAGTGGATTGTGCTCAGACCCATCCTTCCAAGACCTGTCACTGCCGTGTTAAAGACAGGCCTTATGTTTTCTTTCAAGTAGGTCCTGGGGTTTTGTGAGCAGAGTATGCCACGTTTCTGGTCATATAACTGCACTTTCAATTATTTTAGGCATCTGATGACTTCTACAAAAAAGTAAGAACAAAATCATAAGCAGAGAAATGTCACTTCATTCATGTATACAAGATGCTGAGAGGGTTTTTAAGTGGCCTGTGGAAATGGAACAGAACATGCAAACAGCAGTGCTCTTTAGAGTCCTACCTGATATTCTGCAGTGATAGGCTTAGTCATGTTAATGCAAAACTTATTTGGACTAGAGAATTTCTGGTTAAACCAACATCTTTTTTCTAATGACATCTTACATTATTAAATTGGTTTGATTCTATTTCCTCTGACGTCTAGTGCTGAGTAAGGCAGGCCTAATATGAAAAACACTGAAAGAATGAAAGTGACCGTTCACATGTAGGATATTTCAGAATTTCACAATAACAATTGCTACAATGATATGATTATTCTCTCCAAGACAAGCAAACATCAAAACTTATACTGTAAAGTACAAGAGGCCTGGTTTGCCTCTAGACATTCCTTCATGTTAAGAATTCTTCCAGAAATGTTATGACAGCTGTTTTATGTCATCCTTTTGAGACTGGCAGTAGAAAAATAAAATTGATATATTAAAAGAAGTTATTGCAACATTAATGTTTCTTTTATATTAAGGAAATTAGGAGTCATGACTTCACTTGGTTCCAAGTACAGCTGAATGACTTGCTAGGATTTTCCGGTTTTTAATCTTTTTTTTTTTCTTGAATGACTTCTATTTCTTACTTTTATTACTACTTTTTGATCTCCAGTCCAAGGCTGCCTACAGAAAGTCCCTAACTGTTCAACGCTACTTTGCAGTCCCCTCCAAAAATCCACAAATAAAATAACTGACTCTGGCAAATACAAACACGATCACATGTAGTATTTTTGTCATCTTATTTTATGTAATTTTATATTTAGATTTGTTATAAAACTTTAGACAATACAAACTTTTTCCTCTTAAAGCCAGTGCCAAATACAAATACCACTTTGGTTGATACTGTTGATCGTTGTCTGCCAATTCATAAAAATCAGGGTTTATACCCATTTTTTTGTTTACTTCCACACTATTTGACATTGATATACAAGTTGGTCACTACAGATATACAGGCACATACACTTGTTAGCTTGTACTTATATACGTAGGTGTATCATTCAGTGTCCTTAATTTATAGATGAGGAAACTAAGGCTTAAAGTAGAGAGGCCCATACAGCTATCCCAAGGTCTCTCTCTCTGACCAAGGGAGAGAACAAGGATTAGATTCCAGTGCATCTTTGTTGAAGTCAGGACACCTGCATTCAGTCCCTAAACCTTTCAATACCTTTTTGTGCATTCTGGAAGAATTATCTATTAACATGAAAGAATTTAGAGCACATTTGCACCAAAGCAGCAGCATGCTCTGGCTAGGATGCCCCGCCTATCCATTCCTGCTGACAGTCTCCAAACCTGGAAATACATGGGGGAGGATGCTCCAAAGTCATCCCAGGCAGCTGCTGTCAAGCATACTGGAGGCTGAGACCTTGGAAGCAGTGACAGGGATACATACCAAATCAGCCTCACCAGTGTATTTCTAGGTAGAATCCACAAGCAGAAGCAAGTGGGTGGGGTGTATTTCAGAGGGCATCCTGACCAGAATGCACTGCCACTATGGTGTAGACGTGTCATTAATATACAGAATGAGGACGCTGATTATAGCCTGTTACAAAAGTAGCAGCGGCAAAGGCAACAGAAGCAGGAAGAAATGCGAAATAGAAAGGCGTAATCTCAGTTTTCCAGGATTTAGGTCATGTTACCCAGACCAGAAGATACACATTCCCCATTTCAAAAAGTTGCTAGAACCAGCTCTACTACATTTTCCTTTAATGTTAAATTAAGGATTAAACAGAAAATGTGTGTTTTGGAAGGTATGAACCAGCAGTAAAATTATTTGCTTGGCTAGCAAGAGCAGCTGGAGAGTATGACTGGGATTCAGGAGCTGAGTCAGAAAAAAGACTGGAATGTTATATAGCAGGTTTCTCTTATACATAAAGGCTTTATCTTAAATCGTCATTGTAAATTCTTGACCAGCCAACAATAAGTGGAAAAAGGATGTTGAGCAGGAACAAATATTAGCTAATTTTGTTCTGTGTACTTGGCAAGGATTTAGATTGCACAGCAGAAATGAAAATGATTACATTATTTTGTCAGGTACAACCTCAACATGGATTTTTCTAACTACTGTAAACTCCTCTGAGCAGAAACCATACATCCCATATGTTTACTTCCTAGAATAATGGGACCTTGAGCTAGCTAACAGTTTTTGGGCATATACAACAATATAAATGCACAAAAGCAGTGACTCAGGCCATCCTTTATTTTAGTAACTCAGCAATGAAGGAACTGTGGGAGAGGAATTCTCATTCTGCTGAGGGGATGGGTTTGGTCCCACCATGGGACAAGCCAGGAATAATTTTTCAAGCCTTTCAGATCTTCAGTGGCCCATGTAAGTCCTCAAAGGTTCATGAGAGGTGGGGACCATTTACGAAGATGCATTGCATCTACACATGATTCTAGCTCCCAGTTCCCCTAATTCCACTGGGTCACTATCAGAAGTCTTCCTAGCTACCTCCATGGTATTTTGGGGGCAGCCTCCACGGAAAAAATAATATATCCTCAGGTTGTTGTATCTCTTCTGGAAACCTTCATAGATTGAATAGAGCAATACAGCCATAATGATATCTGATTACAACAGAGGTTTAACTGGGCACTAGATAGGAACCACACACAAGGCAGTGTCAGTGGCAGCAATGCCAACAACATTACTGCTCTTTTTGTCCTCACTGCCCATGGCTGCTGTCCAGGTCGCCCCTTTCATTACACTAGTGGGTTATAATTCACTCTATGTTGTATTGTCAGTGTTTTAAGTGCTCCATCCCACCATCATAGAAGCAGGTGGCAAATTTCCCTTACAAGTAAAGAACTTCAATCAGGAGTAAGTCTCCCATTGGTGCAGCCACTGTACAACTAACATATAAACAACTTTTACCCATGAAGATGTAAACAATACTCAACAGATAAATAAGCAGACAAAGGGAAAGATATTATGACGGGGAGGTGAGGGGGGAGGGACAAGTTAACAGTAGACAGAGGGTGACTGCATAAGTTAGTGGACACAGAGATTTGAGAAGTCACAAACCACTGCTGGATGGTACGGTTTATAGGCAATACAGTAAGGTATGATTTAAAGGAGGACAGAGTGCTAGTTTATTCATTCTTTTATTTTTATATTCTGCAAGATGTAAAATCAAAAGTCAAAGGTGTTCTTTCACATTCCTGAAGTTTGAGCAGCGATCTACAATATTATTTTAATTCATAAGAGGAAGTCATTTTGTTCCTTTGTTATCTATCTAAGTCTTTTGAGCCTCATAACCCTCTCTCAGAAGATGCCTTGACGCTGAGCTAATGCGAGATTCCAAGATTTCTGCTGACACATGTTTGCTGCATTCAAGCGCCAGAATACACAGTTGGTTTTGGGAGACTGCCGAAGAATGAGCCAGAAGCAATGAACACAGGCTGTTGGAAGCCCCACAATGTACAGTTTTATCCAGACCTTCCAGCTGCATCCATAGTAATGCACTAAATTGCCCTTAAACTACGCCTCTACTGGATATGTCAGGAGACATGATTGCAACATGTGCATACATAACTGAACTGGATTTAATCTCACTAGCACAGGTATTTATTTTGGTGTAACTGCATTAGCATGGGTTTTAACATAGGCTGGATATTTACTCAGAAGCTCCAACTCATGCCTCCACCACCTCACTGATATTTGTTTCAGAACTGGCTACATTGAATCTAGCTCTGGTATGCATAAACGTGCTTCAATACAGTATAGACATAGTCTTAGTCTCATGTATAACTGAATACCAATTTATGGTATTGTTGGCTAATTCACTTAAGAATATCCTCTACTATTCGTTTGCTTTGACCAAAAGGTACAAACTACATTCTCCATTATCTCAAAATGACATACAAATCTCCTCCAGAAGAGCCCTACACTAAATTATGCAAACTTTGTTCAAAAAAATTCAAAGGAGGCATAATGAAACTTTGAACTTTTTCATGCAGACCTCTGTTCAACTGAATTGCAAAATGGAAATGGTCGTGGTGTGTGGCAGTGCCCAGTATCATGCCATATGCCAAGAGGTACTTCCCTTTTGTACCCCAAATACAATATGTGAAATAGGCTAGTTTAGTATAAGTGAGTGTTTCAGTTTCAGATAGCTAGGATCATTGTGCAATCTGTTCATAGGAATGATTGAAGATGAATGGTACTCTATCGCCACCCAAAAGTAACTGCTGGATTATGAAGGAAGAGAAGAGACCTCCATTCCTAGGGTATCCTTTTCTCCTTTTTCATCTGGGGCAGCTGAACAGACCATGCCACCATTATGCTTCTTTGAAAAGACCCCCTCTGCATCCAAGCACACAGGATAAAGATAGAAAAATCCTGGAAGACAGAATGGGCAAAGCTTCTCAGATGTCCTGGAGACTAGTTGTTGTGGTATGAATGAGGAGTATAGTTCATACAGGAAGTTCTAAACAACTTTGATTACTCCAGTCTTCTATTTCTCTTGCTCCTCAATTAAAATCAAAGTTCAAACCCTTTAAACAGATTTCTTCTTTAATCATTGTAAGAATTTGTAGAGAATGATTGCAAAATCCAACCAGGGTAAGATTTCAGGGCAGGGAGGAAAAGTCCAAACAAGTAAGCCACAATGAGAAGTCATAATAGGAATCAAAGCAGGTAAGTTAAACATGTATTTAAAATGTGGTACAGCATCTTCCATAACTCATGTCTTTCTCCAAACATATTTGTTGCCATTAAGTGCCAGCAGTGTTCTTGTTGCAGAGGTGATATCTTTTATTAGACCAACTAGATATTTGCAAAATATTTCCTTTCTTTGCAAGCTTTTGGGCACACACACCCTTCCTCAGCATAGGAGAATACAAACATTGTAAAATTTCTCCTAGGTGGAAATAAAAAATCATATTTCAGTGTTCTTTGCATTTTTCAAAGAACAGTAAAGATCTCAACAGTACTGTAATTGTGGTGTCACCCATTCAAATTAACACTGCAGTTAAAAATGCAAGCATGCACTTTCAAGCAGTTAAAGCATTTTAAAGTGCCTTTATAGCTATTGCAAAGCTGCTCCCTTTCAGGTGAGGGTCATCTCCTAACATGTACTAAACTTGAATAGGTCACTACCTTCCAACGATTTGCAGCTGTTGCAAGTGAAAATGAGACAAGGCCCTCAGAGAATTGGCAATATAAGCAGACAGGGACACCAATATGGGTTAAACATCATTACTTCCTCAAAACTTTATTAAGGAAGGAATAAGGTTGCCTGTTGTTCCTTCTGCCATTCTAAAATATAGGAAGTTCCTAAACTTAAGCCTGTGAGAACCAGGAAATAAAAAATAATTGTCATGGAAACTTAGGGTGCTTCTACACGTGCAGGGAGGCTGCTCCAACATGCTGTAATACAGCACGTCAGTGCAGATTCAATTAATTGAGTCTGCTGGAGTACTCCAGCATGACATGTATCAGCATCCCTGCAGTGAAAAATAGGGCAGGGGCACTTTAACTCAAGCTCATTTGACAAGCTTGAGTTAAAGCAACTCCACTGACACTTTTCAGCACAGAGACCCTGATACACATGACAGTCCAGGTGCTTTAAAGTGCCCCTCCACCCCACCCCTGGAGCAAATGTATAAGTGCCCTTAAGTTTCCGAATACAGAGTTAAGAGGAAGATCAATACAAACTTCCTGAAGATGGCAATAGCAACTGGAAACTACCTGACTGCAATCCAGTTCCATTCACTGTATTAGGTGTACTTTTATGTTGAAAGGATTAACTTGACTGCCGTTGTTATACGAAGACAACTGTGGGGCCCTGGCTACAATGGAAGTGTTAGAGCTCTTCTCAGAGCCTATTCTGTACAATCAGAGGAAAGAGGTGCGCATGTCCCTTAAAGATCTACTTTGGCCCCTTTAGCAATGAAGGAGCCAAAGTTGTCTTTGCAGTAGTTGGCACAGGTCCCCTTACCATGAGAAGCATTAGCAATGATATTAGACATGAGAGTGGTCTGTGGGTTAATGACAGTGAAAGGATAGCATTAGATGGAATTCTGAACATGAGAGGGTTTTATGAAAGGATATGAAGTGGTTGTAAGATATAGAAAACAAGGTTATTTCTCTGGAGTAGGCTTACTATTTGAAGGTATGGCAGGCAGCTTCTTGTTATCATATGGTCTGAGTACACAATTTTGCCTTAGCACAAGAAAGGGATCAGTCTGTGTCCCTGGGTGATCTTGTACTCTCTTCCCTGAATATTCTGAATCATTAGGAATGCATATATTATGGGCTTTTGGGGGCATGAGTCAGAGAGGACAGAGTTAAGGTAAGTGCTCCATCATATTGTTTTGTTTTCTCAAGTTTAAGTCTGCATTATCTTAACTAAGGGGTTGCCAGCTTTTTACTAATGATGGGCTACCCTTTGTGACCCAGACAGTGCCATGGGACAGTTGTTCCTGCTCGCCTCAGTTGTTCCTGCTCTGTGCAGAGGAGCTTGTAACAGGGCACTGTTGGTGCCTGCCACTTTAAGGACTGAGCCAAACAGCCAGCAGGTGCTAGATTATGGTGGCCATTTCAGAACTCTGGCCACCTATATAAACAGAGCAGTTCTCCGCTGGCAGGCAGGCAGGAATATTGCCTGGCTGGAAGGATATATACAACATCTTGTAGGTAAGGGCAGGAGCGTAAGGGGATGGTTTGGAGACTCCTGGTCCTGAGCATGACCTAAAACTGCACCCTGCTGGGACTGGGTGGCCTGGTAGGGCTCCCAGTGGCGCGGGAGCCCCCAGGAAATACCAGGCCAGTTACCACCCCGGTGAAAGGGGGGTTGGGGTGCCTCAACCCCTAGCCCCCACAATACTGTGTACACAAGGGGGTCAGGCATGGCTATGGCCACCTGAGCCCAAGGAGGGTGTAAGACGCTGATGGGGCCAGGCATGGCTACACCCACCTGAGCCCCCACTGGGGAGGGAAGCCCCATGGCCCTAGTGAGGGGACAGCCCCAGTGAGGGGGTGGAGAGGAGGAGCCCCAGTATGTGTGTGTGAGTGTATAGAGTTGCCCTGGGAGGGGTCAGGGCAAGCTTGGACCCGGTCAGGTAACTAGCTAGCCACTACCCCTGTGAGGGTCACGGGAGAGGCCCAAAAGTCAGTACATCTACCACCCAAGATATGAGCTAGATAAAGCCTATGGCCAAAGAGGCCCTCTACAAGAGGAGGCAAAGCACTACAAGTTGTTGATGCATGAAAGAGACCCTGTGAGAGGGGGTGGAGTATGAGAGGCCCTAGTGAGAGGAGGGCGGTATGAACGTGTGTGTCTGAGGCCTGACAATGAGGGCTAAGCTTGGTACAGCTGTAGGCCCAGAACATTGTCACCTGGATGCCATCTGCGAGGCTTGGGCTGTGTAGGGGAAGAACGGAGCCACAGATAGTGCTTCCTGGCATCAGGACAAGAATGGGCCTCCTGCCTAATTAACACCATAAGTTTGTATCATCAAGGCATGGCAGATGAGGAGACAAGCAGCTGGCCCAGAAACAGGTAGGCAGGCCAATGACAGACCAGCCCCAAGAAAGCCCCCTTTTACAGAGCTGATCTCTCATTCCCCCTTCTCCTTCTCCCTTCAGCCTCCTCTGCAAGGTGTGGCCAGGGACAATTTAGAATGACTAATTTGGTGACCAGAGGCTGCTGTGTGGGGGAAAATAAAGGAACTCTCCTCATGAAGCCAGAGCTGGAATCACATGAAGCCCTCTGTATAAGTTGGCAGCAAGGGTTAGCTGGCCTTTAGTAAAATGTAGAATGCAGAATCAGGGCAGGATCTGATGGCAAGGAGGGCTACAACAGGAACCAACACATTATTCATAAAATGCTGACTGTATCATGGGATGGATCCAATCTCTTGGCAGACTGGATCTGGTCCATGGGCCGTAGGTTGCCAAGCCCTGCCTTAAATCTATGTTTTGTGTTTTTCAGAAGTTAAAGCCACTCCCCCCATTCCAGAAGGTCCCAGTGCCCAACTGTGCAACTTTCACTCTGCATTACTAAAGCCTTTGGGGATTTAATTTTCTTGGGGTTTTTTCCTTTAATATAATTTCTTAACACCCCTATTTACCACAACCCAGATCTCCACTTTTCAGCCTCCAACTCCTTCATAACAGTTACTCAAACCACAAGAATGCACTGGCCACTTAGTCCCTTCACTGCCCCTGGTTTCCTATCTCTTTGCTTGTCCAGCACAGTCTAGTTCTCCCTCCACAAATCCCCTGCCTACAGAGAAGCTAGTACCTGTTGATTGAGCCCCAGGTGTGTGCACACAAAAAAATCCATAGGAACCTATCGTCACAGCAAATATCAAGCATAAGACAGGTCCAGTCAGTTGGTAGGTCCAAGATCAAGAAGCATAACCCTGCTGTCAAAGTCAAATATCAAACAAAAGACAAGCTCAGGGCCCATTAGTTCAGTGGGAGCTAACTTTTTTGGCATGTATGCAACAAGCTGAGGCACACGCCCTCCCCAAGTGCCACTCTGATCCCTTTCTCCTGTCTGATCTGCTGCTCTGCTTTTGGCTCTCTGGCCTATCTGCTGCTATTCTCCCTGATGTATCACATACCACACAGAGCTGCCTATGCCACTAGTGACATACATTGCCACCTATGCACTAGCTTAGAGATAAGCAATACTGAGCAGACTACTGCTGCTTTCTTGTAAGTTCTTTAAATAGGTGAGGTGCTTCCTCCATGGCATGGATAGAAGTACAATATAGCCAATCAACGGCAGGCTCAAAGACAAATCATCCTCTTGCCAGTGAGGGTGTCATCATACTTGTTAATTCTGTATATGCCAGTGTGTGTTTTTTTCTAGGGAACTGTATAATCTCAGGATCCATTGCTCAAGCAGTCTCAAATCTGGACCACAAATACTATCCATGGTTCTACAGGAGACAGATTTCAAGGCACTCTAAGTAAGCATGCAGATTTTAGAGCATACAGAAAAGCCAACCTTGAAACAGAAATGACTCCTCAACTTTAACAGAGGGAGAGTTGGCATTTTGCTATAACAGACTGCCCTGGAAGAACCCAGAGAGAACTCAACATGTCCTGTTATAATTTATTATAGGTTTCTGTAGCTCTACATACTATTCATGCAAGAAAAAAAAAGTGTCACATTTGAAAATGTTCTTAAGAAAAGCTCTCCTGTCTCTTAAATCCACTTGGGTAGGTCTGTATTCTGCACCCAGTTCCAAAAATAATGACAGTGTTTTGTACCACGAATTACTTTCCTCATGGCTTAGAAGAGTAGTAATGTTTAAAAGCTGTTCACAATATCCTTAGTAAGCTAATGCAGCGTCAGTACCTACAGACAAAATTTTTGAAAGCTAAGCACATATGTACTTTTAACAGTTTGTCCATTCCGCCATATCTACCTACCTGCATGACAGTAAGCATACCCCTCCCTTCACATTTTAGGTCCCCTCTGCCCTAATCATCCTTAGCTGAGCCTAGGAGTGGCATGAGTGAGGAGTTCCTGTATGGATCAACACGTACTTCACAGCAGTCATCAGCTCTGCCTTTGCATCCTTTACCATCCACCCAACTCAACTAGTAGCCTGGACACTGCTGGGAAAGAGTTCACAATCTAAGCTCAGTTAATGGATGAAAACAGAAAGATCATTGAGACATGAGCCTGCAGTACATTTGAAGCATTTTGTCCTACTATATGTCTTAACATATGTCTATTTGAAACAAATCAGGCACAACTACAGTAAAGAGAAAGGGACGGTTACCATATAAAGCAAAAAGCTTTTTTGATTCTCTACCCACCCATTTAATAACATTTTATTTTTCTCCTCTATACATGCATGGAGCAGCAAAGTTTCTACCAGAAAGAATAAATCTAGGCAGAAAAAAAAGAAACCAGCAAGAAATCTGAAATGGACACAGAAAAATATATATCTCAGAGTATATCTTTTAAACAACTTAACATTTAAGGGTGAGATTTCCAAAAGTACTTAAAGCAGTTATGTATTCAACTCCTATGGGAGATAGGTAAGTGCCATTTATCCCTTTAAAAATATCTCACCTCTAATTGTTTTCTATATCCCAAGTACCCTAGGAACATTATCAAATACAGATAGGTCCCCAAGTGCCCACACAACAGTGCTTTATGCATAGGTAAAAGGAATTACTGCTCCCTTGAGGCAAGCAAATAATTTTCATAGATTCATAGATGTTAGGGTCGGAAGGGACCTCAATAGATCATCGAGTCAGACCCCCTGCATAAGCAGGAAAGAGCGCTGGGTCTAGACGACCCCAGCTAGATACTCATCTAACCTCCTCTTGAAAACCCCCAGGGTAGGGGAGAGCACCACCTCCCTTGGGAGCCTGTTCCAGACCTTGGCCACTATGAAATGTTTTATTAACATTTCATAGATTTCATAGACATTAGGGCTGGAAGGGACCTCGGAAGATCATCGAGTCCAGCTCCCTACTCAAAGGGCAGGAAGTCAGCTGGGGTCATAGGATCCCAGCAAGATAAGCATCCAGTTTGCTCTTGAAGGTGTTCAATGTAGGCGCTTGAACCACCTCCGGTGGCAGGCTGTTCCAGAACTTGGGGGCTCAGACAGTAAAGAAATTCTTCCTTATGTCCAGCCTGAAACGGTCTTGTAGTAGTTTATGACCATTCGACCTACTCGTCATCCCTTGGGCCACTCTGGTGAACAAACGTTCCCCCAGATACTGGTGGTCACCCCTGATAAACTTATAGGTGGCCATCAGATCACCCCTGAGCCTGCACTTTTCCAGGCTAAAGAGCCCCAGGGCTCTCAGCCTGTCATCATAGGGTCTGCTTCCCTGACCTCTGATTACGTACGTGGCTCTTCTCTGGACTCTCTCAAGCTTCTCCACATCCTTTCTGAACTGTGGAGCCCAAAACTGGACACAGTACTCCAGCTGCAGCCTCACTAAGGCCGAGTACAAGGGGAGAATGACGCCCTGGGATTTGCTTGAGAAGCATCTATGGATGCAAGCCAGCGTTTTGGTCGCTTTACTAGCCGCAGCATCGCACTGCAGGCTCATGTTCATCTTGTGGTCAATGATGACCCCCAAGTCTCTTTCTTCCTTAGTGCTAGCCAGCGTAGCACTGCCGAGCCTATAAGGACGCTGCAGGTTTTTCTTCCCAAGGTGGAGAACCTTGCATTTATCGGCGTTGAACACCATCAGATTCTCATCCGCCCACTTGCTGAGCCTGTCCAGGTCAGCCTGGATCACCTGCCTGTCTTCTGGCGTGGATGCTTTGCCCCAAAGTTTGGTGTCATCGGCGAACTTGGCCAGTCCGCTTCTGACTCCAGTGTCCACATTCATAAATGAAGATGTTGAACAGTATGGGTCTAAGGACAGAGCCTTGGGGGACCCCACTGGTCACAGGACACCATGATGAGTGACTTCCATCAATTACTATCCTCTGGGTCCGACCCCAGAGCCAATTTTCCAGCCAGTGGATCGTGGAGGACCCAAGGCGACAATTGGCCAGTTTCTCCAAGAGGTGATCATGGGAAACCAGATTGAAGGCTTTTTTGAAGTCAAGATATATGACATCAATCTCTTCTCCCTTGTCCAGGTGATAGGTCACCTGGTCGTAGAAGGAAATGAGATTGGTCAAGCAAGACCTACCCGCAACAAACCTGTGCTGGCTATCCCTTAAGATGTTGGCGTCGGCCAGTCCATTAAGGATGGCCTCTTTAAGAAACTTTTCTAAGATCTTCCCCGGGATAGAAGTCAGGCTAATGGGCCTATAGTTAGCCGGATCCACTTTTCTCCCTTTCTTGAAGATAGGCACCACATTGGCCTTCTTCCAGTCTTCGGGCACTACACCAGAGAGCCAAGAGTTTTCAAAGATTCGTGCTAGAGGTTGGGCTATGATGCTCGCCAGCTCCTTGAGTACCCTGGGGTGAAGATTGCCAGGGCCGGCTGACTTGAAGGTATCCAGCTTCTCAAGATGTTCCTTCACAAAGTCAGCATTAATGGAGGGCAGGGGATCACCCTCACCCGGACTTCCCTGTCCCGTAGCGGGCATGGGCATCCCATGGGACTGATGAAAGACCGACGCAAAGTACCTATTTAATAGGTTGGCTTTTTCCTGGGCGTCAGTTGTCAGTTGCCCCATCTGGTTCAGCAGGGGTCCAATGTTGCCCCTGCTTTTCCTCCGGCTCCCCACATATCTGAAAAAGGACTTTTTATTGTCCTTGATGCTCAAAGCTAGTTGGAGTTCAGTTGCAGCCTTGGTTTTCCTGGTATGCTCCCTACAGAACCGGACCAGTGCAGAATAATCCTCCTCCTCCTTGGAGGTGACTCCCATCCTCCATCCTTTGTAGGCCTTTCTTTTTAGCCTCAGGAGGTCTGCTAGGTCCCTGGAGAGCCAGGGGGGCTGCTGTGCCCTCTTGCTGCCTTTCCTCCGAGATGGAATAGACTTAGTTTGTGCACTGAGGATTGCTCCCTTGAGGAGCAACCACTCTTCTTGAACTCCTCTCTCCCCATAGTCATGGTCCCTTAGGGCCTCACTGACAAGCCTCCTGAGCTTGTCAAAGTCGGCTTTCCTGAAGTCAAGGACTTCCATGTTGCTGACTGACTTGCCAGCTTTTTGGCGGATGGTGAAGGTGATCAGCTCGTGGTCGCTGTCACCCAGCTTCCCATCGTTCACTAGGTCGCCGACTAGGTCATCCCCAGTAGCCAGTACCAGGTCGAGCAGCACTTTGCCTCTCGTTGGCCCATAGACTTCTTGAGTCAGGTAGAGGTCATCCACGCACGAGAGGAAGCTTTGCAACCACTCAGATTTTGCTGAGCGATCCTCCCACAAGATGTCCGGGTAACTGAAGTCACCCATGACAACCATGGTCCTGGAGCATGCTGCCTCAGCCAGTTCCTGGGCAAACTCCTGGTCAAGCTCAGGACTTTGGGTGGGAGGTCTGTAGTAGACTCCCACCATTGTGTCCCCTGTGCTGTGTTCCCCACAGATTTTAACCCAGAGGGTCTCCAGTCATCCACCCTGGTCACCAATATCAGCTTGCAGGGATGCGTAGCTTTCCTTAACATAGAGAGCTACACCCCCGCCCCTTTTATCTACACGATCCCTCCTGTACAGGGTATAGCCATCTATACCCGTGGTCTAGTCATGGGTGGAATCCCACCAGGTCTCCGTTATCCCTATGACATCATAATTATTTGCATTGAGCAGGAGGATGAGCTCCTCCTGCTTATTCCCCAAGCTCCTGTCATTTATGTACAGGCAGGCAAGTGTCCCCTGGGGGGCTCCTTCCTTGCCCACAGATTTTACCAGGGCTGGGGCAGGGGTGAGCTCCCTTAAGTGCCTTGAACTGCTGGCTTTGCAAGGATTGCTCAGTGGGCCAGCAGTGGCGGTAGTCCCCCATCCCCCAGCGGGCTTAGTTTAAAGCCCGGTGGAGCAGGTCAGGCAGTCTGGCTGAGAAGAGCCTCCTCCCTAGGGGAGAGAGGTGGAGGCCATCTCTTCCCAGCAGCTCGCTGCCTCTCTCGCCAAAGAGCGGGCTGTGGTCATGAAAGCCAAAGCCTTCCGGACGACACCAGCGCTGCAGTCTTTGGTTGACCACGTGGATCCTCCTCTCCCTCCTCAGCCCATAGCCTGAGACTGGGAGGATCGACAAGAACACCACCTGTGCCCCCAGACCCTTTAGCCCCGCTCCCAAACATGTACTAGGCATGTGCATGATTGGAAGACCAAAAGGCACTGAAGTTTTTGGGTTTATGCAACACAAAATGCCTGCGAGTTTCAGGTCAGCTTATCAAACCACAAACATAGACCTTTAAGCTAGGGACAGAAATTACCCATAAACAGTATAACTGATAGAAAACCAGTTCAAATCTGTAACACAACAGAAGTTCAGCACACATAAACTGCTTTCAAAATGCCTGAAATCAGTTTAAGATAAACATGGATGGATGTAGTATCAGACTTAACTAATTCAGGTTAAATCCATTTATTGAACTTCTGTCTCAGATCCCCTCCAGATTCAAGCTAACTCATAGCCCCCCAGCATCCCAGGATGCTTTGCACCTCCCCCACAAACTCCCCCCTCACAGGGTGGGCAGGCTAGCTTTGGCCCAAGCTGTCTGTGGCAGCCAAGTAGGGAGGTATGCTTTAGTGCAGGGGTGGCCAACCTGCAGCTCCAGAGCCACATGCAGCTCTTCAGAAGTTAATATGCATCTCCTTGAATCTTTGCACAAGCACACGGTGATCTGCTTCCAAATGGAAGCCTTTCTAGTCCCCCTGACTGAGCCACTGAAATCAAGAGTGAATGTCTGTTCATTTGCTTATCAGTTCAACCTATGCAACTTAGACTAACCTGTGAAGACTGAATTGATTTAGCCTAGGGCTTTTTGACTGTCTGTGCTTAGCCTTCTTGAATTGATTGGTAGACCATCCTTTGCACTACCTTGCCAATGAATCAATACTTAACCTTGCTTTGTCTGTCCTGGTATTGGCCCGATCAGCCATTCAAGTGCTCACAGAAACCAAACCAACTAGTGATGTCATGGTCATCTTCAAATTCAAAGGACAAACTACAAACAAATTGCTATGTATATGCAGTTGAACGAATCTATCAAATTGTGTTGCCTATTATTTCCCTGCTTAAGGAAATAATTTTCAGAGAATTGCAGCATTGTCAAAACAAACTCTTCCTAAAAACAACTGTTACCAGTGTTACTAACCATCATGATGTTGTCACACAAGTCCCCAGACTCTCAATGATTTTTTTTTGTTTTAAAACATAAGCTTAGTCCCTGTGAGTGTGAAATAAAGTAAAATAAGTGAACCTACAGATTCAAAACCAAGAAGGCAATTTTGAAGAACCTAACATATATGTATTCTACAATTTCACAAATTTGTGTAGTCTGACTAGTGGGTTTTGAATGCTTGGGACTGGCAATATGGTTGTTGCATTCTTATTATAGAATATACATGATGAAACCACCAGTGGTCTGGAATAAAAATAAAGAAATGGGATTATCTGATTTGTGATTTTAGTTCTCTGAAGAACAGCAGAATACACAGGACAGAACATTACCTGGCTGTGTGTAGAGAAATGAGTTGAGAAGCAGGAAAGGTTCATCCATTCAGAAGTAGTGTAGAATAATTACCCAGTGGCACCTTGAACTCTAGACAGTGCTCCATCAACTCAATGGGATATCACAACCTTGCATATTTGCATGCTCCCTGTCCTCCTATGCACTTGCTTTCATCTCAGAGTGAGGAAATGAAGAGAGGACATGCCACTCCTTTTTAGAGTAGCAGTATATGTTCCCTTACTTTAGCCACTTGAACTGTCCAGGTTCATACCGTAATTCCCATCTCTCACCATATTACCTTACTGAGTCCAGAAAGGAGGCAAAGAAAGCTTTTGTCCAGGTAAAGTCTGTAGAACCTGTAAAGATGGTCTCATCTTTTTGCTTCCTTTTAGATCATTAGTGACTCTAAGAAAGTATAGAACATAGCTCTGTTTCATTCACCTGAAAGCAGCATGCAATTAAAAAAAGAATAAGGAATTTTAAAAAGTTGTAAAAAAATCTCTTCTCTCCCTCATGCGCTCATCTAAGAAATGTGTGCTGTTTTCTGGCCAAACACGAGGGGTGTTTATTTAGTAATTTTAAAAATTGCCCTTTTATTTTAAATAATTTTTCATTACAGATTATATATTCTCCAGGAAGCATTTGCAGGATTGGAATTTAAAAACACAGATTTCTTTTCACGCTGGACTTAAGTCTAGCTTACATTTCAAGAAACACTTATCTGTTGCTGCTTAGGCCAGTTCTATTCCAAACCTGTCATTCAAGAAGACATTTTAAAGAGATAAACAAAGCATACCAGTATAACCACTTGATTGCTAAGCGTGTCGTATTCCAGTAATTCAATGGCATTGTCTATATGTAAAGAACAGCAGGAAGAATTGCAGATTTAGGTGCCATACTTCCCCTACAGCTGTTCTGCATTGTTTTAAAGTGTTAATCTGCGTCAAAGGATGGACTTTTAAATTTCCAAAGTTGATTGGTCTGCTTATCTCACTTTGACGCAGATTACTGCTTTTACAGGAATGTAGACCAGCTGGAGAGGAACTGCGTCTCCTAATAATTTCTCTTTCTTCTAAACTTTTCATGGTGTTCTTTAACTATAAACCAGACAGCACAAAACCCACATTTTAAACTTGGATGTCTAAAGTTAGGTATTTACATCAGTATTCAGATACCTATAGAAATAGATACAAAATTTGATCCCTAAACCTTTGGGATGCTAGTTTATTATGGAAATAATGGAGATGGTAAACAGGTTAGGCAGGTGCTTTATGGTTTTATGGATTCTGTTCAGGAAAGCATTTCTATTCTGGACAACACTTGAAGTATGGGTATAATTCAGTGGGATTTAACCACATGCTTAAAAGTTAAGCACGTGCTTAACTTCTTTTCTGAATAAGGATGGACATAAGAGCAAGCCTTAGTCGTTTTCAGAATTGAGGCTATAGAGTCACATTTCATGATGCAGATGATCACACTGACTAACCATGCTTCCTGTGAAGTACAGGAAGCACCCAGTATAACAGGGTGCATCTACACATTTGATTAATATGTAGCAATAAACTCCAGTGCACACGCATCAGAGTTTATTGGTTCCAGGAATGCCTTTTGAACGTGAGCCCAGACCACAGCCCATTAAGCCAGGTTGGGGCTGCCCCAGCTGGCAAATGGGGGATTAGCCTGCCTGCCCAGAGCTGCTTGGACCCATCTCAATATGTTGTGGAGGGGCTTCCTGGGGCATGAGGGTGCTCCAGTGTGGGGCTAGCCAGCAGGTAGCCCCAGCACTGAAGCCCCAGCTAGGGCAGCATCTACACATGCGTTGCTGCACATGAAAAAAACTCTGCAGCAGGATAGTACTTGTATTTACAAGTACTACCCTGCTGTGCAGTTTATTAGTTTCCTGCGACCTAATAGGGTCACACAAGTAGATGCTGAGACATTACTGCAGAGCTAATTAGGCAGCTCTACATGTAGATGCACCCATAAAAACTCTGTTTTTTTATTTGTAGTAACCACAAGGCCATTTTAAGTCCTCTTCCACATCTGAGGACAGATCCTCAGCTGGTGTAAATTGTCAGTATACTCCTCTTTAAAAGCAGACAAAGTTCCATGTAGGTATATAACTCCCTCTACATTATCTTGGGTAGATTTCCTGTGCAGCACAGTTCTGCAGCTCACCCCCAGGACCCACTCTCTGCAACCAGCCCTACCAAGCTGTACAATGATACAGCACAAGTTCCACTACTTCCTCTTAGAGTCTGAGGCACTGAGGGCAGGCAGAGCAGAGTTTAAGAGTAACTACACAGTAGCAAGAGTGTCCGTGTTTCATATAAAGGTAATACAAGTTTCATTTCTTAGAACTACAGAATTAATTTAAGTTGTCCTCGACATCTGAAGCAATATTTAGTGTTATCCCAAACTAATTTAGTATTATCTTGTAAATATAGAAAATGTCTCATGCAGGTATTAATAAAACCGATGAATAAGGAGAAATCCTTTGATGTGCAAATATCTTTGAAAATTACTCAATTTTCCCCTTGCATGTTATTTTTCTCTCTCTTCAGCACAAAAATTGCATCTTATCATAAAAGTGCTTGTGTTAGCATCCAGGATGCCAAGTAATCCTGTACTTAGCTCAACAAAATATTAACTTGGTCCTTGCAAGTACATTCCTGTGTTAATGACACGCCTGCCACGAAACCGGGGGCCAAATTTTCTGCCTGCCTAAATGCAATTACTTCATTAGATGTACACAACACTCAATAAGAAAACTGATTTTGTAGACCAGCAGTTCCCAAACCTTTTAGACTCATTGCACTCCTCCATCACTTTTCTAAATTTAGTGCCACCTCATTTTCCTGGAAGCATGTGAAGGAAATAACTAGCAGGATGGTTGCTCTCCTTCCTCTTTGCTCTCATTTACATTTTACTAACCTTTGACTCTGTTCCTTTACTCCCCCCCACCTCCACACACACACACTTCTTTATTCCTGTTGTCATTTCTCTCCCCCCCAACTCTGCCTCTATTTCATAAGCAATTAAGGGTATAGCCATAAAAATATTAAGCACAAGGTAGAAAGGGGAAGCATGGGTCAACTGTTCTATCATAACTGCTACTTTGTATGTTTTTACCCCCGAGTAGGTGGATCCTAAACTGTGGTGTTTGGTCCTCAGCAAAAGAGGGGTAAATTACTATGGTTTAACTTCCATTTACTGCAGGAAAAGATCATGCCCATGTCATTGTGGATCATGGCTAGTTATTGTGGAAAAGCAGATGCACAGTAAAACCCTGCCCTTTTTTGCCTTGTAGTTCAGTATACTCTCATAAATCCAGATATCAGAAATCCAGAATTCTCAAAAACCTGACCCTTTTTAAAAATACACTACATGGGGAGCAGTGGCGGCCGATCCCAGAGCGGCAGAGGGGGAAGCTTGCATGCGGCGGATGTTACCACCATCTGCCATCCTGCGCCACTGCTCCATGTGCGGCCGCAGCTCCCTGACCAGCCACCACTCTGGTTTCAAAAACCCAAAATTTTCAAATTTCTGGCAGATGTTTGGTCCCAAGCATGCTGGATTTATGAGGTTATAGTGTAACTACACAAAAAGCACATGTTCCAAGAGTTTTCTTTCCCCAGACACTTTTATTTTCATGTCACTTGCTCATCCTTGGCTTTCCTGTGCTTTATTAAAGCACAGATGCTCACAAAAGTTGTTTCAGGTGAGTCAATGATAATAAGTTATTGCTGTTATTATTATTATTATTATTAGGCCACCCTGCATCACAAAATAGTTATGAGATTCTACTTCTCCTGCTGAGCCAGGATATCTGAATGTCAAAAAAGGGGAACTGACACGTTCTGTCCCTCAGCCTTTCTATGTACGAATTACAGGGCAGTGAAGCAACTCCTTGATTATGGAGTCTACTCTTCATATAATCTACCGAGTTCCAATTTATAATATATATAATAATTTATAATAAATTTATGATAAATGCAAGGTACTCTACTGGGGGGGGGGGAGAGGAGAGAAAGTCATAAAATCCTCCAAGACCATTTTAGGCTGGACATAAGAAAACATTTCTTTATTGTCCGAGCCCCCAAGGTCTGGAATAGACTCCCTCCAAATGTGGTGCAGGCACCTACTCTGGACTCAATTCAAGAAATACTTGGATGCTTATCTTGCTGGGGTCCTTTGACCCTAGCTGACTTCCTGCCCCTGGGGCAGGGGGCTGGACTTGATGATCTTTGAGGTCCCTTCCAGCCCTAACGTCTATGAAATCTATGAAATTTAGCAGTTTTTGCCCCCCCATACTCTGATTAAAAGGTTCTTCAGAGCCTCACTGTTGTAATGGTTAGAAAATATTTTATCTTTAAATTTCCAGCCTAAATTTATTCCTGGCCAGTTAATACTTGTTTATTCTTGTGACGACATTGTCCTCTAGCTGTTGTCCTCTAGGTGTTAGTCCTCTAGGTGTATTTATAAATAGCAGTTGTACACTCTACATTCTACACAGTGCTCCAGGCAAAGTCTCATTAATGCCTTGTACAATAGCCCTAATACTCCTGTGTATGTCCTGGAAATACATTGACTGATATAATTTCGAGCTTGCATTTGCCTTTTTATGCTCCGTCACACTGGCAGCTCATAGTCAACTTGTGACCAACTAATACACCCACATCTTTCTTTCCTCTATTGTTACCAATGGATGAGCCTATGGAAGTTGTTATTAGTCCCAAGTGTATTCCATTTTTTATTATTGTTTTTCCTTTTATTTCTAATACTCTAGTCCAAAGGACATCAGTTCTTCCTGTATGATATTCTGATCCTCCTCCATATACAACCACAAATATCATCACCACCCCAACCCACCTTTTTTGTGTCAAGGCCATTAATGAAAATATTACATAAAATCAGCTGCAAGACTGACTATTGAGGAACCACAGTAATAACTTTCCTCCAGCCTTAGACTTCCCTTTTTAATACTACCAAATGTTGTCCCCCCTTTATCTAATTACTGCTACTTTTCCACCTTAAGAGTTCATCTAACAATCTCTATCTTCTTCAGCTTCATTAATAATATCCTATTTGTTACTATTATCAGACACTTTACTGGAGTCCAAGTAAACGTGATCTACCACATTTCTTTAATCTAGAATAGTGGTTCCCTATCTGGGTGCTGCGAGACCCTGCAAGACACAGCCAGGTGAAACTCTGCCATATATCTCTGTTTCAAGGGTATACTGGGGGGGCACCAGACTGGAAAGTGGCTGCATCAGGAGGGAATGCTCCTGCCTTTACTAGTTTTATCCACAACCATCCTGCCAGTTACTTCCTTCACATACCTCCAGGAAAATGAGGTGCTACTAAATTCAGAAAAGTTATGGAGGAGCGCAATGAGTCTAAAAGGTTTGGGAACCACTGGTCTACAAAATCAGTTTTCTTATTGGGTTAGTCTGGCACTTGGTAAAAAGCCCCGCTACATTTTAGCCTCTTTTCCATGTTAGCTTACTTCCACGTCTTCAATCATTCTTTTCTCCAACATTTGTTCTAAACCTTGGTATACTGTTGAGGTCAGACTAAGGGCTGTAGATGCCTAGATTGCATTTTTCCCTTCTTAAATATATGTACTACATTTATTAGTCACAAATGATATGTCCTAACTTCATAGATTTGTTAAAATTACTTGCTCCTGGCCTTGCAATTTCATATGCTATTTCTTTCAGAATTCTAAGGTGGGTGGATTAATCTCTGGATAACCTGTCAGATTTACAAATCTACTAGATCTTGGTCAACAGGTGGTAGAATGAAAAAAAACAGGACAGTAACTTGATAAGAAGCCATTCTCTTGAATAATCACATCAGAACTACACAGGAGCAGAAGAAACAGTTCATTCATTACTTGTAGTGTATCCATAGCTGACTTGTCTGGACACTCATTCTGTAAAGTGCTAGAGGTTACTGAGCAACACCCAGGGTTCATCATCCATTTAGAAGTGAAGAGATGAGACAGTGACAAATAGGCTGTTCACCTACTTTGTGCCCAAAGTTAAAAAGGAGTAAGAATATACGTGCTGCTGCCACAGCTTTGCAGATTCATCTCTGGGACACACAAAGGAAATTAATAAGGAAAAGGTGAAAATTGCAAGTGATGGGTTCACCATCAACAGTCTAGATGTCAATTTCCCTTCAAACCTTTTCTCCTGTTGAGATATATTTTTCTGTCCCAATTCTATTAAGCCCATAAGGGAGTATTCCAGACAAAAAAAAAGTTATGACCATTCCTTTAAGGGAACCAGTAGCTAAACCAGGTTTATGATTCTAGGAGATGATGAAATGCATCAGACCCAATCACAGATATCAGTGGGTCTTTCTTTCTGTAAAATCCTTTCCTTTTTTGTGTCCTTGTGCCAGGTATTTAGTAGAATTTGCAGATTTGTTGAATCTGATAGGCCACACCATGAAAGCTTCTGCTATGGCCTTGAACTTGTGACCTCTGGGCTGTCAACTGTGCAGTTCAGCACCTGCACCACCCCAGTCCCTTCTGTAAAGTGGGCAACTCACGTAAATCCAAGATTTAAGGAGACATTTTTACTGTGATGTACAGAAATTACACAGGTAGTAAGTTTCATTTTGTAAGTTCCAAATATCATTTGGAAAAGAATCCCTATGTCCTATGCTAAAATACATCCTAAAATACCACGTTTATGTAAACTTATAGGATATTTGATATTTCCCTCAAAGAAGGGAAATCAGACCTACAACAAGGAGACTCAAAATTGTTCTAAAACACTGATAGGACTTTATCTTAATAAGTCCTCCTGAAATACATCAAATGTATACAAGTTACCTGAGAAGCACATACTGTAATGCTTACATGTAGTATGTATATTATTCAAAGAAAGGTATCTGCATTCCAGAGACAATCCACATCTAATTCCTTCATCTACTCAATCCCCTAGTCTATCACTTAAAAAAATATATCAAATCTTCTGCTCTTGATCTGGAATGAAAGACTCATCTTAAAATGCACTGCATTGTCAGTGTAATTCAACAAGAAGAATGATATCTTCATAAAATTATTTTTTTAAAAGAGATTCAGCAGCAGGAATATCTCAATGTAGTGTACAAAATGTGGAGGAAAACAGATTGAAATTAGTTGAGAAGCATGCACACATGCCATGAATAACAGGTATACAACAGCTATATGCAATAGAATCAGGCAAACTAAATATGTTTGCCCAGCACAAGCCAATATTATGGGTAAACACCATCATTTATGCCACAAAACTGTGCTTTCAAATGGTTCTTTCCAGTTCTCTTATTTGGCCTTTGAGAAGGCTACAATTACTTTCAGAAAGTGTTTAATATGTTTCTTTTACTTTGTTTAAAGTTCAGAGCCTTTGAAATGAAGCTAAGTCTTTGCTGCTTGTTCCAGGTATGGGAGGATTTTTTTTTCCAATGACAGTTGAGAAAGGCACATTGAACCTATGGGCTTCAAACACACACTTCCCAGAAGGGGCCCAAGTCATGCAATACTTCCACATGTATTTTTTTACCCATGGGATCTGCTGTCAAATAGGTTATTCATGTTTGGACTGCAAACTCTCGGTGTCTTGTACTACTGCCCTCAAATACATCACATGAGTACCTCCTGGGCCAAAAGTGGTACAATTGAATTGGTGCAGTGCTGAGGATAAGCCAGGTTAATAGGCTTCTTCCCAGCACTGCATTGATGTGGTTCATGCCTCTGGTCTGGGAGATAGTAGCTGAGTTTGAGGGCACTGCTTTTGCACATGATAAGTTTACCATCTAGACAGAGCTACACATGCACTGCCATTTGTAGATTTGGGGTCTACATAAGCTATGATTAACACTATTGTGATAAAAATGAAAAAAATAAGAGTAAAGGGTTTGTGCCATCAGAAAAAAGTTGAGTCCTCAGCAGATACTTAAGGCCACTAAGTCATTCTCAGGATCAGAATTAGAATACAGGATATGGTCACTTCACTTGATACCTAGCCCATTTTAATTCATACTAAAACATCACAAAAAATACATGCTCTTTAGCTAATGCACATTAAAAGTAGGCTAATGCGCATTTTTCTAGCACCTCACAATGGAAACACTAGATTTAAGGTGTATTACCTAAAGTGCATCAGTGAACATGTAGATGTGCCCTTGGTTTCTGTCTATAAAATGGAATAGAATAGTAATGCTCAATCCATGAGTCCAGAAATTTGGCAGCAGATCTGTGGTAGGGTTAATTACCATAGCTCTGAGGCATAAAAATAGCACCTGCTGCAGTAGCAGCTGACGACACTGCCACCATTGCCACAGCAGCAGCCAGCGCTGCCCAGTGCACTGCAGCTGCTCCTGCCAGGTGCCACCCATTTTATATATGTGGTTTTAATTATTCCTCCAACATGTAGCACCTTTCTGTCACAACCCAAAGTTGTGATTTTTTGTTTGTGTGTGCGCTTTGGCACCGCTAAATTATTTCCTGCCAATTTGTCGCTTTCTTTGCACGGTAGAGTTCTCTGCTGCAAGAGAGAACTCTAGTGCAGCAGGGGATTTCCTGCCGGATTGCAGCTTCTTTGCAGTGTGCATCTCTTTCTTGCACCGTAGTGATACACGTTGTAAAGAAGTTCCCGCCATTTGTATTAGGATCCGCGCCATGTTATTGGCCGATTCCTAATATAGGCACACGTGGCGGCTAGCGATTGGCTTGCTAGCTGTACAAAAGGCTTGGGTAGTTTCCGCCCAAGCCGGAGGAGGGAGGAAGAGAGAGATTCTGTGTGAAGATCTCCAAGCGCTGTGGACCCTCGCGGACCCGACACGCCTCCCCTAAGCAGGCAACAGAGGCAATAGAACCGAGCCTACGGAGCTTTCGCTTCTCGCCTCTCCCCGTCGCCGAGCGCAATCCTAGACGTATCTCTTTCCTGTAACTTCGGACCCGCGGAGCCTAACTAACTCCGGGGAAACTTTTCAAACCCAACTTAACCGGACCCGCGGAGCCTAGCAAACTCCGTGGGAGCAATCGATTTGTCAGAGTCCTCCAACGAGGGTTCAAGCGGGAGCTGTGCCTGGAAACCTGTCCAGCCTACACCAATACCATCTTTGGGTATAAGTAAATAATCTTTTCAATCAACCATTACGCCTCCGTAACTAATCCTAACTCGCATGCGCTAAACCGCCCCACGGTTCTCTCCCGCCCCGCGTGCCCGGGCTGCCGGCTACAGCCCGTGTGCACCGAAGACGGGTCCGGTACAACCCCGGTTCGCTCCCGGCTTGCCCATGGCGGCCAGAATGGGATCAGAATCACCGCCGAGCATGGCGACGAGGGCGGGATCGGGGCCCAGCCCACGCTCTTTCATTTGTCTGTATTGAATTTCATCCTGTTAGCTCTAGCCCAACTTTCCAATCTGTTGAGATCCTTCTATATTATGCTCACATGCTCCAATATGTTCACAATCCTTCCCAGATTGGTGTTGTCTTCAAACTTGTCATCTGCAATCAGTCAATGAGCGTCCACTGACACCATAATGCTATAACTGGAAGCATCTGCATTTTGTCTCTGTGTTGGAGAGACGGCAATATCTTCACTGAGGACAATAGTAGAGATGAAAGAACCTGCAGTTCAGGAATGGGTTAAGGTTATTGTTTAATAGTTGTCCTTTGATGATGTCTAGGATCACCAGTCAAGAAGCAGGCTCCTATTGTACACTGGTGAGTAACAAAGAAGACAGTCCCTGTCCCAGAGAGATTACACTCCAGGGCTAATGAAAGAAAAGCAGCAAAGCAGAATAAATAGGAAACAGTTTCTCCCACTGCACTGGTTGGTTAGGCCATCCCTAAATTGGCAGCCAACTGCAGGCTTCGGAACATCCAGCTCCTCAGGAATGCCTAACTGCATCAAACAAATTGTGATAGCTCCTCTCATCTCTAATTCACTTGCTGCTGAAAATGAATGTGGCTAGCAGGTATTTCAGCTGCCAATTCTAGTGCAGGTAATTTGGGGATTATGGAAAGTCTCCTTATTGTTTTTAAATCCTTCCTAACTGAGCAGCTGGGCATTCTATTTCACACTGACTTCCTCTGTTTTAGTAAAATCCTTACTAAGCTAGCAAGAAGAGAATCAATTTGAGGAGATGAGCACTGACCCAAAACTGTCACTTAAAAATCTCTTTTGCAAGACTGCACCATAACCTTGGTTTATTCCAGTATAACATAAGGAGGCTTTGGGTGAGCTTTTCACTCTAGTTACTAGAGTCTAGCAAACCCTTGTTCAGAATATTTGTTTAGAAGTACTGAAGTCAACAGCAAAGAAGTCTGGCAGGGAATTACAACTGCCAATGAGAGTTACCCAGAGGCATTCTGATAACATTTTCCCAAATGTAACAGAGAGCCTAGGACTCTGCTGCTGTAATGGGAGAAAGATGCAGGAGAGTGGGCCCAAATAAACAGCAACTGCAGAGAGTAGCACAATAGGATGATGCCTACCTGAATAGTAGAAAGCCTGTCACAGTGCTGGTTGCTCCACAGTAGGACTGGAGGCTGAAGCTTTGCCGGGGAACCTAGGCACTGGTGGGCTGCCATAGAGACCAGACAGTGAATCTAAATAGACAGCACCTGCAACCAACTGGGTGGAGTCACCTTACTAGAAGTGGGCAGGGCTTTGGGCATAAGCCCTGCCCAGAACCAAAGCAAGGCAGTCTATCTCTACATGCTGTAGGATGCTGCAAGGGAGTGCCTGGTGGACTGTGGAGCTGTCCTAAGATTACCAGCGAGTCTCTGGGAGCTTACAAGGATATAACCCAGAACTGCAGGGTTATGCTGGTGCCAGAGATGGAGGAAGGTTTTCCCTTTTAAAGGAGCAGTGAGAACATCTATGCATGCATTAATGGGCTGTAGTTACTGCACATTAAGTTTAATACCTGTAATAACAGATACTAACAGAACACACAGTAACCAGCGCTACTGTGCAATAGTGCCAGCACATGCCTTCCTAGTGATGCTAATGCACAGTAAACTAATTATACTGTGTATTAGCATAGCTTTTTCCATGACACAGAGAGCATTTAGTGTCTTATAGACACACCCAGTATTCTGCTTTCCCTCTTGTAGGTGTTGGTTTGCCTGGAAGGGTGAGTCCGTTGTAGCCAGGGGGCCTATCTTTTTGTTACAGTTCATACCCATGGTTTGGGTTGGGACTGCGAGGAGTGGTCTTTAGTGGTCCCATTAGTGCCCTGAAGGGCACACTCAAGGCAGAGTGTGTGCAGAGCCCAGAGCAGGGCAGAGACAGGGGCTAGGGGCCCAGTGCCCAAAGCAAGGCAGAGACAGAAGCCAGGGGCCTGGCAGACAGAGTGATAGTACAGGTACTCCTCACTTAATGACCTACCTGTTTAACGACCGTGCGGACTTACGACCAGCTCTCCGAGCAGTCGTTACGTGAGGAGTACAGTACACCTGTATTGTGTTCAGCACAGCGGGGCGGACAGTTCCCGCGCTCACGGCCCGGGCACTTTGCTGCTCAGAGCGGCTCCTCACTTATCGACCAAGTTGCAGGAACGGAACTCGGTCGTTAAGTGAGGAGTACCTGTACACTAACACCTGTGAGGCATGGGATGTGGTACAGGGATGCATGGAGCCATGTAATTAGCCCTTAAGGCTTATAGGTGTCCTGGGGCACAGATGGGCAGAGTGCCCACTCAGCTCAGGAATAGGGTCAAGGCCAGCCGTGTTCAGGGGGCACCTGCTGGCTAATGGACAGAATAAAGCTCACTCTAGGACTTTCAAGGCAGCCTTTATTTCAATCCAATAATTACATCAAGGCATGGTGGGCAAGATAGAAGGGAGGGTACCCTAGAAACAGCGTGGGGCACAGGCTGTGGAGCCATGAGGGCGTGTCATGGATGCCCCTGGGAACCTGTTCTGTTGCCACCATTGGCTGCTCACCTTCTCCCCAAACTGTGCTGCCAGGTGCAATAATCTGAGAGCTGTCCTTGCCTACAAAGATTGAGGTAATTTAAAATATTTATCATGTGATAAGTAGCTCAAATTAGGAAGCAAACCCATTGTGTTTTAAGTAGGAAGGGGAGGAGAAGTTTTTCCTCACTTTTTCTCTATCTGCCTCCATCCTATACAAGGTTCAATCGCATTCACGCCAAAGTTTAATAGGAGTTTTGCCATTAACTTCACTGAGAGCAGAATCCACCCACTACAATATGATCTCTGTTTTACATCAGCTTCTGCAGTAAGTGACACTAAGTTTCCACTACTGTATTTATAGAATATTTATTCTTATTATGCATTTCTAGCGGAGTCCATTAAAAACACCCACACATTTTGATTAACGTGCATGTAACAGGAAAACTAATGTATGAGACCAGTATTACAAGAAAGTTAAAATAGAAGCAATTCTAAGAAATTTGCGGAGGAACTCCTTCTCCCACAAGTCAAACATTTTAAATCTGTTTCTTAGTAAGATTACTCCAATATGGGATACAAGATAAACTAAACTTTGTTCCCCTATCAGACTCTTAATTCTGCAATGAATCCCAGCAGGCCACAGACTGGCGATAGTTCTGGAGATATAGAATCATAGAAATTAAGGGCTGGAAGGGACCTCAAAAGATCATTGAGTCCAACCCCCTTGCTCTGGGCAGGAATACTGATGAGACCAAGTGATCCCAGCAAGGTATATGTCCAGTCTCCTCTTGAAGACTTCCAGTGTTGGAGACTGCGCCACCTCCTTGGAGATTCTATTCCAGATTCTGGTCACCCTTACCATAAAGAAGTTCTTTCTTACATCCAACCTGAAATTATCCTCTAACAGACTGGTCTTCAACTTTAAGTAGGAGATCACCTCTGGCATCTAAAAGCAACCCAAGATCTGCTGTGTACCACCACCGTCTCCCCACCCCCACCCACAGCAGGTAAGTCTGTGGGGAGGGAAGAGGGTGCAGATTGAGGCAGAAGGAGAAAAAATTATTTGGGGACAAGCCTCCCCAACAGGTAAGTCGTACCCAGCTAGGATCCCACTAAACTTGCCCCCGCTCCTGCCTCTGCGGCACTGTCCCTCACCGTGGGGGCCTTGATCTAGCCCCCGCCCTTCCCTCCCCCACGGACTGACCTTCTGAGCTGAGGCATGCACATGCATGCATTCAGGCACTCAGCCCCCCACCTCAGCCCTGGATTGACTCCAAGAGGCTCTGAGATCTACTGCAAGAGGCTCTGGGATTGAGATCCACTGGTTGGTGACCACATCTCTAACAGTTAATGGCCTTTTAAAATCCCAGTGAATTTGATAATTATTTTCAATTAAATTAATTAGTCAAAAATGAGGTTTTTTTAACCCACATAAAACCTGAAACTTTCCTATTTCCAATATTTCCTAAAGAAAAATCTGATGGTTATTCAGTCTGACTTTGAATCACTAGGCAGCTAAAATAATTGCTATTTATTATTTGTATTGTAGGAACAGGTAGTACCCCTGTCATAGATCCCATGCACTAGGTGCTGTACAAAGACTGGACAAACACGGTCTCAAATAGCCACCTTAACTTTAAGATTTATTTGATTGATTATTCTTTTTATTATATTTCAGATACAACATTTATATTCTTCTTATATGAAATGTGGTACAGAGATTGTTAGACCAGGGATTTTCTTTAAAAAAACATCATGAACATTTTTAGAGGCAACTAAGCCCTACCAACTTTACTGCAAGCACTCATCTCTAAAAAAAAAAGTAGGTTATGCATGGAATTTGCATGTACAGATCAAGCAAATGCACAGCAACATTAATGCATCAAACTGACCTGATCTGTTTATAAATATTTGATTTACTTTATCTGTCTTTGAAACTCAGTCTCCAAACTCTCTCTCCCTCTTTAACTCTATATTATTTATAATATCCACAGAAATGACAGAGTTATTTATTTAACCTGAAGTTATTTAGTTGTAAGATATATTACATTCTAAATTAGTGTGGCAGTGTACCCCCTGTGAAAAAGGCACTGCGGACACTACTGCCGCTCACCCCTCCCCCCCCCCAACACACACACACACACACACACACACACACACACACACACACACCCGATGGTGTCTGCGGGCTGCCCCCAATCGCCACTGGCCACTGCCAGTCTGCAGGTGGTCACTGACCACTGGTCGGCACTTGCCACCCTTCCCCCCGCCCCCCCCCAACAGTGCCACAGCTGCCTGCAGGAGCTCCCCGCTTGCCACTGCCACACTCCCACTGCTGACAGCATCACTGCCGCTTGCAGGAACTCACTGTGCACCCCCAGCCTCCGTGGGTATGCAGAGTTCATGTTTATGGCTATTGCTCCTTGTCCTCTCCTGGGGCACCCTAGTGAGCAGTTTCTCCCAGCTCCCAATATTCACCCCTTACATACTTATAGACAGCCACCAAGTCCCCCCTCAGTCTTCTCTTCCCCAGGCTGAATAGTCCTAGATTCCTTAGTCCTTCCTCATTAGATTTGTCCTCCAAACCCTTAATTATTCTTGTGGCCCTTCTCTGGACCCTTTCAAGATTCTCCATGTTGTTTTTGAAGTACAGCACCCAGAACTGGACACAGTACTCCATCTGGGGTCTCTCCAGTGCCCAGTAGAGAGGAAGTAATACTTCCTTAGACCTGCTCACAACGCATTGGCTAATGCATCCCAGTATGCTATTAATTCTGTTGACTACAGAATTGCACTGGCAGCTCATGTTCATCCTGTGTCAGACATAACCCTGTGGTCCTTTTCAGCAATTGTGCTGGCCAGGACATCTCCTCCTAACCTATATTCATATCACTGGTTACTTCTCCTCAGATGCAGTTCAATAAGGATAAATGTAGAGTGCTTCATCTGGTTCCTCTCTGCCCACCTTTCCAGCTTGACCAGATCCACTTGGATCTTCCTTCTATCCCCTAGAGTGACTGCTCTTCCCCATAACTTGGTATCTTCCAAAAACTTGCCCAGTGTGCTTTCCACATCCTCATCTAAATCAATGATAAAGATGTTAAACAGCACAGTGCCAAGAACTGGGATGAAGATATCATCCATTCATATGCTACAGCCCATTTTTAACTCTAATTTCCAGAGGTTAGTCTTCATACTCATGAAAGCTATTGTTTTCTAAAGAACCCTACAGCGCTATCAAATAGTTAGGGTCAGCTTTTCAGCTTGAAGTTACAAAGCTGCACAGACAAGTGTTTGCACCTACAAAACTCTCCTTTCACTTAAAAAGTATAAATCAGAAATGGTTCCACTCAGTCAATGAACTTATGCCAGCGTAAGATGTGTACGAATGTATCCATCAAGCCCTCCGTGTACAAAGGAACAGGGCTGGGTGTAACAGGAGGGACGGCAGGGTCACCGTGCTAGCCCTCACCGCCTCCTCTACTGTGCCAAGCTTCACATTTGCACCCTCCTATTCTCACCCGCCACGACTTTGATGATATGTTTCTTTTGTAGGGAGGCTACCTCTCCTCCACTTGGCCACAGTTCTCCTGCTCTGGGTGTCTGGCGTGTCTAGGCCTTGCGGGCCTTCTCTATACGCCACCCTTCTCACCGGGGCTCTTCCCTCTGCAAGGCTGCCCCTCTCACCAGGGCTCTTCTGTGGAGCTGGGGTCTGTACCACCGAACTCTGTGCCCTCACTGGGGCTGGGGTCCTCACTCTATCATGAGTCCCCTACGAGGCCTCCTCCAACCCCTTATAGCCTCACCCAAACCACCGGTGTTAAACAAACTGCAAACACAGACAACAACATAAACACAAGCCCCTGGGCTACAATGCAAACATAAGCCTCCAGCTATAACTAGGCTCAGGCCTACCAGGTTCTCTCTCCTACCCCGGTGACCCATGCTGCTCTAGCATTCAGGTTCTCTCTCTTCTGGCCAGGAGTTTCCTCATCCTTCCCTGTTGGTAGGGAATTCCTACTGTCTTAGATGCCAGTCAGCAACTGCCTCTGGTCTCGGCTCCCCTCCTCCTCATACGAGCCAGGTCTTGCCTCTCATAGCCAGCTGACCGCTGGCAGGTGTGGGTCATTTGCTGGCTCCCGTTGCCTTGGGAACCAGCACCTGAGGAGTCTTCCGCGCTCTCTCAGTAGCAGGCACCTTAGTGTCCTGCTACACACCTCCCCGCTTAAGATTTCAACTCACCGAGCTTTCTTGGTTCTTATCTGCTGTTCCTCTTCCATCTTAGCTCTCTCAAGTCCAGGCTCTGGTTCTTCGATCCCATCAGCACATAGAGGCGGAGGTTTTAAGGCGCCTCCTACTCGCCTTTTACCCCAAGGCACACCATGTGGGATTTTTTGGGATGTGCCCTGCCGCAGGCAGTCCCCCCACACTAGCCAACCTTGGGCAAATATGCTCCCTGTTGGTCGAGCTTCGGCCTGACTTGCGGGGGTTTTTCTCCCTCTCACCTCTGGCCCACCTACATTCTATTCATGTACACCCTAGTCTCTTCCCTAGTGCAAGTTGTGGGGTTCCTTGTCTCCTAAGGCCTTTTTGGAGCTCTTGAAGCTTCTCCCATATCTCCCACTGCCTCCTCAACACCTTCTGGGTATCCTCTTCTTTCCAGAACTCTATCTTGCCCCTGCCCGTGGACCTTCCTCCTGGTCCTGTATACACCTTGACAAAAGCTACACTCCCCACTTTCTCTTCAATGAGGTTCCTTAACATCCACCATCTGACCTGTTTAGGGAGCCCATTTACATAAATCTGAGGTCTCTTCTCAGGTTCTGATCCCCCTTTTGGTGGTAGTTCTCTCCACCTTGCCTGTTGGCCTTTTTCCCCCACTTTCTTTATCAGGTTCCACTGGTTTCCTTTTCCTGGGGTCCCTCTTTGACCTGCATGGCCCCAGGTCTTGGGCTGCCTGTATACATTCTTGGCAGACAAAGCAGGAAGATTCCCTCCTTAGGGTCCTCTGTTTACCTTTCCCCATTGTCCCAGTCTCTACCAGGCCTGCTTCCCTTGGCTGCCGCTTACTGAGATTTATGCTGGTTCTCTTGTCTCGCAGTTGTAACAGTTCCTTCAGCTGATGTTTTAGCTGGCTCATCTCCTTTGCATGTTCCTTCTGCCATTGTTCCCATCTCTGGTTCCAACATTCTATCAGAGCCGGCAGGGCCTCCTTTTGTAGGGTCATGGGCTCCTTCTCTACAGCTCCCTCTTCCCTGGTACTTCCTTCAGACAGTCCTGGCTCAGCCTCTTCCCTAGGTTCTTCTGGGCCTAGGTCTCTGGGGAACTTCTCTAGCTCCATATGCTTTGGGTTCTTATACCAGGCAGTTTCTAGCTGAACCTCTACTTCCTTCAGGGTCCCTTTTACTACTTCCACCTCTTGGTATTGTTCCTGGTGTTCCCACTTGGCCATCATCACGTACTCTGCTAATTGAGTTCCTAGTGCCTCCAACCTTTCCCACACTGTCTGTGAACTCTCTGGTTTGCAATTCCTGTCTTTTGTCTGGCCCCTCAACCTCCCCCAGGTTCTGGATCTTTATAGCCATCTGCTCATTGGCTTCTTGCAATCCTTTTTGCTCTGTCTCCAGGGTCTGGATTTCTTGCCTCATCTTTTGCACTTCTCTCTGTAGCTGCTCCTTCTCTTCCCTTATCCCCTTTTCCTTTGCTAGGCTCTCTTCTATAAGGGCTTTTAAAGACTGTATCTGCTGTTCCAGTTTTTCTTTTTCCCCTTCCATGCTCTTTAACTGGGTCTGTAGCTGCTCATTTTCTCTCTCCTTAATTTTTAGTTCCTCTTCCAGAGACTGCATTTGTTTTCCCAACATTTCATAACTTGCACCAAAATTTTTCATTTGTTCCACCTGGTGCATGAGAATTTTGTCTGTCTCTCTGGCCTGGGTATGGCTTTTAGACAGCTGGTCCTGCAACTTTTGTGTAAGGTCTTCTGCACACATACTTCTTTGTTGCCAACTTTTCAGCTCCTCTTGCAACTCTCCTATCTGGTCCTCCTGGCTATGTGATTCCTTCTGAAGGACCCCTATTAGGCCTCTGGCTACTTCCAATTCCTTTAGCAGCTTCTTTTGTTCTTCAGCCTGTCTGGTGTCAGCTTGCTGAGACCTTTCCTCCTCTGCTATCATTTCCTCCTTCAGCTTTTCCAGTTTCTCTTCTCTCTCTTCGCCCCTGAGACTCCTGGGCAATGAGCCGTTCGATTGCCCGTCTGTTTTCTGTTTCTATCGCCACTTGGCACCTAATCTCTTTTGATCCTCCCTCTTTCTTGCCAGACTGCACCTGAAGCTATAATGCAGCGGCTTGCACTTCTGCTCTCTCCTTTTGGGCTTTTGCCATTCCTGGCTCTCACTTTAACCGGTCCACCTTCTCCTTCATCTCATCCATCCTTAGTTGCCAGTTAAGCCTTTCCTGTCTCTGGTCTCCCATGCTTCCTAACTTTCTGGGTTGGGCCTCAGTCTTACTCTGTGAGACTCCAGGCAATGGGCTTACTCCTTCCGCCCCGCCTCACAAGCTGTGGCCCCCACTAGCTTTTTTTATAAATCCTTTCCTGATTGTATTCTGGCCCACTGGTTCGTTCTTCTTCTTTCTTTGTGCACAGCTAAGCCTTTCCCAGCCAATGCACCACTGTAACAAGAGGGACGGCAGGGTCGCCGTGCTAGCCCTCACCGCCTCCTCTACTGTGCCAAGCTTCACATTTGCACCCTCCTATTCTCACCCGCCACGACTTTGATGATATGTTTCTTTTGTAGGGAGGCTACCTCTCCTCCACTTGGCCACAGTTCTCCTGCTGCGGGTGTCTGGTGTGTCTAGGCCTTGCGAGCCTTCTCTATACGCCACCTTCTCACCGGGGCTCTTCCCTCTGCAAAGCTGCCCCTCTCACCGGGGCCCTTCTGTGGAGCTGGGGTCTGTACCACCGAACTCTGTGCCCTCACTGGGGCTGGGGTCCTCACTCTATCGTGAGTCCCCTATGAGGCCTCCTCCATCCCCTTATAGCCTCACCCAAACCACCAGTGTTAAACAAACTGCAAACACAAACAACAACATAAACACAAGCCCCTGGGCTACAACGCAAACATAAGCCTCCAGCTATAACTAGGCTCAGGCCTACCGAGTTTTCTCTCTTACCACGATGACCCATGCTGCTCTAGCATTCAGGTTCTCTCTCTTCTGGCCAGGAGTTTCCTCATCCTTCCCTGTTGCTAGGGAACTCCTACTGTCTTAGATGCCAGTCAGCAACTGCCTCTAATCTCGACTTCCCTCCTCCTCACACGAGCCAGGTCTTGCCTCTTATAGCCAGCTGACCGCTGGCAGGTGTGGGTCGTTTGCTGGCTCCCGTTGCCTTGGGAACCAGCACTCTCTCAGTAGCAGGCACCTTAGTGTCCTGCTACACTGGGTATAACTATTTTTGGCAAATAGTAAATCCATCAAACAATACAATTTCAGAGCACTCAAAACCCTTCAGGAACATGGCTCAAATTCAGCAAATAGTTTAGTCTAAAAAAACAGTAGGAAAAATTTTGAAAATCCTCAAATGGTTTAAAATGGCTTCCTGCTATAGGCAGTCCTTGACTTACAACTTTGAGTTACAACGAACAGCACTTAAGACATTTATAAACTGACACCCTGTTTCCACCTTCCCATGTGGGTTTTGACTTTAGGATGCTGGATACAGCTGCTTCCAGCTGGTAAGTCTGGTGTGGTGGAAGGGGGGGGGGGGGGGGCAGATCAAGGCCTCCTGCATTGAGGGAGGACCTGGGGCAAGTTGCTCATCTGGCAGCTTGTCTGGCAGCCCCACTGCTCATCTGGGACAGGTATGGAGGGGTGATGTGTGCCCCCGGATCTGTGCATGGCAGGGTGGAGTAGACAGGGGAGGGGCCAGGGCTGTACTGGGCTGTGCTGGGAGCGGGACCTATGTCCTCCCACCACTTGCCCAGCTGGGGCTGGGCAGGGCCGGGCAAAAGTGGGACGGGGCCGCTGTGCTGCTTCCAGACAAGCAGCACACAGCAGCGGGAGTGCCCCCGGCCCCGACAAGCCACAGCTCTGTCTCACGCCTACCTTGCCCCAGTTGGGTGAGCAGGGCAGGTGGAGCCAGGGCTGTGCCAGGCTGTGCTCCAGGCAGGCAGTGGGGCCTATGGGGGGCGGGGGGCTACAGCTGCCTGCCCTGATCTGGCTTGTCAGGGGGGCAGCTCCCACCACTACACACCGCTTGTCTAGAAGTAGCGCAGCACAGCGGCCCCATCCCAGCTGGGCGAGTAGCTGAAGGGCAGTGCAGCCCTGCCCTGTACAGATCCAGGGGCACATGCCCCCCCACACACACCATGCCCTCCTGGACGAGCAGCAGGAGCTACGAGATGAGCAAGTTGTCCCATCCCCAGCACCTCCCTCACCACTGGGAGCCTTATCTGCCCACCCACACCCCTTCCCTTCCTCCACAACAAAAAAAACCAGTTGAATACAGCTGTATCACTGTTGTAAAGAAACCAGTCCCCCATTTATAACATTGTTCCTATGGGAAAATTGGTTCTGAGTTACAATGTTTTGACTTAAGACAGTTTTCAGGGACCAATTGCGTCATAAGTCTGAGGACTGCCTGTACTCAGTTAAAATAGCAAGTGTCACTTATACATAACATTTTGTAGGCATACTAGCACGCATAAAAAAGATGAAAGATTATTTGATGTCACCTGAAAAATATCTGTATCTTTTAAATTATGCATTAGGAGCAATATAGACAGTCTCAGGAAAGAATGTTCCCCCCTGCTCCTCAAATGCACCAAACCTGGACATGTGGTGGTAAAGCTGTTCCACCTGCTCCACCCACTGCATCTGTTCTTATGCAGGCCCAAGGCAGAGGCTCACAGGAGCAGCCAGGAGAGGATACCCTCAGAGTGGGATCACTGCCCCATTTCCATGTTTGGGTGTGGGAGCAGGAGCAAGGGGGCTGGGTGGGTTCAGGAACATCCCTCTAAGGACAATGCTAGAGATGTTATTTAGAGCACCAAGCCACTGACTTTATTATTATTATTATTGTTTATTAGCGTACTACACAATAAGCCCCAGCACAGATTAAGGTCCACTTGTGACATTGTGCAAACATCACAAAATGATGCTTAAAGAGCTTAGATACTATCTATAAAACAGAAGACAACAGAAGAATAAAATAGACATGCCAGGGAGAGCCCAGAATAACAAGACGACAATATCAACATTCTAAACCACAGGTGTTCAACTGCTGGCCCTCAGGCCATATTTGGCACA
Source organism: Alligator mississippiensis (assembly GCF_030867095.1). Lineage (NCBI taxonomy): Eukaryota > Metazoa > Chordata > Crocodylia > Alligatoridae > Alligator > Alligator mississippiensis. The sequence continues at coordinate 159,235,776 of NC_081828.1, read as the reverse complement.
TGAAGCCACACCATCCAACCTGCCAAGATCCTTATGGGTTAGAAAATTTGGCATCAGTGGAGCAGCGGAAGGTCCACATGGCCAGATCCAGCCCTGCCCAGGCCACTGCTGGGCAGTGGGATCAGGGCCGGGCCTGCCCCCTGCATACCCAGATCAGGCCTGTCCCTACACATCGTGATCGGGACCATTATGTCCCACTCCCAACCCACACATCTGGAGCTACTTCCTGCCCTGCCCCCCACCCCCCCAATCCCCTCCCCATGGACAGATAAGGGTTCCGCTGTGTACCTACCATCCCTGTCACACCCCGGATCAAGCCCACCATCCAAATTCAGCCCAAGTACAGACCTGACACTGCCCATCTGGCTCACAGGGTGAAAAGGTCAGGTACCACTGTTCTAAACCTATGTTTCCCAACCAGTGTGCCACACCACAAAAGTGTGCCATCAGAAATGAACAGCTGTGTCGCAAAATTTTGCCTTGGCAATGAGCTAGAATAGGTATGAGGATGGGGAATGCCTTAACAGGTGTGCCATGGAAAAATGTTATTAATATAAGTGTGCCTTGGGCTGTGAAAGGTTGGGAAATGCTGTTCCAGACAGTAATTATCTTCCAGATTACATTATCCAAAGGCTTTGCCATTACCTGATGAAAAAAACTTTTAAAGAAATCTTCTTCCTCCAGTGTTATGAAATGAAAATAACATTTTATAACATTGTATAAAATAATGGGGACTTTCACACTAGAATATTTTCCATTGAATCCTGCAGCTGCATAATGAGGATTCTGTGGAACTAGAAGCAACAGATCATTTAGCCATCCATAGAAGTGTATATAGGTATAAACAGTGTTTCCTCTCTGTCCATATTTTTCAGCATTTCTTGCACTTACAGGGAATAAAACAAACAGACTTTGCTGCCAGATACATTGTTAAAAAATCAATCACTTTATACAATGATTCTGTCTATTAACATGTCCAGACAAGCAAAGCTGCTATGATGCCAGTGGAAGTCCCAAGATTTGTGCATTTGTAAAACACAGTTGGCTCTAAATTACAGGAAACAGGTTGTGACAACCGAAGCATCCAGGTTGCAATGCTAACAAAATTAGAGAGAGAACCATGTAGTCCCATTGCTGGACATAGAGCTTGTCTGGACCTACATGCAAAATGTAAATGACTAAATCATAATAACAGTGCCTTTGCACAAGAATGCAAGCTTGTGATTGGGACCACCCGAAAATACAATATAGTTAACCCCATCTCCAGCTTTTGAGATTGAGTATACCCCATGTTTAACCACCTTGGAACCTATTCATGATTGATCTCTTTTCCAAGTGATTGCCTCTCCCTTGTTGCTTTATTCCTCACCAATGTAGGCACCTATGCTGGTTGGCAACTATTTTGGGATCTCCCCTGCTGTAACAATGACCTATATACAGTGCCTCACAATGCATGGTCTAAAGCGCTCAATTCAATTAATCAAGTTCTATTGCAATTAAGTAGATAGTAAACCTCCAGGTTTGGGTGTTGAACTCAAGTAATCAAGGCCTGTTATAATTAAGCAAATGGTAAATTCCAGAGCAATCAAGGATTTTGTGCATGTCAGTTTTACCAACAACAACCAGAGGTGGATCTGAACCATTAACAATCACAGCACACTCAAAGGACAATGACCCTCCACCCTGACAGCTTTGTCCAGGCTCTGATCATCGGTCCATCAAGAAAATATGCTTTGAAGAACAGGTATAAGAGAAGTGTGAAGCTGCCAGCAATGCCCGCTTATCCCAGGAGAGCATAGGTGGAGGGAGAAAATGTTATTGGGGGGGAGGGGCTAAGTGCCTGTGCCCCTCCCCTCCCCCCAGCAAGTAAGTCTGTCATGCAGAAGGGCCATTGGGGATGCAGATCAAGGGCCCCGTGGTGAGGGAGGTAGTGGCACAGAGGCAATGACAGGACTGGGGTGAATGGGGCCGTGGGCTGGATCATGGGAGAGTCAGAGCCCAGGCAACTCATCCAGGGGTGTGTGGGAGCTCCTGCCACTGTGCACATCCCAGTGGAGGCCCAGGGGTCACATATCCCCGGATCTGTGCACGAACCGGAGGTGGGCTGCCTGCTATGTGCTGGGCTCTGAGCACTGCTATTGCTGCCTGGAAGCAGTGCGACACCATGTGTCTGCCACATGCTAGCTGTACCACATCCCCTGACTGCCCAGTGGGGGCAGGCATATAGCATCGTGCTGCTCCTAGGCAGCATTAGCAGCACTCAGGCCCACGTACAGATCCAGGGGGCACATGCTGGGATGTGCGTAGCAGCAGGTGTCCCCTCATGTCCCTGAATGAGCTGCCCGCTCCAGCCCTCCCATGACCCACCCCGGGGCCCCATTCGCCCCAGCCATGTCCCTGCCTTTGCCCGCCCTACATCTGCACCCCCTATGGCCCTTCACCAAGACAGACTTACCTCTTGTGGTGGGCAGTGCTCTACACAGTACCAGGCTGCTGCAGGCTGTGGCCGCATGTCACTAAGTATCCCATTTTATATGCAACACCATGACACTCCACAATTGAAATTACCAGATATGGGTTTGCTGAGAGGAGGAGCAGGAGAAAGGTGTTGGATTATTTACTTTAAGGGCTGGAACAGGCAGTCAGCAGATGCCTGATTAGGGTGGCCATTTTAATGCCCAGCTCTCAAGGCTGGGGCAGCAGTTTCCTGCCAGCCTGCAAGGGAGAAACATCACCTGGCTGAGCTACTACTCCAGGAACACCTTGGAGGTAAGGAAACAGGATATGGGGATGGCTGGAGGCCCTTGGTCCTGGGCATGACCTAAAAGCCTAAAGCACTCTTTCTCCTCCAGACACATGATAGTCTTGTAGTTAGGGCATTGCCCTTAGGGAGAGAAGGGATTTAAAGTCAGATTTCTCACATCCAAATGAGTGCACTAATTGGATAAAACGGCCCCCATACCATGATGTCTCATGTCAGGCCTATCTGGTGTGTACTGAGGACATGTACCAGATCAGGACCTGCAGGTAAAGCAGGCAGAGGGACATCTATTTCATGAATCTTGAAATGGCCTTTATTCAAATCAGGCATCTCACTGTGCAGCACTCTCAAAATTGAAACTCCCCTTGACCTGCCCAGAAGCAGACTATTAAGCAGCTGGGGAACTTTAACACTGGGAACTTAGGCACTTACTATGGAGCAAACTGACTTCACAGTAGGGTATGGCAGCAGCACACAAAAGCAGCTATACCATGTATGGTTCATGAGGTAATGTGCCTAAAGTGAGGGTGCATTTCTCTACACCACTGTCTGACACCATAATTGAGTAGTATAGTCATACCCGAGGTGCCTACTGCCTACTGTAGACTTTGGCAGACGAGGTTCCTTGGGTGAATTTGATATCTTTTATTAGACCAACTGTAGACTTCTGCCTTTTTAAACTAAAGGCCCCCTTTATTTTAGACTCAAGGCATCCCTCCTTAGCTTTCATTCATTTTTTGAGTATCTCTGAGCAGTTCTTTTGTTGCAAAGAACTCAGAAAGCCCACAACAGGTCAGAATGTGTTCTGACACTTTGGGTCCCTATTTGAATCTCTGGGTTTATCTTGAGAATCATAAATAGGGATTTGCATACCTATGCATGCTAATATTGCGTGGCACCCCATAGCATCCTTAAAAAGATTTCATGCCACCCTATTTGAGTATCGCTGCTTTAGATTCAACCAGTGTTTAGGAAGCAGATAAGCAGGGTTTTAAGGTCCTAAATTTTAGACTGAGTTTAGGAAGAATACTACCACTTCAGGCACCTACCTAGGTCCTTCTGTAAATCTTCCCTTTGCCACAATTCTTTCACTTACCGCAATCTAAAATAATGGAAGTGCTCTATTTTCAATAGAAATCTACACTTACCTAGCACTTTTCTGAGGAGTTTGAAGTGCTTTATAGTAATTGAAGTCCCTATCTCTTTAATGGAAACCTGATATAAACGTACTCCATCATCCAGCATAGAAATGCTGTATGACCAGCATCTGGGCAGCACTCAGCAATGTTGTAAAAAAGTGGTGCTCAATCTTTTTCCCCAGTGGACTGGATGGCTAGTGCCCCGCCTTACCGCAGGCTGGATCCCACCAGTGGTTTCAATCCAGTGCCCAAGACCTGTGGAATGGTGCCCCATCCACTGAGGGGAGCAGAGAGGTAGCCCAGCCATGCAGGGTGGGGAAGGGGGCTTCATTCAGCCCCATGAAGGGAGGGTGTGACCTGGTAGGGAGGTGAAGGGAGCATGGATCAGCTGCAAACCAGCTCCATGGCAGGGAGGGGCCTTGCCCCAGCTCTGCAGGGGAAAGGGGACATGGCCTGGACCCAACCCAGCCCCACAGAGGGAAAAGGGGTGTGCCCTGGCTCTGATCAGGGGCTTGAGGATTTGGCAGGGGGGTGGGCATAGATGGAGGGAGAAAAAATTATTGGGGGGGCTGAGCATGCACATGTGCACACATGCCAAGAAGGATGCGGATAACCTGGAGAAGGTCCAGAAAAGGGCAACTCGTATGGTCAAGGGCCTGCAGACCAAGCCCTACGAGGAGAGACTAGAAAAACTGGACCTTTTCAGCCTCCGCAAGAGAAGGTTGAGAGGCGACCTTGTGGCTGCCTATAAGTTCATCACGGGGGCACAGAAGGGAATTGGTGAGTATTTATTCACCAAGGCGCCCCCAGGGGTTACAAGAAACAATGGCCACAAGCTAGCAGAGAGCAGATTTAGACTGGACATTAGGAAGAACTTCTTCACAGTTCGAGTGGCCAAGGTCTGGAATGGGCTCCCAAGGGAGGTGGTGCTCTCCCCTACCCTGGGGGTCTTCAAGAGGAGGTTAGATGAGTATCTAGCTGGGGTCATCTAGACCCAGCACTCTTTCCTGCTTATGCAGGGGGTCGGACTCGATGATCTATTGAGGTCCCTTCCGACCCTAACATCTATGAATCTATGCCCCCCCGCCCCTCCCCTTCCCGGCTGCTCTCAGGTAAATCTGTGAGGGAAGGGGCAGGGGGAGGAAATTGAGACCCCAGCGGTGAGAGAGGGAGCAGGGCACAAGCAGGAGCAGGGGCTGGGGTGAGTGAGTGGTGCTCCAGCCAGGCTGCGTGGTGGTGGGACAAGCAGAGGCCAGGGGGAGCGGCACAGCCCAGCAGCAGCAGGCACATGGCATCAGCTGCTCCTAGGGCAGCTGCAGAAGGGAGCAAAACGCAGCAGCAACCACCTTTACCCCACACATAGATTGGGGGTGGGGGGACACATGCCCCCTGGGCCACCACTTGTCCCACTACCCAGCCTGGGCCCCACTCACCCCAGCCCCTGCTCCTGCCTGTGCCCCACTCCCTCCTTCACTGCTGGAGCCTCAATCTGCCCACCTCCTCCCCCCCAACCCAATGCCTGTGAGGGAGGGAGTGGGGCAGGGGCAGGCCCTGCACAGCCAGGGTGGGGCACAGGATGGAGCCACAAGTGGTTTGTCTGGGGGGCGCAGGGGGAGGCAGTTCCTGCCACTGCATGCACCCTAGGAGGGCATGGGGCATGTGTCCCAGATCTGCATATGGGGCAAGGGTGGGCTGCCACTGTGGGCTGGGGCTGGGAGGCTGCGCCAGGCTCTTCCCAGTGGAAGGTGGGGCCAGGCTGTGCTCAAGGTAGGTGGCAGCACTGGGAGAGGGGGCTGGGGGGGCTACAGAGAATTTTGGGGTGGCTGCAGTCTTCCCCCCCACCCCCATAGCCCCCTTGCAGTGCTACAACCACCCACCCAAAGCGCAGCCTGGCCCAGCCCCCTGCTGGGAAGAGCCTGGTGCCACCCTGGCCCCAGCCCACAGCACCAGCCTGCCATTGCCCCATGTGGATCCAGGGTACACCCCCCCCCATGCTCTCCCAGGGTGCACATGACAACGGGAACCATGCCCCACACATGAACTGTTTGCGGCTCTATCCTGCACCCTGCCCCAGCTGTGCAATGCCTGCTCCAGCCCCAGCCCCACTCCCTCCCTCACCACTACGTGTGTACCCCTCTCCACCCCTGCTGCAGCCACCCAGAGCTCAGGGCCAGGCTGCCTTGTGACCCTACCACCTGCCCTGCATTTGTGGGGGCTAAGCCCCGTTAGCCCTGACCTTCTATCGCCTATGACAGTGGATGTCTGTATTAATGGCCACTCCTCCCCTGCTGCCATATTTCCTGAACCTTGGGGAGCCCTGTGGGCCAGATTCCAGGGTTCTGTGGGCCACATTCAGGCTATGGGCCAGAGGTTGATCAGGGCAGAGGTTCATGTTCTGCAACAGGAGTTCAGAACATGAACTGAACAAGAATTTCATATATGGGAAACATAGTCAATGAGAGAAAATGAAGTTGTCCGAGTCAGAATTTGCCTGGGATAGGCCCTTGTCCTTTCTAAACACACACAGGAATTTTTAATAATGAAAAGAAGGTAGGTGGTCTCATTTACAAGTCATTAAAGAGATGGTATCTCCAGAAATATAGTTAAATTATCTTGGTACTTTCTTGATGAGGGTTAAGTAAGTATCTGACTACCACATGGTCACACTAATAGCTCTCTATCTTCACAATATCCTGCATGGTAGGGTGGTGCAGTCCCTCTTTGAACTGAAAGATATGACAAACTAAAGACCAGGTCCAAAAGAGGACATAAACACCCAAACAAGACTTAGGCAGACTTTAGAAATAATGCAAGTACAACAATGCTTTCCCCCCTTACACCCCTCCCTGAAAGCTTAGTAGCCACCTAACCCTACAAGCACTTGAGTTGCAAGATACCTCCACACACAGCCTAAAAGCTCCTTGGATGCTTAAGGTCACAGCCTCCTGTTTTGCTGCCTAAACTGCACTGGATCCAGAAACAAGACAAGGTGGCACCTAAGAACTTGCCTATACCACCATCATGAGGCACATCCCATTTGCTCACACTTGCTCTGCAGGTCCCAAATTCTGGAAATGAAAAGCTGTATCCACTTTCGAGTGGCCTGAGTTCATGACTAACACATACCAACAGGATCATGCCCCTTGCAAAATATAGCCTCTGGTGATGCCCATGCCTACCTTTTCTATATAATGATCAGGATCTTCCTCCTAAGGATATTAAAACTCACTTCTCTCATCTCCCAGGTCTCTCACTTCCTAAGTACTGGTCTAAGCACTACACTTCTCTATAAAAAGTGGGCAGCTCCTCCTCCACCAGACCTAATTCAGGTGCCTAAGCTCTGGAACAGGGGAGAAGTTCAGATGGCACCCCCCCTTGTGCTTATTGTTTCCTGTTGGCCAGCCCCACTTGGCTCCCTGCAGCAGACCTAGATTCATCAGGCAGTAGCAGTGCCCCTGGCACCTGGGCTAGCCTGCCCCATTCCAGCCCTTTGTACTACCCTGACCCCATGTCACATCTGCCACTCTTGGATGGGATACATAGTCCTGTGAAAGGCACCCAGAGCCCTTGGGGGGGGGGGGTTGTTTGTGGTTTGTTGTTTGTTTTTGGTTTTGGGTTTTGTTTTGTTGTTGTTTTTTTGGGGGGGGGGAGGGGGTTGTGCTACTTTGATCAAGGCCTGCTTAACTAGAATGCAAAATTTCAGTGATCTCAACCAGCCCCAGCTATGGTCCAGCTGGTACTAACTCACCTGAGGGTTATTTGTGGCCTTCAGCCTCTCTCATAACTGCATCTATACCTCACAAGTGTCAAGCTGCCACAATCCTTTCTTAGAGCCACCTGGCTCAAAAAAAAACCTCTCATCTGTATAGGCATCAACCCAGTGGGTTTTGGCCTATTTCCTGCTGCAGCTTTCAACCAAGGCCCACTTATTCTGGCCTTGGTTCCTGTGGCAGCAGCTGCTTTTCTGGGGCTCTAGACCCCAGCCTAGGTTCCACCTGGGTCCACTGGCCCCATGTGGTTCATATCTCCCTTCCCTATCCCCCAACTCCCATCAGACCAATTTCTCTCTCTGTCTTGTCTTCTGGCTGTAAAAGATATTAAGCCCTTTCAGTTACCAGACCTTCCTGGCTCTCGCAATGCCCACTCCCCTTTCTCTGGCCCCCACTTGCTGGCCTTCTAGGGGTTAAAACTTTGCAGAGTGCTTAAGGTGTCTGTGACACCTGCACTCCAAGCTGCACTCCTAGCTGCTCCCACTCCAAGCTGCACTCCTAGCTGCCTCCAAGCCTGCACTCCTAGCTGCTCCCAGTCCTGTGGTTGTTACTATCCTGACCACAACAAAAATCACAGCCCATCTAAGTAGTCACCAAAGAACAACCTAAACTAAAATCATCCTCACTTTGAGTGAACTCAGAGATCACCTTTGTATGCCAGGACTCCCCATACTGTGACTCCAAGCTCCACAGCAGCCTACCTAGGAGCATCTCACCCTTCCCCAGCTAGTACAAGAGTGAGACTGCTGTGCTGAGGGTGAGTTCCTTATACCACCAAGTCCGTCTTCCAACCAGCCCATCCTACCACTCAACCTGAGCACAGGGACTTGTTATTAGTCCTCTCAGCCCTGCTTGGTTTTAGTCCACCTGTGGCAGAGCTGTTGGTCCTTACTGATACCCTGTCTCTTTTTCCCTGTTTACTGCTTGCTTCGCAAAGCTTTTCCCTACTGACATTTTTGTCTGTCTTCCCTGCTACATTGTCTTTTACTGAATTCTTATCTTTTTGGGCCATAAAGACCCTTAAAGGGCCCTCACAGGTTTTGTTTGTTTATCCCACAGCCCACAGCTTCTCCCAGTAATAGGGCAAGGGTTCTCTGTTGCATACCCTACTCAGCATGCTGAACTTTTGATTGCTTTTCTGAGGCACATAACTCCCTGTGCATATTGTACATGGACCTTAGACACCTAGCCCTGGCCCTGAGAGCCTAAAAGTTAGATGTTGCAGAGCAAGCCTTGCAGGTGCCTAAGAGCTTGCCTTTAGAGCCTCCAACCATAGTAGGGAGACCCAACATGAAACCATATTTCAATCTTCATCATAGAGAAGACAGATGAAAACATATGTTTTATAACATAACCACCACATGGTTCATGTTCCTTAAGCAACTGTATAATGATAACAGCAGGATGGACCATGACTCCTCTGCAGCCATGACAGCATGATGGCAGAGGATTGTGTAGGTATGAAAATATACAGTAACCCTTATTGATGAAAAAAGTGATGTTTTACAGTTGCATATCTCAGCTACTGTATAACAATAGCTCTCTCTCTCTCAAAACATCAGGATACAAACTCTCAACAGACATAAACAGCCCATCAAATAGTGACAACCAAAATGATACTTTAAAAGGTCAGTGCTGATTCAGAAAATGTATCTGGTTGATGCACTGAAATTGTGCCAGGGCCCAATTCAATCCATTGTTGCTCATTATTGCTGCTCTGTAGCTTAAAAGTAGTAATGCCATGTAATTGATTTTTGTCGTAAGTAAAAAATAAATCTTTGGACTGATTGTTTATATTCCTCGTTACACCCACATGTGAATCAAAACTATTATACTGGCCATCTTCCCACATCACAACATGGAAAGCAGAAATAAAGCCTGGCACTTCTTTAGTACTGCAATATATTACATATGACATTACAACAGCATATTTCATTATATATTCCCACAAAACCTCTGCTAAGCAGAAACAATGTATTGTGTCATGTTGAATATGGTAGATAAAAATAGCACTTATTGCAGCCTAACTTCTGTTGTCAGTGCTCTTTCCAGGAAAAGACAGAACTAGATATAAATGCATATGTGCAAGATACACCAGTGTTCTTAAGGATTGCTGGGCAATACACAACAATGCATATGGCATAATATTATGAACACCAGTCACTAAAAAATATGTGGAAGGAGACTGGATCATGGGAGACCTGAATAACTGGAAAGAATGACCTATTAAGGGGCTTAATAAAGAAAAACTTTTTAAAGGAGGAATTGGTTAAAAAAATAATTAATTAATTGAAGATACTGAAAGTATATACAGGTAGTCCTCAACTTACAACGTTTCAAGTTACAACATTTTGCACTTACAACGTTTATAAATTGACACCCTGTTTCAACTTTATGACATCAGTTTTGATTTACAACGCTTGATCTAATGCAACACCACACCAATGAACAAGTTTGCTGTGTCACTCATCTCCCTGGAGAACATCTGGCCAAACTTCCATGGACACTTTCTTGAAGAAAGCAGACCAGACTCCAGAAAAACTTGCAGCCAAGACTCCTGAGAAGACTCCAGACAAGAACCCTTCAAAAAGTCCAGCAAAGTCACCTTCCAAAGTCCTTCCAGAAGTCCTTCCAAATCAATATGATTGCTATTTATATTATAAATACATTAATGTAGCTATATTACTTATCTACAATTGATTAAGTACAAAATTCTGGGGTATTTTTGGTGAAAATAGGGTATCCGGCCTCAGTTCAGGAACCATTCCCCCATTTATAACATAGTTTCTTATGAGAAAATTGGTCCTGAGTTTCAATGTTTTGACTTAAGATGTGGTTTTCAGGAACCAATTGTGTCATAAGTCCAAGCACTGCCTGTACAATGCTGCTTCACATCCTACAAAACAGGAATTAAAATGAATCTAAACATGATCATGGATACAAAATTCATAAAATGAGATGGTTTAAGGATGGCGACATTTCCTCTAATACAAAACCAAAGAACAAACAAAGTAAGAGGATTTAATTTAGAATGGCTGTAATACAGCTGAAGTAGAAGGATAAATCAATAGTGTGAGCCAACTGCTTGTGTTACACAGGACAAAGGCTTTACCTATATAAGAACTCTGCATCAGTTTGTTTGAAATTGGCTTTTAAAGAGATCAGTTAAACTGGAAGAAGCCTCTGAATGGATACTTCATTTCCCTTAAAAATGGCTTATTTCACTTTAATTTAAACCTATTTCTAACTGCCCTTCATTAGGTCTTCATTACAAAGATGCCTTTTTACATTAAGATAGCTATCTGGAGTTGAAATCCTCATGACATCACTAAATGAGGTCAACCTTGACTTCAAACAGCTACAGGTAAGTAAGAACTGCCCCAGACTGGTTGGCACTAAAATTATTCCGGCACAACAACAGCAGGAGAGTGATGTGGGAGCAGCAGGTGGGCTGGGAGTCTGGGGGGCCACAAGTTAACCCCACATGGGCTGAATGTGGCCTTTGGGCTGCCAGTTGGACAGCCCTATTTAGAGCACGGCATCCTCCCCAGAATTTCCATAGCGCTCCTCCTGATGCACCTTCCTCACCCCAGCCTCAAACCAGGGGCTTGCTAAGGAACAGCTATGCAGATACCTTCCTTAACGCCAATACCTTCTTTAATCCTCCCCAAGATGGGTATGTAGCTTTCAGAGACCCTTTATGCCACTTTGGCTTTTTACCTTAGATAAAGGGGCCAGAGCCAGAGTGAAGGTGTCACACACTATGTGTAACCAGAATCAAAGGTTCAGATCTCAAGAGTCTGGCTGAGCTATGTTTGGTTTAAAAGCCAAAGGGAGAGGGGTATAGGAGTCTCAAAGCCAGCCACGAATAACTGAGATTAGCCTCAGGGGATGTAGCATACTACATTAAATACTCTTGACTTTTATAATCCTCAACAGCAGGGCAATGATATAAACACCATCAGCCTTTAACTGGCAATACTAGGACTACATTTGAACACAATCTAAAAACATTTTGTCCAGTTCAGTAAACTTCTTCATTATGCGATCTGGTTGGAAATTAGGAAAAAACATTTAACAAATGTGTCTAAAGAAAAATTTCCCCATTTTACCTTTGAATGTTTGGAATTCAAAATGAAATATTTAATTCACATTTCAAAAATAAAGTTGACAGCTTTACTGTCATAACTGACAAAATAAATTAGCAAAAAATATTTTAAATTTCTTCTTTGCTTTAGTTTGAAATTCATAGAAAGAATCATAGAAAGTTAGGGCTGGAAGGGACCTAAGGAAATCATCAAGTCCAACCCCCTGCTCAAAGCAGGACCATCCCCAACTAGATCATCCCAGCCAAGTCTTTGTCTAGCCGGGTTTTAAAACCCCCCAAGAATGGAGCTTCCACCACGTCTCTGGGTAATCTGTTCCAGTGTTTTACTACCCTTCTAGTGAGAAAATTCTTCTGAATATCTAACCTAAACTTCCCTTGCTACAACTTGAGACCATTGCTCCTTGTTCTGTCATCTGTCACCACTAAGAATAGCCTAGCTCCATCCTCTTTCGATCCCCACTTCAGGTAGTTGAAGACTGCTCTTAAGTCTCCTCTCAGTCTTCTCTTCTGTAGACATTAAATAAGTCCAGTTCCCCCAGTCTTTCCTCATAAGTCATGTCCCCCAGCCCCCTCACCATTTTTGTTGCCCCCCCACTGGACCAACTCCACTTTGTCCACATCCCTTTTCTAGTGGGGGGCCCAAAACTGAACACAGTACTCCAGATGTGGCCTCACCAGTGCTGAATAGAGGGGAATAATTACTTCCCTTGACCTACTAGCAACTCACCTAACAATGCAGCCTAGTATGCCGCTAGCCTTCTTGGCAACTAGGCACACAGCTAACTCATATTCAGTAGGGCTGTGTGAAGCTTCAGTCCCTGATTCAATTTGCCAGAGACTGGCCCAATTCAGTGGCCAAATCCCCGAATGTGAATTGAATCAGAGGACTCTAATCTCTCTGAATCGAATCAGAACCCTCCGAATCAATTTGGAGAGATTCATCGATTTGGACATAGACACAGCTTTAAATGTTTTTTCTACATAGGTCTAGGTAGCAGGTGGTTCATGAATGCTGGGGTGCATGGAGCATCCCACAGGAGCGCTGGGGGGTCCCCAGTGTGCTTGGCAGCAGACCCAGAAGTGGACCAGAAGCACTTCTGGTCCACTTCCAGGTCCACTGGAGAGCACACAGGCCTTCCCCCTGCACCCCCCTCCCCCCGGCTCAGCGACTGGTGCCTCCTGGGTCTGGGGGGGGACACCCCTGATTGCTGAGCCGGGGGAGGCACGGGGGGGGGCATGCACTCCCCAGAGGACCCAGAAGTGGACTGGAAGTATTTCCAGTCCACTTCTGGGTTTGCCGCTGAACATGCAGGGTGCCCTCCCCACACTTATTTGGGATGCTCCATCTGCCCCAGCACTGCAGCATTCATGAGCCACACCTGCTACCTTGAGGTATGTAAAAAAAAAAAAAACCATTTAAAGCTGTTTCTATGTCCGAATCACTGATTCTCCGAATTAGCATCGAATCTTTAGATTCGGATTTGGCTGAATCGAATTGGGGACAGTGATCCGAATCAACGAACTGAATCACTGTCCCTGATTTGGGCCGAATCTGAATCCAAATCAAATAGGGCCCATCTCGCACACCCCTAATATTCAGCTTATTGTCCACTGTAACTCCCAGGTCCTTTTCTGCAGAGCTGATTCCCAGCCAGTTAGCCCCCAGCCTGTACCGGTGCACAGGATTCTTCCATCCTAAGGGCAGGACTTTACACTTGTCCTTATTGAACTCCATGAGATTCCTTTTGGCCCAATCCTCCAATTTGTCTAGGTCACTCTGAATCCTAGCCCTACCCTCCAGCATATCTACTACTCCCCCCAGCTTGGTCTTCAAACTTGCTGAGAGTGCACTCTATGCCATCTTCCAGGCCACTGATGAAGACACTGAACAAAACTGGTCCCAGGACCAACCCCTGGGGCACTCTACTTGATACTGGCTGCCAACCAGACATCGAGCCAGTGATTACTACTCTCTGAGTCCTATGCTTCAACCATTTTTCTATCCACCTTACAGTCTGTTCGTTCAGCCCATACTTCCTTAACTTGCCTGCGAGAATGTTGTGGGAGACCGTTTCAAAAGCCTTGCTAAAATCAAGGTACACCACATCCACTGGTCTCCCTGCATCCACAGAGCCAGTCACCCTGTCATAGAAGGCAATCAGGTTGGTCAGGCATGACTTGCCCTTGG